>NC_059209.1:24658618-25258618 GCF_020615455.1 Coregonus clupeaformis | reverse complement strand
CACACATACACATATATATATATATACATATACATACAGTGGGGGAAAAAAGTATTTAGTCAGCCACCAATTGTGCAAGTTCTCCCACTTAAAAAGATGAGAGAGGCCTGTAATTTTCATCATAGGTACACGTCAACTATGACAGACAAATTGAGATTTATTTTCTCCAGAAAATCACATTGTAGGATTTTTTATGAATTTATTTGCAAATTATGGTGGAAAATAAGTATTTGGTCACCTACAAACAAGCAAGATTTCTGTCTCTCACAGACCTGTAACTTCTTCTTTAAGAGGCTCCTCTGTCCTCCACTCGTTACCTGTATTAATGGCACCTGTTTGAACTTGTTATCAGTATAAAAGACACCTGTCCACAACCTCAAACAGTCACACTCCAAACTCCACTATGGCCAAGACCAAAGAGCTGTCAAAGGACACCAGAAACAAAATTGTAGACCTGCACCAGGCTGGGAAGACTGAATCTGCAATAGGTAAGCAGCTTGGTTTGAAGAAATCAACTGTGGGAGCAATTATTAGGAAATGGAAGACATACAAGACCACTGATAATCTCCCTCGATCTGGGGCTCCACGCAAGATCTCAACCCGTGGGGTCAAAATGATCACAAGAACGGTGAGCAAAAATCCCAGAACCACACGGGGGGACCTAGTGAATGACCTGCAGAGAGCTGGGACCAAAGTAACAAAGCCTACCATCATATGTCATATGGTCAGATGAAACCAAAATAGAACTAGAAAGGGACCAGGACGACTGATCCGTGTAAAGGAAAGAATGAATGGGGCCATGTATCGTGAGATTTTGAGTGAAAACCTCCTTCCATCAGCAAGGGCATTGAAGATGAAACGTGGCTGGGTCTTTCAGCATGACAATGATCCCAACACACCGCCTGGGCAACAAAGGAGTGGCTTCGTAAGAAGCATTTCAAGGTCCTGGAGTGGCCTAGCCATTCTCCAGATCTCAACCCCATAGAAAATCTTTGGAGGGAGTTGAAAGTCCGTGTTGCCCAGCGACAGCCCCAAAACATCACTGCTCTAGAGGAGATCTGCATGGAGGAATGGGCCAAAATACCAGCAACAGTGTGTGAAAACCTTGTGAAGACTTATAGAAAACGTTTGACCTGTGTCATTGCCAACAAAGGGTATATAACAAAGTATTGAGAAACTTTTGTTATTGACCAAATGCTTATTTTCCACCATAATTTGCAAATAAATTCATAAAAAATCCTACAATGTGATTTTCTGGATTTTGTTTTCTCATTTTGTCTGTCATAGTTGACGTGTACCTATGATGAAAATTACAGGCCTCTCTCATCTTTTTAAGTGGGAGAACTTGCACAATTGGTGGCTGACTAAATACTTTTTTCCCCCACTGTATACACACATACATATATATATATATATATATATATATATATATATATATATATATATATACATATATATACATATATACATATATATATACATATATATATACAATATATATATATATATATATATATATATATATACATATACATATACAAGCAGCTTGGTGAGAAGGCAACAACTGTTGGCGCAATTATTAGAAAATGGAAGAAGTTCAAGATGACGGTCAATCACCCTCGGTCTGGGGCTCCATGCAAGATCTCACCTCGTGGGGCATCAATGATCATGAGGAACGTGAGGGATCAGCCCAGAACTACACGGCAGGACCTGGTCAATGACCTGAAGAGAGCTGGGACCACAGTCTCAAAGAAAACCATTAGTAACACACTACGCCGTCATGGATTAAAATCCTGCAGCGCACGCAAGGTCCCCCTGCTCAAGCCAGCGCATGTCCAGGCCCGTCTGAAGTTTGCCAATGGACCATCTGGAAACGTATGATCTCTGTAATTGCAAACAAAGGTTTCTGTACCAAATATTAAGTTCTGCTTTTCTGATGTATCAAATACTTATGTCATGCAATAAAATGCAAATTAATTACTTAAAAATCATACAATGTGATTTTCTGGATTTTTGTTTTAGATTCCGTCTCTCACAGTTGAAGTGTACCTATGATAAAACCTGCAAAATCAGCAGTGTATCAAATACTTGTTCTCCCCACTGTATATATATATATATATATATATATATATATATATATATATATATATATATATGTATATATATATATATATATATATATATATATGTGTGTGTGTGTATATATGTATATATATATATATATATATATATATATATATATATATATATACACACACATATATAGATAATAAACACACACACACACACACACACACACACACACACACACACACACATATATATATATATATATATTCACTACCGGTCAAACGTTTTAGAACACCTACTCATTCAAGGACTTTTCTTTATTTTTACTTTTTCTACATTGTAGAATATTAGTGAAGACATCAACACTATGAAATAACACATATGGAATCATGTAGTAACCAAAAAAGATTATTCAAATAGCCACCCTTTGCCTTGACGACAGCTTTGCACACTCTTGGCATTCTCTCAACCAGCTTCATGAAGTAGTCACCTGGAATGCATTTCAATTAACAGGTGTGCCTTCTTAAAAGTTAATTTGTGGAATTTCTTTCCTTATTAATGCGTTTGAGCCAATCAGTTGTGTTGTGACAAGGTAGGGGGGTATACAGAAGATAGCCCTATTTGGTAAAATACCAAGTCCATACTATGGCAAGAACAGCTCAAATAAGCAAAGAGAAACGACAGTCCATCATTACTTTAAGACATGAAGGTCAGTCAATACGGAACATTTCAAGAACTTTGAAAGTTTCTTCAAGTGCAGTCGCAATAACCATCAAGAGCTATGATGAAACTGGCTTTCATGAGGACCGCCACAGGAATGGAAGACCCAGAGTTACCTCTGCTGCAGAGGATACGTTTATTAGAGTCACCAGCCTCAGAAATTGCAGCCCAAATAAATGCTTCACAGAGTTCAAGTAACAGACACATCTCAACATCAACTGTTCAGAGGAGACTGTGTGAATCAGGCCTTCATGGTCGAATCACTGCAAAGAAACCACTACTAAAGGACACCAATAATAAGAAGAGACTTTCTTGGGCCAAGAAACACGAGCAATGGACATTAGACCTGTGGAAATGAGTCCTTTGGTCTGGAATCCAAATTGGAGACTTTTTGTTCCAATCGCAGTGTCTTTGTGAGACGCGGTGTGGGTGAACGGAATGATCTCCGCATGTGTATTCCCCACCGTAAAGCATGGAGGAGGAGGTGTTATGGTGTGGGTGTAACAGTGTTGCTTCCGTCCCTCTCCTCGCCCCTACCCGGGCTTGAATCAGGGACCCTCTTCAATCGGTGATGTCACCGATTGAAACGCTACTAGCGCGTACCGCTAACCAGCTAGCCATTTCACACTGGTTACACTCACCCCCCTTTGACCTCCTTTTCCGCAGCAACCATTGATCCGGGTCAACAGCATCAATGTAACAGTGTTACTTCCGTCCCTCTCCTCGCCCCTAAACGGGCTTCAACCAGGGACCCTCAGCACACATCGACAACAGTCACCCTCAAAGCACTGTTATCCACAAAAGCAGAGCAAGGGAAACAACTACTTAAAGGTCTCAGAGTGAGTGACGTCACCAACTGAAACGCTACTAGCGCACACCGCTAAATAGCTAGCCATTTCACACCGGTTACATGGGGGTGCTTCGCTGGTGACACTGTCTGTGATTTATTTAGTATTCAAGACACACTTAACCAGCATGGCTACCACAGCATTCTGCAGCGGTACGCCATCCCATCTGGTTTGGCCTTAGTGGGACTATCATTTGTTTTTCAACAGGACAATGACCCAACACACCTCCAGGCTGTATAAGGGTTATTTGACCAAGAAGGAGAGTGAAGGAAAAGCAGCCAACAAGTGCTCAGCATATGTGGGAACTCCTTCAAGACTGTTGGAAAAGCATTCCAGGTGAAGCTGGTTGAGAGAATGCCAAGAGTGTGCAAAGCTGTCATCAAGGCAAAGGGTGGCTATTTGAAGAATCTCAAATAAAAAAATATATTTTGACTTGTTTAACACTTTTTTGGTTACTACATGATTCCATATGTGTTATTTCATAGTTTTGATGTCTTCACTATTATTCTACAATGTAGAAAATAGTAAAAATATAGAAAATCCCTTGAGTAGGTGTTCTAAAACGTTTGACCGGTAGTGTATATACACACACACATATATACATACATACATACATACATACACACACACACACACACACACATATATATATATATATATATATATATATACACACACACACACACACACACACACACACACACACATCAGGACATGTACATAGTGAACTCGTACACTTTGTAAAATAGAATACAGTATTCCAAAACGTGACCTACCGCTTGCATGTCAATATCAGAATGGGAAGAATTTGCGTTCGCGATCTCCCTCTATCTGCAAGCATGACCAATGGCATAACACCTTATTGACATCTGACTTGAACCAACCAATTAGAAAACATAAACATCAAATACATATTTCTGCAGTGTCAAGTGGAAACATAACCAACCCTGTTACACTGAAACATGGGAGAATCCCACCTAAAGCATATCATCTGTAGACCTATTTGTCCGGCCTGTGCCTCATCGACTGGAAACCATACCATTGAATCTTTAATAACTCTTTCCACTTTAGAAGTGGAGGATGTTTGAGCAGTAACCCTGGCCCCTGCAACTTCGTGAGCACATATTATCCCAAAGTTAGATTACCTTCCTTCCTTTCTCTCTCCAACCAGCCTGTTCAGCGGCTGGTACTGTGTGTTGGTCAATAAAACATATATGTTTTGTGGCCTTATTTACAGTGGATCATTGTAGAACTCAGAAACCACCTGCACCACTGGAGTTTATAGAGTTTCCCACTGATAAAGATAATAGCCAGCTATTAAAGTCAAAACAATAAACGGTTAATGGGCACACTAATACAGTGCACAGCTGGTCTGTCACATTATATATAAGAGCAGGTGTGTATGTCAAGTTTAATTCTAGTGTGTGTATGAGTCTGTGATTAGATAATAAGCTCTATCATTTCCTCTGGATATTGTGAGCAATTATACCTAAAAACCAATTATAGATAGATGTTTAAGGTATAAGAGTGAAGAGAGGATATAAATTAGATTGTGATAAACCAGCATACACACACAGTTGTGCTGTACAACATGTAATACTACCATGTAGAGTATATTTATGAGCCAGCCAGTCCCAGAACCCAAACTCATTTACTGGGTGTCCTAAGACGGTCACTAAAATATTTATGAATGTGCCAACTCTTTTATCATTATTATGCAATGACTTAAATCTATTGGTAGAAGCTGAATATGTATGTCTATTGGTAGAAGCTGAATATGTATGTCTATTGGTAGAAGCTGAATATGTATGTCTATTGGTAGAAGCTGAATATGTATGTCTATTGGTAGAAGCTGAATATGTATGTCTATTGGTAGAAGCTGAATATTCATGTCTATTGGTAGAAGCTGAATATGTATGTCTATTGGTAGAAGCTGAATATTTATGCTTTAACTAGTCCATTGTTTCTATCTAATCATGGTGGTTCATGTTTGCTTACCACTCATTCTGTGTAATCTACATCGTACTGGTAGCCCTTTCCTGCAGTCAAATGACCTAGTGGCCTCATGGGTGGAATGTTATTTATATTTTTCATAATTTCATAATTAATAAACATTACTTTACATTAAATGCCGAAAATCCGGTGTTTCTATGTCAAACGGTTTTATTATATTTCAGTCTTCTGTGATGTATATAAAGTGTAATATTGGGATGCAAACTCAAAATTGAATACATTTCAACTCTATATCTGACAGGTGTCTTCTTTTTTTAAAGCCCATAACCATGTGTGTGAGGTGTATACTTTTGTTTCAAAGTAGTATTTATTTAAGACTACCAAGAAACACTCTGTGTGTCCCTGATTTAGCTATAGCTGCTTCAAATGGAGGCTGGAGCCTCTTAATCAAATAGGCCCTGCTATTACGAGGTCTGCATTTCAACCCCTAATGGGGAGCATAAATACTTTTAATATGTTTTTTTGCTCTTGACCTCTGGGACGATTTTGAGGTTCATGGTTACCAAGGTAACCGACCCCATAATGAGCAGGTTTTATTTGTATCCGTCTCACTTCCCTACATTTCACAATCTAAGTTCCCTGGTTGAAGCCTCCGCTTGTAACCTAAACATCTCTAGATGAATAGAACAGGAATGTGGGGGAGATTATTTCAAACTCTTTACTGTGTCAGTTTGAATGCATTTAAAAACCAAAAGATGTTGGTTAAAGGTCAAGATTTAATTGTCCCTAATACCTTTTAAATTATGCAACCCTAATAGCACTTCGCAGGTCAACATTGTAAAAAAACACCCTCAGAGACAGAGAGAGAGTGTGAGAGAGAAAGAAAGAAAGAAAGAAAGAGAGAGACGATTAAGATTTCCTTGAAAGACGGAGGAGCTCCATCAGTTTTTCAAAACATCCAGATCGTGACATCAGCACACGATAACATGTTTTATTTAACAGATTTCTCATGTTACAGCATTTTAAATATCTGCTCAGACTCTGTACATGTCTCTCTTTCTGTACTGTATAAAATGTCTCAAGCTAGATACTGGAGCTAACCTACACTGAGTATACCAAACATTAAGAACACCTAAAACAATAGGGGAGTGATTGCTTCTTACATGAGCACAAAACATGTACATTTATAGACATCTTTGAAAACCAAGTCAGGTAAAGAGATGTTTTTGTCTTAAAGGGGCAGTGTTAGAGAGTGTTGAATAAGCTAAGTAGCCAATAGGCAAAGGGTAGCATAATTTGCCTAATTCTCTGTAATAATGGTATGGGAATAATAATGCATTTTATTTTGTAAAGTGGTTTCTTGCATCAAACACAACAACTCTTTCAGTCACCTCCTTGTCTGAAGGACAAGTGGATAAAGAGGTTAATGTCAAGCCCTGCATGTTTTTTTCAAAAGTCTCATGGAATGTAGGCCTACATTGAACACCACACATTGGCTGTTACCGTAGGCTGAATGATGAGTTATTTCCATTTCAAATGTTATGGGATGCATTTTCTCCATTGTTTTTGATGGTACAGTGGGGAAAAAAAGTATTTAGTCAGCCACCAATTGTGCAAGTTCTCCCACTTAAAAAGATGAGAGAGGCATGTAATTTTCATCATAGGTACACGTCAACTATGACAGACAAAATAAGTGGCGCGGTGGTCTAAGGCACTGCATCGCAGTGCTAGCTGTGCCACTAGAGATCCTGGTTCGAATCCAGGCTCTGTCGTGAGGCCGCGACCGGAGACCCATGGGGCGGCGACACTGGCCCAGCGTCGTCCAGGGTAGGGGGAGGGAATGGCCGGCAGGGATGTAGCTCAGTTGGTAGAGCATGGCATTTGCAACGCCAGGGTTGTGGGTTCGATAAAATAATGTATGTGCTAACTGTAAGTCGCTCTGGATAAGAGCGTCTGCTAAATGACTAAAATGTAAATGTAAATGTAAGAAAAAGAAATCCAGAAAATCACATTGTAGGATTTTTAATGAATTTATTTGCAAATTATGGTGGAAAATAAGTATTTGGTCAATAACAAAAGTTTCTCAATACTTTGTTATATACCCTTTGTTGGCAATGACACAGGTCAAACGTTTTCTGTAAGTCTTCACAAGGTTTTCACACACTGTTGCTGGTATTTTGGCCCATTCCTCCATGCAGATCTCCTCTAGAGCAGTGATGTTTTGGGGCTGTCGCTGGGCAACACAGACTTTCAACTCCCTCCAAAGATTTTCTATGGGGTTGAGATCTGGAGACTGGCTAGGCCACTCCAGGACCTTGAAATGCTTCTTACGAAGCCACTCCTTCGTTGCCGGGCGGTGT
Source organism: Coregonus clupeaformis (assembly GCF_020615455.1). Taxonomy (NCBI): domain Eukaryota; kingdom Metazoa; phylum Chordata; class Actinopteri; order Salmoniformes; family Salmonidae; genus Coregonus; species Coregonus clupeaformis. The sequence continues at coordinate 25,250,667 of NC_059209.1, read as the reverse complement.
GTTTGGGATCATTGTCATGCTGAAAGACCCAGCCACGTTTCATCTTCAATACCCTTGCTGATGGAAGGAGGTTTTCACTCAAAATCTCACGATACATGGCCCCATTCATTCTTTCCTTTACACAGATCAGTCGTCCTGGTCCCTTTGCAGAAAAACAGCCCCAAAGCATGATGTTTCCACCCCCATGCTTCACAGTAGGTATGGTGTTCTTTGGATGCAACTCAGCATTCTTTGTCCTCCAAACACGACGAGTTGAGTTTTTACCAAAAGTTCTATTTTGGTTTCATCTGACCATATGACATTCTCCCAATCCTCTTCTGGATCATCCAAATGCACTCTAGCAAACTTCAGACGGGCCTGGACATGTACTGGCTTAAGCAGGGGGGACACGTCTTGCACTGCAGGATTTGAGTCCCTGGCGGCGTAGTGTGTTACTGATGGTAGGCTTTGTTACTTTGGTCCTAGCTCTCTGCAGGTCATTCACTAGGTCCCCCCGTGTGGTTCTGGGATTTTTGCTCACCGTTCTTGTGATCATTTTGACCCCACGGGGTGAGATCTTGCGTGGAGCCCCAGATCGAGGGAGATTATCAGTGGTCTTGTATGTCTTCCATTTCCTAATAATTGCTCCCACAGTTGATTTCTTCAAACCAAGCTGCTTACCTATTGCAGATTCAGTCTTCCCAGCCTGGTGCAGGTCTACAATTTTGTTTCTGGTGTCCTTTGACAGCTCTTTTGGTCTTGGCCATAGTGGAGTTTGGAGTGTGACTGTTTGAGGTTGTGGACAGGTGTCTTTTATACTGATAACAAGTTCAAACAGGTGCCATTAATACAGGTAACGAGTGGAGGACAGAGGAGCCTCTTAAAGAAGAACTTACAGGTCTGTGAGAGACAGAAATCTTGCTTGTTTGTAGGTGACCAAATACTTATTTTCCACCATAATTTGCAAATAAATTCATAAAAAATCCTACAATGTGATTTTCTGGATTTTTTTTTCTCAATTTGTCTGTCATAGTTGACGTGTACCTATGATGAAAATTACAGGCCTCTCTCATCTTTTTAAGTGGGAGAACTTTCACAATTGTTGGCTGACTAAATACTTTTTTCCCCACTGTAGGCCACTCTGGTAGGCCTACATTATGATCAAATAGCCACAGTAGTCTACTTGGCCACTGTTAAGACCGTAACTTAAAGCGGGTATAGCCTCAGTGTTCACAGTAAATGCACGCTGGAAGTTGCACAGAATTTTCACAGCGTTTAAGTTTGAGCTCAGCGGACCTGAAATTGTGCCGAAAATAATTTGAGGGAACATTGTCTACAAGGTGTCGGAAGTGTTCCACAGGGATGCTGGCCGATGTTTACTTCAAATCTTCCCACAGTTGTGTCAAGTTCGGTGGATTTAACAAGTGACATCAATAACAGGTTATAGCTTTCACCTGGATTCACCTGGTCAGTCTATGTCATGGCATAGACTGACCAGGTGAATCCAGGTGAAAGCTATGCTCTGTTATTGAGGTGTTCTTAATGTTTTGTATACTCAGTGTATAGCTGGAAAGATAAGAGACTTTAGTTATGGTAAATGTTAAGCCTTCCCTGGAGTATATCAATGTGTCTACTGCCCTGGGCTCTACAAACAGAGAGTAAAACATTACTAGGACATATGGTTTTATCAATATAGACCAACGGTAATCTTCATATCAATATTCATTCAGTGTTTCGTGGTGACATTGATGTTCCTACAAGCAGTGGCGTGTCCATAACATTTTGAATGGGGTGGCAAAGGTGGGGCACAGACCCAGTTTAGGGGGGCCATAACATTTTCAACCTTAATAGATGCAAGGTGAATTTCTTGAAAATAATTATGATGGTTCAATTCATTAATACTTCAGCTTAGGTTTGGTACATTTCCCTTTTCAAATAAATCATAAATCAATTCCAAAAGTAAATTTTTTTATAATTATTTTAACAAAAACAATACAATATAATACAAAGACAATACAAATGGCCGCTCCCATCAGTGGGTGCTCTGGTCAGTGGGTGCACTCGCCCCCACCCATCCGCCCGAGATGCTGGCAGGGCTAAGCCCCCACCCCAAAGGGATTTTCCAAGGGCGTAAAGGACCAAGCACCGCCCGGGCGGGCATGGAAGTGAGCACACCAAACCACCAGGACCAGCACACACACCACTCACAAAGGGAAACCAAAACAGAAAACATAAATAAATAAACACAAAACAAAAAATAATCACATCCCCACACTCACCCCTGATTGGATTACCTCAAACATTTATACTGTGCATGTCTGTATGTATTTATTCCCACCTTCAGACAGCCACAGATCAACCCATCTTTCCCAGTTAATCATCATTCTACCATTTCCTCCATTCTACCATGGAAGAATACATCCCAGCAATACATCCCTCCATTCTACCATGGTGTCTCAATACATCCCTCCATTCTACCATGGTGTCTCAATACATCCCTCCATTCTACCATGGTGTCTCAATACATCCCTCCATTATACCATCTGCAACATTTCTGAAAATATAAACATTTTACCCAAGAGCACAATTATATTTCCTATTTACTGACTGTTGTCCTTCAAATCCCCCAACAATACAGTTTGCAGGCCCAACTGCGCCCTGATTTTATGACATAACAACCATTCCTGGACCTGACTCCAAAAACAAGCCACCGATGGACAGTACCAAAAGAGGTGCTCTATTGAGTCTGTTTACACGTGGCAGAGTCTGCACAGTACTGACTGTTCAATGCCCCATAAACTGATACTTATTTTTGTAGCAAAAATGTTGTATAATAGCTTAAATTGAAAAGAACGGATTGATGCGTCAATCAGTTCATAAACCCGATGCCATGGTATTGTCACGCTCTGGTTCCGGGACGTTGTTATTGAACCAGGGTGTGTTTGTATTGTTGGGTGTTGTGTGGGTTAGGTTGGGTTTAGGGTATGTTCGTTTTGTTGTGTGCTGTTTGGTTGGGGTGTCTAGGTGGTTGTCTTCCTTGTTTGTATTAGTCATATGACTCCCAATCGGAGGTAACGAGTGTCAGCTGTCGGCTCGTTATCTCTGATTGGGAGCCATATTTAAACTGTGTGTTTTCACCTTGTTTTTGTGGGTTTTTGTTCCGTTTTGGTCTGTGTACCGTGGACTTCATTGAGTCGTCTTTTGTTTTGGATTTTGGTTACTTTGCTAAATAAAAGTCATGTTTCTTGGACACGTTGCGCCTTGGTCATACTTGGACGACATAGACGATCGTGACAGAAAAACCCACCACAAAAAGACCAAGCAGCGTGTCAAGCGGCAACAGGACCTACTACACAGGATTTATGGACTCCCATAAAGGATTCATGGACATGGGAGGAGATTCTGGATGGTGAGGGGCCTTGGGATCAACCGGGAGAACTATCGCCGTCCTCGTGAAGAGCGGGAGGCGCAAGCCGAGAGGGGCGACATGAGGAGGCAGCACGGAGGCAAGGTGGAAGCCCGAGAGTACTACCCAAAAATTTCTTGGGGGCTAAAAGGGAGTGTGGCGAGTCAGGTAGGAGACCTGCGCCTACTCCCTGTACTTACCGTGGAGAGCGAGAGTACGGGCAGACACCGTGTTAGCGTAGAGGCATGGTGTTCCTGTACGCGTGCATAGCCCGGTTCGGTACATTCCAGCTCCACGTATCGGCCGGGCAGTTTGAGCGTTGAGCCGGATGTCATGAAGCCGGCCCACGCATCCGGTCACCAGTGCGTCTCCTCGGGCCGGCTTACATGGCACCAGCCTTACGCATGGTGTCCCCCGGTTCGCCTACATAGCCGGTGGGTTATTCCACCTCCTGTACTGGTCAGGGCGACGGGGAGCAACAACCAGGTAAGGTTGGTCAGGCTCAGTGCTCAAGGGAGCCAGTACGCTGCACGGTCCGGTATTTCCGGCGCCACCTCCTGTCTCCAGTCCAGTACCACCAGTGCCTACACCACGCACTAAGCCTCCTGTGTGTTTCCCGAGTCCTGTGCGTTCTGTTCCTGCTTCCCGCACTAGGCCCTGAGATGCGTGTCTCAGCCCGGTACTCCAGTGCACCACGCATCAGGCCTACGGTGCGTCCCCAGGGTCCAGTATGCCCTGTTCCTGCTCCCGCACTAGCCCTGAGATGCGTATCCTCAGCCCGGTACCCCAGTTCGGCACCACGCATCAGGCCTCACGGTAGCGTCCCCAGGGCCAAGCATGCCCTGCTGCTGCTTCCCGCACTAGCCCTGAGATGCGTGTCATCAGCCCGGTACCCCAGTTCGCACCACGCATCAGGCCTACAGTGCGTCTCAGCGGCCAGAGTCTGCCGTCTCGCCCAACGGCGCCTGAACTGCCCCGTCTGCCCAACGGGGCGCCTGAACTGCCCGTCTGCCCAACGGCGCCTGAACTGCCCGCCTGCCCCTACGGGCGCTTGAACCCCGTCTGCCCTATGGCGCCTGAACTGCCCGTCTGCCAAGCGTTGCATAAGCCGCCCGTCTGTACTGAGCCTGCAAAGCCGCCCGTCTGCCATGAGCCTTCAGAGCCATCCGCCAGACCGGAGCCGCTAGAGCCTTCCGCCAGACAGGAGCCGCTAGAACATTTCGCCTGACAGGAGCAGCCAGAGCCTTCTGCCAGACAGGAGCAGCCAGAGCCTTCCGCCAGACAGGATCAGCCAGAGCCTTCCGCCAGACAGGATCAGCCAGAGCCTTCCGCCAGACAGGATCAGCCAGAGCCTTCGCCAGACAGGATCAGCCAGAGCCTTCCGCCAGACAGGATCAAGCCAGAGCCGTCCGCCAGACAGGATCAGCCAGAGCCTTCCGCCAGCCACGAGCAGCCAGATCCGTCAGCCAGCCATGAGCAGCCAGATCCGTCAGCCAGCCATGAGCAGCCAGATCCGTCAGCCAGCCATGAGCAGCCAGATCCGTCAGCTAGCCATGAGCGTCCAGCCAGGATCCGGCCAGAGCCGCCCAGCCAGGATCCGCCAGAGCCGCCCAGCCAGGATCCGCCAGAGCCGCCAGCCCGGATCGCCAGCCAGCCAGGATCCGCCAGAGCCAGCCAGCCAGGATCCGCCATTCAGTCCGGGAGCTGCCCCTCAGTCCGGTGCTGCCCCTTAGTCAGGTACTGTCCCTTAGCGGTTGCCCCAGTCCGGTGCGTCCCTTAGCCCGGTGCTGCCCCTTATCCCGGTGCTGCCCCTTATCCCGGTGCTGCCCCTTAGTCCGGTGCTGCCCCTTAGTCCGGTGTTGCCCCTTAGTCCAGGTGGGGTTAGTTGGAGGGTGGTCATTGGGAGGAGGCTACTGAAGCAGGTTGTGACTGTGGTGGGGGTGGGGATCACGACCGGGGCCAGAGCCGCCACCGTGGACAGACGCCCACCCAGACCCTCCCCTAGTCTCTATGTTGGATGCCCGGGGGTTCGCACCTTTAGGGGGGTACTGTCACGTTCTGGTTCCGGGACATTGTTATTGAACCAGGGTGTGTTTGTATTGTTGGGTGTTGTGTGGGGTTAGGTTGGGTTTAGGGTATGTTCGTTTTGTTGTGTGCTGTTTGGTTGGGGTGTTTAGGTGGTTGTCTTCCTTGTTGTATTAGCCATATGACTCCCAATCGGAGGTAACGAGTGTCAGCTGTCGGCTCGTTATCTCTGATTGGGAGCCATATTTAAACTGTGTGTTTTCACCTTGTTTTTGTGGGTTTTTGTTCCGTTTTCGGTCTGTGTACCGTGGACTTCATTGAGTCGTCTTTTGTTTTGGATTTTGGTTACTTTGCTAAATAAAGTCATGTTTCTTGGACACGTTGCACCTTGGTCATACTTGGACGACATAGATGATCGTGACAGGTATTTGGACATCGAAAATCTGTTCCCAACTATCTTAGTGGTCATTTTAAGCCATTTATGATTTTTTATTGGTGGCAGACAAACTAATTCATTCCTTCCTCTTTTAAGTAATTGCCTCTACCATTTTTGTGGCAGAGCTGCGATGAGTTGGTTACAATTTTGTATTGAGCATACATCTCCATAAACCTTGATTAATTGCTTGTGTAACATAATTTTACTGTCAATTACAATGTAATTCATAAACATGATGCCTTCCTTATACATTCTCTTCAAGAAAATTGGTTTATCCGCAATCAGTACATTGGAGTTTAGGCATACTATTTGCTGTAATATATGTTCTGCCTCTTTTGGAGGATAAAATTGGAATTGTAGCCAACTCTGTATGGCTTCATTTAAAAAGGAGGGTACTTTAAAACAGGGTTCCATCGTTCCACCAGAAATCAATGGTTTTAATCTGTATATCAGCAAAGAGCCTCCTTTTAAACATTGGATGTGCCTCTCTTAGTAGCCTACTGGAAAACCAGTTTGGATTTAGATACAGTTTCAGTATAATAGAAGCTTTAAGAGAGAGGTTTAATACCTTCATATTTAATAGTTTTAGCCCTCCAAACTCATATTCATTATATAAATATATCTATTTAACTATCTGGTTTGCCATTCCAAATAAAATGACATATTTTTACTGGCTCACATATTTCTGCACACAAAAAGATTATCCCGGAGTCGGTAGAGCCATGAATAGATATGTAAACTGTGATATCGCTAGAGAATTAATAAGGGTAATTTTCCCATAAAATCATAAAAGTTATTTGTTTCTGGCCATTTTGAGCCTGTAATCGAACCCACAATTGCTGATGCTCCAGATACTCAACTAGTCTCAAGAAGGCCAGTTTTATTGCTTCTTTAAATCAGCACAACAGTTTTCAGCTGTGCTAACATAATTGCAAAAGGGTTTTCTAATGATCAATTAGCCTTTTAAAATGATAAACTTGGATGAGCAAACATAACGTGCCATTGGAACACAGGACTGATGGTTGCTGATAATGGGCCTCTGTACGCCTATGTAGATATTCCATAAAAATAGCTACAATAGCCATTTACAACATTAACAATGTCTACACTGTATTTCTGATCAATTTGATGTTATTTTAATGGACAAAAAAAATGATTTTCTTTCAAAAACAAGGAAATTTCTAAGTGACCCCAAACCTTTGAACGGTAGTGTATTTTGCTTAGTTTTCTATCAAAATTGATAGTTGCAAGATCATTCAACTTTTCCGGGATGTGAACACCAAGTACATAACTGCACTGTCCGCCCATTTAAATCGGGAGACCACATAACAATGAAAGTTTGTGTCTTTTAGAGACCCAATCCGTAATATAGTACACTTATCATAGTTGGGTTTTAGTCCAGATAAACTGGAGAAATTATCCAGGTCCTCAATAAGGCCATTCAGGGTTGAAGATTGTGGACTCAAGAGAAAACTTGAATCGTCGGCATACATTGATACCTTTGTTTCTAATGCATTATTTTCGAACCCCTTAGCTATAAAAATCTGATCTCATGATAAAGTTAACAATTCAATGGCAATAACGAACAAGTATGGTGATAGAGGGCAACCTTGTTTTACACCTCTTGGCAATTCAACATTCTCAGAGAAATAACCATTATTTATAATTTTGCATAAAGGAGTGTTATATATTACTTTTATCCATTTTATGAGAGATTCTCCAAAATTGAAATAATCCAGGCACTTATAAATTCTAGCCTTTCTCAAAATCTTCTATAAAGATTATGCTTGGCTTCCATGCATTCTCATAGTTTCAATTATTTCAAATAATTATCTAATGTTGTCTCAAATATATCTTCCTTTTAGGAATCATGTCTGATCGTGATGAATAATATACGATACGACCTTTTTAATTCTATGAGCAATACATTTTGCAAATATTCATCGCAACATTGAAGGGTGAGGGACATCCAAATATTTTGAGAGACTGGGTGTTTATTCTGTCCCCCGGCTCCTGATTCAGTATGAGAGAAATTAGCCCAGACCATTTACAGTGCATTCGGAATGTATAGAGACCCCTTGATATTTTTTAAATATTCCCTCTTCAATACCCCATAATGACAAAGCAAAAACAGGTTTTTAGACATTTCAGCAAATGTATATATTAAAAAATACTGAAATATCAGACCCTTTAATCAGTACTTTGTTGAAGCACCTTTGCCAGCGATTACAGCCTCGAGTCTTCTTGGGTATGACGCTACAAGCTTGGCACACCTGTATTTGGGGAGTTTCTCCCATTCTTCTCTGCAGATCGTCTCAAGCTCTGTCAGGTTGGATGGGGAGTCTCGCTGCACAGCTATTTTCAGGTTTCTCCAGAGATGTTCGATCAGGTTCAAGTCCGGGCTCTGGCTGGGCCACTCAAGGACATTCAGAGACTTGTCCTGAAGCCACTCCTGCATTGGTTTGGGTGTGTGATTAGGGTCGTTGTCCTGTTGGAAGGTGAACCTTCGCCCCTGTCTGAGGTCCTGAGCGCTCTGGAGCAGGTTTTCATCAAGAATCTCTCTGTACTTTGCTCCGTTCATCTTTCCCTCGATCCTGACTAGTCTCCCAGTCCCTGGCGCTGAAAAATATCCCCACAGCATGATGCTGCCACCACCATGCTTCACCGTAGGGATGGTGCCAGGTTTCCTCCAGACGTGACGCTTGGCATTCAGGCCAAAGAGTTCAATCTTGGTTTCATCAGACCAGAGAATCTTGTTTCTCATGGTCAGAGTCTATAGGTGCCTTTTGGCAAACTCCAAGCGTGCTGTCATGTACTGAGGAGTGGCTTCCGTCTGGCGACCCTACCATAAAGGCCTGATTGGTGGAGTGCTGCAGAGATGGTTGTCCTTCTGGAAGGTTCTCTCATCTCCACAGAGGAACTCTAGAGCTCTATCAGAGTGACCATCGGGTTCTTGGTCACCTCCCTGACCAAGGCCCTTCTCCCCCGATTGCTCAGTTTGGCCGGGCGGCTAGCTCTAGGAAGAATCTTGGTGGTTCCAAACTTCTTCCATTTAAGAATGATGGAGGCCACAGTGTTCTTGGGACCTTCAATGCTGCAGAAATGTTTTGGTACCCTTCCCCAGATCTGTGCCTCGACACAATCCTGTCTCGGAGCTCTACGGACAATTCCTTCGACCTCATGGCTTGGTTTTTACTCTGACATGCACTGTCAACTGTGGGACCTTACGTGACCAACCGGCTCGATTCGGTCTTATGTAGCAACATTTGAAATTGTGTTTTTTACATTGGATAAAAGTAGAGACTCAGAGCTAGAAAATGGTATATCATACACTACAGTTGAGGAACAATGGGAAAGTAATTCCAGTGTTGTCAGATTGTCCGTTTGTAAATTCAGAACGTTTCGCTCTCGGAGCGTTCAGAGCACACACTGGACGCTCTGGACGAAGAGTAGGGTTGATCCGAGCATTCTGACCTAACAACAGCAGTCAAGCACCCAAGCTAACTGGCTAACTTGCTAGCTACTTCCAGACACAAATGAGAGAACAGCTCACTCTGACCATTTTACTCGCCCTAGCAGAGCTGGTTAGGCTGTTTTTATGTTATCCAGAGCGTTGGTGACTGCAACTGTGCTGCTGGCAACAATTTAATTAAATTTTTTTGCCAACGTTTACTGACACCGGCCATATTCAACGGGTGTTGAGCGTTCGTAAATGTATCAGTTATTCTGCGCTCTCGCACACTCAGACGAGAGTGCTCTGAAATCGGAGTAGATAGCCGGAGTGAATTTACCAGCTACGTCTATCGACAGTTGTCGCAGTGACATCATTAAAAAAAAATTGAAATGTTTACTTGCATAGTAGTGGAGTCTTTTATTTAGACATGTAGCTAGCTAGCTAAACAATGAACCATAATCCCAACTCATAACGTTACTACCCTGCATTAATCTGCAGGTAGCTAACCAACCAGGTTCAATGTTAGCTAGATAACATTAGGCTATAACTAGCGATGCAAATGGCTCTGAGATACAAATAATATAACTACACACAGCTCATACACGTAATGTTAGCTAGTGAGTCAGCCATTTTTGCGCTTAGTTATCCGTAGACAGGTGTTTTATACAACAGCCTTCTATGTGTTCTCTTTTCGTCTCCGTCTACATATTTGCTCCAGAATTTTCTCCATTTCCTTAGTTATCATACTCTAATTCCACTGATTTCAAAACTCGGTCCTCCAGAAAGTGGACAGCAACACTTATGTAGTTCCACTATGTGATATCTTTCAAAAAAGCTGTGTTAGAAAGGATTACCTACACATACTAACCAGCTCATGCTATAGACAGAAGGTGCTACATGGCAGACCAATCCAAACTCATCTCTCGGCATGTCCAGTCCACTCATTATCTCAGCCAATCATGGCTATCATGAAGGTTGCTGTCTTTTTCTGTAGCTAAACCAACTAGGCTTGTAATTTAACAATTGCATTCGTATTTACAGATGGCATACAAGTTTGTTATTAAGGCACATGAAAGTTCACATGTTCCAGAAGGCATTTCTGCCCCAAAACGCATTTTGATAAAGAAAAAAAAGTTTACGTTCAAATGGCTCTCCTGTGAAGTAGTGACGCGTGACATACGCCTTGTTTCCTGAAACGAGTCACAAATGTATTACCTTTAAATGTGTCATGACCACAACCAGTCTTGATGTTTTCATCTGATTTTCAAACAAATCACTTCGAAAAGTAGGCTAAGTCAGTTACCTGCGCAAGTTCTTCTACTTCAAAATAAGAATAAGTCAAGCATCCGAACAGTGCACTCTGCACCCACCATTTGAATGGAAAGGGACAAAGTGGCGTGTAGTGGGACCAAAAATTTTAACAATAAAAAAAGAAATAAAACATATAAAATTATTTCTCATTTGTGTACATCCGTGTTTCATACTGTCCTTCAATTCGCAAGAGGCTGAATCTATTTCACCAGAGAAAGCATCTGAGCAAGGTAAACAGCACCCCTCTGTCTTAGTATCTGTAGCCCATGTATCTGATGCTGTCTGCACAAAAATAATATGACATGTCATGCTCTTTTCGGCCAGACAGCATCAGATACATGGGCTACACCTACTAAGACAGAGGGGTGCTGTTTGCCTCGCTCGGATGCGTTCTCCGGTGAGATTGATGAGTCTTGCTGTCGGTGCGTCTTGGTCAAAATTATCAATATATTCAGAGGCGGCCTTTCAGATCTTAGAATTTCTTGGGGGGCCACTGGGGTGGCCAATCAGGTTTCAGGGTGGGGGGTGGACACGCAACTGCCTAGAAGTAAACAAACCTTTACTGGAAGAGGTAGGTAACTATTTGTTATGCTCAAAATGATCAACGACCTGCGTCACAGAAAATTACGTCACAGAAAATGCTGGTACAGTGTGTGTAGTTTGACCTTTGTTGCTGCAAACACCAAACATTACTGAGAGATTAGGGCAAAAAAAGTACAAATAAAACATGGGAATATCTTAACATGGAAATTCATGACTAATTATTTTTATCAAGAAGGAAAGGAAACTGTCTTACCCTATTGCTTATATCAGCCATGAATATACCTCCTCCAACAGAGACAGCAAGGAAGCAAAAATTAATGTAATCTAATTTGAAACCAGGCGCTAACCATGTTTCCATCCACAGTTTTTATGCGAGTAAAGTCATACCGTATTTTAAAAAATCACAAACAGCTGTGATAGAAACAGTAAATTCCGGTACAATTTTATAAATGCCGACAGATCCATGGTGGGATCTTTTTGTGTCTGTAAAATTAATTATGTGAGAAATGGCAGTGTAAACGCCTTTATGCACAAATATTGATATCACAACCATCATATTGAAGTAAACTTGGAGTCGTGATGATATGGTGTGTAGTCCTCCCACTATGACTAGGGAAACCATGCAGTTTATTAGGCTACAGATTAAATAAATTATGATGAACTGCACAGCCTGCCCACACTGTATCTGCAAGCTGTTGGCTAGAGCGCACGTGCCAAGATCAGAGTAGGCACATTTGCTTTTTAACGCAACAGTTTTTATGACAAAGCTATCGGTAGAATTGAAAATGCGATGGAAACACATTGAACTTTACATTTTTATTTGATATATGAAAACTTAAGCAGAAAAGTACATTTTGTGTGCACTACATCATCACACACTGATTTTTATCTGCAGAAAGTTATTTTGGTGGAAACACACTACTGGTGGGAAAATGTGCATATTTTCTTTATGTGGATTTTAGAATATTTGCATGAAAATCTGTCTAAAATTGGATGAAAACCTAAATACTGACATGCATCAGAAATGACAGATTTGGGGGAGAGTCTATGTTTCTGTTTGTTTGTTCACTGCACATACAGAATAATATAGCAGGAAACTATAACATAACTCTCCACTTTATCTCAATATATCCCATTACCAGGGAAACTTTACAGTGAAGCACAATATTGTTTATCTCTTAAAACACATTCGGTGCTATGAGCAAAAAAGTAAGCATGGAATAGCTTATGTTCATACCCTCTATCTATTTGATCATCTTCACTTGCAAGTTGGGACAAGTTTGAATATTGCTAGGACTTGTTATCTCTACGCTATATATATATCCTCTTAGATAGACACCTGAAGTGTACCTTTACAGGGGAGCAAACACAAAGTGTACACTCACACAGTAAACATGGATTGCACCAGGCATCTACAGTATAAACAATATATAACATAACTGTTATATGTGAATCTAAAGTAGCATTGATGGATTGATTAAGGATTCCTAAACAGGTTATTCTACATTAAGTGAAAGGGTTTTAAAATTCTAGAAGTCTCCACTCTGCTATAGCCTATTGTAAATTACTAAGTGGGTGTCAAAGTCATGACAGTTCATTCCAGCATGAAATAAGTAGCCTATTTGTTCACTGAAAGATTGCTGACTTGGCCTTTAGAAAGCTAAAAGAAAAACAGAGTCTGTGATTCACAGGAAATGTACAACATCATAATTGTACTTTGTGTTCTCTCCCTGTGGTGGTGTTCTAGGAAGCAGGAAAATGCCACAGCATCATCATTCTAAATGATGTGGATATGTAGAGTAGATACATGTCTACACACGCACACACCAGCACACACAACAAAGATTCACTACCAATCGTCATTTGTGTGGAAGACTGTTTACCAACATGATAAATCTACATATCCACAGGGATGTACAGTATATCTGTGTCTCATTAGTACCCTTGGTTGGAGAGCATTATAACAACGCCAAAGCACACACACACACACACACACACACACACACACACACACACACACACACACACACACACACACACAATCTACAATATGTAATCTGTTCCATCAATGGGATTCCCATTATCCTACTCTGTGTAAAACGTTTAGCTTTTGTCTATCCCAGATGAATAATGCAACCTGCAACATGTTTTATGCAACATGATTTAAGCCAAACTCCCTGTGCCATTTAAAACCTGTGTCAACAGTTGGCCTTTCCCCCCAGTATGCTCTCTCCCTTGCTCTGAGATTATACATGCAAGTCACTGCCACGTTATATGCATAGCAAAGAAGCAGGTCTCAATCTCCTGGAGGCTTATAGCTAATCCATCATACTCTATCCTCTTTTTTTTCTTACTTGCGTTGCTCTGTATTGAACCCACAGTGCAAAATGTGCAAATTATTCACAACCCAATTATCCCTAATCCTTACATTAACACCTTGCCTGAGGAAGTTTATTCTGGGACGTTTTCAAGGTTCCATCACTGTGCCTACTCTCTCTACGTACAGTGCATTCGGAAAGTATTCAGACCCCTTGCCTTTTTCCACATTTTGTTACGTTAAAATGATTTTTTTCCCTCATCAATCTTCACACAATACCCCATAATGCCAAAGTGAAAACAGGTTTTTATAAATGTATGCAAATGTAATAAAATAAAAACACAGAAATACCTTATCTCAAAGAATGCAGTGTATAAAGTCAGAACATCTGCTATCTCAGCCACTGCCTGTCACCAAGGGAGTACCCCAAGGCTCGATCCTAGGCCCCACGCTCTTCTCAATTTACATCAACATTATAGCTCAGGCAGTAGGAAGCTCTCTCATCCATTTATTTGCAGATTATACAGTCATACTCAGCTTGCCCCTCCCCGGATTTTGTGCTAAATGCTTTACAACAAAGCTTTTTTAGTGTCCAACAAGCTTTCTCTGCCCTTAACCTTGTTCTGAACACCTCCAAAACAAAGGTCATGTGGTTTGGTAAAAAGAATGCCCCTCTCCCCACCGGTGTGATTACTACCTCTGAGGGTTTAGAGCTTGAGGTATTCACCCCATACAAGTACTTGGGAGTATGGCTAGACAGTACACTGTCCTTCTCTCAGTACATATCAAAGCTGCAGGCTAAGGTTAAATCTAGACTTGGTTTCCTCTATCGTAATTGCTCCTCTTTCACCCCAGCTGCCAAACTAACCCTGATTCAGATGACCATCCTACCCATGCTACATTACAGAGACGTTATTTATAGATCGGCAGGTAAGGGTGCTCTCGAGCAGCTAGATGTTCTTTACCATTTGGCCATCAGATTTGCCACCAATGCTCCTTATAGGACACATCACTGCACTCTATACTCCTCTGTAAACTGGTCATCTCTGTATACCCGTCGCAAAACCCACTGGTTGATGCATATTTACAAAACCCTCTTAGGCCTCACTCCCCCCTATCTGAGATACCTAGTGCAGCCCTCATCCTCCACATTTGTATTTTTTTTTTTTTTAAATATTTTACCTTTATTTAACTAGGCAAGTCAGTTAAGAACAAATTCTTATTTACAATGACGGCCTACACCGGCCAAACCCGGACGACGCTGGGTCAATTGTGCGCCGCCCTATGGGACTCCCAATCACGGCCGGTAGTGATACAGACTGGAATCAAACCAGGGGGTCTGTAGTGATGCCTCGAGCACTGAGATGCAGTGCCTTAGACCACTGCGCCACTCGGGAGCCCACATACAACACCCGTTCTGCCAGTCACATTCTGTTAAAGGTCCCCAAAGCCCACACATCCCTGGGTCGTTCCACTTTCCAGTTCGCTGCAGCTAGCGACTGGAAAGAGCTGCAAAAAACAATCAAACTGGACAGTTTTATCTCCATCTCTTCATTCAAAGACTCAATCATGGACACTCTTACTGACAGTTGTGGCTGCTTCGCGTGATGTATTGTCGTCTCTACCTTCCTCCCTTTGTGCTGTTGTCTGTGCCCAATAATGTATGTACCATGTCTTGTGCTGCTACCATGTTGTGCTGCTGCCATATTGTGTTGCTACCATGTTGTTTTCATGTTGGGTTGCTACCTTGCTGTGTTGTCGTGTGTTGCTACCATGCTGTAGTGTTGTGTTGTCTCTCTTGTTGTAATATGTATTTGGTCCTATATATATATATATATTTATTTATTTTTAATCCCAGCCCCCGTCCCTGCAGGAGGCCTTTTGCCTTTTGGTAGGCCGTCATTGTAAATAAGAATTTGTTCTTAACTGACTTGCCTAGTTAAATAAAGGTTCAATAATAAATAAATAAATAAATATATATATTTACATAAGTATTCAGGCCCTTTGCTATGAGACTCGAAATTGAGCTCAGGTGCATCCTGTTTCCATTGATCATCCTTGAGATGTTTCTACAACTACATTGGAGTCCACCTGTGGTAAATTAAATTGATTGGACATGGTTTGGATAGGCACACATCTGTCTATATAAGGTCCCACAGTTGACAGTGCATGTCTGAACAAAAACCAAGCCATGAGGTTGAAGGAATTGTCCGTAGAGCTCCGAGACAGGATTGTGTCGAGGCACAGATCTGGGGAAGGGTACCAACAAAATTCTGCCGCATTGAATGTCCCCAAGAACACAGTGGCCTCCATCATTCTTAAATGGAAGAAGTTTGGAACCAGCAAGACTCATCCTAGAGCTGGCTGCCCGGCCAAACTGAGCAATCGGGGGAGAAGGGCCTTGGTAAGGGAGGTGACCAAGAACCCGATGGTCACTCTGACAAAGCTCCAGAGTTCCTCTGTGGAGATGGGAGAACCTTCCAGAATGACAACCATCTCTGCAGCACTCCGCCAATCAGGCCTTTATGGTATTGGCCAGACGAAAGCCACTCCTCAGTAAAAGGCACATGACAGCCCTTTTGGAGGTTGCCAAAAGGCACCTAAAGACTCTCAGGCCATGAAAAACAAGATTCTCTGGTCTGATGAAACCAAGATTGAACTCTTTGGCCTGAATGCCAAGCATCACATCTGGAGGAAACCTGGCACCATCCCTACGGTGAAGCATGGTGGTGGCAGCATCATGCTGTGGGGATGTTTTTCAGCAGCAGGGACTGGGATACTAGTCAGGATTGAGGGAAAGATGACCGGAGCAAAGTACAAAGAGATCCTTGATGACAATCTGCTCCAGAGCACACAGGACCTCAGACTTGGGCGAAGGTTCACCTTCCAACAGGACAACAACCCTAAGCACACAGCCAAGACAACACAAGAGTGGCTTCGGGACAAGTCTCTGAATGTCCTTGAGTGGCCCAGCCAGAGCCCGGACTTGAACCCAATTGAACATCTCTGGAGAGGCCTGAAAATAGCTGTGCAGCAACGCTCCCCATCCAACCTGACAGAGCTTGAGAGGATCTGCAGAGAAGAATGGGAGAAACTCCCCAAATACAGGTGTGCCAAGCTTGTAATCATTGCCAAAAGGTGCTTCAACAAAGTACTGAGTATAGGGTCTGAATACTTATGTAAATGTGATATTTCCGTGTTTTTTTTATTTTTATTAATTTGCAAAAAAATCTAAAAACCTGTTTTTGCTTTGTCATTATGGGGTATTATGTGTAGATTGATCAGGGGGGAAAAAACGATTTAATCCATTTTAGAATAAGGCTGTAATGTAACAAAATGTGGAAAAAGTCAAGGGGTCTGAATACTTTCCGAATGCACTGTATGATGCATAAGAGTTTAATTCCAAAATGCTTTATATCCAATTTCAGAAATGTTGTACATTTGCATTTATTGTTCAAAGAAATTATGAAAGAGATGTGTGTGTTCTTTCACTATCTAATCATGGCATGGGGTTGTTCAATGACAGACATGTACAGTATTTGTTTAAAGTCTATCACTTGATGATTTCATTTCAGAGAGACAAATAGTAATGTTTTCTTGCTAAATATTCGCTTCACTCTCAGAAAGAAGTAGTACTGCTAGGTTTTACACGGGGGGCACAACGGCTCAAGGGCACAACGGCAGGCAATGGCATCTAGGATTTGATACCGGCAACCCTCCGGTTTCCAGCTCACTTCCCACCAAATTTTTCCCATTGGACTTGGGATTCAAACTGGCAACGCTCAGGTTGCTGGCTCACCTCTCTAACCGCTAGGCTACCTGCTGTGCGATGAGAGCTGGCCAGACAGCTTATCAGAGTTCCGTGATAGCGGAGACCCAAGTGCACCTTCTAACCTCACAGAGTCAATATTGTAGAGGGAAAGTACATTTATGAAGTATGGAGACAAACGATGTAGCCTAGCCACCAAGGTGATGTTATTATCCTTTCTGCCATCCTCTCCTCCAAGTCCCTGGGACCTCTTCTCTCTCACAGATCATTATGATGGATTGGTTCTGTAGCTCTATAACAATGTGTTTTGGTAATTAATGGCTATGAAATTAAAACAGACAGTACTGTACCCTCAATGGTGACATTATAGGCCTATCACATTGATCAGACATTTTTTTGTATTTTCTATTTTTGTCAAATGCCCAACAAGGTGGAGGGCAGTTCTGAGGCAAAACTATTATTGTGAATGCATGCTTTCAACAAATAAAGTTCCCAGCAAACTGAATTATTCAATTATGTTTTCACAAATTCCAGTATGTCGGACGAACTCCAACTTCTTATTGTTTAGAAAACACTGTTTGAAGCCTGCATTGCATAACTTCCCACTGGGGAGAAGGGTATAGAGAGTGTTGAATACATCACTGCTATTATATATATATATATATATATATATATACAGTGGGGAAAAAAAGTATTTAGTCAGCCACCAATTGTGCAAGTTCTCCCACTTAAAAAGATGAGAGAGGCCTGTAATTTTGACAGACAAATTGAGAAGAAAAAGATTTCTGGCTCTCACAGACCTGTAACTTCTTCTTTAAGAGGCTCCTCTGTCCTCCACTCGTTACCTGTATTAATGGCACCTGTTTGAACTTGTTATCAGTATAAAAGACACCTGTCCACAACCTCAAACAGTCACACTCCAAACTCCACTATGGCCAAGACCAAAGAGCTGTCAAAGGACACCAGAAACAAAATTGTAGACCTGCACCAGGCTGGGAAGACTGAATCTGCAATAGGTAAGCAGCTTGGTTTGAAGAAATCAACTGTGGGAGCAATTATTAGGAAATGGAAGACATACAAGACCACTGATAATCTCCCTCGATCTGGGGCTCCACGCAAGACCTCACCCCGTGGTGTCAAAATGATCACAAGAACGGTGAGCAAAAATCCCAGAACCACACGGGGGGACCTAGTGAATGACCTGCAGAGAGCTGGGACCAAAGAAACAAAGCCTACCATCAGTAACACACTATGCCGCCAGGGACTCAAATCCTGCAGTGCCAGACGTGTCCCCCTGCTTAAGCCAGTACATGTCCAGGCCTGTCTGAAGTTTGCTAGAGTGCATTTGGATGATCCAGAAGAGGATTGGGAGAATGTCATATGGTCAGATGAAACCAAAATAGAACATTTTGGTAAAAACTCAACTCGTCGTGTTTGAAGGACAAAGAATGCTGAGTTGCATCCAAAGAACACCATACCTACTGTGAAGCCTGGGTGTGGAAACATCATGCTTTGGGGCTGTTTTTCTGCAAAGGGACCAGGACGACTGATCCGTGTAAAGGAAAGAATGAATGGGGCCATGTATCATGAGATTTTGAGTGAAAACCTCCTTCCATCAGCAAGGGCATTGAAGATGAAATGTGGCTGGGTCTTTCAGCATGACAATGATCCCAAACACACCGCCCGGGCAACGAAGGAGTGGCTTCATAAGAAGCATTTCAAGGTCCTGGAGTGGCCTAGCCAGTCTCGAGATCTCAACCCCATAGAAAATCTTTGGAGGGGAGTTGAAAGTCCGTGTTGCCCAGCGACAGCCCCAAAACATCACTGCTCTAGAGGAGATCTGCATGGAGGAATGGGCCAAAATACCAGCAACAGTGTGTGAAAACCTTGTGAAGACTTACAGAAAACGTTTTACCTGTGTCATTGCCAACAAAGGGTATATAACAAAGTATTGAGAAACTTTTGTTATTGACCAAATACTTATTTTCCACCATAATTTGCAAATAAATTCATTAAAAATCCTACAATGTGATTTTCTGGATTTTTTTCTCTCATTTTGTCTGTCATAGTTGACGTGTACCTATGATGAAAATTACAGGCCTCTCTCATCTTTTTAAGTGGGAGAACTTGCACAATTGGTGGCTGACTAAATACTTTTTTCCCCAACTGTGTGTGTGTGTGTGTGTGTGTGTGTATATATATATATATAAAAAATAAAGGGAACACTAAAATAACACATCCTAGATCTGAATGAATGAAATAATCTTCTTAAATACTTTTTATCTTTACATAGTTGAATGTGCTGACAACAAAATCACACAAAAATGATCAATGGAAATCAAATTTATCAACCCATGGAGGTCTGGATTTGGAGTCACCCTCAAAATTTAAGTGGAAAACCACACTACAGGCTGATCCAACTTTGATGTAATGTCCTTAAAACAAGTCAAACTGAGGCTCAGTAGTGTGTGTGGCCTCCACGTGCCTGTATGACCTCCCTACAATGCCTGGGCATGCTCCTGATGAGGTGGCGGATGGTCTCCTGAGGGATCTCCTCCCAGACCTGGACTAAAGCATCCGCCAACTCCTGGACAGTCTGTGGTGCAACGTGGCGTTGGTGGATGGAGCGAGACATGATGTCCCAGATCTGCTCAATTGGATTCAGGTCTGGGGAACGGGCGGGCCAGTCCATAGCATCAATGCCTTCCTCTTGCAGGAACTGCTGACACACTCCAGCCACATGAGGTCTAGCATTGTCTTGCATTAGGAGGAACCCAGGGCCAACCGCACCAGCATATGGTCTCACAAGGGGGTCTGAGGATCTCATCTCGGTACCTAATGGCAGTCAGGCTACCTCTGGCGAGCACATGGAGGGCAGTGCGGCCCCCCAAAGAAATGCCACCCCACACCATGACTGACCCACTGCCAAACCGGTCATGCTGGAGGATGTTGCAGGCAGCAGAACGTTCTCCATGGCGTCTCCAGACTCTGTCACGTCTGTCACATGTGCTCAGTGTGAACCTCCTTTCATCTGTGAAGAGCACAGGGCGCCAGTGGCGAATTTGCCAATCTTGGTGTTCTCTGGCAAATGCCAAACGTCCTGCACGGTGTTGGGCTGTAAGCACAACCCCCATCTTTGGACGTCGGGCCCTCATACCACCCTCATGGAGTCTGTTTCTGACCGTTTGAGCAGACACATGCACATTTGTGGCCTGCTGGAGGTCATTTTGCAGGGCTCTGGCAGTGCTCCTCCTGCTCCTCCTTGCACAAAGGCGGAGGTAGCAGTCCTGCTGCTGGGTTGTTGCCCTCCTACGGCCTCCTCCACGTCTCCTGATGTACTGGCCTGTCTCCTGGTAGCGCCTCCATGCTCTGGACACTACGCTGACAGACACAGCAAACCTTCTTGCCACAGCTCGCATTGATGTGCCATCCTGGATGAGCTGCACTACCTGAGCCACTTGTGTGGGTTGTAGACTCCGCCTCATGCTACCACTAGAGTGAAAGCACCGCCAGCATTCAAAAGTGACCAAAACATCAGCCAGTAAGCATAGGAACTGAGAAGTGGTCTGTGGTCACCACCTGCAAAACCAGTCCTTTATTGGGGGTGTCTTGCTAATTGCTTATAATTTCCACCTGTTGTCTATTCCATTTGCACAACAGCATGTGAAATATATTGTCAATCAGTGTTGCTTCCTAAGTGGACAGTTTGATTACACAGAAGTGTGATTGACTTGGAGTTACATTGTGTTGTTTAAGTGTTCCCTTAATTTTTTTGAGCAGTGTATATATATATATATACACACACATACATACACACACAGTGGGGAGAACAAGTATATGATACATTGCCGATTTTCCTACTTACAAAGTATATAGAGGTCTGTAATTCAACTGTGAGAGACGGAATCAAAAACAAAAATCCAGAAAATCACATTGTATGATTTTTAAGTATTTAATTTGCATTTTATTGCATGACATAAATATTTGATCACCTACCAACCAGTAAGAATTCCGGCTCTCACAGACCTGTTAGTTTTTCTTTAAGAAGCCCTCCTGTTCTCCACTCATTATCAGTATTAACTGCACTTGTTTGAACTCGTTACCTGTATAAAAGACACCTGTCCACACACTCAATCAAACAGACTCCAACCTCTCCACAATGGCCAAGACCAGAGAGCTGTGTAAGGACATCAGGGATAAAATTGTAGACCTGCACAAGGCTGGGATGGGCTACAGGACAATAGGCAAGCAGCTTGGTGAGAAGGCAACAACTGTTGGCACAATTATTAGAAAATGGAAGAAGTTCAAGATGACGGTCAATCACCCTCGGTCTGGGGCTCCATGCAATTTCTCACCTCGTGGGGCATCAATGATCATGAGGAAGGTGAGGGATCAGCCCAGAACTACACGGCAGGACCTGGTCAATAACCTGAAGAGAGCTGGGACCACAGTCTCAAAGAAAACCATTAGTAACACACTACGCCGTCATGGATTAAAATCCTGCAGCGCACGCAAGGTCCCCCTGCTCAACCCAGCGCATGTCCAGGCCCATCTGAAGTTTGCCAATGACCATCTGGATGATCCAGAGGAGGAATGGGAGAAGGGCATGTGGTCTGATGAGACAAAAATAGAGCTTTTTGGTCTAAACTCCACTCGCCGTGTTTGGAGGAAGAAGAAGGATGAGTACAACCTCAAGAACACCATCCCAACCGTGAAGCATGGAGGTGGAAACATCATTCTTTGGGGATGCTTTTCTGCAAAGGGGACAGGACGACTAAACCGTATAGAGGGGAGGATGGATGGGGCCATGTATCGCGAGATCTTGGCCAACAACGTCCTTCCCTCAGTAAGAGCATTGAAGATGGGTCGTGGCTGGGTCTTCCAGCATGACAACGACCCGAAACACACAGCAAGGGCAACTAAGGAGTGGCTCCGTAAGAAGCATCTCAAGGTCCTGGAGTGGCCTAGCCAGTCTCCAGATCTGAACCCAATAGAAAATCTTTGGAGGGAGCTGAAAGTCGGTATTGCCCAGCGACAGCCCCGAAACCTGAAGGATCTGGAGAAGGTCTGTATGGAGGAGTGGGCCAAAATCCCTGCTGCAGTATGTGCAAACCTGGTCAAGACCTACAGGAAACGTATGATCTCTGTAATTGCAAACAAAGGTTTCTGTACCAAATATTAAGTTCTGCTTTTCTGATGTATCAAATACTTATGTCATGCAATAAAATGCAAATTAATTACTTAAAAATCATACAATGTGATTTTCTAGATTCCGTCTCTCACAGTTGAAGTGTACCTATGATAAAAATTACAGAGCTCTACATGCTTTGTAAGTAGGAAAACCTGCAAAATCAGCAGTGTATCAAATACTTGTTCTCCCCACTGTATATATATATATATATATATATATAGTGAGGGAAAAAAGTATTTGATCCCCTGCTGATTTTGTACGTTTTCCCACTGACGAAGAAATTATCAGTCTATAATTTTAATCGTAGGTTTATTTGAACAGTGAGAGACAGAATAACAACAAAAAAATCCAGAAATACAGAAAAACTCTTAAAGGGAGTGCTCCTAATCGCAGCTTGTTACCTGTATAAAAGACACCTGTCCACAGAAGCAATCAATCAATCAGATTCCAAACTCTCCACCATGGCCAAGACCAAAGAGCTCTCCAAGGATGTCAGGGACAAGATTGTAGACCTACATAAGGCTGAAATGGGCTACAAGACCATCGCCAAGCAGCTTGGTGAGAAGGTGACAATAGTTGGTGCGATTATTAGCAAATGGAAGAAACACAAAATAACTGTCAATCTCCCTCGGCCTGGGGCTCCATGCAAGATCTCACCTTGTGGAGTTGCAATGATCATGAGAACGGTGAGGAATCAGCCCAGAACACCACGGGAACACCACATTATGCTGTGGGGGTGTTTTTCTGCTAAGGGGACAGGACACCGCATCAAAGGGACGATGGACGGGGCCATGTACCATACTTGGGTGAGAACCTCCTTCCCTCAGCCAGGGCATTGAAAATAAGTCGTGGATGGGTATTCCAGCATGACAATGACCCAAAACACACAGCCAAGGCAACAAAGGAGTGGCTCAAGAAGAAGCACATTAAGGTCCTGGAGTGTCCTAGCCAGTCTCCAGACCTTAATCTCATAGAAAATCTGTGGAGGGAGCTGAAGGTTCGAGTTGCCAAACGTCAGCCTCGAAACCTTAATGACTTGGAGAAGATCTGCAAAGAGGAGTGGAACAAAATCCCTCCTGAGATGTGTGCAAACCTGGTGGCCAACTACAAGAAACGTCTGACCTCTGTGATTGCCAATAAGGGTTATGCCACCACAAGTACTAAGTCATGTTTTGCAGAGGGGTCAAATACTTATTTCCCTCATTAAAATGCAAATCAATTTATAACATTTTTGACATGTGTTTTTCTGGATTTTTTTGTTGTTATTCTGTCTCTCACTGTTCAAATAAACCTACCATTAAAATTATAGACTGATCATGTCTTTGTCAGTGGGCAAATGTACAAAATCAGCAGGGGATCAAATACTTTTTTCCCTCACTGTATATACAGTGGTGTGAAAAAGTGTTTGCCCCCTTCCTGATTTGTTATTTGTTTGCAAGTTTGTCACACTTAAAATGTTTCAGATCAAACTAATTTAAATATTAGTCAAAGATAACAAGTAAACACAAAATGTAGTTTTGAAATGAAGGTTGTTATTATTAAGGGAAAACAAAATCCAAACCTACATGGCCCTGTGTGAAAAAGTGTTTGCCCCCCTGTTATAACACAACTCAACTGTGGTTCAATTCCTCTAGCCACACCCAGGCCTGATTACTGCCACACCTGTTCTCACTCAAGGAATCACTTAAATAGGACCTGCCTGACAAAGTGAAGTAGACCAAAATATCCTCAAAAGTTAGACATCATGCCGAGATCCAAAGAAATTCAGGAACAAATGAGAAAGAAAGTAATTGAGATCCATCAGTCTGGAAAAGGTTATAAAGCCATTTCTAAAGCTTTGGGACTCCAGCGAACCACAGTGAGAACCATTATCCACAAATGGCGAAAACATGGAACAGTGGTGAACCTTCCCAGGAGTAGCCGGCAGACCAAAATTACCCCAAGAACGCAGCGACAACTCATCCAAGAGGTCACAAAATACGTTGGAGTGGCCTAGTCAAAGTCCTGACCTGAATCCTATTGAGATGCTGTGGCATGACCTTAAAAAGGCAGTTCATGCTCGAAAACCCTCCAATGTGTCTGAATTACAACAATTCTGCAAAGATGAGTGGGCCAAAATTCCTCCACAGCGTTGTAAAAGACTCATTGCAAGTTATCGCAAACGCTTCATTGCAGTTGTTGCTGCTAAGGGTGGCCCAACCAGTTGTTAGGTTGTAGGGGGCAAACACTTTTTCACACCACTGTATATATATATATATATACAGTGAGGGAAAAAAGTATTTGATCTCCTGCTGATTTTGTATGTTTGCCCACTGACAAAGACATGATCAGTCTATAATTTTAATGGTAGGTGTATTTGAACAGTGAGAGACAGAATAACAACAAAAAAATCCAGAAAAACGCATGTCAAAAATGTTATAAATTGATTTGCATTTTAATGAGGGAAATAAGTATTTGAGCCCTCTGCAAAACATGACTTAGTACTTGGTAGGCAAAACCCTTGTTGGCAATCACAGAGGTCAGACGTTTCTTGTAGTTGGCCACCAGGTTTGCACACATCTCAGGAGGGTTTTTGTCCCACTCCTCTTTGCAGATCTTCTCCAAGTCATTAAGGTTTCGAGGCTGACGTTTGGCAACTCGAACCTTCAGCTCCCTCCACAGATTTTCTATGGGATTAAGGTCTGGAGACTGGCTAGGCCACTCCAGGACCTTAATGTGCTTCTTCTTGAGCCACTCCTTTGTTGCCTTGGCCATGTGTTTTGGGTCATTGTCATGCTGGAATACCCATCCACGACCCATTTTCAATGCCCTGGCTGAGGGAAGGAGGTTCTTACCCAAGATTTGACGGTACACGGCCCCGTCCATCGTCCCTTTGATGCGGTGAAGTTGTCCTGTCCCCTTAGCAGAAAAACACCCCCAAAGCATTATGTTTCCACCTCCATGTTTGATGGTGGGTATGGTGTTCTTACGGTCATAGGCAGCATTCCTCCTCCTCCAAACACGGCGAGTTGAGTTGATGCCAAAGAGCTCGATTTTGGTCTCATCTGACCACAACACTTTCACCCAGTTCTCCTCTGAATCATTCAGATGTTCATTGGCAAACTTCAGACGGGCCTGTATATGTGCTTTCTTGAGCAGGGGGACCTTGCGGGCGATGCAGGATTTCAGTCCTTCACGGCGTAGTGTGTTACCAATTGTTTTCTTGGTGACTATGGTCCCAGCTGCCTTGAGATCATTGACAAGATCCTCCCGTGTAGTTCTGGGCTGATTCCTCACCGTTCTCATGATCATTGCAACTCCACGAGGTGAGATCTTGCATGGAGCCCCAGGCCGAGGGAGATTGACAGGTCTTTTGTGTTTCTTCTATTTGCGAATAATCGCACCAACTGTTGTCACCTTCTCACCAAGCTGCTTGGCGATGGTCTTGTAGCCCATTCCAGCCTTGTGTAGGGTCTACAATCTTGTCCCTGACATCATTGGAGAGCTCTTTGGTCTTGGCCATGGTGGAGAGTTTGGAATCTGATTGATTGATTGCTTCTGTGGACATGTGTCTTTTATACAGGTAACAAGCTGAGATTAGGAGCACTCCCTTTAAGAGTGTGCTCCTAATCTCAGCTCGTTACCTGTATAAAAGACACCTGGGAGCCAGAAATCTTTCTAATTGAGAGGGGGTCAAATACTTATTTCCCTCATTAAAATGCAAATCAATTTATAACATTTTTGACATGCGTTTTTCTGGATTTTGTTGTTGTTATTCTGTCTCTCACTGTTCAAATAAACCTACCATAAAAATTATAGACTGATCATTTCTTTGTCAGTGGGCAAACGTACAAAATCAGCAGGGGATCAAATACTTTTTTCCCTCACTGTATATATCAGTGGTCAATAAACTGATAGACTTATGCAGAAAACACATAATTTCTTGGGGATGAATATTAAAGGACTACATGAGAAAAAAGCATGCCTCTCCAAGCACGCATTCACTTTGATATGACCACACTACTGTAGCTTTAGAGGAGACCTTCTCTGTCCTCTCTCCTCAGCCACATTCCTCCTATCCTACATATTTCAGGCACTGTGTCTTTGGAGAGGTGGAGGGGGGAGGGAGAATGCCACTGAGTGTGCATCCTACTCTGTGTCACTCTGTATTACCTGTGCAACCGTCATCCAGGTCGTGTGCTGTGCTGTGGTGGGTGGATGTTCATTCTGCACCAAACAACTACACACACCCACACACCCACAGGCCTACCCTTGGTTGAACTTATTCACTGGCTCACAAACAACAATAAATGGTAGAGGCATTCTTTATACTGTAGCTGTAAAGTCCCTCAGTCGAGCAGTGAATTTTAAGCACAGATTCAACCACAAAGATCAGGGAGGTTTTCCAATGGTTCACAAAAAAGGGCACCTATTGGTAGATGGGTAAAAAAAAAACTGACATTGAATATCCCTTTGAGCATGGTACAGTTATTAATTACACTTTAGATGGTGTATCAATACACCCAGTCAATACAAAGATACAGGCGCGCTTCTTAAGTTAGTTGCCAGAGAGGAAAGAAACCGCTAAAGGATTTCACCATGAGGCCAATGGTGATTTTTAAACACTTACAGAGTTGAATGGCTGAGATAGGGGAAAACTGAGGATGGATCAACAACATTGTAGTTACTCCACAATACTAACATAAATGACAGAGTTAAAAGAAGGAAGCCTGTACATAATAAAACATTTCCAAAACATGCATCCTGCTTGCAATAAGGTACTAAAGTAATGCTGCAAAAAATGTGGCAAAGAAATGAACTTTTTGTCCTGAATACAAAGCATTATGTTTGGGATAAATCCACCCCAGTGATGTGACTGAGTACCACTCTTCATATTTTTAAGCATGGTGGTGGCTGCATCATGTTATTGGTATTCGTGTCATCAGCAAGAACAAGGACGTTTTTTAGGATTAAAAGAAACGGAATAGAGCTAAGCACAGGCAAAATCCTAAAGGAATTGATTCAGTCTGCTTTCCAACAGACATAGGGAGACAAATTCACCTTTCAGCAGGACAATAACCTAAAACACAAGGCACTGGAGTTGCTTACCAAGATGGCACTGAATGTTCCTAGTGAGTGGCCTAGTTACAGTTTTGACTTAAATAGGCTAGAAAATCTATGGCAAGACATGAAAATGGCTGTCTAGCAATGATCAACCAACTTGACAGAGCTTGAAGAATATTTAAAAGACTAATGGGCAAATATTGTACAATCCAGGTGTGCAAAGCTCTTAGAGACTTACCCAGAAAGATTCACAGCTGTAATCGTTGCCAAAGGTGATTCTAACATGTATTGACAAAGGGGGTTGAATACTTATCTAATCAAGATATATTAGTGTTCTATTTTCCATAGATTCTTGAAAAATGTTAGACTTTTTCTTCCACTTTCCAGTAAATTCTGTAGATCATTGCAAAACAATTATAACTTAATCCATTTTTATCCCACTTTGTAACAATAAAATGTGGAAAAAGGGTGTGAATACTTTCTGAAGGCAATGTACTGCACTGGTATGTTCAATGGTTCTACAGAATTGGCACCGGCTCACATGCAACTATCAAAGGTAGTAAAAAGGGGACTATATAAAGTATTGTAGCGAACAGCTGGGCAGGGAAGTGAACTCAGGTCACAGGTGTGAAAGGCAAACACCCTTCGCATCACGCCAATAGGGTTGTCCCATTTGGTGGGAATTGTAACGTAGCTCATCAAATAAATTTGTATTTGTCACATGCTTCATAAACAACAGGTGTAGACTAACAGTGAAATGCTTACTTAGGGGCCCTTCCCAACAACCCTTCCCAACAATACAGAGAGAAAGAAAATAGAGAAATAATAGAAAAGTAATAACATGTAATAATAAAAGTAATAATAAAACGATAACTTGGCTATATACACAGGTGATACAAATTCTTCTATGTTTAGAGTAATGACTAAAAGTATTCCACCCCGATACTGTATGACTGTGTAAACTGTGTTAGAGTTATAAGACAATAAACCCACTAACAGAGAAGAGGGGTAGAAACTGCTGGAGACAAACATTCCAGGGGAAAGGAGACCTAGAAACTGTCAAACTTAAACATTCTATACTGTGGAAAGTCACAGGCCGCCTAAAGGTGGGCAGAGCCAGTTCCTTTGTGTGAACGAATATAAAAAGTCTGTGTGTGTTTTTAGCGGGAGAGCTCTCATGAATAAAAATACTGACCTATTGCAGAACGGGACTTTGTTTAATTCATTATTAAACCAGAGCCTTACACCCTTTGGGAATTATTCAAAGCTTGAGTGATAGTTGAGTTCAACCACTGAGATAACAAAATTCTCGTGATAACAGGGTACCAGTATCGAGTCGATGTGCAGGGGTTCCAGGTAATTGCGGTAGATATGTATATATAACTAGGAATCATATTTTCCCAAGGGGGCCAGTATGTAAAATGTATGCACTCACTAACTGTAAGACCCTCTGGATAAGAGTGTCTGCTAAATGACTAAAATGTAAAATTTAAATGTAAAATGAATAAAGTGACTAGGCAACAAGATAGATAGTAAACAGTAGCAGCAGCGTATGTGATGAGTCAAAAGGTTAGTGCAAAAAGGGTCAACGCAGATGTCTGGGTACCTATTTGGTTAACTATTTAACTAACAATTTAGCAGTCTTATGGCTTGGGGGTAGAAGCTGTTCAGGGTCCTGTTGGTTCCAGACTTGGTGCATCGGTACCGCTTGCCGTTCAGTAGCAGAGAGAACAGTCTATGACTTGGGTGGCTGGAGTCTTTCACATCTTTAGGGTCTTCCTCTGACACCGCCTGGTATAGAGGTCCTGGATGTCAGGGAACTCGGCCCCAGTGATGTACTCCCTCACCCTCCAAATTTGCCAAATGGAGGGTGAGGGAGTGCTTTGTATGTGTTTCTGCGTGTGGAGTAAAGGTGATCTAGAGTTTTGTCTCCTCTAATTGCCCAGGTGACATAGTGGTAGAAATGAGGTAAGATGAATTTCAGTTTCCCTGCACTAAAATCACTGGCCACTATGAGCGCCGCCTTTGGATGAGCATTTTCTTGTTTACTTATGGCCCTATACAGCTCATTGTATGCAGTCTTAGTGGCAGCATCGGTTTGTGGTGGTAAATAGACAGCAACGAAAAATATAGATGAAAACTCTCTTAAAATAGTATGGTCTATAGTTTATCATGAGGTATTCTAACTCAGGCGAGCAGAACCTCGAGACTTCCTTAATATTAGAGATTGCACACCAGCTGTTGTAACAAAAGAGACACACACCTCCCACCAGCTAGATGTATATTATCCATGTCCTTGTTCAGCCACGACTCAAACATAGGATAATACAGTTCTTCAGGTCCCATTGATAGGATAGTCTCGAACGGAGCTCGTCCAGTTTGTTCTGCAATGAATGTACGTTCGCCAATAGAATGGAGGGTAGAGGCGGATTATTTATTTGCCAACATAGTTGTAAGCCTCTCTTACGCCGTCTATTCACTGCCCCCTCCGAACAGTAAGACACATCCCCGTGCTTCGACTACTCAGCCCCCTCACACATCCCACATCCGGGCTGTTCGTTCCAATGGCCTCACAGCCGCCATTCCCACTCCTGACACCAGTGTAACAAACAGCAGGACAGGGAAGCGAACCCAGGTCTCTGGCATGAAAGGCAAACACCCTAAGTATCGCACCAATAGTGTTAACCCACTTGGAATTGTAACGTGGGTCAAATAGCGAGGATCGCTACAGTATGTTAGATGCTACCTGCCCCAGGCGTGAACTGGTTCTGGGTACATTGGGCAGAATGTATTTAAGGGCCAAAGCAAGCTGTTACAATGGATGGGAATCACATCACACATAGAGAGAATGGACATATTTAGTCTAGCAGCCTGCCTGACCATGTAAGAGGGACACCACACCTTTTTTAAGACAGACCTATATCCGTCCCTCCATCCAAAAATGCATTGAGTGCAAGACAGTGTTATTTTTCATTTGCAATTTTAATGAGGATATGTCTCTTTGCAATAACTAACTATTCCATTCCCTTAGTACTATCTAGATTTTGTCAACGGCTGTGTGACTCTAGACAGGGAATATCCTCCCTCTCCCCTCTGTTGCCAATGAATAATTAATATCTGGCTTTTGAAAAAATGTATATACAACATACTGTATTATTTTCAGAGGGGTGAGAACTAGAACTGGCCTCAAGAGAAAGCAACTTTTTAGGAACTGGACAAGGGCAGTTCTAATGCTTTCACACTAGGTAAGACTATTTCCATCGATGATGATGATGGTGATGAATTTGTATGTTTGGAGAGTGAGGAGGGGCAGAAAAGCAATAACAAAGGTTGGAGAATAGACCTGATCATATTTCTGAAAAATCTTTCCCTATTCACACTTTCCAGAGTAAGATTTGTGCAGTGGCCATGTACGTGGTAAGAGCTGTTCAGGAATATAGTTTGGCTCAGCTGAGTAGAACCCAATTGAGAAGATCCTCATCCATGGATGATAGTTGAGCCAGAACTCATTCACCTGCATGGTTTTCATAACCACAAATGATGCAGAAACTACCCATAGAGAAAATCAATACCAAGACTCCCCATAGGTCTCCTGAGTGGCACAGTGGTCTAAGGCACTGCATCGCAGTGCTAGCTGTGCCACTAGAATCCAGGCTCTGTTGTAGCCGGCCGCGACCGGGAGACCCATGGGGCGGCGCACAATTGGCCCAGCGTCGTCCAGGGTATGGGAAGGAAAGGCCGGCAGGGATGTAGCTCAGTTGGTAGGGTTCCCACGGGGGGCCAGTATGAAAAAATAAAAAAGAATAATGTATGCACTCACTAACTGTAAGTCGTTCTGGATAAGAGCGTCTGCTAAATGACTAAAATATAATGTAAATGTAAGACAAAAAAAACGTCATCCTCAATCATTGTGAAGTGGGGCCACACTCTCCAATGTGCAGTCAGTGTGTGTGTGAGCGCACACGCTTGGGTGCGTGCGTGCATGCCTGAGTGCATCCAGGCCCGGGGCAGCTAGGGACCAACCGACCTGACAGCCGGGGAAATGTCCGAGAAGCACAGAGATTAGTTCCAGCATAGTGGTCCATGTTTTTCTATGCATCCTTTATCCCTGCCTAAGATGCTGGGATAGCATCTCATGTTCATCTAGAGGTCCCCTCAGGTTGCGTTCCAAATGGCACCCTATTCCCTTTATAGTACACTTCCTTTGACCAGGGACCATATAGGGCGAAAAACCAATGCTTGTATACGTGATTGAGATTCACTAATCACTACATTGTGATGCATGCTGTCGGACTGCGAAGAATCACTGATCTACAAATCCCCACCTTGCATCCAAAATAAATCCACATTATGTAATCAAGATTAGCGATTCTGCACCTCGCCTTCTTTAAACGGGTCCCCTGAAACACATGGACACTCTCTCTTTGATCCACAATCAAAATGTTAGTTTTTATCACGTAGAGTGACCTTGCTGGGAATTCTGAAAGGCATGTCAAACACAGCATTAGTCTTTTTTTATAGATATCAATAGTGTATAGGCCTATAAAATGTTTCTACAACTGCACAGTAGTTTTCTAAATGAGTGTGCTACACTGAAGAGCAAATCCTTTTCTGGCTTTCTAGGATATGACTGAATGTAGCCTAGTGTGCAGATACAGTCAATCCGTCTAAATACCCAACTTGCCAATAATACTGACATCCCAAAAGATGATCTCCTGATAATCTCAAGCATGTATCTCAAGATGACTTTATATCTTTATAAAATGGCTTTATTGATCTGGGGCGCTACCGTGCTAAATCAGTTTAGACTTAATTTCACAACAGAGAAGTGAGTTGCAGCATGAAACTAAACTCTGGAAAGGTCTTCCCTTGCTCGAAGATTGTTTTGTGCACATGCACGTGTCTTATTTGTCTCAAGTAGTTGACGGATCCAATTGTCCATCTAATCATTTTAGACATGCTTTCCCTCACATAAGGACTTTTTCTCCCTGGCTCTGCTGAGCATAAGCGATGAGCTGTTCAGTTCAGAACCCTAATTACTAGGACATTTTATCTCACACGATGGTCCCTGATAATCACCAGTCACAATCACTCTCTTTTTTGTTTAGGGCGAGACTGAGACAACCTCCTTTAAAGACTGGGGCCAATTGTCTGTCTCTCATCAATTAAGGGAAAGCCAAATTTGTCAACAATGTCCAACAAGGGGTGAGGTCATGTTGACTTTGCTCTCTGTGCTGCTGTCCTCAAAAACGTGGTTATGTTTAACACATTAGCTTTGTTTATTTCTCCTTTTAAAGGTTAGCTTGATGGAATATATTTGCGAGGAAGGAAGAAATCGATTGCTTAAAGAAAAGTTGGAGTCATTCTGCATAAGCAGGAAAGGCAGGGAGGTTTTAGGATATTTTTAGTTTTCATGATTTACCTTTATTTACCAATCTTATTGACAACAACAGCCTGTTATAGATTGTTTTGAAAATGTAGGCCTTTAGAACCACCTGCATGGGGGACAGCTGAAGTATTTGTTGTGAGCGGTCCATCAGTGACATATGCTTTAGAAAGGCAGATGCTGAGTTCACTGGAGGGTGAACAACCACTGGCCATATACCATAGTTTCTGTCTCTCTGAGACATCAATTTTCCTCACCTGTCAGTGTCAATCACACTGACCTGGCTGAATATTTCAAATATGGTCATTCTCAAACCATCTTTTCACACACGGATGCTTCTGTCACACTTGTTGATTCATAATAGGACCATGTCATCATAGGTCATATTTATCCTCCATACCATATCGGCATCATGAAGGAAGGGCCCTAACAATACTAACCCCTAAAAGTCTAAGCCTTTTAGGGGTAATTTTTTTACTGCAGGACAAACAAAAGCACACACACACACGCAGATACGCACCCACTCATGCATACGCACACTTACTTCGGTCCAGAAATGATTGAAGACTGGGCAGGAATATAATATGTGAGTGTGGTTAGCTCTGCTCTCCCCACAGTTACGCCAGAAACTTGGTGTGATGTCACGGTTGTATTTTGATTGTATTATATGAGTTATGAAAAATCTTGACTGAATTTTCCAAGAGTATTCCCTCCAGAGTAGAGAGTTGGTTCTCTTGGACGTGTTTCTAGATATGTCCTCCCAGTCCTCTTGGGTTATTACTATTTGCAGCTCGTCTTCCCAATTAATTTAAATGCATCACCAATCATACTTGGCTTAAAGTCGCTGTCCATTACAATTTCTCGCAGGTAGATCAGGTCTGTTTGGATGCATTTTGTTTTAGTGATCTTTGTCCAGACCTTTATGGTGTTATTTATACAGGTATTATCTTCCGAGAGTCTGTATTGATTGTCTTCATAAATATAGTTGGATTTCCATCTGTCTCCATTTAGCTGTTGATGCCGGGTTCATACAATAATTAATTTTTAGTTGTGCGGCTATCAATGTTCCCTCTCAACGGCGAGAGTGCGTGGCCGCACACTTAATCCAGGACTGCCGCTCAGAAGAAATGCCATGTCGTGCAGACGCAAGAGATTGAACTTCACTGAGTTCGCCCCATTAGTTTGCACTATATAGATCAACGTTTTTTCTGTGATCGAATCAACATTATATCAGACCCTTTTCAATTCAACAAAGCAAAACAAATCTAACTTTGCAAGATTGAGTCTGTGATTTTGTTGTAGTCAGAGCTAGAGTGCAACAGAGTAGTATTATATTGGCGGGGGTAACCCATGAGCGGTCTTTCAATCACCCGCGAGTGAATGCGCTTTTCAGATCAGTTCAGTTCAGATCAGAGCGCAGAGCCACTCGTGTGCACATTTGTTCATATTCTTTGCTAGTTAGCGAGTTATTAGCCCAGTTATAGATAAGTATAGGTCAGCAATGAGGAGTTACTGCGTGTAGGCTACATTTCAAACTGTCTTTGAAAAGCCAGTCAGGTAAAAAGCGTATGTCTTAATTAAAGGGGCAGTGTTGTATTTTCAGACAGGCTCGAATATGCAAATAAGCCAATAGGCAGAGGGGTAGCCTACATTGTCTAATTCTCTGTATGGTAATAATAATTACATTTTATACAACACAATACAATGCAATTTACAGTCACCTATTTGGCCCATGGTGTTACAGAACAAGTAAAAAATAATTCATTTATGTCAAGCCCATCATAATGTAAAAACTTTTTTTTTTTAAGTCTCATGCGATGTAGGCCTGCATTGAACACCGCATATAGGCTACTGTAGGTTATATCATAGAAATCAAAAGCTATTTCCATGTGAAAATGTTATGGGATTTGCTCCATTGGTTTTGTTGGTAGGCCTACATTATGCTCAAATAGCCACAATAGCATATTGGCTACTGTCTAAAACTGTAAGGGTACAGCCTCAGTGTTCACTGTAAACGTGTGCCGGAAGTTGCACAAAATTCTCAATGTTCAAATTTCCGCTCACAAGACCGAAAATTAGCTCAGTGCCCCCCAAAAATGTAGGGAACATTGGCGGCTATGTAATAATTCATTAGGTTTGGTAATGCTAGCCCCCCTGCTTGTTTACATTGATTGTTTTAAGATTGACACTGGCTTTTCTTCCTCACCAAAAACTACTCAGTAGTTTGTCCCACTGTTAAATAATATTTAGAGTAATAGTTATTGGTAGATTCTGGAACAGGAATCCAAATCATTTTAATAGTTTCAATTTCCATCTTTGTAGGTCCTGTATAAGCTGGTTTTCCAGTGTTCCAAAGTTATACTGATGTAGTTTCGTCAAATCTTGGGGGATGGTAATCCCTAAGTATTTCAGTTTATTTTGATCCCATTTAAGTTCAAACTTAGTTTTGATGGTTTAACTTAGCATTTTGTTCATCGGTCACTTTAGGGAGTAAACATTTTTCTAAGTAGGTTTGTATTTTCTCTATGTTAGATTCTTGCACCTCTGGAGTATTTAGTTTTTGGTAATATTTGGCAAATTCATTAGCTATTTCGGTTCTTTTTGTAAGGATTTTTTAGTTATCATTCATTCCTGGTATGTTGGCCCTTTTACTTTATTTTCTCAGTCTAAATGTGAGTATGGAATTGTTTTAAGATGGTCATACCATGGATCATTTAGCTATTTGATTTTGAATTTCAGGACCCCTGCAGGTATATATATTTTTTGATATTTTTAAATATCTGGATAAAATTTAGAATTTGGCCGTTACTGCTATAGCCCATCGAAACGCATTGAATAACACATTCATAAATGACAAAACAGACAGTCCAAAAATAAATCATAAGTAATAAGGTTTTTAAGTGTCTGTCGGATATATAGGGGGCACAAAACTACTTCCATTCATTTTTTAAACCAGTATCGGGTTACCTTCAGACGAGTCCCGTAGAACAAAACGGAGAACACCATCATGTTTGTGAGTCTTCCCTTTCCATTAATTTGTAGAACTAAACCAAATGGTTCGGACACTACAGACATTTTCGCGAGAAGACAGATTTTCAGGATGTCTCCTGATCTGACAAACAGCGCTGTAGCTCTGCCACTTTCCATCCGCAAATGTGGAAGGCCAACATAGGCAGATGGGGTGGATTGAGACGCAGCCCATACAAAAAAACCTGGATATCTTTAGGTTAAACAGACAGATTTTGATGGGGATTTTTTATTATGTTAATTGATGACGCGCTTGTGCGTCAGAGTGTTCCTGTTTCCCCTTTAATAGTATTAGCTCTTATGACATACAGAATTATTCTGTTTTCGAGTAAGCAGTGCTGGTGCCATGAATAATTTATTGGTGTAATGTATTGGACTAATAAGGCATTATGAGCAAGGGAGAAGGATAATCTGATCATGGTAACCGCTATCAGCTTTTGTCTTCATTGGGGCCTCTGAATGAGGCGGCGCAACCTGATTGTTCACTCAAATGTATTTTATACATTATTATTTGGGAACAGTGGAGTGCTTCCAACCTGTCTCCTCTTTGCACAATGCAACGTGCTATCAGAGCAATCTAGAACCAGTCAATTACAGTGAGCAATGATTCCCACAAGCAGACTTCTCTTCTTTCTCTCTCCTGGCAGAAAGTGATAGTTCTTAAAGATTGAGTGAGAAGAGGAGGAGGAGGAAGAGTGGTTCGGGTGGGGTGAGGGGAATAATGCTGGGGATTATTTTCAAAATGTTCAATGTAGAACTAAATCAGGGTATCAGTCATCATCAGGAGAAATATCTGTGGATGATGCAAGCAAAGATACATTGAGGAAATAATTTAGTTTGTAAGCATTTTGGCAAATCAAAGAGAGGCTAGTACAAAAAGCATGAACATTGTGTGTACTCTGAGTATGCTTGCTGAAGAGCTGCCCATCCTGGTGATTTTTATCTACATATTAATATCAAGGATCAGTGTAATTGACAGAGAGCATGTTTATTTGCCCATTGAAAGCAGGGAGGTTTGGCAATGGGGTAGGTCCAGTTTGCTCAATAGGAGAGTGAGTCACATATGGCATGCTTGCAGAATGACATCAAATGTTGCATGAATTTTAAATCATGTAGTCAGGTGAAATATAGTCAAATCTAGCATTGTGAGTAGGTGGACTGTAATACATACACAGTGCCTTTTGTCAACGATCTACGCAAAATACTCTAATGTCAAAGTGGAAGAAAAATTCTAACATTTGTAAAGAAATACATAAAACAATAATATATCTTGATTACATAAGTACTCAACCCCCTGAGTCAATACATGTTAAAATCACCTTTGACAGTGATTACAGCTGTGAATCTTTCTGGGTAAGTCTCTAAGAGCTTTGCACACCTGGATTGTGCAATATTTGCCCAGTATTATTTTCAAAATTCTTCAAGCTCTGTCAAATTGATTGTTGATCATTGCTAGACAACCATTTTCAAGTCTTGCCGTAGATTTTTCAAGCTGATTTAAGTCAAAACTGTAACTCGGCCACTCAGTAACATTCAATGTCTTCTTGGTAAGCAACTCCAGTGTAGATTTGTGTAGATTTTAATTAATCTCCCAGTGTCTGGTGGAAAACAGACTGAACCAGGTTTTCCTCTAGGATTTTTGCCTGTGCTTAGCTCCATTCCGTTAATTTTTTTTATCCTGAAAAAAGTCCCAGTCTTTAACGATTACAAGAATACCCATAACCTGATGCAGCCACCACTATGCTTGAAAATATGGAGAGTGGTACTCAGTAGTGTCTTGTATTGGATTTGCCCCAAACATAACATAATATAACATAATATTCAGGACAAAAAGTGAATTGCTTTGCTACATTTTTTGCAGTATTACTTTAGTGCCTTGTTGCAAACAGGATGCATGTTTTGGAATATTTTTATTCTGTACAGGCTTCCTTCGTTTCACTCTGTCAATTAGATTAATATTGTGGAGTAACTATAATGTTGTTGATCCATCCTCAGTTTTCTCCTATCACAGCCATTAAACTCTGTAACTGTTTTAAAGTCACCATTGGTCTCATGATGAAATTCCTGAGCGGTTTCCTTCCTCTCCAGCAACTGAGTTAGGAAGGACACCTGTATCTTTGTAGTGACTGGGTGTATTGATACACCATCCAAAGTGTAATTAATGACTTCACCATGCTCAAAGGGATATTCAATGTCTGCTATTATTTTTACCCATCTACCAATAGGTTCCCTTCTTTG
The DNA here is from genome assembly GCF_020615455.1 of Coregonus clupeaformis. NCBI lineage: Eukaryota > Metazoa > Chordata > Actinopteri > Salmoniformes > Salmonidae > Coregonus > Coregonus clupeaformis. The sequence continues at coordinate 25,212,542 of NC_059209.1, read as the reverse complement.
TGAGGCATTGGAAAACCTCCATGGTCTTTGTGGTTGAATCTCACTGCTCGACTGAGGGACCTTACAGATAATTGTATGTGAATGGTGTAGTCATTCAAAAATAATGTTAAACACTATTATTGCACACAGAGTCCATGCAACTTATTATGTGACTTGTTAAGCAAATGTATACTCCTGAATTTATTTATGCTTGCCATAAAAACGGGTTTGAACACTTACTGACTCAAGACATTTCAGCTTTACATTTTTAATGAATTTGTACACATTTCTAAAAGCATCATTCCACTATGACAATATGGGGTATTGTATGTAGGCCAGCGACAATAAAATCTCAATTGAATCCATTTTAAATTCAGGCTGTAACACAACAAAATGTGGAAAATGTCAAGGGGTGTGAATACCTTCTGAAGGCATTGCAGCTTATGTGGACAATTAACACAAACACTGTACATAATCCATAGAAAACACAATACATTAACCAGCACACGTAATTATGCATGATTGTATCCATGTTCTGGTGCGAATGGATAACCAAATAAAATTACTATACATTATTACAAAATATAAATAAAATGTTTTGTCTGCTCATTGATTTTCTAATGGGAAGATCACTTGACAGGACGGAAATACATCATTTTCTTGCTACAGTTTTCTGCTCCCCTAATTGCAGTCATTGACACATATATTTTATCTGACGATTATCTCAGGTGCTATCCCCAGGGATTGGAAGGCGGCCCATGTACTCCCTTTCCACAAAGGTTATCGCCATATCTTGAAATTGTCTTGCATAGCTAAACCTTTGGAGTCATTAATCAACTGTCAGCTTAGATCCTTCCTAGATACGAGATGTATTCTAAGTGTTCACCAGTCTGGTTTCAGGCCTGGTCATAGCACCATCTCTGCTGCAACCTTGGTGTTAAATTATGTGGTAAAGGTTATGGATAGGAGGAAGCACTGTGCTGCCCTCTTTATTGACTTATCAAAGGCTTTCGATACTGTTGACCACTCTTTATTGATTAAAATATTGTCTGCATTCTGTATGGAACAGGAACTTTTAATATATTCCCTGGTGATATGACGACTGTTTGATACAGGATTCATTAATGTAGGTAAACTCCTAAGCTGCATGTAGGAGAGAGGACAAGGACACGCCATGTGTTATAGAGGTCACTGGTGAGGGACAGAAGGTCTGCGTGCCAAGATAGATTGGGGGCCACTTGTGATAATCTTAGAAGGTGTACGTGATGGAATGGCCTGGCTGGGGTGACATACAATACCAAGTATGTGGATGCTATTGTGGTAGATGAGTGACACTCAATAATGGTTGGCAACTGTGTGGGACAGAAGCAGCTCGGAAAGCATTATATACAGTGGGGAGAACAAGTATTTGATACACTGCCGATTTTGCAGGTTTTCCTACTTACAAAGCATGTAGAGGTCTGTCATTTTTATCATAGGTACACTTCAACTGTGAGAGACGGAATCTAAAACAAAAATCCAGAAAATCACATTGTATGATTTTTAAGTAATTCATTAGCATTTTATTGCATGACATAAATATTTGATACATCAGAAAAGCAGAACTTAATATTTTGTACAGAAACCTTTGTTTGCAATTACAGAGATCATACGTTTCCTGTAGGTCTTGACCAGGTTTGCACACACTGCAGCAGGGATTTTGGCCCACTCCTCCATACAGACCTTGTCCAGATCCTTCAGGTTTCGGGGCTGTCACTGGGCAATACGGACTTTCAGCTCCCTCCAAAGATTTTCTATTGGGTTCAGGTCTGGAGACTGGCTAGGCCACTCCAGGACCTTGAGATGCTTCTTACGGAGCCACTCCTTAGTTGCCCTGGCTGTGTGTTCCGGGTCGTTGTCATGCTGAAAGACCCAGCCACGACCCATCTTCAATGCTCTTACTGAGGGAAGGAGGTTGTTGGCCAAGATCTCGCGATACATGGCCCCATCCATCCTCCCCTCAATACGGTGCAGTCGTCCTGTCCCCTTTGCAGAAAAGCATCCCCAAAGAATGATGTTTCCACCTCCATGCTTCACGGTTGGGATGGTGTTCTTGGGGTTGTACTCATCCTTCTTCTTTCTCCAAACACGGCGATTGGAGTTTAGACCAAAAAGCTCTATTTTTGTCTCATCAGACCACATGACCTTCTCCCATTCCTCCTCTGGATCATCCAGATGGTCATTGGCAGACTTCAGACGGGCCTGGACATGCGCTGGCTTGAGCAGGGGGACCTTGCGTGCGCTGCAGGATTTTAATCCATGACGGCGTAGTGTGTTACTAATGGTTTTCTTTGAGACTGTGGTCCCAGCTCTCTTCAGGTCATTGACCAGGTCCTGCCGTGTAGTTCTGGGCTGATCCCTCACCTTCCTCATGATCATTGATGCCCCACGAGGTGAGATCTTGCATGGAGCCCCAGACCGAGGGTGATTGACCGTCATCTTGAACTTCTTCCATTTTCTAATAATTGCGCCAACAGTTGTTGCCTTCTCACCAAGCTGCTTGCCTATTGTCCTGTAGCCCATCCCAGCCTTGTGCAGGTCTACAATTTTATCCCTGATGTCCTTACACAGCTCTCTGGTCTTGGCCATTGTGGAGAGGTTGGAGTCTGTTTGATTGAGTGTGTGGACAGGTGTCTTTATACAGGTAACGAGTTCAAACAGGTGCAGTTAATACAGGTAATGAGTGGAGAACAGGAGGGCTTCTTAAAGAAAAAAACTAACAGGTCTGTGAGAGCCGGAATTCTTACTGGTTGGTAGGTGATCAAATACTTATGTCATGCAATAAAATGCAAATTAATTACTTAAAAATCATACAATGTGATTTTCTGGATTTTTGTTTTAGATTCCGTCTCTCACAGTTGAAGTGTCCCTATGATAAAAATTACAGACCTCTACATGCTTTGTAAGTAGGAAAACCTGCAAAATCGGCAGTGTATCAAATACTTGTTCTCCCCACTGTAAACAGAGATTTTCTATGGAAGTCATTCAGATGGCAGGAGGCTACGTCCGTACCACCTGTCATTGAATCCAGTACTGAATTAAATAATGATGAATCAACTCTTAATCTGTATCCCATATTGTTTTACATCCTGAAGTACTCGATACCAGAGAAACTCATCATAACAGATTGGTGTCTAAACGAACATGATGCAGTTCACAGCCGAACTAACAGGTAAGCAGACTTTATTTTTTTAAATTATAAATAATATGCCATTTAGCAGACGCTTTTATCCAAAGCGACTTACAGTCATGTGTGCATACATTTTTACGTATGGGTGGTCCCGGGGATCGAACCCACTACCCTGGCGTTACAAGCGCCATGCTCTACCAATTGAGCTACAGAGGACCACTGTATGTCAAATTCTGCTTATCTGTGGTGAAGCTGAGCTGTAACGAACGTTTAAAATTCAAAAAGATTTGAGGGGAACAGATGAGTGGTATTTGAGTACGTAAATAGATGTAAGGAGAAATATCAAATTACATAATTACATGGTGCTATGATTCTAAGCAGGGTTTGTTCAGAGTAATGAGTAGAAAACAACAGAGGAGAAGGAGAGTGGGTTTAACAAGATTGGGCGTAGGGTCTTTTAATGGATCATAAAATAGTTCAGAGGTTCGAGTCCTAAAATATGACGAGATTATAAGGTGTACAACATTATAAAATAGGATAAAACTATTTTATATAGGACTTGAACCTAAGTCCTTTGGCGTGAAATAATCATCATAAAGTGTTAGATGTGAAGAGGTTCAAGGCCTCAACCGTGTTATAAAAGCCCTATGAGAAAATTAGTCCTTGGTTGAAGGTTAAAGTCCTTGGTTGAAGGTAAAAGTCCTTTGTAGAAGGTTAGATTCCTTTGTAAAAGCCCTATAAATTAAAATAAGCCATAATTAATTAAGGGAGTGACAGCACTATAGAGGAGAAGTATAAATTAAGGAGGTTCAATCCTCTAAGAGGTAGAGTACCTTGGTGAAGAGAGAATTAGTCCTGTGTGAATTACTCAAAACGGTCAGGAGAGAGAGAAAACAATAACTCATACTGCATAAAAACAATCAGAGCAGATACAAGTGAGCCTGTTGAATCATGGCACCAATGACAAAATAGGCAAACAACATTTTAATAAAGATCAAGGTGGGGAGTTGATTCAAGTATTTGATTACTAATATTGCATGAACTAATAGAAGTAATGAATGGCCATCTTAGTAGACCGGTATCTGGAAAAACAGTCACCATTAAGAGTAAATCAGAGCTTCATTTACCTCAAAGAGAGAGAAAGGAAATGACTAAATTATTACAGACAAATCCGCATTTAGAACAAGTCTCTTGTAAAAGTAGTGAAAATCAGACAATGTGCAAATGGAGTTAAGTAAATGAGGATTTTTCTATGTGGAGCTATATCTTAGTGATTTATCAGCATGGACAGATAATGACTATCCTCAAGATGGTCATTTTAAAAGGGATAAATTACAGGTAGAGCGAAAGTATATAATTGATAATACAGCCATAAGCAACCCGAAATGGGATCTAGATTATATGAAAGAGGTGTATAAAGCATGGGATTTAATGAGTACAATGGACTGTAAATATCATTAGGAAGGAGGAAAAGTCAGTTAGGACATTAGGTAATTTGGCAATGGAGCAACATAATCTACCTTATGAAAAGAATCCGTCCACATAGGTTTTTCTTAAACTCAGGTCAAAATATATGTTTCCTAAAACAGATAACTTTGAGATCAAACGATGGCGCGAGATATGTAGGGCATTGTGGTTAGAAAGGTCTGGTAGGGCCTTCGAAACGGCAGAAAGAAGGTTTAGAGGTCATACAGGACGAATAAACATTGAAAAAAATAGATATACTAGAGAGTGTATGGGAAATGAATATAAAATGATATTTAGAATAATCAAACAAAACCAAAATGTCAATTTAAACAATAGATTAGCAAATAAAATTATGGAATTTTTCGTTGAAGCAGGGGAACAATAATAATCTAGGGAGATCGAGAGAGGGAAATTGGACTCCTGCCCAACCGCAACCTAATTCCCAGAATAAACCTAGAGAGGAGAAGCCGGGTAATCTATTATGGGGGAACCATTTTGAGCGTGTATATATCATTGGGACCTGGCATGTGACTTAATGGCACAGGATGGCACTTCCAGTGTGTCTAACGTGACTAATATTTGTAATTACAAAGGAACTGGTGAAGTCTCCTTAGCAAAATACTTTAAAGAAAAGCATCTGTTTCCTTATTAATGCTGAGAGAACCCATCTAAATGAACACATGTAAAGAAAACAAAAAACATTTCTGAATGTTATTTGCCCAAAATAATTTTGGGGCTTTGTTGACTTTGTTTTTTCATTAACTAAAAGCAGGCCATGTTGGGCCTGTTGTCTCTTCATGAGAAGGTGTGACACACTGCCTAAATGTTTCTTCCTGTGAAACACTCAGAATGCGAGGCTGCCGTCAGGGTTGTTTCTGGCATTTGGCTTACAGTTTGCGTGCCTACCTTTCCCCTCAGAACTTTCCCTCACGTTTGAAAGGCTTCATAATGATGTGAAATGTGTTGGTTATAATATCATTTCTAAAGACTGTCATGGAATTGTTTCTTTTCTCAGTGAGTAAAATACAATTTTCTGAAATCAAGGTATTGGGACATATCCAATGCACATTAGTATTTCGTTTATTTTGACATATCATGTGCATGTTTCATACTTTTGATGAGAGCAGAGAGCCCCCTCCCCTCCCATTTTGAAGTGCCGCAAACGACAAAGCCTAAAATGTATAGAAATGACCTTTGTTTGTTGATACAAATTGTATCCATTTCTTGATTGTAAAATATATTTATGAAATGTACAGTATCATGAAGTTTTATTTAAGAAAATAAATACAATGCCATAATGTGTGTGACACTGTGTGTCACTGGGAGTAGCCCATTGGTATGTATCTTTTCTTACTGGGCACAGTAGTTTATTTACAGGGACACTTACGTGCTATATGGAAGTGCATAGATACCCTGTGTGCAGCTGTAAGCATCGTGTCCTCTCTCTATGTGTATTAATACTGAAATGACCACTCATTGTACAGTTTCAATGCTCTATTTAAGTGTTGCATCAAAGTTTTTTGCTGTATTGTAACCCAAGCAGCTTAGTAAGAAATGTGACCCCTCTCTAACTTTTCATCCATATCTGCTCTATTCCTGTATTGATACCATCTATATTTAAATGTGTAAGTCGCTCTGGATAAGAGCATCTGCTAAATGACTTAAATATAATGTAAATGTAATAATGACATACAACACCGATAGGCTAAATACATGATCGATGCACCACAATTGCATATTTCGGATAGCCCATTACAAATACCACAGTTAAGTTTGAAGGTGTCCTTTAAGTAAACAGAAAGTCCAGTCTATCGGAATTAGTGGAATTCCGCAAATTGATCCTATATCTCCCCAATTACAAATTGATTTGGAGGATATTACATTTTCAACATTCATTTATAGTAAGTGCTACAAATACTATGGCGTTGATGGGAAGAGACCTTTTAAGTAAACTCGATGCAACCATTTTTTGTTCACCAGATGGCATCAAGGTACAGTGGGGAAAAAAAGTATTTAGTCAGCCACCAATTGTGCAAGTTCTCCCACTTAAAAAGATGAGAGAGGCCTGTATTTTTCATCATAGGTACACGTCAACTATGACAGACAAAATGAAAAAAAAAAATCCAGAAAATCACATTGTAGGATTTTTAATGAATTTATTTGCAAATTATGGTGGAAAATAAGTATTTGGTCAATAACAAAAGTTTCTCAATACTTTGTTATATACCCTTTGTTGGCAATGACACAGGTCAAACGTTTTCTGTAAGTCTTCACAAGGTTTTCACACACTGTTGCTGGTATTTTGGCCCATTCCTCCATGCAGATCTCCTCTAGAGCAGTGATGTTTTGGGGCTGTCGCTGGGCAACACGGACTTTCAACTCCCCTCCAAAGATTTTCTATGGGGTTGAGATCTGGAGACTGGCTAGGCCACTCCAGGACCTTGAAATGCTTCTTACGAAGCCACTCCTTCGTTGCCCGGGCGGTGTGTTTGGGATCATTGTCATGCTGAAAGACCCAGCCACGTTTCATCTTCAATGCCCTTGCTGATGGAAGGAGGTTTTCACTCAAAATCTCACGATACATGGCACCATTCATTCTTTCCTTTACACGGATCAGTCGTCCTGGTCCCTTTGCAGAAAAACAGCCCCAAAGCATGATGTTTCCACCCCCCATGCTTCACAGTAGGTATGGTGTTCTTTGGATGCAACTCAGCATTCTTTGTCCTCCAAACACGACGAGTTGAGTTTTTACCAAAAAGTTATATTTTGGTTTCATCTGACCATATGACATTCTCCCAATCCTCTTCTGGATCATCCAAATGCACTCTAGCAAACTTCAGACGGGCCTGGACATGTACTGGCTTAAGCAGGGGGGACACGTCTGGCACTGCAGGATTTGAGTCCCTGGCGGCGTAGTGTGTTACTGATGGTAGGCTTTGTTACTTTGGTCCCAGCTCTCTGCAGGTCATTCACTACGTCCCCCGTGTGGTTCTGGGATTTTTGCTCACCGTTCTTGTGATCATTTTGACCCCACGGGGTGAGATCTTGCGTGGAGCCCCAGATCGAGGGAGATTATCAGTGGTCTTGTATGTCTTCCATTTCCTAATAATTGCTCCCACAGTTGATTTCTTCAAACCAAGCTGCTTACCTATTGCAGATTCAGTCTTCCCAGCCTAGTGCAGGTCTACAATTTTGTTTCTGGTGTCCTTTGACAGCTCTTTGGTCTTGGCCATAGTGGAGTTTGGAGTGTGACTGTTTGAGGTTGTGGACAGGTGTCTTTTATACTGATAACAAGTTCAATCAGGTTCCATTAATACAGGTAACGAGTGGAGGACAGAGGAGCCTCTTAAAGAAGAAGTTACAGGTCTGTGAGAGCCAGAAATGTTGCTTGTTTGTAGGTGACCAAATACTTATTTTCCACCATAATTTGCAAATAAATTCATAAAAAATCCTACAATGTGATTTTCTGGATTTTTTTTCTCAATTTGTCTGTCATCGTTGACGTGTACCTATGATGAAAATTACAGGCCTCTCTCATCTTTTTAAGTGGGAGAATTTGCACAATTGGTGGCTGACTAAATACTTTTTTCCCCCACTGTATATGGAACAACATAGGCTATTTTATGAACAAAGAGCAGAAAGTAATTGTAATCTGAAAGGGTGCATAATAACTTATATGAATGTGTATGATAGGTTTATATAAGTTTGGATAATAAGCTTTGATATAACATTATATTGTGGTTCCGTACATCAATGCCCATCATATAATATCAAGGAGTGGTATGGAGAATGTGAGGTTATTTTAGAGTGTAATGAAAAAGTATATGTTTTAAGGAGAGGCTTGACTTTGACGGGGTTTCCTGAAGGTTAGAGAACCGGTGAGTGTCCAATGACAGGAAGGTCAGTGTCCTTGAAACTACAGTCTGTTTTTTTATATATATTTTATTTTTATTTTATTTTTTATTTTTTTTGGTTCTGCTGGGAGTATGTTTGAAGAAGTTGATTTGTGTTGAGTAAGGATTGTTAAACAAAACACGAAGGGATTGTTTGATGTGAGTACCTAGGTGTTTCTAAAGTTCTACATTTTACATTTTAGTCATTTAGCAGATGCTCTTATCCAGAGCAACTTACAGTTAGTGAGTGCATTCATGTTTTGTTTTTCATACTGGCCCCCCGTGGGAATCGAACCCACAACCCTGGCATTGCAAGCGCCATGCTCTACCAACTGAGCTACACGTGGCCATACTTCTATATGGAGTATGTGAAGATGTGAAAATAGGATGAAGTTTATGTGGGTAATCGATTACTAGAGAGGCAATTAGAGTAATATGTATGTATTAACTTGCTCACCCAAAGGTAGAGGGGTGGGAAATAATAAATAAAGGTTTTCTGAGTTTGTTCCGGTGATGGATCATTTGATAGAGATAAGGGTTAAGAAATTAACTGCCCATAAGGACTGGAATTTATAGACGTAACTTATAACATAGTACAAAGCCAATTTGGGGTTTCTATTAAACTAATTATCATTGCAGAGGTAAGGTGATGTAGTGAAGGAATCTCGTTTTGTATCGGATGGTGAGAAGATAAACCAGTATAATTGTGCTATTTGTGGGATTTCTGTGTCATTTCAATAGCATTGGGGAAATGGCATAGAGTAAACAAATCTGGGTTTATGAGTGTAATTCTACTGTTGGTATGTGTTGCTTAGACAGATACTACAAAGTATTTATTTTTGGTGATGTAGAATGGAAGATCTATCAGCATGCTGGGTTCAAATTGAAAGACTCACTTATTTAACAGGAATAGCGAGACGATTTCGAGGTAGTAATTCTTTTGGGGTTGCATAATGGTTAGCTAGATAAACGATTGAGAATGGTGGCGTAATGTCTATCAATTAATTGGATATTGATAATATGGATATAAATTCAATATATGCTTGTCAACTACAGCAAGTGTTTGGTTTGTTACTTGTAGCCTACTTAGAAAGGACAGTTACCTAGATCTGCTGAATTTAATAATGGCGGATTGGTATTATCTTCGTTGATAAAGGGGATAATAATAGTATTGTATAGGGACGACGCACAGGGAAGCGAGTGTCTTATCTTAATGGGAAGTGAAGCAAGGGGACAAAGAGAATAAATCGAGTATTTAAAAAACACCAGGGATTATGAAGCAGTGTTGGAAGGGAGCAGAGTATGAAAGATAACATTAATTGAGGAAAATAGGAACTTGTAGCTGAGGTCACTACAGAAATATTACTGATACAATATCGTAACAGATAAACTGAATCAAACATGTAGATACTGCAGCAATTGATTGTTAAAGTTGTCAAGTTAGTTTTTAAACCTACGATAGAGGTCAAGGCAGAACGCTGTTTGAGAATGGTTTTTATTTGTTGTATGGAGAGTTTCTATGTGTTGATCTCTGGGTGTTAGCAACTGGGGTTAGCTGAACGTGATAGAGCTGTAAGTGTCATTATGGGTTACGTTTGGTGTATCCGGATCAATGGTTGCTGCGGTAAAGGAGAAGGATGTCAAAAGTGTGGTGAGTGTTACCTGTGGGATATGGCTAGCTAGTTAGTGGTGTTAACTAGTAGCGTTTCGATAGGTGACGTAACTTGCGACCTTGAAGGAGTTTTTTTACTTGCTCTGCATGTTGAATGACGAGTAATGGTGCTTCGAGGGTGACTGTTGTTGATGTGTGCAGAGGGTCCCTGGTTCAAGCCCATGTAGGGAAGGAAGAAAAACTGTTACATTGATGCTGTTGACCTGAATCACTGGTTGAATTGATAAGATTATACGAAAGAGGTTGTCTTACCAACCCATGGCGGATAGGATAACATAGTGATTTAAGTTGTATCCCTGTGAATAGTTTTGTTTGTTTTGACTATAACTTAAAAATAATTTGTCATCTGCTAAAGTACCGATAGATAGAAAGACAGCGGTAGAGGATAACAGAGATTGTAGAGGGTTTTCTGTGTTAAAAAGAAAGTAGGTTAATTGGGAGATTTTATGTAATCTTCTTCTGAAGTAGTTATGAGGAATTAGATTGAAACAAACGATTATTGATGTGAGGTAGGACAGGGTATATCTGCATCATGTTTTGTGTGAAATTAATATTTTTTGATTGCTGATTATAATTGAATGTTAACGAAATGTATACTTTCTCTTCCAGGAAAAGGGGGATTTCCTTATCTCTCAGTGGGCTGTTTCAAAAGTCTGGGGGATAGGTGGAGCAGTTAGTAAAATTTGGCAGTCTTATAATTAGGTCATAAGAGGGAGCTACCGAATTAAATAAGGCCTGGCCATTTTTGTTTTTTGTTTTCCAATAGGGTTTCTCAAATAACCACACACAACCCACCTAAAATAATTGTTATATATATTGTTATTTAGATTTTAGGGGGGTTTAACGGGTCAAAGATGTTAAGTCACAGAATTTTCTGAAGCTATTGTTCTCTGAGTGAGTTTTGGGTAAACACGTGATTTATTTTGAGAAGAAATGTAATGAGGACTTACTGTACACTTGGCATACAAAATGTATTAAATGTTTTGACTGTTGTTAATGATTAGTCTACTATAGAATGAAACACTTCTTTGAAGGGTTTGAATGACCTCGGACCTGACTTTCTAGTGTGAATTGATCACCCACACTGGAAAGCCAAGAGGCAATGGATTAGTAATTTAAGGTAATTTATTATACAGAGTTGAGGGTAATTTATGAAGAAGTTTATAATTTGGCAATAGTCATATATATGATTCGGACCATAATAAGGTAAGAGTGAGAGAGCTAGTCCGGAATGAGGAACACCTGGCGCTAGTCAATGTTGATATTACTTGAATTACATTATGGGATACAATTAAGTTAAGGTATTATCAAATGTTGTCATTTTAATGTCATTTATTATTTTGGCTTAACAAACAATGTCATTGTTTTGTTTTTGAATGCATGAATCACGATGTGAGTCATGTGTCCAAAGGGGGGAAGTACTGCTCGAATGAGGTTTTTTGGTAAATATGCAAATTATATGAAGAATATGAGCAGTAGTAATTAATGTGTTATGGGTTAGACTAAATGTTTTAGGTGAAAGTGTATTTGTGGTATAAGGCTGTATGTAGAGGAGGCCTATCTATGAAACTGGTGACCTATAGCAAGATGCAAGAATGGGCACTTCTCAAGGCTTCTCCTGAATGATAAGAAGACAGGGTATAGTAGCATATGGTGTCTCACCTAACAATGTTGCTAAGACTTTCTCCCCAAGGGTGAAGGCTTCTCTGCCAAAACTAACAGGAGAATCTGGGCATTGTATGCACATGGGAGACTGACGGTAAAGGATTAAAGAAGTCAGAGATGGACAAAATCCAGGTGAGGAGGTCAGTACTAGGTGTTGCTGGCTACCTTGATGGAGGGGAAAGTAGCAGAGAGAGATACCTGCATTTATGTGTCCCACTGTAAGAGTGTTCAAACCCAGAGGAGAAAGATGGCACCGCCACTGCAGAGCATTGTTTTCTTTTGTGTTTCTGTCTGTGTGTCTTTGCAGCAGGGACTCTCAACTTCCCTATTGGTATGCTGCCAGAAGGACACACTCCACAGAGCGATGTTGATAAATGGAGAAGGACTCTGCATGATCCTAGACCATAGGGACAGAAGAAGGGTCAGATCTAAAAGGACCATACATCATCACCCAGTCTACACCAACGGATGTATGGATAGAGGGGAGATCAACCTGGTATCATATAAACCAATGCAACAGAGTACTACGAGGAAACCGACGATCTAGAGATGAGGGAGCTGAGGATGCTGGAGCTGACAAGGATCAGGTGATGGGAGACGATGGCAAGGGAATGCTACTGATGAGCTACGTGTGATGGCTGATTCCCTCGGTGGAGGGACAGACCTCCAAGAACTTCAAGATCTTCCAGAATTTCAAGAATCACCTGACTGTCACACTATTCATTTCTATATATGTGGAGGGTTTCCCTAACAGAAATTGGGAAGTATATTAGGAATTGGTATTAAGAATAATTGGTAAAACATAATTTGTCATATAATCAATGCTTATATGGATTTATTGGATTAGGAATGAACTCACTTAAACTGTTAAGTTCCTGAAAAGGCAATCCGTTCCTACAGTGAGCGCCAGGGAACCTACCTCTGGTGGGCCAGGACAACAACACAAGGTTAGTGGTTTTAAAGCTGAATGCAATATTCATTCAATTCAGTTTCAGATCATGAAATACAAGGTCAATTTATGAATTCAATGATTCAATTTGTGCATTACAAATTCCAAAATATGAAATTCAGATTCAATGTCCTAATACAAATTCAAAATTATGGTATTCAAATACAATTTCTGTTGGCAAAATCGCTCCATAATCTTCCCCTGTGGTAGTTGATGCCCTCCAAATACTGTACTGTATCTCTGCACCACCTTCCATCTCTGCAGGAAAGATTTGGTTTATAACACAGACAGCCCTGCTCAGCAACAAAGATCACAGCAACGATGTGGGATCTCTGGGTGCCAATTCAAAGACACTTCCTCCTCTCATCCGATCGATCAGTATTCTGTGGACATGCTTTGTCTGTAATCTGTGTGCTGAGCCTGAGTGAGCCATCTCCTTTCCATCCCACTCCCTCTTTTTGTTATATTAACTCTCTTATAGTCCACTTAGCTGCATGGGAGAATGGATGGGGGTTTAACCTTTATTGCAGTGGCTGAACCCCTTAAGCAGTGAGGCTGTGGGAAACCAGGACTTTCTTAATGTGGTGTGTTGTGTCACTGTAGGTCTGGCTACCAAGGCACTGGAGATCCATAATTACATTCAATCATGGCAGTCATTGGCGCTGCTCAACTCTGTTTAATGAATCCAGCCCTTTATTTCCACTTGCTATTTAGGTTCCACCTATAACTTGACTTTGGTTACTGGCAGTAAATTCACTAGATATCTCGCTGAGCCTAAGGTGGTGTAGTGACTTGTGCCTGGCCTAACAATGAGCTACAAGACACATTAAACAGAGGCCATCCAAAGGATCCTTATTCTGCTTATTCCATCCATTATCATTAAACACCAAGCACTGAGGTTATTGCAATCAGAAGTTGCCTTTTCTTAAAGTAGATTTCTGTTAACCTCTGTGCAGCCTACTAAGGCCGAAGGCCAATTGACACAGATTGCCAATTAAGAATCCCATAGTACTATTTTCTTCCATCAGCCATCAGGATTGAATAGGAAAGCCTGGGACATGTAAATGAGTACATGCATAATTACACATTGATTTGCATCAAAATAAGCCTTCTCGTCCAAGATCCCCTCCGGGAGGTACATCAGCTTGAAACTACGGCTCAGCACGAGCCACGACCTTCATCTGTATGAAAAAATGTATGCACTCACTAACTGTAAGTCGCTCTGGATAAGAGTGTCTGCTAAATGACTAAAATGTAAATGTAAATGTTCTGTCTTCAATTGAGGTAAATACAGATGGTGTCTTGATGCATAGCAGGGATAATTTGGCCTAGAATGGTGTGAACCTTAAAAAGAAACAACCTCTGAACCGGCTGAAGATGAATAGAGGCGTTGAAGACGTTCCTATACAGCACCACTTCTACCTGCAACCGGCCTACAACAGCCAATTGAAGCTATCAACGGATTTTCTTTCATGTTTTTATATCGAGGGAGTGGGACAGGAGTCCACCATTGAGTGAGAATGGAGAAAGATCTGTTCGAATACAACATTTCTCAGGTTGTTGGTATACTGGTTGGCAAATGGACAAGACACAATGGGGTGTAGAGATGCTGGTGACTCTGATGAGACATTGAAGTTGGGACATTGTCATGGGCAATTCATTTTGAACTATGAAGCTGTCTGAAGAACATAATGAAGAGACGCCAGAAGATTTAAGTGCCGGGGAAGGAAGGGGTTGGTTATATGTGTCGATAATAAAAAAAAATTGAAATGTTTTGCTAATTTGGGTAGGAGGTATATACACTGCTAAATTAATAGTATTAAGAATGCGTTGAGATAATGATCTGTATTTATTCTCAGGATGAGAACTGTATGTTTATAGAAGAGTACAGAAGAGTACATTCTGACAGTTGTAATGGGTGATAAAGTTGAGGGTTTTAACTTTGATTGATAAGGACCAAGTGAATCAATAAGAATTCTAAATTTGGTTGAGATAAGTAATTTGGTTTTGGTTATGATTTATAAGATGTCATAGCACATTTGTTAGTTAATGATAGTGATGCACTAGTCTTGGAAATCCCAGACCTAGGCAACAGCAGCACTAGGTCTGGGGAAGATGTTGGATTTTCTTGGACATTTCGAAAGGGGAAAAAAAATTCAGGGGAGGGTCAGCTTCAGACAGACAACTCTCCCAGGATGTCGCCATTCGAAACCAAAGTTTGCAGGCAAAACCTTTGCAGTGGTTTTAGTGAAGGTAGATGATGCAAACTAGCCACTTACGAAAGGCATTCATTATAAATAACCTCTGCGTTCTCCATCTTCCTAGCTAGCTACTACTTTGTGTACGGCGGGTATGTTTACACTAGGAAAATAAGAAGACACGGCGGTGACGTCACCGGTGACATACGTCCCATTTCCGACTCCTTCTGTCTGTCCCAACTGACGCAGGAACTTCTACAGACGTGTATGCAGGAACATTGGTACATTGTGGGAGGCAATTAGTCTGTCGAGAGATTAGTGATGCACAAGCTAGGCCTATTTGAAACATCGCCATCTCCTGGCAGCATTTACCTGCCAGATTCAGATGCCTGAAAACCCCATAGGAAAGAAATGCTTGAAAAACCCATTTGATTTTTGCCCAACGTTTTGAAGAAAAAACAACTAAAACTGAACATAATTTCTTATGGGTTTTATTTAATTTTAGTTTGTTCAGGAGTCAAAGATAATAGTTTCACTACGGTAAAAAACAATTATAATGGGTTTCTTAATTATTATAGTTTTTCCATGATTAGTTTTTCTAATCATGGAACTTCTCCGCTATGCAATCCGGTTTCCGAGCTGGTCATGGGTGCACTTCAGCCACGCTCAAGGTCCTAAATGATATTATAACCGCGATCGATAATAGACAGTACTGTGCAGCCGTCTTCATCGACCTGGCCAAGGCTTTCGACTCTGTCAACCACTGCATTCTTATTGGCAGACTAAATAGCCTTGGTTTCTCAAATGACTGCCTCGCCTGGTTCACCAACTACTTCTCAGATAGAGTTCAATGTGTCAAATCGGAGGGCCTGTTGTCTGGACCTATGGCAGTCTCTATGGGGTGCCACAGGGTTCAATTCTTGGGCCGACTCTTTTCTCTGTGTATATCAATGATGTCGCTCTTGCTGCTGGTGACTCTCAGATCCACCTCTACGCAGACGACACCATTTTGTATACATCTGGCCCTTCATTGGACACTGTGTTAACAAACCTCCAAACGAGCTTCAATGCCATACAACACTCCTTCAGTAGCCTCCAACTGCTCTTAAACACTAGTAAAACTAAATGCATGCTCTTCAATCGAACGCTGCTGGCACCGGCCCACCCGACTAGAATCACTACTCTCGACGGGTCTGACCTAGAGTATGTGGACAACTACAAATACCTAGGTGTCTGGTTAGACTGTAAACTCTCCTTTCAGACTCACATTAAGAATCTCCAATCCAAAGTTAAATCTAGAATTGGCTTCCTATTTCGCAACAAAGCCTCCTTCACTCATGCTGCCAAACATGCCCTCGTAAAACTGACTATCCTACTGATCCTTGACTTCGGCGATGTCATTTACAAAATAGCCTCCAACACTCTACTCAGCAAATTGGATGTAGTCTATCACAGTGCCATCCGTTTTGTCTCCAAAGCCCCATACACTACACACCACTGTGACCTGTACGCTCTTGTTGGCTGGTCCTCACTACATATTCGTCGCCAAACACACTGGCTCCAGGCCATCTATAAATCACTGCTAGGCAAATCCCCGCCTTATCTTAGCTCATTGGTCACCATAGCAACACCCACCCGTAGTATGCGCTCCAGCAGGTATATCTCACTGGTCATCCCCAAAGCCAACACCTCCTTTGGCCGCCATTCCTTCCAGTTCTCTGCTGCCAATGACTGGAACGAATTGCAAAAATCTCTGAAGCTGGAGACACTTATCCCCCTCACTAACTTTAAGCATTAGTTGTCAGAGCACCTTACCGATCACTGCACCTGTACACAGCCCATCTGAAATTAGCCCACCCAACTACCTCATCCCCATATTGTTATTTATTTTTGCTCATTTGCACCCCAGTATCTCTATTTGCACATCTATCATTCCAGTGTTAATACTAATTGTAATTATTTTGCACTATAACCTATTTATTGCCTTACCTCCATAACTTGCTACATTTGCACACACTGTATATATATTTTCTGTTGTATTTTTGACTTTATGTTTTGTTTACCCCATATGTAACTCTGTGTTGTTGTTTTTATCGCACTGCTTTGCTTTATCTTGGCCAGTTCGCAGTTGTAAATGAGAACTTGTTCTCAACTGGCTTACCTGGTTAAATAAAGGTGAAATAAATAAAATAAAACACACAGCATTTTATCCACAAGTCAATTTGATGGAAACATCTCTGGTGGGAAAAATGCGCATGAAAATCTGTCGGCAAATGGATGGAAACCTAGCTATTCTCATTAAATAATCTTCATGTGACGAATTTGTTTTGGCTTAGTTTATTAATTTAGACTTAATGTTCAACATATTGATACAGTCTAACTTGAAAAAAAAACGGCACTGTTTTTATTTGTAATGTTCAAATAGAGTATAGTCTTGCACTTATTAGTCTTATCGATATATCGTCTTGTACTTCATGATACATCTTCAATGTCAAATATCACAATATTCGATTTAATCACATATCGGCCCAACCCTAGACTAATGTCACCTAACAGCCTATACATTAGATACTTCCTTCCTTGTTATAGGGCGAGTATTGGTAAAGTGGGACACTTTCTGAAAATGTGCTTTCTGGAACACCTTAGAGAATCATCCCATTGTCTTAACCCCCAACATGATACCATTCTAAATAGCCTAAAAACTCTACTACACTATACAAAAGAAGAAATAAATAAATATTAAAAACAGGATGGATGACTCTTCTTCATACACATATTGTCCCGAGATAACAGCAAATTGGGACACCTTGATTGGCAAAGTGGGACACTTCATTATTTATTGTAAAGAAGGATAAATTAGAGTATATGAGGAATTTCAATTATTCATTCACATGAAATGTATTAAAACATTATTTAGATATTTTTGTGGAATTATAATGTATTATTGTTATTGTTACTATTATTATGATTATTATTAGGCTATTATTCGTATTATTATTTACATTTTAGTCATTTAGCAGACACTCTTATGCAGAGCGACTTACAGTTTTTAGTGAGTGCATACATTTTTCATACTGGCTCCCCGTGGGAATCGAACCCATAACCCTGGCGTTGCAAGCACCATGCTCTACCAACTGAGCTACAGGAGGCCACTATTATCATCATCATACTTGATTATAATTATATGATGTAGCCTATATGTAATTGCATTGCCTATAAATAAAATAAAATGAACTTCATCTAGGCCTATCAGCTCAACATTCTCAACAATATACCCTAGTGGTCATTTTGTAGAATGAAACCAGAAAGACCTCACCCCTTAAAATTTAAATGACTGTTTTATTGTCACCAGAGTCAAATACAGCAAAATACACTTTTTTTTGTCATCATATACCTGTATGGTTATGAATATAGCTAGATAGGATTTTTTATGTTGGTGAGGTAATATCTTTCATATCTTAAGTAAAATGCAGCTATGCTAGATTTTGCTAGCAAGCTAGCAGATTTGAGGAAAATGTAATCAAACATTAGATCCGATTTAGAAAATGGATTTCTGTTAAGAAAACATGTATTTCATAATCCCACTAAATATTTTTCTGCATTATAATAATAGGTCATTTAGCAGACGCTCTTATCCAGAGCGACTTACAGGAGCAATTAGGGTTAAGTGCCTTGCTCAAGGGCACATCGACAGATTTTTCACCTAGTCGGCTCGGGGATTAGAACCAGCGACCTTTCGGTTACTGGCACAACGCTCTTAACCACTAAGCTACCTGCCGCCCTTATTAAAATGGCCTAGAGGAGTCTCCCAGTTTTTATAGTAGTTAATTGGCATCCTGGGACACTGCCAAAATGTCAATATTCTAAAAAGGTGAGAGAAGTAAGAAAACCATTTACAGTCATTTTGATTTACAATTACATCCCATTACAAAATATGCTGTAATGAGACACTGAATATCCTTTCTTAGTTTTTTATATCCTTAATACTTATTTTTTTATATCCTTAACATTATTTACCTCAGAACCCATGTCATTTTACTTACCATTATGCCTCTAAAGACACGTGTCATTACACAGGATGCCACGCCCACAATGATGACTTAATGCCCATTGAACCCATTCGTTATCATCACATACTTCCTCACGAACACACAGGCATTGATTGTTGGTTGTTATTGTACACATTTAAAGATATCCATTATAAAGCGTAAGTGTAAAGATATCCATTATAAAGCTTAAGTGTCCCACTTAACCAATACGCACCCTACATTTTATTCCACTGTTAGAGTTTAACTAACTCACCTGTCAACGCTGATCACGCACAGGGTCATGATGGAGGCTGTGCAGCACATTACATCCATACCAATGAAGATGTTGCAAAACACCTCCCCAAAAAGCCACTTGCCCCCAGTTAGGTCTGTCACTATAACAAAAGGCATGACAACTATTGCCACGGAGAGATCTGCCACGGCCAGCGACACAAGAAGATAGTTTGATGGTTGTCTTAGTTTCTTCACCACGCAAACCGCTATGACAACCAATGTGTTTCCCATCACGGTGACCGCTGTGATGATAGCCAACATCACTCCGATAATTATCTTCTCTCCACTGCCGAAATCAAGTAGTGGCTCCCCGCACGTATCGTTCCACATGACTGTAGGATCAGCGGTGACGTTGTAGAAAAGCCCCAGAGTGCCATTGATAACTTCGGAAACATCCTCTCTCTTATCGAAAGTGTGATCGACGTCCGAAGTATTGAACATTACGACAACGTAATCCCAGCGGTGATCCAAGGGACACCTCGCCAGTGTAGGCTACTCCAGTTAAGCGCATACTTGATCAGTATGTCTCTGGTCTTGGATCCAGTAGCTATTTTCTTATTTGCTTATATAAAAAGACAGCCAGTACTGAGAAACATAAGCCCACTCCTCAAGGCCAGGCACAGTCAGAGCGTTTCACCTGCCCAAAATAGTGATTCGCACCTCTCCAAGAATAAGAGGCGAAAAACAATATTGCATTCTATGGACAGCACCGAGTTATCTTCAGAGAAATCTTCCCTGAAAAAGCACTAAAACGTCACAAATCACTTAAAATGTTAAGCTATTTTTGAAAGTTGTTTTCAAGACGCGCTTGTTTCCCAGTGTGGTTTGTTTCGCTTCGCCGACAGATGTGATTTTACTCCGGAGTTGTTTAGTTCCGCCTGCGAACGCTCAAACCAGAAAATGAGTTCACAAACATAGGCTACGACGCAAGTTAATTGAATCGTATGAAAAAGGGGATTTCTCATGTACTAAAAGCTATAAAGCGATTATGTAGGGAGGGACGACGACAACAGGATTTAAACAATGAAGGAAACGGATCATTCTTCACATTTACCATATTTACATAATCGGACATCTAAATTGAGGACAGACAGTATAGTATACTGGTTCAAATTGAGGACATTGCCGTATTAGCCTAATACTATCCTCAATTTAGATTTATGGACTATAAATGCCCAAAATTCAATTCTTAATTTCACATTATTTAACATAAACCATTTACAATGACTACTTTCTGTTCTTTGTAATCAACATTTTATCCAGATGTTTTGGACATACTGTTTTGCTTGGTATAGTAAATAAAGGGTAATCATTGGTGGGGCCTGAACCAGCAGTCCATGGAGAAATAGAGCAAGTGCATTACTGCCTGTGCCATAAACACCCGAATCTCTTGGCAGAGTTTGGTCATAGTATGATTGATTACAGGGACGCTACAAAAAAACAAATATGTGTAATACTTTTTGTTGTGTTGGTTTTGAAGTGTCAAGTACATGGTTACCTGAATAATAATAAACAAAACAAATGGTTGACATGTGCACAATAAATACAAGCTATCTTGCTTCCTATTCAATACATGGGAAAGTACCTGATTTTCCCATGCAGATGCTCTGTGGACTGTGACCTTGCAGATCAGATAGGAAACAGTCCTTCTGGTGCCTTCCATGCCACCTCTGGGCCTGGCAGAGGGTAACTGTCTATAAATAAACGGAGGAGGAACATTCAGTCAAAACCACTGGAGTTGAAAACACATTATTTTCAACATTGGAAAAATGCTGGGGGAGACAGACAGCATGGATAGGACATAAGGTAGTCCCGTGTAGCTCAGGGTTGTGGGTTCGATTCCCACAGGGGGCCAGTATTAAAAATGTATGCACTCACTAACTGTAAGTCACTCTGGATAAGAGCGTCTGCTAAATGACTAAAATGTAAATGTAAATAAGGGATAGAGCACTTCCTAGGCTGCTCACATTATCATCCAGGGAATAGCTGTGGTCTGTTAACCCCTCTGGGCCTTGGGAAGGCCAGCTCCTTCCCACATACCACCACTGCCTGAGCTGTCTGTCTCTACCCCAGATGTGATCGCCAGCGCTGCCCAGGGCTTCGCTTGTCATTACTCACTGATGGGCACGCCGGTAATGATGATTGTTGCATTAGATTACCGCCAATGTCCAGTGACGCCAGTGCTTGGCCAGCCCTACTGTCATTGAAATTGCCCCACTTACAATGAGGCACATTATCACTGGAATGGACGCTAAGGAGGCAGTGGTACACATTGTTATCCAGGAAAACCTGGAGGATCCGAGCACAGAGAGCTTATGCAAAACAACCTGTCAGCAGCCAGTCAGCACCTCAATCAGCCTCATGTAATGGAGAGGAGGGGAGAAGCAGAGGTGATTAATTGGGATAACAGCTGCTCTGGCAGACTGGAGGAACAACTCAAACTAACAACTCAAACTAACTGTAGATAGTAGCTGCTGATTGGGGTCACTTCGGCTTTGTGAGATAGTCAGACTGCAAAACAAGTTAAAAGGAAATGTAAAAAACTAACCCTGTATGAGATTTACAAGTCTAGCACATCCTTTCCCCTCTTTACGGGCAACCAGTCAGCCCAGCAATCCCTGTTCTATCTGTGGCTCCAGGGAAGGAATCAATTCCCTAAAACTTTGCCTTTGTGATAGTAGAATAGAGTGAATTATTTTGTTATCCAATGTGACTAAATTGGGAAAAATGGGTATAGGAGTCAGTCTGCCCAAGCCCAAACTACTGCGACTGACAGTGTAAAAATAGGTATAATCGTCCTGGCCAATCAAATACAGAGCTCCATTCTCTGCTGTCTTCTCTTTTAACAGCAGATACACTATAAATACAAAAGTATGTGGACACCTCTTCTAATTAGTGGATTCGGCTATTTAAGCCACACCCGTTGCTGACAGGTGTATAAAAATCGAGCACACAGCCATGCAATCTCCATAGACAAACATTGGCAGTAGAATGACCTTACTGAAGAGCTCAGTGACTTTCAATGTGGCACCGCCATAGGATGCCACCTTTCCAACAAGTCAGTTCGTCAAATTTCTGCTGTGCTAGAGCTGTCACGGTCAACTGTAAGTGCTGTTATTTTGAAGTGGAAACGTCTAGGAGCAACAATGGCTCAGTCACAAAGTGGTAGGCCACACAAGCTCACAGAACGGGGCCGCCGAGTGCTGAAGCGCATAGTGCATAAAAATCGTCTGTCCTCGATTGCAACACTCACTACTGAGTTCCAAACTGCTTCTGGAAGCAACGTTAGCACAATAACTGTTTGTCGGGAGCTTCATGAAATGGGTTTCCATGGCCGAGCAACCACACACAAGCCTAAGATCGCAATGCCAAGCGTCGGCTGGAGTGGTGTAATGCTCGCCGCCATTGGACTCTGGAGCAATAGAAACGCGTTCTCTGGAGTGATGAATCACGCTTCACCATCTGGCAGTCCAATGGACGAATCTGGGTTTTGGCAGACGCCAGGAGAACGCTACCTGCCCCAATGCATAGTGCCAACTGTAAAGTTTGGTGGAGGAGGAATAATGGTCTGGGGCTGTTTTTCGTGGTTCGGGCTAGGCCCCTTAATTCCAGAGAAGGGAAATCTTAACACTACTGCATACAATGACATTCTAGACGATTCTGTGCTTCCAACTTTGTGGCAGCAGTTTGGAAAAGGCCCTTTCCTGTTTCAGCATGACAATGCCCTCGTGCACAAAGCGAGGTCCATACAGAAAGGGTTTGTAGAGATCGGTGTGCACAAAGTGAGGTCCATACAGAAAGGGTTTGTTGAGATCGGTGTGGAAGAACATGACAGGCCTGCACAGAGCCCTGACCTCAACCCCATCTAACACCTTTGGGATGAATTTGAACGCAGACTGCGAGCCAGGCCTAATCACCCAATATCAGTGCCCGACCTCACTAATGCTCTTGTGGCTGAATGGAAGCAGGTCCCCGCAGCAATGTTCCAACATCTAGTAGAAAGCCTTCCCAGAAGAGTGGAGGCTGTTATAGCAGAAAAGGGGGACCATCTCCATATAAATTGTCCATGATTTTGGAATTAGATGTTTGACGAGCAGGTGTCCACATACTTTTGGTCATGTAGTGTAGTATGTTCTATGGGACAGTTTGTGATAATGCAGGCTTATTCTAGGCGAGATGAAGATAAACATTGTTTATCTCGTTTTGTTGGTGGTAAATTGAGGATTATTTGTTACCGTGACCTTAATCCCCTGACATTATCTGGTCGAGGACTCGGTTCTGGGACGTGAAATAATCACAAGATTATGATGATTACAAATGCCAATAATCAGAGTAATTATAAAAGTTATATTCAGCGGTTGGCAGCTGTGTGACAGCCTCATCTCTTGGAAGGTAGTAATTAACTGGACTAATGTCCAATAAACCAGTTGACATAACGAGGACTATAGCTAGGTTTTCATCCAATTGGCGACAGGTTTTCATGGGAATAGTCTAAAATCCACATAAAAACAATATGCACATTTTCCCACCAGAGATGCGTTTCCATCTGATTGACTTGTTGCAGATAAAATCCTGTGTGTGATGATGTAGTGCACATGAAAATACATTTGTTAAAAGCCTTATAAAACTGCACATTTTTCTCTATGACCCATGGCAAAATGTGTTGAAATGCAGGAAGTCAGCTGTTTTCCTAAATCATGCAAATAACACATGTCAATGACAACCTTCCCCTATAATGTCAATCACATGCAGAATTTAGAATAGTCAATGCTGGAGGTGGAGAGGATGGTACTTCCCAGCTGTGGTCAAAATATGGCCTCAAGGGGTAATCCTACAGATTCCCATCTTTCAATGAGAAACTAATTTGAATTAGATAAATTAGGGGTGTTGTAACTGTTGATAAATAATGACATAACATATATTACTAAGAATGTGAGAGTAGTGTGACTCCTCTAGCGGCTCTCGAACACAGGCCAGCAGCACCAATGACACTCTTAGCAGGAAGATCGGAATGCAGTGAACCAAGAGGTTGTGAGTTCAAATCCCAGGTGTGGACAGAGCCCCACCTGTTTTGAGCCCCACTTGTTTTGCATGTTATTTTGGCATTAATACGTGTCACATATCATTTTGCAAACAATGTAAAAAATATAAATAATAATTGAGTTCATAACGCCTCATACAAACATGGTCTCTTTATTGCTTCTTAAGGCAGCTCCAAAATGCAGCTGTTTCAGCCTAGCTCAGTGCTTTCTGTGGTGGTGGGGCAGCCAGTGGAAAATACGGAGCATAGGGGTTGGTAATGTTCTCTAGTTGTGCTGTGATTGGCTCAGTGTTCTGTCACTCATGGGGACACTACGTCATCGCAAAATCTATGGGGAGAGCTCGAAAATGTAAGCCCCTTGGGTGCTGCCATAGATTTACATTAGAAGTGCCCATCCAAGAAGGCTCAAGGTCATTGGCCACAGATATGACGTCAAATCACCTTATATCTACCGTAGCTTTGATTGGACTGATCATGTCAACATCATACTTTCAAAATCTTAGCTAGCAAGGTAGACAAGCAGTCATCATCATGAATCAAGTCGACAACCTACTGGCAAATCCTTTTCAAACCTTGCCATATGAGAAGAAATTATAGATAAA
This sequence comes from Coregonus clupeaformis, assembly GCF_020615455.1. Taxonomy (NCBI): domain Eukaryota; kingdom Metazoa; phylum Chordata; class Actinopteri; order Salmoniformes; family Salmonidae; genus Coregonus; species Coregonus clupeaformis. Next base: position 25,187,585 of record NC_059209.1, on the reverse strand, counting down.
ACGTATCGGTGCTCATCGGCCATTGGACATAAACATTACACAACAAGTTGGAAATCGCAAATTCAACAATGAGTGGTTTGGAAGGTATCAGTGGCTAACTACAAGCGTTGCAAAGCATTCACTAGCCTGCTTTTAAGTGGAGAGGGTGTGTGGTCCAAGTCTAGGTTTAAGGGTCTCTTTTCCAAGCTGGATAAACATTCACATGCAACACCATGGGACAGAAAAGGTTGAATACATTGGCCATGCTGTCAATCCAGCATGACTTCTGCCACGTTCAAAACAGCTAGAAACTCGGAACTGGGAAATCACAGACTTCAGTGAGTTCAAGACAACTGGGAACTCGAAAAACGAGCTCTGACTGGGAAAATACGTTTTGAACGGTCATCCAACTCAGAATTCCATGTCGGGAACTCGGGCCTCTTTCTAGAGCTCCGACCTGAAGAACACTAACGTCATGATTCAACCTTGTTTTTTTCAGAGTTCCCAGTTGTCTTGAAAGCACGATAAATCCAGAGAATGCCAAAGTACAAGAAGGACCCCCGCGCCACCTTCCTGTTCAAGTGAGCACAGCACAAGAAGGTGAGTCCAAAAATGTATTGTACAGTGAGGGAAAAAAGTATTTGATCCCCTGCTGATTTTGTACGTTTGCCCACTGACAAAGACATGATCAGTCTATAATTTTAATGGTAGGTTTATTTGAACAGTGAGAGATAGAATAAAAACAAAAAAATGTCATACATTTTATAAATTGATTTGCATTTTAATTAGGGAAATAAGTATTTGACCCCTCTGCAAAACATTACTTAGTACTTGGTGGCAAAACCCTTGTTGGCAATCACAGAGGTCAGACGTTCATTGTACTTGGCCAACAGGTTTGCACACATCTCAGGAGGGATTTTGTCCCACTCCTCTTTGCAGATCTTCTCCAAGTCATTAAGGTTTCGAGCCTGACGTTTGGCAACTCGAACCTTTAGCTCCTTCCACAGATTTTCTATGGGATTAAGGTCTGGAGACTGGCTAGGCCACTCCAGGACCTTAATGTGCATCTTCTTGAGCCACTCCTTTGTTGCCTTGGCCGCGTGTTTTGGGTCATTGTCATGCTGGAATACCCATTCACGACCCATTTTCAATGCCCTGGCTGAGGGAAGGAGGTTCTCACCCAAGATTTGACGGTACATGGCCCCGTCCATCGTCCCTTTGATGCGGTGAAGTTGTCCTGTCCCCTTAGCAGAAAAACACCCCCAAAGCATAATGTTTCCACCTCCATGTGTGACAGTGGGGATGGTGTTCTTGGGGTCATAGGCAGCATTCATCCTCCTCCAAACATGGCGAGTTGAGTTGATGCCAAAGAGCTCGATTTTGACCACAACACTTTCACCCAGTTCTCCTCTGAATCATTCAGATGTTCATTGGCAAACTTCAGACGGGCCTGTACAGTGGGGGAAAAAAGTATTTAGTCAGCCACCAATTGTGCAAGTTCTCCCACTTAAAAAGATGAGAGAGGCCTGTAATTGTCATCATAGGTACACGTCAACTATGACAGACAAAATGAGATTTTTTTCTCCAGAAAATTACATTGTAGGAATTTTTAATGAATTTATTTGCAAATTATGGTGGAAAATAAGTATTTGGTCAATAAAAAAAGTTTCTCAATACTTTGTTATATACCCTTTGTTGGCAATGACACAGGTCAAACGTTTTCTGTAAGTCTTCACAAGGTTTTCACACACTGTTGCTGGTATTTTGGCCCATTCCTCCATGCAGATCTCCTCTAGAGCAGTGATGTTTTGGGGCTGTCGCTGGGCAACACGGACTTTCAACTCCCTCCAAAGATTTTCTATGGGGTTGAGATCTGGAGACTGGCTAGGCCACTCCAGGACCTTGAAATGCTTCTTACGAAGCCACTCCTTCGTTGCCCGGGCGGTGTTTTTGGGATCATTGTCATGCTGAAAGACCCAGCCACGTTTCATCTTCAATGCCCTTGCTGATGGAAGGAGGTTTTCACTCAAAATCTCACGATACATGGCCCCATTCATTCTTTCCTTTACACGGATCAGTCATCCTGGTCCCTTTGCAGAAAAACAGCCCCAAAGCATGATGTTTCCACCCCCATGCATCACAGTAGGTATGGTGTTCTTTGGATGCAACTCAGCATTCTTTGTCCTCCAAACACGACGAGTTGAGTTTCATCTGACTACAGTGGGGAAAAAAAGTATTTAGTCAGTCACCAATTGTGCAAGTTCTCCCACTTAAAAAGATGAGAGAGGCCTGTAATTTTCATCATAGGTACACGTCAACTATGACAGACAAATTGAGGAAATAAATTCCAGAAAATCACATTGTAGGATTTTTAATGAATTTATTTGCAAATTATGGTGGAAAATAAGTATTTGGTCACCTACAAACAAGCAAGATTTCTGGCTCTCACAGACCTGTAACTTCTTCTTTAAGAGGCTCCTCTGTCCTCCACTCGTTACCTGTATTAATGGCACCTGTTTGAACTTGTTATCAGTATAAAAGACACCTGTCCACAACCTCAAACGGTCACACTCCAAACTCCACTATGGCCAAGACCAAAGAGCTGACAAAGGACACCAGAAACAAAATTGTAGACCTGCACCAGGCTGGGAAGACTGAATCTGCAATAGGTAAGCAGCTTGGTTTGAAGAAATCAACTGTGGGAGCAATTATTAGGAAATGGAAGGCATAGAAGACCACTGATAATCTCCCACGATCTGGGGCTCCACGCAAGATCTCACCCCGTGGGGTCAAAATGATCACAAGACCGGTGAGCAAAAATCCCAGAACCACACGGGGGGACCTAGTGAATGACCTGCAGAGAGCTGGGACCAAAGTAACAAAGCCTACCATCAGTAACACACTACGCCGCCAGGGACTTAAATCCTGCAGTGCCAGACGTGTCCCCCTGCTTAAGCCAGTACATGTCCAGGCCCATGCTAGAGTGCATTTGGATGATCCAGGAGAGGATTGGGAGAATGTCATATGGTCAGATGAAACCAAAATAGAACTTTTTTGGTAAAAACTCAACCTCGTCGTGTTTGGAGGACAAAGAATGCTGAGTTGCATCCAAAGAACACCATACCTACTGTGAAGCATGGGGGTGGAAACATCATGCTTTGGGGCTGTTTTTCTGCAAAGGGACCAGGACGACTGATCCGTGTAAAGGAAAGAATGAATGGGGCCATGTATCGTGAGATTTTTAGTGAAAACCTCCTTCCATCAGCAAGGGCATTGAAGATGAAACGTGGCTGGGTCTTTCAGTATGACAATGATCCCAAACACACCGCCCGGGCAACGAAGGAGTGGCTTCGTAAGAAGCATTTCAAGGTCCTGGAATGGCCTAGCCAGTCTCCAGATCTCAACCCCATAGAAAATCTTTGGAGGGAGTTGAAAGTCCGTGTTGCCCAGCGACAGCCCCAAAACATCACTGCTCTAGAGGAGATCTGCATGGAGGAATGGGCCAAAATACCAGCAACAGTGTGTGAAAACCTTGTGAAGACTTACAGAAAACGTTTGACCTGTGTCATTGCCAACAAAGGGTATATAACAAAGTATTGAGAAACTTTTGTTGTTGACCAAATACTTATTTTCCACCATAATTTGCAAATAAATTCATTAAAAATCCTACAATGTGATTTTCTGGATTTTTTTCCCTCAATTTGTCTGTCATAGTTGACGTGTACCTATGATGAAAATTACAGGCCTCTCTCATCTTTTTAAGTGGGAGAACATGCACAATTGGTGGCTGACTAAATACTTTTTTTCCCCACTGTATATGACATTCTCCCAATCCTCTTCTGGATCATCCAAATGCACTCTAGCACTTCAGACGGGCCTGGACATGTACTGGCTTAAGCAGGGGGACACGTCTTGCACTGCAGGATTTGAGTCCCTGGCGGCGTAGTGTGTTACTGATGGTAGGCTTTGTTACTTTGGTCCCAGCTCTCTGCAGGTCATTCACTAGGTCCCCCCGTGTGGTTCTGGGATTTTTGCGCACCGTTCTTGTGATCATTTTGACCCCACGGGGTGAGATCTTGCGTGGAGCCCCAGATCGAGGGAGATTATCAGTGGTCTTGTATGTCTTCCATTTCCTAATAATTGCTCCCACAGTTGATTTCTTCAAACCAATATGCTTACCTATTGCAGATTCAGTCTTCCCAGCCTGGTGCAGGTCTACAATTTTGTTTCTGGTGTCCTTTGACAGCTCTTTGGTCTTGGCCATAGTGGAGTTTGGAGTGTGACTGTTTAGGGTTGTGGACAGGTGTCTTTTATACTGATAACAAGTTCAAACAGGTGCCATTAATACCATAATTTGCAAATAAATTCATAGAAAATCCTACAATGTGATTTTCTGGATTTTTTTCTTCTCAATTTGTCTGTCATAGTTGACGTGTACCTATGATGAAAATTACAGGCCTCTCTCATCTTTTTAAGTGGGAGAACTTGCACAATTGGTGGCTGACTAAATACTTTTTTTCACCACTGTATATGTGCTTTCTTGAGCAGGGGGACCTTGCGGGCACTGCAGGATTTCAGTCCTTCACGGCATGGTGTGTTACCAATTGTTTTCTTGGTGACTATGGTCCCAGCTGCCTTGAGATCATTGACAAGATCCTCCCGTGTAGTTCTGGGCTGATTCCTCACCGTTCTCATGATCATTGCAACTCCACAAGGTGAGATCTTGCATGGAGCCCCAGGCCGAGGGAGATGGACAGTTATTTTGTGTTTCTTCCATTTGCGAATAATCGCACCAACTGTTGTCACCTTCTCACCAAGCTGCTTGGCGATGGTCTTGTAGCCCATTCCAGCCTTGTGTAGGTCTACAATCTTGTCCCTGACATCCTTGGAGAGCTCTTTGGTCTTGGCCATGGTGGAGAGTTTGGAATCTGATTGATTGATTGCTTCTGTGGACAGGTGTCTTTTATACAGGTAACAAGCTGAGATTAGGAGCACTCCTTTAAGAGTGTGCTCCTAATCTCAGCTCGTTACCTGTATAAAAAGACACCTGGGAGCCAGAAATCTTTCTGATTGAGAGGGGGTCAAATACGTATTTCCCTCATTAAAATGCAAATCAATTTATAACATTTTTGACATGCGTTTTTCTGGATTCTTTTGTTTTTATTCTGTCTCTCACTGTTCAAATAAACCTGCCATTAAAATTGTAGACTGATCATTTCTTTGTTAGTAGGCAAACGTACAAAATCAGCAGGGGATCAAATACTTTTTCCCCCTCACTGTATGCTTCTGCATAAATGTTGTAAGATGCCAGGGAGATATGTATATGCTAAGAAAGTAATACTTAGTGTATGTTGTGTAGTAAACTGTTAGTAGCCCATGTGCCTCACCCTAATAATTTGGTCCCTTTCCCCTAATAACTTAGCCTACTGTTCTGACTTGGTGGTGCACCTGTAGCATATAGCCTGTTTTAAAGAAATGTCATCATCGAATATTAGTGCAATTAATGTATTGTTTAGTGTTGTGTAGTGTAGTGGCTTTGCTGGCATGCATAAAAAAATTATAATGAGTTTGCCCCACCAAGATTGACATACTAAAATCGCCACTGATAATAATCAATGTATAAATTAACATGCACAATGTAATCATGTAAGTCAAAAAAAGTCTGTCACCGTGCCAACAGACAAAGAGCTGTGAATGGCTCAGTGGTTCACCAATCAGGGTCTTGATGGGCTTGGCAACAGTAAGAAGGCGTGATGTGGGGGATACACAGAAATGTTCCTGCAACGTTCCCATGAAACGTGTCTAGTATGTTAATATTTTAAATTCAGAGAACATGGCAACCGTATGTTTGGCATGAAGTTGATGGAATATTCTCCTAACCGTCAGAAAGCTGGACACTTGAATGTTCTTGCCACGTTCCCATGAAATGTGTCTAGAACATTAATATCTTATATTCTTAGAACACAGCAACCATGTTCTGTGTATGTTTGGTGGGACGTTGATGGAATATTCTCCAAACCCTCAGAAAACTGGACACAGGAATATTCTTGCAACGTTCCCATAGAACGTCTGTAGAACATTCATATTGAATATTCGGACAACATGGGTAAGTTCTGTTTGACATTAAAGGAATGGTCTCTTACTTAGAAACAGTCCTTGAGGGTCACTGGAACATTTCTATAAAAACGTTAGGTAATAACCTAATGAGACTCTTAAGGAAACGTTCTCTAAAGTCGCAGGAACGTTTGTTGTTAGTGGGGTTACTACTGTAGGTCTATCCCTAGGACTACTCACCACCACATTGATGCCATGGCCTGGACCAGCTGGGATGCAGCTGGCCTGAAAGGAAAACGGCAGGGTGACTTTGCAGCAGCCAAAAATATGTGTGTGAGTAAACATAAAATGTCAACTGCCTGCACGATGTTCAATTGTATCGACACATCAAACAAATCTCTCAGTCTCTTGTGTACAGCTATAAATCAAAATGTAATCCAAACAACAGGCCCACTTTCCATCTCCCACTCAGGTGATACAGTATGTGGGGCTGGTTTTGGTGATATGCATTCCTGTTATCATCCAGCAGCATGCACTGTAGTGATGACAAGTCACAAGACAAAATGATTTTTCTTGACAGGTTCCCATGGTGAGCTTATTCAGGGTAAAATCATTAAGAGAAATAAATATAAACGTTGTTTACTTGCTACAGTATAACCTTCCATGTAAAATGCAATGCTAGGTCCGACTGATGATAAATATTGATGCATGCAAAACAGCTGTCTTCCTACGGTATCAACAATGAACATGTTTAGAATTGACCATAGCATCTTCTACTACATCATGTCAGATATTATAAAATAGATTGCTAACATTTTTACACCATCACTTGTGAAAATGTATGTTGTCATAAAATGTTACAATATTTTATTGAATATTGAATATTTTTTTCTCCCAGATTGACAGCTTTCGTGAGCCAATGCACTTTTGACAAATTTGTTCAATTTACCAGGGTGTGTCCAGACATTCTGGTAATTTTGGCTACAGACTGTAGTACAGTTGTCAAGTGGCAAAAAGGTTGGTACACATTTTGAGATGCAAGTCCTCCAAACGCCTGTAAACACAGCAAAAGTTGATGAAAATAAGGTTTGGCATTCTGAATTGTAACGAATCATATTTCACTCCATATTTCACACGCAACGAAATAGCAAAGCATGCTGAAATATGATTATCTCTCGGCTCCCGTTTTCCACCGGTGCATGTTCTTGCAAGAAAAAGCAGTCACGCTTGCTGCTAGCTAATGATGCACCTGTTAGCATTCATTAGCTTTTGTTAAACATTAGAAATTGCTATTGCAATATTGAGTTAACCTTTGATGTTGGTATAAAATGTCTGAGTAGTTTACGTTACTAGTCTAATGAATGTTAGGGAGAAAAAACACATGCAACTAGTTAGCCGGCTAGCTATCCCCGACTGGCCGCAACCAGTTGCTTTCTCGAGCGTCAATATTGCAACTTCTACCCTGACATGAATTGGCTTGGCGGCTGAGCCTTGCTGAGTGAACTCAAGTGGTGCGCCCTCTGCGTTGAGCACACTCAGCAAGTCACCTGCTGTCTTTTGCCCCGTCATAATACATTTTCCATACCTGCTTTGATACTAGTAAAGTAGGTCTTTCATTATGAGAAAATACAAATTACATGCATATTAACATCTGGAGCATTCACATGGTTTAGCGAGTTTCCATATTTCCCTTTGCCTTTTCATTTGCAGCTGACAGTCATTGTATGTGAGAGAAGCTAGTCGGAATGGATCCAAACAAGACTCGGTTCTCAGGCCTCCCACATGCCTTGGCTGCAGCAGCAGGAGAAAGGACTTCTGTCAGATGAGCCAGCAACAGGAAGAGCCAGAGGTCTGCTGTTTGCAGCAGATGGGTCTGCGGGCTTAGGATGAGCCAGGGGTTTCACCAACCCTGGTGATACAATGCTAATGCAGTAAAGGAGAGGAGTGCCCTTCCCAGCGAGCGAGCCCTCCATTGGCTTCGCCAGGGGGATACTCATGCCCACATCAGAAGATGGTGGGCTTGGCCGCACAAGAGGGCTGCTTCTCTCGACAGCTGAGCCGACGTTAGGGGTGGCAAGAGGGGTGCCCCTCCAGGTCAACCTGTCACACAAGACTGGCCTGAAGAGATACCAAGTCTGCAGGCAGAAGAAGAAGTAGTAATCAAGCAAGTTTGTGTTGTGTTACTTCAGATTTGTAAAGTCTTTCTTCTAACTTCAACTCAGACTAGGGTTCAATGTGGTTTGCGCTTATGGGACTATTGAATTAGTTCCATTGCACTCAATACAAGCTCAATCAAGGGCAGATGACATACTTACATCTAGCAGACGCTCTTATCCAGAGCGACTTACAGGAGCAATAACGACAGCTTTTTCACCAAGTCCGCTCGGGGATTCGAACCAGCAACCTTTTGGTTACTGGCCCAACACTCTAGGATACCTGCCGCCCGCTCGAAATTGTTCAAATACCACCCAAGGCCAGGGGTTGTCTCTGGTGTCCATGTTCAGAGGCAGGGGAATGGAACCCTCAAAGACCTCCTGGCGCAGGGGTGCTCTGCCAGTGTGTGAGTAATAATGAGTTTATGAAAGACTAGGTTTATATTCCAAATGGCACCCCATTCCCAATGTAGTGCACTACTTCTGACCAGAGCCCAAAAGTAGTGCACTACATAGGGAATAGGGTGCCATTTGGGAGACAGCCTAGAGATGAAGGCATACTGGATCAAACTAACTGGGAAGATCACGTTTTCCACTCCATCTCTGAGTTTGAGTTCAAATTAGTGCTGAGTGATTAATCACAATGTTGGTTAATTTTCTGATCTACATCAGTTCAATTATTTGAATTCCATTTCGTTCAGTTTTTTTCTGCGAGCTCAATGCGCACATTGCACAATTTCTCTAGAGAAATCAGATCCAGCCTGAACTGTGCGATGTAGTAGGGAGTTGTCATCAAATAAAACCAATGTAATATACACAACTGAAATATTTTAGTAAAGGAATGTGAATAAATGATGGTTAGTAAGTGATAAGCAGTAATGGGCAGTCACCACCATCATGGGAGTTTTATTAATTGTTTTATTCTGTGTTAGAGCATTCAACCAAAATAATCAAAACCGAAATTGAAAACGTTGATTATTTTTGAATAATCAATACCGAACCGAACTCCAAAAAGGCACTAATCGCTCAGCACTAGTTAAAATGACTAGGGTTAAGAATAATGGTTGGCCTTTACTTTGGAAAAAAGTCGGATATTAGAAATCTGTTAAATATTGATGCACTAAAGTTAAGCCATCTTTTGTATGCAATAAATAGATTTGCCTTATCCCACTTAGCATCTAAGTACTGAGCACTCCCCTAAAAATTTAACAGAGTCAAATAGTAATTTGAGCTTTAAAAGATTTAGGGAACTGGTACGCTTGCTTGATTTCCTTACGCACCAAATGAGGCCCCATGAAGGAGAAGAGGGATGAATTAACTGAATCCCCTGGTGTTTTTCTCTGGTGTTCTTTTTGGTGCAGAAAGGGGTGCTGTTGGAGATTTTGGAGCAGAGCTCAAACCACAGACAGGCCCTACTGGCGCAGTGGCAGTCGCCGGCCTGGGGGGAGATGGGTTCCCTGAGGACATGATGGGCAGAGGCAGCAGGTAGGAAGGAGAATGAGGTGATAAGCTCAAAACCTGCTGCTTAGCCTGGGGCAAAAGCAGGCCAGTTCCACCATGCTACTAAGGTCCTTTGCTTCTAGAATGCATAATTTATGCTGTGCATATACAGGAAATCCGCTCACATATCCTTATCCTTCTCATTATATGCCCATCTCATTATTTATTAATTATCCATTGTGTGTACAGGTGTGCCAAGCTTGTAATGTCATACCCAAGAAGACATGAAGCTGTAATCGCTGCCAAAGGTGCTTGAACAAAGGGTCTGAATACTTATGTAAATGTGATATTTCATTTCTTTGTTTTTTATACATTTCTAGAAATTTCTAAAAACCTATTTTTGCTTTGTCATTATTTGGGTATTATGTGTAGATTGAAAAAACAATTTAATCAATTTTAGAATAATGCTGTAACATAACAAAATGTGGAAAAGTCATGGTCTGAATACTTTCCGAATGCACATGCAAATAATGTAGCAGATCTAGGATATGGTAGAAAGAGTATGTGGCCTTTTCTGTAGCCTACAGGCTGGAGATAAAATGTATGACAATGTAATGTGACAGACACTTTTTACATCATGCAGGATTCTCCGATCAATTAACCTAACCTAAATGGCGCCGAATCAAATAAAAAATGCGCTGTCATGTTAACAAACACCTAGGGCTGACCCCATTTATTCGACTGGTCGATTGTTTAGTCGATAGGCTATTGGTCGACTGAGATTTCTTTAGTCGAGCAGTACAACAAATATGGTGTACAAGACACCTGTCTGATTCGCGCCTGTCTGAGTGGACTGGTCCATTGTGGAGGCCTGTCTGAGTGGACTTGTCCATTGTGGAGGCCTGTCTGAGTGGACTGGTCCATTGTGGAGGTCTGTCTGAGTCGACTGGTCCATTGTGGAGGCCGTGGGGATGGCACAGTCCGTCAGTCTAAAACGTGCTACTGAAATTGTATATGGTTATATTACATAAGAACAATGGTGCAACACTAATAAAAATAATATTATTTTATTAAAAATGCACTTTCTCCCTTGTTGGATAGCGGAACCGCTGTACACGGTTCTGAAACACATCAGTGCGCTGTTGAATTGCTGCCTTTTCCTAGACCATGTTGCTATGTGCATAATAGCGTAATGGTGTTGAGAACAGCAGCAGAATGAGGAGATGAGAAAACAGCCCCTGCCTTATTGTCTAAGAAAATTAAGGAGAGAGGAAACACAAACTTAATCAATAGCCTAACGGTTAAATGTGCCTGGCTTTATACATCATCAATATATCTACAGAAATAAGACAGATCCTGCTTCTGTTGCCTGTTTGAGTGTTTGTTTAATAGCTTACTGTTTCCAAGAGCACCAAGCCTCACACAATGACATATGAAGTAAACAAATATGGCACTTTTAATATCTTTGCTTTGCTGTGATAAAGGCTTTACACCTTTGTTCGTTAACAGCCTCTCTGGTATTATTTATAATTTATTTTGTGTTTACACTGTTCCAAATTGTCTGAAAAATTATATTTAATAATAACGCTCCTTTTTATTGATCTCCTTCTTATTGTGGTTGTTGTTGTTGTTATTATTATTATAAGTAATGTAATTATCAGTAGTAGGCTTAGTATAGCAGCCTTGTATAACCACCATCGAGCTGTAGGCCTAAGAGCACATCCTTTTTAGTCTTAATACCGTAACATACTTAGGCTTAACTTTCAATAGGCTACTGTATCAATCATTCATTCGTTCATGTCATCACACAGCATATGAGTCATTCATGATTTGAAATGCAATCAAGCATTTTAGTTTTAAATAAAATAAAGGGAGCCTTGAATAATTAGCTTAAACAACAAATAAACCATTCCATTTCAGAAATTACATTCACGAATGAATGCGACTGTTGTAATAAAGGCCTGACAAAAAAACGTTACAACAGACTCTCTGGTAGGCGTATACTTTATTTAGTGTTGTTTACATTGTTCCAAAAGGTCAGAAAAATTATATTGTAATCTATACAGCACCTGTTTGGCACTCATAATATGCACGCAGGGCTTGCTCTTTACCTTCTTTTTCTTGATCTCCAGTGTTTTCAACAACTAGTCACATTTACAGTATGTTCTTGTGGACCTTCAATGTGGCATAACTTTTTTGGTACCCTTCCTCAGATCTGTGCCACGACACAATCCTGTCTCTGAGCTTTACGGACAATTCCTTCGACCTCATGGCTTGGGGTTTGCTCTGACATGCACTGTCAACTGTGGGACCTAATATAGACATGTGTGTGCCTTTCCAAATCATGTCCAATCAATTGAATTTACCACAGGTGGACCAATGAAGTTGTAGAAACATTTCAAGGATGATCAATGGAAACAGGATGCACCTGAGCTCAATTTCGAGTCTCATAGTAAAGGATCTGAATAAGGTATTACTGTTTTTCATTTTTTATAATTTTGCTAAAGAAATAAAACAGTTTTCGCTTTGTCATTATGGGGTATTGTATGTAGATTGATGAGGGAAAAAATCTATTTAATCAATTTTAGAATAAGGCTGTAACGTAACAAAATATGGAAAAAGTCAACAGGTCTCAATACTTTCGGAATGCACTGTATATGCTGAAAGGCCAGGCGGTTCTAGTGTTAAATAGCCAAATTGATTAGTCAACAATTCGCACAAACTAATAGCAAAAAAATTAATAGCTAAACGCTAACGAGCGAAAACAAACTAATTGCAAAGACAGGCAAATCCAGCTCATACAGTTATACAAGCATAGCTAGTAGCTACCGAATGTCATTTTTGGTGAGTGGACATTTACAAGCAAACGTGAATGAGAGAAATTGTGATGCATGCTTTTCTGAAGGAAGAGCAGCATGTGTACAGGAGCAGAGGGGAGAAGAACGGAAGAGAAAAAAAATGCTAGTAGGAAGAATAGGGGAAAAATGGCAGCTGTACAGATAACTCATCCAGAGCTCTTTGACTTCTGGCAGAAAGCCATTATAAGATATCTGATGGCAAACATTTAGTAATGAATTGCATACAAGTGTAACTTCATCACCTTATGTGCGCCACACAATAGAGACTCACAAATATCAGATCCCCAAAACATGCTAACCTCGCACCATTACAACAACAGTGGAGGTTAGCATTTTGGGGGGTTATGATATTTATGCGTCTAACTTTCTCACTCATCATTATTCACAATTTATTCAGGATTATCCGTAATCATGGTAGCATCCACATTAATGTAGAAGTGCTTAGAAACATATTATATTCTTATTTACAATGTAAGTGTCTCCAAAATGACACAATAGATTATTTACCATTAATTTCTATTGGGCACAAAATAATCTGAAACACAACCAAAACAAACAGCAAATGCATCCAACAAATTTGTAGAGTCACAAGCTTGATGTAGTTATTGCGTGCTATGAATATGAGACCAAATACTTTACTTTTTACTATAATACACAGAAGTGAATTTGTCCCAATACTTTTGGTCCCCTAAAATGGTGGCACTATGTACAAAAAGTGCTGTAATGTCTAAACGGTTCACCCAATTTGGATGAAAATACCCTCAAATCCAAAGTGCTGGAGTACAGAGCCAAGACAACAACAAATGTGTCACTGTGCCAATACTTTTGGAGCTCATTATATTATGAATTGTGTGTTTTATGACTATGACTGTTAGACCTAGTCATTGAAAGGTTATTTTCTCTCCCTTTGCAGTGAACCATTGCAAAAGATTGGTACCAAAGGAACAAAACTGCCCATAGGCTCAAACCACATCACCATTGGCTGCAGGAATGAGGCAGTCTATCAGTAGCATGTCACTTTCACATAAGTACATGTATTAGGAAAAAATAGTTACATTCAAAAGCAACATTCCTGTGAAAAATATCTGCTGTAGAAATAACATTTGCTCTGTTGAGGAGTATTTGAAAATGTTTTTTGGGACTACATGAGTTATGACTTCACTCAGATGAGCACCTCATTCCATAGAAACATTTCAGTAGCGCCAGCACATCTAAATTTAACTTATTATTCAATTTGTCCCACTTTTCAGTCCCAACGTGGAGTCAATGGGAATGCGATTTGGCATGATAAAGGACCATCGCCCCACCACGGGAGAGGTTGTTGCTTTTGACGGCTCAATTCTCTACCTCCATGTGAAGATGGAAGAGGTAGGTTACTTTTCAATGATGCCTCTGAAGTCTGGCCTACTGTATGTCTTGAGTATAGATGTGTATTAATTATGTGCAAATAATTGGCTTATACTTGGAAATACACTCAATGGGAACAGCTGCTTACGGAGGAGGTTGACATCAAGGTTCAGATGACACCCCATTCTGAGGTCCTGCCACCCCATTCTGACCTGTGCATCCCCTTTTACAACGTGGTGCTGAGGAGGTAACAGGGCCTTATTCATAAGGGCAAAATGCAGCCTTCATTAGGGCATACCATAGCAAAACATTTTACAACGTAAAACAATGGATCTTATTGGACAAGTTCAGGTAGTCCCTTCCTGTTTTCAGTATGTTGTTTTCCATTTGGTCTCTAATAAAAATACACCCCAGTGCTGCAATATGAGCCGCTAATTGTCCACCACTAATTGACCTTGACTTGTTTTTGTAGTTTTTTTTAAAGGCCTGTGGTCTACCTATGAGAGAAGTTCTCTGGGGGGAAACCAGACCTAAGTGCAGCCATGCTGTCAATATTTAGCTAACCTCCCCTTTGTTCTCTACGTGGAGTCATCTATTGTCCTCGCTTGATAGCTTCAAGCAAAGACATTTGCTTTCTTGAGATGCCTCAGCTGTTTTACACACAAGTCCAGACTTCTTTTAAAACGGTCCATTTCCCCCTAAATCCTAAAAAGCCTTTTCACTGAATGGTGCGACAAGACATTATTGTTCTCTCCCTGTATGTTGTCAAGGTTAATGAGCATCCTGGGACTGAAGCTTGTGGGGCGGAATCATTACGATCCAAAAAGCGCAGTCATACTTGGGAAACATCGGTGAGTACAGTTAAAGTCGGAAGTTTACATACACTTAGGTTGGAGTCATTAAAACTGGTTTTCCACCACTCCACAAATGTCTTGTTAACAAACTATAGTTTTGGCAAGTCGCTTAGGACATCTACTTTGTGCATGACACAAGTAATTTTTCCAACAATTGGTTACAGACAGATTATTTTACTTATAATTCACTGTATCACAATTCCAGTGGGTCAGAAGTTTACATACACTAAGTTGACTGTGCCTTTAAACAGCTTGGAAAATTCAGAAAATGATGTCATGGCTTTAGAAGCTTCTGATAGGCTAATTGACATCATTTGAGTCAATTGGAGGTGTTCCTGTGGATGTATTTCAAGGTCTACCTTCAAACTGAGTGACTATTTGCTTGACATCATGGGAAAATCATTAGAAATCAGCCAAGACCTCATAAAAATCATTGTAGACCTCCACAAGTCTGGTTCATCCTTGGGAGCAATTTCCAAATGCCTGAAGGTACCACGTTCATCTGTACAAACAATAGTACGCAAGTATAAACACCATGGGACCACGCAGCCGTCATACCGCTTAGGAAGGAGATGCGTTCTGTCTCCGAGAGATGAACGTATTTTGGTGTGGAAAGTGCAAATCAATCCCAGAACAACAGCAAAGGACCTTGTGAAGATGCTGGAGGAAACAGGTACAAAAGTATCTATATCCACAGTAAAACGAGTCCTATATCGACATAACCTGAAAGGCCGCTCAGCAAGGAAGAAGCCACTGCTCCAAAACCGCCATAAAAAAGCCAGACTACGGTTTGCAACTGCACATGGGGACAAAGATCGTGCTTTTTGGAGAAATGTCCTCTGGTCTGATGAAACAAAAATAGAACTGTTTGGCCATAATGACCATCGTTATGTTTGGAGGAAAAGGGGCGAGGCTTGCCAACCGAAGAACACCATCCCAACCGTGAAGCACGGGGGTGGCAGCATCATGCTGTGGGGGTGCTTTGCTGCAGGAAGGACTGGTGCACTTCACAAAATAAATGGCATCATGAGGAAGGAAAATGATGTGGATATATTGAAGCAACATCTCAAGACATCAGTCAGGAAGTTAAAGCTTGGTCGCAAATGGGTCTTCCAAATGGACAATGACCCCAAGCATACTCCCATGTTGTGGCAAAATGGCTTAAGGACAACAAAGTCAAGGTATTGGAATGGCCATCACAAAGCCCTGACCTCAATCCTATAGAACATTTGTGGACAGAACTGAAAAAGCGTTTGCGAGCAAGGAGGCCTTCAAACCTGACTCAGTTACACAAGCTCTGTCAGGAGGAATGGGCCAAATTCACCCAACTTATTGTGGGAAGCTTGTGGAAGGCTACCCGAAACATTTGACCCAAGTTAAACAATTTAAAGGCAATGCTACCAAATACTAATTGAGTGTATGTAAACGTCTGACCCACTGGGAATGTGTAATATAATATAATATAATAATTCTCTCTACAATTATTCTGACATTTCACATTCTTAAAATAAAGTGGTAATCCTAACTGACCTAAGACAGGGAATTTTTACTAGGATTAAATGTCAGGAATTGTGAAACTGAGTTTAAATGTATTTGGCTAAGGTGTATGTAAACTTCCGACTTCAACTGTAATTAGATTTGTCCTCAAACTGAGAAATTATACTCCAACTGAAATCTCAATGCTAATAGCAGCTGACTCAAGCCCCTTGGTTTCCATCTTCATATTCTAGGCTGCAGGTGTGGCCAGGTTACTCAACGTGCATAAAGCACACTGACGGAGGCCTGTACCTCCAGGTGGATGTGTCCCACAAAGTGCTGTGAAACGAGTCCATCCTTGACTGCATGTGAGTTCATTTCAGTGCACCTGTATCACCCTAACCACTTAGAAGAATGGTTACATTACGTCACTGACTAACTTGTGTGATACTCTAAAATATGCATGATAAATCCGTTCTCTTGCTAGATATTTTAAGGTGTACACTGAGTGTACAAAACATTAATGAAACCTGCTCTTTCCATGACATAAACTGACCAGGTGAATCCAGGTGAAAGCTATGATCCCTTATTGATGTCACCTGTTAAATCCACTTCAATCAGTGTAGATGAAGGGGGACAGGTTAAAGAAGGATTTTTAAGCCTTGAGACATGGATTGTGTACTTGTCCAATTCAGAGGGTAAATCGGTAAGACAAAAGATTTAAGTGCCTTTGAACGTGGTATGGTAGTACGTGCCAGGCGCACCGGTTTGTGTCAAGAACTGCAATGCTGCTGGGTTTTTCACGCTCAACAGTTTTCCATGTCTATCAAGAATGGTCCACGACCCAAAGGACATCCAGCCAACTTGACACAACTGTGGGGTGCTAGTCAATATCAGGAAGGTGTTCCTAATGTTTGATATACTCAGTGTATATACACATGGTGTGTATATCCACATGGTGCACTGTCTACTGTAGTTCATACCAATTTAAACAGGCCTTTTTTTGCCATAATGATATTTACAAATAGCATTTTCACTGATACACCCATATATATATTTCAACACACATCAGCAAGCTCTCACAGAAAGTGCATCAGCCTGCTCATAGATATTTGGATACGGTGTATGCCTCAACCACTTCAAAACTACCTCAGGGACTTGTGAGACTGAGGGTTTATGTTTAGTCTTGGTCACTAAAGGACCATTTGCTGGGAAACAAATGGGCTGACTTGCAGGGCCGTGAGTGGTAACCTTGGTCCTTTTGACCCCTCTGCCTCCCACGAACATGATCTACCAGCAAAGCAAGGAAAGCTTCCGGGATGAGTGCACCAAAGCGCTGATCGGCAGCATTGTCATCACCCGCTACAACAACCGCACCTACTGCATAGATGACATTGAGTGGGGCAAGTCCCCCAAAGACTGCTTCACCATGGCCGACGGCTCCACGACCACCTTCGTCAAGTATTACAGGTAAGGCCTGGTCTGAAGTCGGCCATTCATTCAATGTCAAGCAGGCAACTATACTATGTTTTTGAACAGAGAAGTGTGTGTTGTTCAAGTGCATTTCCTATGTGTTTATTATACCTTTTTTCCTGTAAAATGAACAGCAAAAACTACGGCATCACCATAAAAGATATGGCCCAACCCATGCTTATCCATCGACCCAAAGAGAGGTCCAAGCAAGGGGGAAAGATAAAAATATTCCTATGGACTCATTAGCTGAAGCTATGAAATGTAGCTTTATCTTGAAATAGTTATATTTTTGTACTTATTTATTCATTCTCATCTCAAAATATGATCTTGTCTATCCTCACACACCCAACAACCCTGAAACAAAATACTTGTCTGTATCCTTGACACAGAATGCCACCTTGTGGCACTAGTCAGTATTGAGATTAATCTCAACATACTCTGTTTTCATAGCTCTTTATGTTGTTCTACTATAACACATAATCCCTTTTGAGTTTTTATTGTGTAGTTGGAGACATTTTTCTCCATAGAGATACAATATGCAATACGTTCTATTTCATTTTGTGTGTCTTCCAGCAAATCAGGCCCGGCGCCACGAGGGTGCAATGCCCCCTTAGTTTGAATATTGTGCCCCCTCAGTTTTGTATCCCTATTCTGTCCCACAATCTGCCCCCTCCGTCATGCCCAACCCATTTGTTGTGTATGCTTCATTCATGCAACTCCCTTGCACGCATCATATATACATCATACACGTTTTACCAGTTGAAAAAAAACAAATTTTGATTGGCCTTCACTGTAGAAAGGTGGGGTCAATTTGACTGTTTAGGTTTACTTTCAAAGTTATGTAGTACGAAAAAAATATGTTTCACCGCGCAGCTGGATGGAATTGAGCTAATGTTAACAGTTAGGTAGGTAGCTGATAGCATGATGGATATTAGAATGTGGCTTCACCAGGGCACAACCGCAGCATCGGATCAAAGGGTAGGGGAGGGGGAGAAGCCTGCCACAGAGGCCAAGGCCGCTTAGACTACGCTAATCACCGAGGACAAGGCCGCCGAGCCCAGCAGCAAAGGCACCTGCGCAACCGTCTTGCTGCCTGGTGACATAAGAGGTAACCAACCCGCGGAGGGGCCTGCAGCCGCCAAGACCGAACCTAGCAGCAGCACCGCCAGGATATTACAAGCACCGACACCTCCGTTAGTGCCTGACGACCTCGGTGATGAGGAGCCAACGCAGGTTTGTCTAGGGAAATACCCAACCAGCCTGTACTGTGGGAGAAAACGTGCATTTTGTAGCGTGTGGTTCAAAGGCAGAGAGTGGCTGGAATATTCCTGCAAGGCAAATGCAGCTTTCTGCTATCCTTGTCGAAAATGTAACATTGGCTCCATGCTAACGCCGATAAGGCATTCACCCAAACTGGATATAATAACTAGCGACATGCCATTGATAGCAACAAGGGACTGGGGAGGCACGTATCAAGCAAATAACATTTGAAATGCATGGTACTTTGGACAGAAAGACAAGAAAGGAATGCACAGGGAGCGGAGATTTCAACACTTGTGAATTCTGCACAGCTTGCAATAAATCATATGTATTTGTCATCGATTGTGAACATTGTGGAATTTCTTGCTGTCAATGAGCTTCCTCTTAGGGGAACTTTGGATGCGATGGATGCAAGAGGGGAGGTGCGCGGTGGACTATTTCTGGCGATGTTAGATTATAAGCTCAGGAAAGACAAGGAACTTGCTAGTGCCTTAAGCACAATTCCCCGCAATGCCACATACACATCTCATGCCATCCAGAACGAAATAATTGGGCTCATGAGTGAGGTAGTCACAGAAGAAATTGTAAAGGAAGTAGGTGATTCATGGTACACATTTAAAGTGGATGGGACTAAAGACCTAACGGGGTGCGAGAACATTTCAATTGTACTCCATTATGTGGGCGAAAACAATCGTGTTTGTGAGCGGCTACTGTCAATGGCAATGAGTAAAGAATGTGATGCTTTATCGCTGACTAACTTGGTCCTTTCAGAGCTAACAAATCTTGGCCTTAGTACCGAGAAGATTCTTAGTCAATGTTATAATGGGGCCAGTATGATGTCTGGTAAACAAGGGGGCATGCAAAGGGTAGTGCAGGACAAGCTGAATCGGGAAGTGCCTTATGTGCATTGCTTTAACCACCAGCTGCATTTAGTCATAGTGCACGCTATGTCCTCTGAGGGTGCATTGGATGACTTTTTTTATGTGTGTAATTCCCTTTACAAGTTTCTCAGGAAACCAACTGTGGCTGCACAATATACGGGAGAGAAACTGAAACGGCTGCTTGAGCAGCGATGGACTGGTCATCTAGCCACGAGTGTCATTATAAAATCTCTGGACAGCATCATCCACCTGCTCAGAGAAATCAAGAGTACCGGCACCTAAGGTACAGAGGTGCGACTTGAGGCTGTGGGCCTATTGAAAGCTGTTTCCGAGCCGAGCTTCAGATTCATTGCCTTCATGGTCCATAAAGTCCTCAGCCTGCTCGAACCCCCCCCTAACAAGTTACTTCAGGCTGAAGCAACTGATCTGTACACTGGCATCTGAGTCGTCCGCAGTGCCCACAATTGCATGAAAAAACTGCAACGTGACAGTGAGTTTGAGTTATTGGAGAAATACAAGCACACGGACACCCCTGCTCCAAGCAAACAGCAAAGAGTAGTGAGTAGTAATCTGAAAGAATATGTGGTCGAAACAACAATGGGCCAGCAAGAAGAGGATAATGAGAGGGAGTGCAAAATACTTTTCAGCATTCTGGATGCTGTACTGGGAGAAATGTCAGCAAGATTTAACGAACGAAACAGACAACTTGTTGAGGCCCTGTGTGCCTTGCACCCAAAGAATGAAACATTTATGGATGTGGAAAAGGTGAAACCACTGCTGGACTTAATCTCAGGAGACTTTGGGGAAGTTGAGTTTACTGTCGCACGCCAGTTTCTACAGACTGAAATTGCCCGATCTGGAGAAGAAAAATGGACTATGCAGAGCATTTTAGATAGATACTCCGGGCCTCTAACAGCAATGCCTACTGTGATAATGGCATTGAAGCTGGGATTAACATTTGGAGCATCCACGGCAACTTGCGAGAACTATTTTTCAACATTGAAAAACGTATTCAGTGAGCACAGATGGAGCATGTTGCACAGGAGGAAAGCGCAGCTGATTCAACTGGCATTTGAGAGGGATCTTACAAGCAAATTCCGTGGGGAGTGGTATGAGAGACTGCTGAGGAGGTTCAACACAGCATCAAGGCGCCTACAACTCTTTTGAATCTGGGTAAGAACAGGCAGCCTGGCTGGGCTTGTATTATTTTGTTATTTGCTAGCTTTTGGAAATGCGTGGCAAATGTCAGAAATAGGCATAGATGTGATTTTCTTTATTGGAGTTGCTGCCAAGTCTACTGCTTGATTTCTGTGATGTGATTGGATTGGAACTGTTGGGTTTATAATATAATCAGATTGTTTTTAATGTTGTTTTATATGGTAGAAGAGGTGCATTTCATTACATTGATGAGGGTGGGCAGACCTTGACCAATGGTTGAGTAACGATGTAGCTATAGTGTTGCCATAAACAACTAATTGCTATGGAATACTAATTTCTCTGTTATCATACGCAGGTAGCTGCGTCCAAGCTGCATTGTACCGATTAGTCGTGGTAGTGCATTGTACATTATTGTTTGCTTTCCGCGATTGGAGATGCATTGTATTGGCATGAGGAAGTGTTATTACGGTAATTAGCAACTGTTTTGCATTGGATTGATGGGTATTGTGCATGTAGCTGTGTAGCTACATGCACAATAGGGAAATACCCAACCAGCCTGTACTGTGGGAGACCATGTGTTCTCGCATACCCCGAGAGCATCTGGTCAGCGGGGTGGTGGCACAGGAATCCTCATCTCTCCCAAGTGGACATTCTCTCTTTTTCCCCTGACCCATCTGTCTATCTCCTCATTTGAATTCCATGCTGTCACAGTCACTAGCCCATTCAAGCTTAACATCCTTGTCATTTATCGCCCTCCAGATTCCCTTGGAGAGTTCATCAATGAGCTTGACGCCTTGATAAGTTCCTTTCCTGAGGATGGCTCACCCCTCACAGTTCTGGGTGACTTCAACCTCCCTACGTCTACCTTTGACTCATTTCTCTCTGCCTCCTTCTTTCCACTCCTCTCCTCTTTTGACCTCACCCTCTCACCGTCCCCCCCTACTCACAAGGCAGGCAATACGCTTGACCTCATCTTTACTATATGCTGTTCTTCTGCTAATCTCACTGCAACTCCCCTCCATGTCTCCGACCACTACTTTGTATCCTTTTCTCTTTCGCTCTCCTCCAACACTACTCACTCTGCCCCTAATCAGATGGTAATGCGCCGTCGCAACCTTCGCTTTCTCTCTCCCGCTACTCTCTCCTCTTCCATCCTATCATCTCTTCCCTCTGCTCAATCCTTCTCCCTCCAATATCCTGATTCTGCCTCCTCAACCCTCCTCTCCTCCCTTTCTGCATCCTTTGACTCTCTATGTCCCCTATTCTCCCGGCCGGCTCGGTCCTCCCCTCCTGCTCCGTGGCTTGACGACTCATTGCGAGCTCACAGAACAGGGCTCCGGGCAGCCGAGCGGAAATGGAGGAAAACTAGACTCCCTGCGGACCTGGCATCTTTTCACTCCCTCCTCTCTACATTTTCTTCATCTGTTTCTGCTGCTAAAGCCACTTTCTACCACTCTAAATTCCAAGCATCTGCCTCTAACCCTAGGAAGCTCTTTGCCATCTTCTCCTCCCTGCTGAATCCTCCTCCCTCTCTGTGGATGACTTCGTCAACCATTTTGAAAAGAAGGTTGACGACATCCGATCCTCGTTTGTTAAGTCAAATGACACTGCTGGTCCTTTTCACACTTCCCTACCCTATGCTTTGACTTCTTTCTCCCCTCTCTCTCCAGATGAAATCTTGCGACTTGTGATGGCCGGCCACCCAACAACATGCCCGCTTGACCCTATCCCCTCCTCTCTTCTCCAGACCATCTCCGGTGACCTTCTCCCTTACCTCACCTCGCTCATCAACTCATCCTTGACCACTGGCTATGTCCCTTCCGTCTTCAAGAGAGCGAGAGTTGCACCCCTTCTCAAAAAACCAACACTCGATCCCTCCGATGTGAACAACTACAGACCAGTATCCCTTCTTTCTTTTCTCTCCAAAACTCTTGAGCGTGCCGTCTTTAGCCAACTCTCTTGCTATCTCTCTCAGAATGACCTTCTTGATCCAAACCAGTCAGGTTTCAAGACTGGTCATTCAACTGAGACTGCTCTTCTCTGTGTCACGGAGGCTCTCCGCACTGCTAAAGCTAACTCTCTCTCCTCTGCTCTTGTCCTTCTAGACCTGTCTGCTGCCTTTGATACTGTGAACCATCAGATCCTCCTCTCCACCCTCTCCGAGTTGGGCATCTCCGGCGCGGCTCACTCTTGGATTGCGTCCTACCTGACCGGTCGCTCCTACCAAGTGGCGTGGCGAGAATCTGTCTCCGCACCACGTGCTCTCACCACTGGTGTCCCCCAGGGCTCAGTTCTAGGCCCTCTCCTATTCTCGCTATACACCAAGTCACTTGGCTCTGTCATATCCTCACATGGCCTCTCCTATCATTGCTACGCAGACGACACACAACTAATCTTCTCCTTTCCCCTTCTGATAACCAGGTGGCGAATCGCATCTCTGCATGTCTGGCAGACATATCAGTGTGGATGACGGATCACCACCTCAAGCTGAACCTCGGCAAGACGGAGCTGCTCTTCCTCCCGGGGAAGGACTGCCCGTTCCATGATCTCGCCATCACGGTTGACAACTCCGTTGTGTCCTCCTCCCAGAGTGCGAAGAGCCTTGGCGTGACCCTGGACAACACCCTGTTGTTCTCCGCTAACATCAAGGCGGTGACCCGATCCTGTAGGTTCATGCTCTACAACATTCGGAGAGTACGATCCTGCCTTACACAGGAAGCGGCACAGGTCCTAATCCAGGCACTCGTCATCTCCCTTCTGGATTACTGCAACTCGCTGTTGGCTGGGCTCCCTGCCTGTGCCATTAAACCCCTACAACTCATCCAGAATGCCGCAGCCCGTCTGGTGTTCAACCTTCCCAAGTTCTCTCACGTCACCCCGCTCCTCCGCACACTCCACTGGCTTCCAGTTGAAGCTCGCATCTGCTACAAGACCATGGTGCTTGCCTACGGAGCTGTGAGGGGAACGGCACCTCCGTACCTTCAGGCTCTGATCAGACCCTACACCCAAACGAGGGCATTGCGTTCATCCACCTCTGGCCTGCTGGCCCCCCTACCTCTGCGGAAGCACAGTTCCCGCTCAGCCCAGTCAAAACTGTTCGCTGCTCTGGCACCCCAATGGTGGAACAAGCTCCCACACGACGCCAGGACAGCAGAGTCACTCACCACCTTCCGGAGACACTTGAAACCCCACCTCTTTAAGGAATACCTGGGATAGGATAAAGTAATCCTTCTACCCCCACTTACCCCACCCCAAAGAAAGAAAAAAACATATTGTAAAGTGGTTATCCCACTGGCTATAAGGTGAATGCACCAATTTGTAAGTCGCTCTGGATAAGAGCGTCTGCTAAATGACGTAAATGTAAACTTGCAATTTCTCAAGACGGTTATGAATTGTCCATTTTTGTAAAGCGGTGCAGTAGCCTGTATTCTTGCGGCAAGACAGCCGTGCGTGGCTGCAAATACATTGTGTGTAATTGTACTATCGATTATTATCCATCCCATGTTATCAGTAAGCGGAAATAGTTGTGCCCCCTTTAGTCATTTCTGATGCCCCCTTGCCGAGTTAATCCTGCCGCCGGGCCTGCAGCAAGTCATAACCGCCGTGATCCTGCTTCTGCCTGAGCTCTCCTTCATGACTGGAATCCCTGACAAAATTAGAAAGGACTTCCGCGCCATGAAGGTACAATCATTGTGTCAGCAATGCATTCTCTTCCCTCTGGGGTTTTCTGTGACATTTACATCCTTGACATCTACAGTCCATGAAGGCAGCACAGTGATTTTGATAACGCAGCATTTGATAACAATAGTAACCAGACAATGTGTTTGTTTTCTTTCAAATACTTTTGTTGTGCTTGCTTGAGTTTTCCTGCCTCAATTAAATAAATGGAATAGTCTCAATTGTAAACCATAAACCCAGCTGGCAATCCAGACAGGCTCAATCTAGCGCGCCAAGTATTGGGGGGGGGGGACTAATACTGTTTGAACCCAGACATGTCAGAGAGTAACTGGGAAGGGCAACATCATAGAGATAGAATTACTCTCGTTCTATTGGTATAGTGCTATACAGAATGACGGTTTTACCGTCCCAGGACCTGACGATGCACATCAATGTGAGTGAGTAGTGAGCTGCACACCCCCTCCCTGAAGCAGCTCCTGAAGAACATGAACACCAACCCAGAGGCCCAGAAGGAGCTGGCACACTGGGGGCTGGAGATCAGCCAAGACATCCTGGTGGTGAGGATACACCCAGCACAATTAAAAAATCAACATTTATCTGAGGGAAATTAGTTAGTCGCACATAAAATGAACATTAATTTATCTGGTGGTGAGGCTCCACACAGCTCATTAGATATCAGACAACATGCTCCCTCACACATTACACTTAAAAAATGGTTGGATGCTGGGTCGTCATTCCTGAAATCCATAGAGTTAACAGCAATTGATCAGTCGTTTGTTAAATTAAATGCACAATTAATTAGAGCACAACCAATACATCGGTTGACCGATTTTATCGGCCGATATTAGCCTTTCACATAAATATTTGTATTGGTGTTTATTCCACCATTTAAAGCACCGATATTGTATACATAGAATGAACAAATACGTGTGCTCATTTCCGGTCATCTTTAGAACGTTTCAATGGTTGCCTGAAGAGCGCGCTCTATGAGCTGCTCATTGAACATCATTCAGCCCGTAAATCACAACTTGAGAATCAAATCAAATTATATTTGTCACATGCTCCATGAAATGCTTACTTACAAGCCCTTAACCAACAATACAGTTTTAAGAAAATAGAGTTAAGAAAATATTTACTAAATAAACTAAAGTATAAAAAAAAATGAAAGTAACACAATAATGAGGCTATATACAGGGGGTACCGGTACCAAGTCAATGTGCAGGGGTACAGGTTCGTTGAGGTCATTTGTACATGTAGGTACGGGTAAAGTGACTACGCATAGATAAATCAACAACAACAAAACAGCCAGTAGAAGCAGTGTAAAAACAAAGGGAGGGGGAGGGGGAGGGGGGGGGGCATTTTATGAATTGGTCCGGGTGGCCATTTTATTAATTGTTCAGCAGTCTTATGGCTTGGGGGTAGAAGCAGCAGTGAGTGGGCATGGTGGTTTATGGCTTGGGGGTAGAAGCAGCAGTGAGTGGGCATGGTGGTTTATGGCTTGGGGGTAGAAGCAGCAGTGAGTGGGCATGGTGGTTTATGGCTTGGGGGTAGAAGCAGCAGTGAGTGGGCATGGTGGTTTGACGGTGAGTAGCTTGCAGCCCTATCCTCATCACATGCTCACTTGACGGTGAGTAGCTTGCAGTTATGAATTGGTCCGGGTGGCCATTTTATTACAGTTTTTTCTGAATGCTTAAGCGCTAATCGTGATTCTTGTAGCACAATTTCTAAAACTATTAATACGTATAGCAAAACCACTCACTGAGTTTGCAAAACTAAAAGCACAAACACTGCTTTGCACTCAGTTTACAATTTTGTAACACACACTTTGCAAAACTGTAGGCACAATTCACTGCACAACACTCTTTTTGCAGAACTTTAAACACAACTCACTGCTTACACTCAATTACCAAATTTCCAACACACTCCTAGCAAAATTATACACATGTATGGCTATCATTAACACTATTTTGCCAACTGTCTGGCACACTTGCACATGTGAAAACTGTTGTAGATAATTAGTTCACTTTGCAATCAGCCTAAGCACTATAAATAAGCCACAGGTAAGCTGTCTGTGTGGAGTACAATGGAAGGAGCAGTAAGAGGGAGAAGAGTGAGAATCAGAGGAGGCCGAGGAGGCCGAGGGAGAGGACGTGGAGTTGAAGAAGTTGGAGGAAGAGGACGTGGAGTTGAAGAAGCGAGAGGGTTAGAGGAAGTTAGAGGAAGAGGACAAGGAGGAGCAAGAAGAGGACGAGGAGGGGAAAGAGGAAGGGTAAGAAGAGTAAGAAATAGAATAACTGATGACATCAGAGCTACAATAGTGGACCATGTCATCAACCATGGGATGACCCTGAGGGAAGCTGGCCAACGGGTTCAGCCTAATTTGAGCCGCTACACTGTGGCAAGCATCATTAGGACATTTCGAAATGAGAATCGGTAACTACTTTGTAGCACTGCCATACTCTAATGAGAAACACAACAGTACCATACATGCAAAAATACTGAAATTGTTACTTTACAGAATTGCTAGACGTCCAGATGTTGGGGGCAGAGGAAGAATGTTCACTCCAGAGCAAGAGACCCATATAGTGAACATGGTGATTGCCAATAATGCAATAAGACTGCGTGAAATACAGCAGCGCATAATTGATAATGACACCATCTTTCAAAATATACACAGTGTAAGTATTTCTGCACTAAGTCGTGTACTTGCGCGCCACAGAATAAGAATGAAGCAAATTTACAGAGTTCCTTTCGAGAGAAACACAGAACGTGTAAAGCAACTGCGATATGACTATGTGCAGGTAAGCTATAGTGTCATTGGTTCTGAATTTGGAAGTGCATACTGTAGTGCTGTGCATGGGCCTGATGTGTTGCATTTGTTTTGTCTTGTCCAGAGAGTGATGGAACTAGAAGCAGATGCCATGGGACATGAGCTACTTTTTGTAGATGAGGCCGGTTTTAACCTCAGTAAAACCAGGAGACGTGGCAGGAACATTATTGGACACCGTGCCATCATCAATGTCCCAGGACAACGTGGTGGTAACATAACCATGTGTGCAGCTATAAGCCAAAATGGTGTTGTTCACCATCATGCAACCTTAGGCCCATACAACACTGCACACATTATTGCATTCCTGGACACCTTACATGACATGCTCACTGTTCAGAGACCAGAGCATACCCAATATGTCATCATATGGGACAATGTTAGTTTCCATAGGGCTGCTTTGGTCCGCAACTGGTTTACAGACCACCCATTCTTCATGGCACTCAACCTCCCTCCATACTCTCCATTCTTAAATCCCATCGAGGAGTTCTTCTCTGCCTGGCGCTGGAAAGTGTACGACCGTCATCCTCATCAACAGGTAGCCCTTTTACAGGCAATGGAGGAGGCATGTGGAGATATTGACCAGGCATCATGTCAGGCCTGGATACGGCATTCAAGGAGATATTTTCCCCGGTGCCTTGGACTGGAGGATATCGCATGCGATGTGGACGAAATTTTGTGGCCGGACCCAGAAAGACGACATGATGTAGGCTGATTGTTTTTCTTTTTTTGTGAAATTACTATTTTGTGTTCTGACTTTGTCTTGGTTTTGATGAGTGTGAATAAACACCAATACTTGAAGTTTGGATCCTTGTATGTTTACATGACACTATGACAAAAGTATGACCTCAAATTGACATCTGTACACAGAGAAAGCAAAAGCCAGATGTGTTTTGTATTCATACCATCAGTGTGTAGTTGGCACATTGTGTGCTTAGTAGATGATGGCTTGTGTTTACTGTTTGATACGAAAACACCATTTTTAAGAAGGTGTGAAGAGTTAATCTAGCTGTGTTCGCTTTTGCAAGAGAACTACAATGTTTTGATAATTGGGTGAAAGGTTTTCTTATTTGTGTGTAGAGTTTTGCAAAAATAGCCAATAGTTACAAAAAATTTGCTTAACCAATCAGAAAAAACTGTAATTGTTCAGCAGTTTTATGGCTTGGGGGTAGAAGCAGCAGTGAGTGGGCATGGTGGTTTATGGCTTGGGGGTAGAAGCAGCAGTGAGTGGGCATGGTGGTTTGACGGTGAGTAGCTTGCAGCCCTATCCTCATCACATGCTCACTTGGTTAACGCTAGCTGGCTAACTAACCAGCAATGTAGTTACCAGTACCCAGTGTTCGCGGGGTCCGACATGCCAGTCAACCTGCTATCTGCCAACCATGGGAATGCCTGGAATGTTCAGGTGCCGGGCATCCTGGTGGTTGGTGGAGCGGCGGGGGGTTGGTATGGGGGTGGAGCATCGCTAGTTTAAGACCATGCTTAGCCATTGTTCTCTCTCTTTCATCTAGCCTTAACAAGAGGTGGTCACGGTTGTTTTATACGGGTATCCTTGATTTATTTGGCGTGTGCTACGGCCAAACAGTAGCCTGTGTTGAGTTTGGTTAATAAACCGGGAATTCGTAAACTCAAACCTCTGTCTGGACAATTGTTCATTTATGATCTAGCCAGGTCATTACAATACACAAGTAACACTGTTACTGTCTGGGCCAATTATGTAAATTGTTATTTGGTTCGTTAGCGCAGATCCATAATTCTGGCCATGCGCATCATTGTTGTTTTATTTGGTTCGTTAGCGCAGATCCATAATTCTGGCCATGCGCATCATTCATGATGAGATAAGATATTTTGCTACCTACCTAAATTAGAGCATGTGACTAAAACCAGTGCGACATGCATTTTCCTACATTAACGTGTTCCGTCATCAGCGCAAGCCATTTGCAGTTGAAATATATAGCCAATACAATTTTTTTGAATAACAGTAATTTACATTATAGTTTCAGTAAGATTTAAAAAATAATAATAATATGAACAGCTAGCGTGTGCTTGTCATAACAACAGACAGTACATTATGTGATAACAAGCCAGAGATGGAGAAAAGTGGTCCTCTGTAGCTCAATTGGTAGAGCATGGCGCTTGTAACGCCAGGGTAGTGGGTTCGATCCCCGGGACCACCCCTACGTTAAAAAAAATGTATGCGCACATGACTGTAAGTCGCTTTGGATAAAAGCGTCTGCTAAATGACATATTATTAAAAGAGGAGATGGGAATCCCGTTGGGCAATGAATTTAGGAACGTATAACGCCTTACTCAGCAGACTGTCGACCAATCGTTGTCATGTTGAGTCACGTGGTTGCTAAGCTACTCGTCACGCGATCCCTTCTCGAAATCAGGGTATGAGTCGAGAAACCTGCCTATTTTCCTTGAAAGTACGTAATGTGACAATTCCAAAGCTATACGATATTACAGAGAACAAGTTCATTATCTCAAATCTTGGAAAATATTTGTAGTGTTGTACTTGTTGACGAAATCCATGCTAATGTTGGGGTTGTGAGCTAGCGCCCAATAGGCCCTTTTCACGTGACGTCAGACAACTTCCGTTCTGCCGCGATGCAGGTTATGTTTACATCCGGTGTCGCTTAGGAACGCTTAGCTAGTAGCACATCATTATGGAGTTCACCCAGTCCCTTTCACATCTGCCACCAATACGACTTAATGACGTAGAACGACTTGCTGACAAGTGGTCCCTTACTTCAAGATCGAAGCTTGATAAAGGCTACAAGTTCTTCGTTGAAGGTTACCTGTTTGATTATGAAGGTACGTGTTTATCTTTATTTAGCTTAAATTAGCCCTATGCTAGCGAAGGTTATGAGCTGACGAGTTTCTGTTTTGCAGCCTCTTTTTAATATTACTGCTGTTTGTATCGACCGTAAGATAAGAGTCAGTAATGTATTAATGGCTAATGCTGCGCCCCTTTCTCCCAATCACTGTATTGAAACAGTCTCAAGTGTAGTTAACGGTGAGGTGACAGTGAGAGGGCGATGTTACAGGTCCATGAAGAAAAATGAGGAGGCTCATCGGCTTCAGGTTTCTCAGATAAACAGTTCTCTAACATTATGATAAGATAGGTTAAGATAGATAAGTTTTCTTTTTGTTGTGTTTTGCTGCGGTTGCAGATTTAATAAGAATGATTCCACAAAGTTCCACTGTGGATCAGTTTGTTTCTCAGTCTGAGCTCTGATTTTGTATCATTAAACTTAATACACAACGAAATTCTTACAAACCGATGTGGGTTGTTGACGGCAATAAAGACTGGGAAAGATTCTGTGATAACTCAAAATGTTCAAATTTTCGATAAGTGTTGGCACTACTTGTCAAAGGTTTCAGAACAGCCAATTTTTCTTAATTAAAAAAAGAAATTGGGTTTTGAAAATTGTGTACAGTAGTTTATAATGAAACGCAGAAAAAATGTTTTGTAAGTACAGCACTAATTGTTATGTCTCTATGAACAGGTTACACTAGACTCTGCAGAGGTTCCTGTGGTACTCAATCACATGTCATGTTCCTGCTCTGCTGGGAAAGCACTATGTAATCACATAGTAGCACTTCTTTTTCAAAGTGCTCACTATGTTACCATGGGCTTTAAGACAGTGCCATTGCCTCTGTCATGCACCAGCGCACTGCAGACCTGGCACCGGCCTAGGACACAGGTCAGACATTATTTGTTACACTGATGCAGAACTTTGCAGTTTGTATTGACTTTTGACAATGTATTGTTCATCATTATTATATCACAGGGAATTGTACCAGAGGCCACCAATGATATGGCGGTGGGTAAACCAGCGGCTAAGAAAAAAACAAGTGTCAGAGCTGGTGTGAAGTGCACACTGTACCGAGCCTATGATGGTGAGTCTGAATGAGCCCCCGCCTGTACTAGAGCACAAAGACTTTAGTGCATTTCTAAAATAATACAAACATAAAAGTGATTATTATTTGTTACTTTTTATATAGACTTTCAGTGGATATTTTTTATTTGTATTAGAAGCATGTACGAGACTGGATGAGTGTGGTTGTCTTTTTTTAGTGAAAAAGATAAGGTGGCATTTAATGAAATCTAAACTTGACATATCTCACTTTCATGCCAGGGCCTATTCCGGATCCTCACGTCATGGCCAGTGCTGAGAAACTGAAAGACATCCGTCCACAACCAGGGATTTGCAAATTGCTGCACGGGCTTGAGGGCCTTAATTTGGTGGACTCTAAATTTGGCCCTGTGCCATTTGGGTCTGTGCTTTCTTACCAGTGCCCTCTAGAATTAAGTAGAGATATTATTAAACACCCTGGTGCCAGTGAGTTTCCTCAGTTGCCTATTGAAGGTTACAACTTTAAATTTCCCATTGATTTTGAGCCCAACTACATACAACAATGTCATTTGGACAGCCTGATTGTGTCAGAGGAGATGTCTGCTGCTATTGAAGCAGAAACAAGAATGCAGTCAGAATGCCAGCTGTGGAGCCAGGTACGCAAACCCCGACTGACAGCCAGCAGATTCCGTGAAATATGCCATTTTCGTGGGGGAGTTGTCTGCCAAGGCTTTGGCAACCCGCATTCTGAGAGGAACTCCTCAGACAGCTGCTATGAGAAGAGGGTTGGATCTGGAACCTGAGATACTGAGGCAATATTCTGATTTTTGTGATGTCTCTCTGAAACAATGCGGGGTCATCATCCACCCTGATTCACCTCACCTTGCAGCCAGCCCGGATGCTAAAGTCTTCTGCCCAACAGAAGCACCACCATTTGGTCTTGCTGAGGTTAAGAGTTGCGATGTTGAAAATGTTACCCAAGTTAAACACCTGATCACAGTTAAAGGCCAGGCCTGCCTTAAGAAGAGCCACAAATACTACTATCAGGTTCAAGGCCAACTCGCCTTAAGCGGACTTCAGTGGTGTGACTTCATTACAGATACCCGCACTGACTTCACAGTTGAGAGAATCTTTAGGGATGAGGAGATTATCCACTCAATGCGACAGAAGCTTGATCATTTCTATTATAACATCTACATGGATGTCTTCTTAAGTTATAAAACATAAGGCAGAATTTTATGTGTAAATAGTGTTAAGGTAAATGTGGAAGGTGAACCTTTGACATTTTTTTCTTTAACTGCAAATTAACTTGTCATATACTGTATATCTCCTATGTACTGAAACACACATTTTGAAAAGGATTGTGATGTAAATGTCGACATGTTTTTCTTTAACTGCAAATGAACTTAATTGTGTTATATACTGTATATCTATGTATTGAAATACAAATTTTGAAAAGGATTGCGATGTTGTAAATGCTCTTACCAAAATCAAAAGGATTGGAAGCAGTTGCTTGCAAACATATATTTAATAGTTCCATCAGTGCCATGACACATAAGCACATAACATGGTTAATAGTTGGATATTTTTACAATATATCACATTAGGTTCATTAATAGCTATGAAAAAGTTATTACCCTTAACAAAAACATACAGTATAACATTAGATCAATTAAATTACCAACAAAGTTAATTCATATTTACATTTTTTTGTACATACAATACAGTAATATAAAAGTACTTCTATTTACAGCCCATCTAGCTTACTCAGGAAATATACAACTTCCAGTTGACAAAAACATCAGACTGGTTTGTCTCCTTTAATGTCAAGAGGTCCCTGATAGTTCGACATGAGGCAGCAGATGGCCCACAGCTGATTCACTGAACCCACTGTGGAAAGAGGAACAAGCCCATCCCAGATATGGTACTCCTTCACCCTCCGTATGGCCCTCTCGACTAAAATCCTCAGCCGGGCGATGGCCTGGGTCTTAAGAGTGTCCTCCCTGCTGAGCTGAGGAGATTTTTTCAGTGGAGGGATGACGAGTGTTGCCCCCACTTCTGACAACATCCTCTCGATCAGGAAACCCTTGTCCGCCATTAATTCATCTCCGGGCTGAAGTAAATGCAAGATCTGACATTTCCGTGTTATTTCCATGTCGGAGATGGAGCCTGTGTAGAGCTTTGATACAAATGTGATAACACCACATGGAGCTACACCAATCAGCCCTTTAAAGGTGGTGTGATTTTTGTAGCTCGAAAAGGTTTCTGACTGTAGTGAGAGGGAGGATGGTGTTTCACAGCGGATCTCGGTGCAGTCTACTATAACTCTCACCTGAGGGCAGTAGAGCTTGAACTTATCAGGCATTGTGGCCTGCACCTGCTCTCTTGTCATCCACACCGGCAGTGAGCCAAGAACCTGGTAAAGGTAGCTAGTCCATGTTAAAATGATGCGGCTAACTGTGGACAGGCTGACCTCAAAGATGGTAGACAAGGTTTTCTCCTGAAGCCCAGCTGCAACACGACACAGAAACATAAATAGTTCATCAATAAGTGGAAGTTTTCGGTGAGGGCTAGGTGTCACATGTGCCGTTTGCTGTGCCTTAGACCAGTATACAAGCCGTGAAGCATAGGGATAAACAGAATCCCAAAACACAGTGAAGACCTCCTTTGAGCTGAATCGTGTGTAGTAGCGATAGTCCTCATCTGTGACACAAAAATTAAAAAGGAGTGGATGCTGCTTCTTAACTGTCAGGTGCTGGATCTCAATTTCTAGGGACAACACTTGCAGCTCCAACTCTCGAATTCTTTGAGTAGCACTGTCCAGTTTACCTTAAGGGGAAGAAAAAGCATACATGTTGGTAGGTTAGTTATTACTCATCTATCCCATCCCATTTTCAATAAATAAAACTGAAGAAGCTTCTAAGATGGATGAGGTTTAAAACGCCAAGTCTTTTCACAGAGAGACCAGTTACTCCAAATCGTAGTATAAAATAGTATTTTTACTTAACTGCCATATACTTTTACTTTTTTTGCCAAACAGATACATGGTTACTCTTATTTGTAATACTAACCAGGAGAAGGACGGCAGGCATAGTCGTGATCGTTTGTCACTGCAGGCAAAGCACCCTCTGTGCTGTCAGGCATCTCATGATCAGAATCATCCAGGACAGCAACACCAAGACGCTTTCTTGCTCGCTGGTAAACTGACTCCCGAGCTTGTGAGCCGCCTCCTATATGTGTGAAATTAACCATATGCTTGTCATGATACATTTTGGTAATCACTTTTCAGTCCCTAAAATGACAAAATGTAGCAGCTATATTGCATCAGGATTAAATTATTAAACATTTTGTACAAGTAATATATTATTGGATTACAGTAGTATTACGTTTAACGCTGTCTACCTATCCTTACCCCAATCATTCCAGTGGAATCTAGACGGCACTGATCCCTGTTTAATACGGATCCGTCCACTGGCCGATGTGTATCTATCCTCAGGGGGGAAAGTGCTGACTGCAAACAAAGGTGCTCCCACGAAGAATCTTAAAACTTGGTCCCTCATCTCTCCTGATCGCCCTCACCCAACGGTCACGTATTTCTCCATCAACAGGGAAATCGTGAAAACTCAGATACGGGAATTTCTGTTTGTTGTTTGAACAAAATGGTACACTGCAATAGCATCTTCTCGAAGATTGTGCCATGCTTCGGTGTTGGATGGGATACTGTTGCGATACAGACACCGGGAGAAAAGAAACAGCTAAATTAACATTCAGCTTTGACCAGGAATCAATATTTATCTAGCTATCATGCACAACAGTATTTGAATAGGTGAGTTACTATACATTCATGAATAAACTAACTGCCTAACAAAGGGTTAGATAGCTAGCTAAGTAAACTTGTTACATTACAGCCAGGCAGCAATGTAACGCTACCTTTTAACGTTATCGGTATCTGGTACTAAGTTGTTGTTAGCTAACGTTAGCCCACTTTTTAAGTAACTAAGGCAGTGAACAATTATGAATTAACAATAACGTTAGCAAGTTACAAACCATTGCATATACGTAAACATTATTACTCTTAACTTTACTAATTTAACTTAAACGTACCTTTTGGAATTTCTTCAAGTAGCTAGCTTGCTAGTTAGTGGTCAACAGTTGTATTTTCGTTGAGAAGTCTCAGGTTACGGGCGAACGGAAGTGAAGTTAACCTGCTACGCGGAAAGGCGGAAGTTAGATGACGTCATCGTGAAAAGGGCCTATTGACTCCCATAGCTACATTCCTTGAAGGACAGCTATCATTGACGACGCATGGGAACATGCACAATGGGCACAATTCCAATGGAGTTTCCCATCTCCTCAAAAGTATCTCTGAACAAGCTCTCATTGCAAGGTTGCCATAAAGTGTTTCTTTACATGACCCTTGACTGTTGTAAAGCACTGTAGTGAATCTACTCAATCCAAAGTGGTGACATTATGAACTGCATGTTACAGGATTTCACTGCATAGTTTGTGATCTTGTGAAAAGTGCAGTTTCAGATTCATGTTGAGACTAGGTTCAATTCATTCAGCAGTTGTTTATTTGTGTGCTTGTGCTTCAGCACTAACACTTCTGCATTCTTATCCACTGCCATAGATAGACAAATCTGTAAGTTATACCTAAGAAGGTAAACTGAAGTGTTTTGTATTTATACAGGATATAGTTGCTTTTTGGTGGTCATCATGTAAACAACAAATTTATTTATTTTAATATTTAGTTAAGAAATCATCATTTGCAGTATCAGTTAAACCTTTTGAGCACAATTTGTATTTTAAAAAATGTTTTTCATTCCACCTTTAAAAAACCATATTGGTAATCGGTGACTTTTGCCTCCCTAAAATCGCTATCGGACCCCAAAATCCCATATCGGTCGGGCTCTAAAATTAATGACTAATAATTCAGACTATTATAATTACGAATGATTATGATCAACTTGAATAGAGTTCTTCTGGTTCTTAATCATTCGCTATGTTTAGGTTTATTAGGCCTGTCCTGTGTTCAGAAAGCCTCCCATCACAGCTCCTAGGGGCCACGTTGAAGCTTTCGAAAAATAACTTAGGACAAACGGCTTTTCCCTCAAAGTTTAACCACAAGAGGATGTCATACATTTTCTCAAAGCTGCTTTTAAAAGTCTAGTAATAAAATACTATAATAATAATAAAATTTTACACCATACCATGGAAAAATCCCCACTTCTCTCTTAGACTTATCCTCCAATGATAGGCTTCCCAGACTATGAAACTTCTCTCTTTCAGAATCAGATTTTTCTCTGTCCCTTTGCTTCCCCTCTTTTAATTTTAAATATGGAAGCTTCAACTTCAACATGTAACAACATCCTATCCATCCATAGGTAAGAATATATACTCTCACCACACAAACCCCTAAATAACTCCTATCCATCATATGTTTTATTAGAACAAAAACAGCTTTTAGCCTTCACTGGTTACCTCTCCAATGCTTCATGAAGCGCTGTTAACTGATTTTCCTTCCTATCTAACAAATTCACCTAGGTTAATTCATTTAACCAATAACACTTAAACCTAGGCCTAAACAAATGTTTAACCCTACAAGGAAAATGAGCTGTATCACCCATCCTAATCCTAATAACAGTCTTTTCCTCTAAAATTGGTGCTGGAGCTATTTGCTCCCTTGTAATCAAATGTGATATATTTATGGCTTTAATAACTGTCAATGTTGAAATAGTTAAATTGCTTCTCACTATTGTTATAATATACTAAAGTGTTGATGTCATTGTTGATTCATCCATTTTCCCCGAAGCTTTGAACTCTTTACTTGTACTTCCATCTATCACCACTAGTGTCACTACATTCACTCTCAGTCCTAACTCTAATCCCTCACTTTCAAACTTTTCATTATAAAAAATACACTTACAATTACCTTGATCTTCCTGCTGGGAATTGTAAATATAGATACTCAATCACCCTCAATCTTCTCTTATCATTCAGCAACGCATACTTTCTCAATGCAACTGCTCCTAACAGATCTAAACTCCTACCATATCTATCTTCTCACTAAACTCTACATTTTTCCTTCACCACTATCCTCTCTCTCTTACTACTAACTTTGAAACTTAGCTTACTGTCCTAGAGTTCCTTCAACCCTAGTTTTCCTAACTTTTTTTTTTTTTTTTAATCTGACTTTTCTCCTAACTTTTAAAAACCCTTTCACTGATTTATCCACAAAAATCCTTTACCACTAATTTTTCAATATGTGATCGGGAAGTCCCCACCTGCTTCTGACTTCTTTACACACAGACTTGGCAAACGATTGAGCATCTTTTAGCCTAGTTTGAAATCTCTTGGTGTAGGAATGTAACCAAGAATAACAGTCACCCCTTTTAACATTATTTTTCAAACAGATTGTCCCATAGGAAGGAGGACAATCTTTTCAAGCAAATATGATTCCCAAAAACCCTACTCTTTTAAAATCTTCTACCAGACAGCCGTCTGGTGGACATCTTATTGTACAGTTCAACTTACACAATGCTTCTCTTCCCAACAATGCAATAGGTATATGTTCTGATACCAGTATGGGTATTTTAATTTTCTCTGATTTTTATAGCAGATCTCAATTGGTTCCTTAAGAGTAATCAGCTGTTTACTCTCTCGAATCCCTATCCTAATTAGTTAATTTTACATAGTGAGATGTGTAACCTCTTCAGGCTGAACACAGATAAAAGCTTTTCCGCTATACACCATCACTTCTCATAGTCCTTTTATTTTCACTTCAATTGTTGGATATTTTTCCAAATTGGTGCTACCAGCTGACACCCCCCTTCGGATCTTCTAGGCACTCCTAGAATCCTTGCTCCTTTAAGGGTTCACCTGTCCTCCAGATGATCTTCACTTGCTCCTGTATCTTCCTCTGAAATGTTTTCTTTCCAGAAACTATCTATGGATATGAACCAACTTGTACCACTAGTTGTGGCAGGTACAATTGCATTTGACCTTGTTCAGTTGAAGCTATGGCAGTGATTGTTGATTTGGTTCACACTGATTCTTCATAACCAAAGCTTTTCTTCTCCTTCTTCTTCTCCCCCCAGTTGTATTTCATCAAGTTTTCTGAGAGTTTCTTGGTCCTGTTCTTTCTTGTTGTTGACATATCGGTATTCTTCAAAAGCTTATATTCTAAGTTCTGTCCTCGAAATATCATCTTCCATCAATGTATACTTTTTCTCCTCCAATTCTTGGGATCCTTTTCTCAGCAGTTTTTCCCTCTTCTCTTCTGTATCTTCAGCTTCTTGAGTTGTTGTTCCAGTTCTCTTTGTCTCTTCTAAATTATTCCCCTTATCCAGGCATAATATACTTCAGTCTATATCTCTTTCTATTTCTTCTTTACTAATCATTGTAGAATAAAATCCTCTTGAATATGAAGCACCTTTAATCTCCAAGTCTTCATCTTTGTCTTCATCTTTGCTTTGATCAGAACTGAAATATCTTGTATTCTTCTCTTAGTTTCCAGACATCTCGGTTTTTTTCTTACTTCTGGAGTTTTGGATTCATCTTTCTGGTCGTCTCTGCTTCTCCTCTCTCTATTATTCAATCACTTTCATCATGTTGATGACGTCAGGTTAAAATTCCTTCTACTAGCTATGGTTGTTCAATGTCAGGCCAACTTTTATTCCCTTTTCCAGATAACATTTAGTTAATGGTATTGCAATGTTTACTATTTTCAACTATATCAACAGGTGTAATTACTTTCATAGTTCTTATGTCCTTTTCCCCCCCATGTAACAACTATTTTATATTCATTTATTGTAAATTATTTCTATTTTAGACTATATAGCCTATAGTTTCCTCCCAATTTTTTTTCTCTCTATTTTTTTTTCTCTTCCCCAAATTAATTAATTAATCAATTAATTTATTCATCAATTTATTTATCTATTCATTTTATTTTATTTTACCAAATTATTGATTAGTGGCAATCTTACCACATTCAATCAGGAAAGTAAATGAAAGTAGTCAACTTCAGAGCAATCCAAAAAATAAAGACTTCTAATCCTACAACACTACAGCACTCACAAACTCATTGCTTAATAAGCTCCCAATTATCTTAATTTTACAGAATGTCAGTACTCGATTCCCCTCAACTCTAATCAAACCCACTCATGCACAAAAACTCCAAAATGCAATTTTATTTTCATCAATTGATCAGTCTTTTGCCAAGTCCTTGTCAAATTGTCATAACATCAATTAAGCTAGGCACACAACATATCCTTTATGGGAAGGCAAGGTTTTTTGTAAATAAAACAGTACTAGCCTTGATTTTTTGACTTGATCCTGTCGCAGCAGACTCTGTCGCGTCACACCCTGTCACATGATGTACACGTCAGCACTTCCGCTCTCTCTCTCTCTCTCCTCGTTCCTCTTATGTCTCTCATATCACAAAAGAACAAAGAAACAGACAATAATTTAGTAGTTTATGCAGTCACTGAGTTATTACAACCATTCAATATTCCTCTAGTCACATTCGCGCTAAGAATTAACTCAGGAATAATATAAATAGCTCAATAACATTTTTATTTTATTTATTTATTTAATTTTTATTTTTAATCCGTCAACATCTCTCTCTCATTTATCAATTCAATAGGTCTCAAGAAAACAGTTTCATCGTCAAACAGCCGATGTAACAACCAGAATACACTATTAGCCTCTAAATGTTCCCTTCTCTTTGTTCCTTCGTTCGTCTGCGTCTCCCCGCAGCACAGTGTAGCAGAGGAGTGGCATATTTACCCCTACGTCACTCTAGTGTCTTAAAATCACACGCATGCACAGTACATTCATCACTATGATTTCACAGTGGAAGGAGCTCTCTCCCAGCTCTCTCCAAGCCAGACAACTTCAGAACGTTAACAGTCCCGCTATCCTTCCTCTCTTTTACCCCTTATAGACAAACAATAACACTTAACAGAGCTCACAAAACATAGGGCACAAAACCCACGCTAACTAAACACAGTTTTGGAGGCTCGACCCATTCCAATGGACCCCCAAGGAAAAAATATCGAACGTAAGCACGCATCAAATTTGGCATGTAGCATGAATAAATTAGCATTAGCATGTAGCATGAAGCATTATTAGCAGGCCACGTTTAGCATTTCTCCCTCCGCCACGTCGTAAAATTCATTTGTTTGCTAAATTTCTGCTACCACGAGGTCCTGCCGGAAATTTAATGAGCGGTCACATCAAACAAATGATTCGGCAACCACAAGCTGAGCGGTAACATACAATCAAATATATACCACAGCCTCAAGTCCCCTGGACTCACCTACTCCACCTAACGTGTTATAGGATTTTTTGGCCCATCATAATGATCACCTCCTTAAGAGGGTTTCCGTAGATTCACAGCGGTTCTAAGTTACACACATATTCCTAGGCCTTATTCCTCTCAATCTATTCTTCTTGAACTTCATTCAAGCAAAATATCTCTATAGACATTCCCCCCTTTTTGCGTTGTTTAACAGCGCAAACAAATTTAGAACGGACTCCTATCTCACAGCACATCAGCAACGCACACACGCAAGCTCTTTAACGGTGCATTCTTTCAACGCACACACACAGACACACGAACTGACCAGAGCCCAAAGTTGAGAGCAAACTCACCCTTATCTGCCTCTGGAGCTAGAGTCAGCTCGGCGCCCATGAATGAAACGCTGAGGAAAAACGCAATACCTTCCAAATCCTCGCCGCCATTTTGTAGTGTCGAGTTAACGTTGCTAATTATGCTGTGTGACAAGGAGGACCCTCTGACGCTGTATTTTCATCATAAGGTTTATTCATAACAAAGGGTTACAGCGTCGATTTACAGATACCTGCAGATACCCAGAGAATAATCGCCCCATCTCTAATATGATTATTCTGTCCTCTTTTGTCTTTACTGTGGTATATATGCTATGTAATCTGATATGGGTGTTCCCCTACAGACCAATCCCAGGAGGACACCTAACAGACTTCCTCTGTTCTATGGTGTGTCACCCTAAAACTACTCCCTCTAACACTGAATAAACATCCTCTCAGGTTCCACTTGAAAACATTAGCAAAGTCATAATTCATCATACACTACACATGCATACAGGATCACAGACCTTTCTTTGTGTAACTATAAAAAGTACTATGAACTATTGTGTTGTTCCATCTAGACTACAGGAAGAATTCTGCATCCTTGTTCACTGGAGCTGATGTCAGCTGGTCCAGGGAGGTTGTCAGGGATGCTTCCATCAGCTGTGTGAGTCTCAGGGTCAAAGGGTCAAGTACAGCCAACTGAGGATGTCAGGGGAATGACTAGCTTACTGTAGCTTGGGCGACATTACGATAGCACCATATAGCGACGATGATTAACAGCCATCGTCGATAGTGACGACATCGTGATGCCACACAATGTTTTAGCCTTTGAATTTGAATGGAGTCAGGCAGCACACAACAGCGCACAGTGGATAATTGAAGCGCGCCTCCGATTCCCCATTCAAGTGCAGGCAACAGGCAATCAGCACATCACCCACCACTTTACAATGTGAGCTTGAGGCAGTATGCATTTTCAAAACATATTTAATTGTTGAAACCTGAATGTTTTATTTCATATTATGAGGCATGTCTTGCTTCAAAGTAGCCTATAGGCAAAATCCGAAACTTGGAGGCAATTATTTTATAAAGACTTCATAGGTGGCGCGTAAATTTGGGGAAGCTTACAATTTATCCTACCATTTCTACCGTTCTGCGTGCCAGTTATGATTTTGATATGCGGATTTTCGTGGAACAGTTTAATTTCAATAGTAACGTTTTCATTTCTAAAAATCATTGTCAAGTGGTTAATCATCTGAATTAAAATGATAAAAATCTTAAAGTGAAAAGTAAACTAATGCGAGATCACCAGCCTCTGCCATATGGACACATTAATACACCGTGATCCATTGGCGGCTAAAGAAATGGACGCATGGAACTCATGGCCTATAGGCCAATAAATTCCATTGCTCTTTCACACCGAAGATAGGTGATTATCGAGGGGGAGATTGTTGGAAAGATTTTTCAAATAGCTTACTATGAGGAACTATAGTTTTACTATATTATCATTCGCAATCGATGTAAAAACACTTTCCTACATTTCCGCACAGCAGACCAGGTACTTCTATGCGTGCTCAGGCGTGCATGCTCCCTCAACATTATCAGGACAGAGAAACCAGACACATGCTCACGTGGAGCACTCCAAACAAAAGACAATTAAGAAATTGACAAATTTCAAAAACAAAACTTGTTTCTCCCAAGTGTAGCAGGTTGTGAACTCTGCAAACAACGTTTCCACTCCGATAATGAGAACGATAAATGACTAATACATGTTTTAACAGAA
Source organism: Coregonus clupeaformis (assembly GCF_020615455.1). Taxonomy (NCBI): domain Eukaryota; kingdom Metazoa; phylum Chordata; class Actinopteri; order Salmoniformes; family Salmonidae; genus Coregonus; species Coregonus clupeaformis. The sequence goes on along the minus strand of NC_059209.1, from coordinate 25,144,892 downwards.
ATCTATGTCACCAAATGACACGGGATTAACGGTACATTTATTACTGATATCATACAGTATGTAATGGGGAATTTATTTTAAAAAATCTAAGGGCAAACAATTAATTTAATGAAAGAATTTGTGAGAGACAGCTGAGCTATTCTGGAGAGAGCCTCGCCTATATCTTTACCACACACCCCTCCCCTTCTTCTTGTCTCAACATTTTAAATTATACTCAAGATACATTATCTTCACACATATTTTAGATGCTTTTCACTGACAGCCGCAACTCAACAATCAGCTAGGCCTATTGCCACGCTCGCTGCCCAAATAGCGGGCTTCCCAAATAGGCATAGGCCTACAAGCTTGTGATTTGAAACAATCCACAGCTATTAAAAGAAATAAGCTAATGATCCCGATTCCTCTGTGGCTAAGTCATGCTTTCTGGTGAAGCATTTAGAAGTATTTTATTTATTTCTGTATAGACAAGAGTAATTATATAATGTTGGCAAATGGTTTTCCATTTACTTCCCTATTGTACCCACCGCTATGTCATTTCTCTCCTGTTCCATTGGTTTTCATATCAACGTTCTTTTGTTGTCCACTAGCCAAAGGCACAATCCTAGTCATATTAGCAACCCACCCTAGTTGTTGCATCTTTAGATTCCCCCTCTTCCTACATTTCTAACAGAGATTTACATCTCTGTCACATATAGAACCTCTATCAGGTGCGCTGTTTAGAATGGTGTTTTCCCAGGTGCTCTGTTTAGAGTGGTGTTTTCCCGCTAATTACATTTTGGCAAATATTTGAAAAATACATTTTATAGACTGCTTCATTAGATGCATTACTGTTACGGAGTCTAGTTGATAGGTAATCGACTAGTTGGACTGTTCCCCAGACTCCAGGCGTAGGGATTTGTACAAGGCTCAACAAGGCTATTGAACTGAACATTGGTGTCTGTCTTTATTCCTTAATCCAACTTATCATACAGAAACATGGTATCAGAAGTGGCTCGGAAAACACACGTTTGTTATTTTTGTAGCTAAGTACAGTATAGGCGCAGTTACGTTCCATATGCGAACACAAGCCGTTTCCTACTCACAACACTGATCAACTCGTGTTAGCTGGCTAGCTAGCATCACTACCTACCTCCATGACTGAAGACAAAGAAATCTCCTATTCCATTGCTATGGCAGCGAACATTCCGCCACCAAATCACATGGTTCTCACAGGGGACTGGAATACTAATTGGGACAACTTCAGGGAGGAATTCGAGGACTATGCGCTGGCGACCGGTCTACATGAGAAACCCAACGAGGTACAAGCGGCAACTCTGAGGAGTTTAATGGGCAGCGAATGCAGGCATATGATGGGTTTTATTTTTTAATTGGATTTGTATGTGATGAATAGCTTGGAAGGAATGCATTAATGAGGAGCACTGTACTGATATGGATTGTTTCACATAACAGGCTGATAAGAACACTCTCTCTTTGTTGTCTGTGAAACTGTCCTTGAACCTGGCTACAGTGGATTTTGTGTATTCTCGGTGCTGACTCCGCAGGTTATTATCATAGCAACTATGCCTTGTAACAAATGGAACGGATTGGCTGAAATGGAGTCTGGACCACACTCAGTCCTTTGCTCTGGTTGGCCAACAGAAGAAGTGGAGGATTTCTGTCAGAGTATTTTAAGAAGAACTTAGAACAATGGATTAGTTAACTGAGTGCCCTGCGTGGTATTTCAGTGGACCCGTATATACGAACCTTCATACTTATCATACATACATTTTGCATATAATAAATTAAGCTTGGATTGAAGATCTCTTGATTCTTATTCCAATACCAGATTTGAATTACGCAATTTCTAACAATTGGTGACCCCGACGTGATCTGGTAGCGGAACTTCACTTCGCTGGAATTCACCCAGCCTATTGGACATCACTGTCATCGAACTGTGTTTCACAAATTGCCCGGGCTTCTATAAAGGTAAGCAAAACACCTATTGTAATATAACTGAAGTTTTGCACATTGGCTTTATCCAAATTAATTTTGTGAAGCACCTGTTTGATGTAAGTGAACCCTATTCTACTATAAATAACAATTACAGTATACTACTTCGATTTCATAATGTACTATGCAAATGTTTGATAATTGTGATGGTTAAACCCATGGGAGTGCAAACTATGACTAGAGGTTCATAGGTGGCACTTTAAAGCGAATAAACAGTGTGACCTATGGTTAGAGGGTGTGACTCCCATAGGATGTATTTTAAATAAACATTGTGACCTATGGTTAGAGGGTGTGACTCCCATAGGATGTATTTTAATTAAACAGTGTGACCTATGGTTAGAGGGTGTGACTCCCATAGGATGTATTTTAAATAAACAGTGTGACCTATGGTTAGAGGGTGTGACTCCCATAGGATGTAATTTAAATAAACAGTGTGACCTATGGTTAGAGGGTGTGACTCCCATAGGATGTATTTTAAATAAATGGTGTGACCTATGGTTAGAGGGTGTGACTCCCATAGGAGGTGTTTTAAATAAGTAGTGAACTATGGTTAGAGGGGTCTGACTCCCATAGAAGTTATTCTACACAAGTGGTGTGACAGTACGGTTTATGACTTAAAAATCATAGGAAGCATGATAAAAGGTTAGACAGTGAGAGTGTGGTCGTATGAATGAGAGTGTGAATGATAAACCAGTATCCCTTGATAGAAAACTAATTGGGGATCAAAGACGTCTGTGCCTGTCCAAACTGTATAATTTGGGGATAACTGTTGGGTTTGTGGTTGCTTAAACCATATAACCCGTTAAAACAATTGGGAACATAAAGCTAAAGTGATTAATTGTGTGACTGAACTGGTTTTGAATAGTTGTGTTGAAACAATTTGGTTTATTATTTGATTCAGTGTTTGATGTTTGACATAGCATAATACTGGTTTTAGGTGCTTGGGTTGAGGCTTTTTTTTTTTTGATTATTTGATGTAATGTTTGACCCTGCAAAATACTGGTTAAACAATTAGACTGAAATAATTCGGTTTATCATTTAAATATAAACATGCACCAACTTTAACTAATTAGGTGGGAATAATTTGATTTGAATAACTAGATGAAAGTACTTTAAATAACGGCAGAATATTTAGAACACTAAAACGAAAAACAGCTCTTCAAAAGAGCCAGCTCCTCAAAAGCTGAAGAGAGAGAGTTGCGAGGGGAGGGGCTGGAGAGAGCGAAAGTGTGGCTTTTGGAGCGAGGAAAGACTGGAGTTGGCTGGGAACACCACGGGGTGATTATTTGAGAGGTGCCTGTGGGTTTCTGACGAGGGATGAGATGGGTGAGAAAGTAGAGAATATTTACATTTGCATTTTTGGTGATTTGGCAGACACTCTTGTCCAGAGCGACTTGCAGGAGCGATTGGGGTTGAGTGCCTTGCTCGAGGGCACATCGGCAGATTTTTCGCCTGGTCGGCTCGGGGATTGGAACCGGCGACCTCTCGGTTCTTGGCGCGGCGCTACTGATCACTAAGCTGCCTGCCGCCCCATATGAGTTTAAGGTTGTGGCGTTGTTTGATCATGTGATAAGGTTTAATTTGTAATCGGACCATAACTAAAGTGGTTGTAGAAGTAATGTATAGGTAGGGGAGAGCCAATAAGGGGCTCCATTGAACTATTATGGTTTATTTGGCATTTCAATGGCATAAAGTGAAATCTGTATGCATGAGGGGAATTCGATTATGTATTATTATAGTATTATGGACACTCCGTAATAAATAAACTGAACCAAACAAGACGTTACTACAGCAATAGAGAATAGTTAATGTTGTTACGTTAGTTCTTAAACCCGATGATAGAGGAAAATGCAGAACGCTGTTAGAGTGTGTTTTATTTAGGCTACTAGGGTGTTTGAGACGGAAGGGCTGGCTAGACGGGGGTGATGACGTGGCTGGATGTGCGACGTGAAAGTATTTACTTTGTGAGAATCGTAGATGGTGTGGAGTGACTGGCGATGTCCCTGGTTCGAACACAGGTAGGGACAGTAGACAAAGCTTTCGCAGTGGGGCTATATACCTAGATTACTATGTGGATGTGAAAGGTTGAATTAGATAGCTTAAATAGAAGTATTCTAGACAAGTCTATGAAAATATGTTATAAGGTTACCATGCGCTCTCCCCGAAGGAGCAAGGGGAGGGTGAGAGACAGTACAGTTCAGATGGTAGGAACATCATTAAATGTATGCTAATCAACGATAGCAAGTATTTGTTTTATTAATTAGGGCATAATCAGAGAGAACAGTTAGATAAATTGAATAGCGAACTGAAATGGTTTAGCGGGGAAAATATAAATGTTTGGTACATGTAGCAGAGTTAGGGTAATCAATTAAATAATAATTGTATACTCGAGGAATTTTGAGTGGTTTTATAGATTAGTTATGAGGAATTAGATTGATACAAACAATTATTGATGGGTTAAGACTGGGGATAACCAGGAGAAAGAGATTAGCTCATCTCGTTGGAATGTTGCCAAGGGCTAGGGGAGCAGTAGTGAAGTTAGGCCGTATTTAGGTCATAAAAGTGAACTACCAAATTAAGGCCTGGCTATTTGTGGTTGTTTTTCAAATTGGGTTTTCAAATAAAAAACAACACACCTAGTATGATGTTTATAAAGCCTTGTTGTTTCAATTTTGGGGGGTTTTCAGCAGGTCAGGGGTGATAGGTCTTAGAGGAGCACACAGTGAATTTTATGGAGTTTTTTTTTAGCTTTTGGCTGAGTTTGGGGTATATATGATTTCTTATGAGAATGAATGTCATGAGGATTTAATGAACACTTGGGATAGCTAACATTTATGAAATATTTAGAATAATGGTAATGTTTAGTATACTATGGGATTAAACAGTTCGTTAAATGATTTCAATGGCCTCTGAACTCTGTTTTAACATTCTGGTGTTATTTTAATCATCCACACTAGTAAATTCTAAAGGCATGAGAGGAGGACTTTAAGATAGTTTATTTTACTAAGTTGAGGGTAATTTATAGTACTGTGAAAATTGTGAAGAAGATTATAATTTGGTAATAATATATTTGATTTGAACCATAAAATAACAGAAGAGAGAGTGGAGGAATGGCAATTGGATAATGAATTACCAATATTAACTAAAGTGATTGTTTAGATAGGTGGTAATATTGACACATGGCCAAATCATGTGTCAAAAAGGGGGATGGTTGGATTAAATATTAAATATATACGAAGGAGAGGACAAAATACTTAAAAACAAAAAAAAACATGTATGATAGTTTATTAACCACACCTGTATGTCAGAGGTTTTGTGCCCCACAGGTGAACTAAAGGAGAAGGTGACCCACTCTATCTAACCAGGAGACTGAAGCAGGCCTGGCGGGAAGGGCCCTACCAAGTACTGCCTTTGCCAGCAGAATAGCTGAGAGATCCATTTGGGTGCATGTCACTCACTGCAAAAAGGTAAACCCAGCTACACCTGACGAACAAACACAGAGTTAGGAGAAAGATCCGATCACCACAAGGGCTCGGGGGTTGGCTCCTTAACGAAGATTCCCTTACCCTGTCTGATCATCCCTGTGTGAGTTCGATAGAAGGTGAAGCAATGGGTTGGCCTCTGGCATCTGACATGTTCTCAGGGCAAGGGTGGGGATTCACAGGTCTCCCGACGGTAGGTAGCTGTCTGATTGTGGGGGCCATATTCCTAACACACACGGACCCTCCTGTTTCAGCCAGAAGTAGTAGTTAACCTAACACAAGTTGAAAAGGCATAGGAGACAGCTAGACGTAGGGAAAGGGGAAATTCTAGAGTAAACCTCTCTGAGGGAGGTAGTGAGACCGGGGCTGTGGTAAAGATAGTGCAAAACTATAGACCTGGAGGAAGTAGTACAGGTGGAAACGGGGTATAGAAATCTTAACCTGTGGTTGGAATGGATTCAGTATACGGCAAAAAACTATGTCTAAAGAGGACTGTTTTGCCTGTGGGACAGCCAAACCAGGGTTGACAACTACTCCGTTCCCCTTGACAGGCTTTGACTCTCTGTCAGGTTTATCCTCCATGCAAGCCCGATAACGGGGTCGTCCCGACCTGGGTTGCCTCAATTTGAAGTCACAGGGGATTCTAAATTGTTTTTCTAGTCTAATCTCTCCTCTTTGTTGCAGCCAGAGGATTTTAGGAGCCAAAAACCAGACCCGTGTTGACATCTGATGGATGTGTGGTGATAACTGATTGTGAACTCACCTACATACGCAAACAATCAAACGTGTCGGAGACTGGTGAGTTGTCACATAGAAAGTAGGACCTCCTCCCGGGATCCTTTGATGAAAGGATATATATATTGATGGGATCCACAATCAGATCGCAGCTGGGTTTGAATCAAGTATTTTCTGGTGGTCAACAATTAATAAAAATGTAGATTGGATAAATTATATTTAATATAACCAGCAAAGTATTTATAAACCACACTCGTGATGCAATAAAGGGATTAGCTGAGCAGACAGCGGCAACTAGCTTAATGACATGGCAGAATAGAATAGCTTTAGATATGCTTTTGGCTGAGCAGGACGGGGTTTGTGTTCTGTTTGGATATATGTGTTGTACTTTCATCTCCAACAATATAGCACCGGACGGGCCCGTGACCAAAGCGTTTGAGTGACCATCACCACGCTGGCGAACGAACTGGTTGAGAACTCTGGTATTGATAGCTCCATAAACGGTTGGTTTGATAACATATTTGGTAAATGGAAAACTATTGTTGTGACTATTCTGGGTGAAGTTATAGCTTCTATGGGTATACTTGTTCTTTGTGGATGTTGTCTTATTTCCTGGCTGAGTGACTGGTTTGGTGAGTACTCTTCTATGGTGGTTACTGGATTTCTGACCCTAGTAATTGTGTTTTTGCTGTTAATGTGTTGTGCTGCTTGCATCGTCCCCTGTCTCAGGAGGTCAGTGGTAGGAGTGGTGCAGGCGTCGGGTATGATGCTGTTGTTACCGGCCCAGGATGATGCAGGTGACTCTGCTACTGACTCTGAGACCAAGCTGGATGATCCATGTTTTGCCTAGTAAAATACATACACGCATTTATTTTCAGTTCTTGCTCATTTATTACCTTATGTTTTTACTAACCACTGTGATTGTTTATTCTTCCTGATGTGAAGGTAAAGGATTCCTGGGTGGCTGGTAGCCAACTCAGTACATGTTAGGTGTAGGGGAGGAATAGAGGGTTAAAATTATAATTTTTTATTTTTTATTAACATTAAATGTTGTGATTTAATTTCCATATCCTGTTATTCTTAAGGGTGATTATACTCTGTTTAGAGTGACACCATAAATGGTGTCAAAAGAGGGAATTCAAAAATGTCCCTTTAAAAATCTCTAATCACACCCTAGAGTTTTAATAATCTTGTGTTTTGTGTTCTATTAATCCTGTGTTTTATGCTTTATTAATCAAGTTAACCATGTGAATGTTTGTCTTTCCTTATGTGATGGTTTGAACTTCTTTGATGACTGGTAACAGTTTGCAAGTTGGGTGTCGATGGAAGGACTGAAGGACTTTTATTATCAAATTGTCTATTAATAAAAGTGTTTATTTTTGTTTGTATTGTATTTTAATGAGTGACACCCTAGAGGGTGTCAAAAGGGGGAATTGATGGGTTTTATTTTTTTAATTGGATTTGTATGTGATGAATAGCTTGGAAGGAATGCATTAATGAGGAGCACTGTACTGATATGGATTGTTTCACATAACAGGCTGATAAGAACACTCTCTCTTTGTTGTCTGTGAAACTGTCCTTGAACCTGGCTACAGTGGATTTTGTGTATTCTCGGTGCTGACTCCGCAGGTTATTATCATAGCAACTATGCCTTGTAACAAATGGAACGGATTGGCTGAAATGGAGTCTGGACCACACTCAGTCCTTTGCTCTGGTTGGCCAACAGAAGAAGTGGAGGATTTCTGTCAGAGTATTTTAAGAAGAACTTAGAACAATGGATTAGTTAACTGAGTGCCCTGCGTGGTATTTCAGTGGACCCGTATATACGAACCTTCATACTTATCATACATACATTTTGCATATAATAAATTAAGCTTGGATTGAAGATCTCTTGATTCTTATTCCAATACCAGATTTGAATTACGCAATTTCTAACACATATCTACCGGCACAATCTCACCCTCACGGCACGACAACAGTGTGATGCAAAGGCTATATTGGATGCATTGGAGAATTACTTCAAACCCGCCAGAAACGTAATTTACGAGCGGTTCGTTTTCGGAAGCTGCAAACAGGAAGAGGGTGAGTCAGTACACAACTTTGTAACCCGTTTGAGAGAGAAATCCGCCACTTGTGAATACGGGGGATTGAAAGATGAACTGATTCGTGACAAAATAGTACTGGGAATTGCAAATGAGAATACGCGCCGGCGTCTACTGAGAGAGAGAGGCTTAACATTAGTAACTGCCATCGAAATGTGCCGCACTGCTGAAGTCACTGACATGAGAATGAGAGCAATGGAAAGCGAAACCCCACGCTCCGACGTTGATACTGTTCACGCTGTTGCTAGGCAGACATTCAGACAAAACCAATCGAGGCAGAGTAATTCACCACGAACGGTGAACACAGAGAGCCCCGTAGCATGTAAATACTGTGGGAATACACACACACGTGGCAAAGAGCACTGCCCGGCCTATGGAAAACCATGCAGAGCTTGTGGAACTAATAATCACTTTGCAAAAGTGTGTCTCAAAAAGCAAAAGAAGGGTGAGTGAGGGCAAGATTCACTGTGTTGATGATGTTACTCAATGTTCAGAGCTGAACAGTGAAAGTGACATTTACATGCATGAATCCATTGGGGCTGTACACTCAAGAGGGAAGAAATGGTTTGTGACACTACGATTACACAACAAGCAACAACAATGTCAACTGGATTCGGGTGCTACATGCAACGTAATGAGCTACAAAGACAAAATCAATCTGGCACCTGACACACATCTATTTCCCAGCGATACTAGACTAAAGCTGTACTCAGGAGAACTAATGAGCTCTATGGGCACCTTTGAGACCGAATGTGTTATTCGGGGACGCAAACACAAGCTGGAGTTCGAGATTGTGAAAACCAGTCAAAATCCTCTCCTCTCAGGCTCTACATGCGAACGCCTGGGACTGATGCAGTTCACTGTACCAAATGACCTGCACATTGTGGATCATGTTCAGCATGGACCCCTGTCCAAAGAACAACTACTCAGCAGATATGACGATGTATTCAACATGCCCGTTGAATCAGTGCCTGGGGAGGTACACTTTGAAGTGGATGAGAGCATTACTCCAGTCCAGTGTGCTCCTCGCAATGTGCCCATTGCAATGAAAGTGGCTGTGAAGGCCCAGCTGGACAAGTATGAGGCCGATGGCCACATGACATCTGTGACTGAACCAACTGACTGGATCAGCAATATGGTCATAGTGAAAAAAACCAGAGAAGCTGAGGGTCTGCATCGACCCAAAGCATCTGAACCAAGCACTGAAACGATCCCACTACATCATGCCGACACTAGAGGATGTCCTCTATAAGCTTCCCAAGGCCAGGATTTTCACCTTGGTGGATGCCCGAGATGCATTCCTTCAATGCAAGCTGGACGAAGAAAGCAGCTTCATGACTACCTTCTGGACCCCCTGGGGGTCGGAAACGCTGGCTCAAGCTCCCGTTTGGTGTCTCAGTGGCGCCTGAGGTATACCAACGCAAGCAGCACGAGTTACTGGCTGGGCTCAAGGGCATTGAACCCATCGCCGATGATATCCTGATCGTAGGCTGTGGTGAAACAGACGAAGAAGCAGAACGCGACCACGATGTGAAGCTCCTGGCACTGATGGAGCGCTGCCGATCAGTTAAGCTTCGTCTTGGCCTGAAGAAGCTGCAGTTCAAGGTGAAAGACGTCCACTTCCATGGCCACATTCTCTCGGCAAAAGGCCTGAAGCCGGACCCAGACAAGGTCCAAGCGATCCTCGACATGCCAAACCCGTCTGATGCAAAAGGAGTACAGCGTCTCATCGGCTTTGCAAACTATCTTGCAAAGTTCATGCCACACCTATCAGCAGTCTGTGAGCCTCTGCGCCGGTTGCTGGACAAAGACACACCATGGCACTGGCTACCCAAGCACGAGGCCGCAGTGCAGGAGATGAAATATCTGGCTTCATCCATGCCAGTGTTGCGCTACTACGACGTCACGAAGCCTGTCACAATCCAGAGCGACTCTAGCCAAAGGGGACTTGGATGCTGCCTTATGCAGGAAGGCCAGCCCGTTGCGTTTGCCTCGAGAGCGCTCACCCCCACCGAACAAAACTATGCACAAATTGAGAAAGAGTGCCTCAGCATCGTCTTCTCCTGCCAGCGATTCCATCACTACTTATATGGTCGAGAGCTGGTCACCGCTGAAACTGACCACAAACCACTCATTGCCATATTCAGTAAACCTTTCCTCAACGCGCCCAAGAGGCTTCAAAGTATGCTCCTGACTCTGCAAAACTACAGCCTGAAGGTCATTTACAAGCCAGGACCTGAGATGTACATCAGCGACACACTGAGCAGGGCAACAGCACAATGTACAGGTAGAGGCACTGCCTATCAGCGGCAGGCCATCTGTTCGCTACAGCAGGAACAACAAGATGTTCAACAGATCAATCAGGCAGACTACTTAAACGTGACAGATCACCGCCTAGCCCAGATCAGGCAACATACTGACAAGGACGAACACCTACAGTCACTGAAGTCCATGGCTCTGCAGGTTGGCCATATCTGAAAGAGGAGACACCTTTCACAGTGAGAGAATACTGGACCTTTCGAGATGAGATCAGTGTGCAAAATGGCGTCTTGTTCAGAGGTCAGAAGGTCATTATTCCCAAATCACTACGTCCAGAGATGCTTACCCGCATACACTCCAGTCACATTGGAGGTGACGCATGCTACCGTCAGGCTCGTGGAAACATTATACTGGCCAAACATGCAAGCAGAAATTAAAGACTTTGTCAGCAACTGTACCACATGCAACGAGTACGCTCATGAACAGCAAAAGGAAACCATGATGTCACACGAACTGCCCACAAGGGCCTGGCAAATCATCAGCATGGACTTATTCAGCCACAGACAAAAGGACTATCTTCTCCTCGTTGATCATTACTCTGACTTTTGGGAAATTGAACTGCTCCCTGACTTGTCCGCAGAGACGGTCATAAAGCGCTGCAAGGCGCAGTTTGCAAGGCAAGGTCAGCCTGACAAGGTAATCACGGACAATGGCCCACAATTCACTGCACAGTTCAAGCGTTTCGCCTCAGAATGGGAGTTTGACCACGTGACCTCCTCTCCAAGACACCCAAAAGCAAATGGCAAGGCAGAATCAGCTGTCAAGATTGCAAAAAACCTGTTAAGCAGGGCCTTGCGCGACAGCAACGACCCATGGAAAGCGATCTTACAGTGGAGGAACACACCCACCGAAAACATGGACAGCAGCCCAGCACAACGCCTTCTGTCCAGACGTCTGAAGATTACTATCCCCGTAGCTAACAAGCTACTTGAGCCCTGCGTCATGGTTGGCGTCACGGACAAACTGCGTCACAGAAAGCAGCTCGCTAAGTGCTTCTACGACCGGACTGCTCGAGACCTACCAGAGCTGGAGGTGGGTGAAACTATAAGGATGAAACCGCTGCCGGGAGACCACACAGGACTTTGGAGGCTGGGCACATGCCTACAGAGAGTTGCACCACGTTCTTACCTGGTGGATGTTGGTGGCTCCCTCTATCGTCGCAATCGGGTGGATCTGCGCGTAGCAGAGCAGACAAACCAGAACATGCCATACACTCACTTAGATGAGCTGGATCACAGTCCAGGCCTAAGGGTAAGGGGTGCAGAATTGAGACATGAGCCAACTGAAGGTGAAGCTTCTACCCCACCAAACTCTCCAGCTCGTGGCCCCTAATCCTACCCCTGTCAGAGCCAATACTTACTCACGGGTGGGTCGGCTGTGCAAGCCACCGGACAGGCTTACTCTGTAAGCAAGAGACTTAACTTGTTGTCTGTTAATTAAAAAAAATATTTCAGAAATTTAAAAAAAAAAAAAAAAATTTAAAAAAGGAAGATGACAGCTGAAGTAAAAAGAAAATGTCATGCTTTTCAATTGTTATGACTTGACTGTTAAGAACGCAATGTTATGCCGTTATGTTTGCACTTTCTATTGAAAAGGATGATGTTACGGAGTCTAGTTGATAGGTAATCGACTAGTTGGACTGTTCCCCAGACTCCAGACGTAGGGATTTGTACAAGGCTCAACAAGGCTATTGAACTGAACATTGGTGTCTGTCTTTATTCCTTAATCCAACTTATCATACAGAAACAATTACCATAATTGAAATGTAATTTTCTGTCATTCTGAGCATCGTGGGTTGACGCCCTAATGGGTAATGCACCCAATGCATATGGTTCCTGTAAATACAAATCTGGATGCATCTGGATTTGAATATAGGCTACATTTAAAATTAAATAAAAAAAATAGCAATGAGAAACCATTAGTTCTGGTTGTTTTTGTTGTCTTTGGCCTACCTAAAGGTTTCTGGCAATCTCCCGAGTGGCGCAGTGCTAGCTGTGCCACTGCTAGCTGTGCCACTAGAGATCCTGGTTCGAGTCCAGGCTCTGTCGTAGCCGGCCGCGACCGGGAGACCCATGAGGCACAATTGGCCCAGCGTCGTCCAGGGTAGGGGAGGGAATGGCCGGCAGGGATGTAGCTCAGTTGGTAGAGCATGGCGTTTGCAACGCCAGGGTTGTGGGTTCGTTTCCCACAGGGGCCAGTATGAAAACAAAAACAAAAAAAACAATATGCACTAACTGTAAGTCGCTCTGGATAAGAGCGTCTGCTAAATGACTAAAAATAAAATAAAATAACAGCATGTTCACCGTTTCTGGTTTAAGAAGTCTTTGGAGTGAAGTGATAATTGCTTCCTTTACTGAAAACATGTTCAGACTGAGCGCTTGATGCACAAGTGTTTTTGGGCAACGTTGGCCATGACTGGAAAGCGACCATAATTTCCGCTCGACCTTGCCAGTAGGTTATAGTCTCCTCCGATGGCATCTTCAGTGAGGTAGGCTGTGAGATCTGCGCTGGACCACTGTTGTGTAATAATATAATATAATAATATGCCATTTAGCAGACGCTTTTATCCAAAGCGACTTAGAGTCATGTGTGCATACATTTTTACTTATGGGTGGTCCCGTGGATCGAACCCACTACCCTGGCGTTACAAGCGCCATGCTCTACCAATTGAGCTACAGAGAACCACTTTACCAAGAAAAAAATAACTAGGCCTAACAGTGTTTTATTCTTAGCAGGGATTTAATGAGATTGGTTGTGGCTTTTGTAACAATTTTAAATAAGATTTACATATAGCCTAGACTAAGCACCAAATCATAACCAATGTGTGGAACTACAGTCCTCTATATTGTGTCCTTCCTGCGACTCGACACCGTCCGCCCACAAGCCAAACCCTAGTCTGTACTGAAGTCTGTTTTGGGGTTGATTTAAGGATATTTATGCTCCACTCAGACGGAGAGGATATTTAGTGTCCTATGCAGCCACTTAAAACATGTTTTATTTAATTGAAGAAAAAGAAACGGAAATCAGCCTGGCTTTGGACAAAAATAGTCCACTACATAGGGAATAATGCCATCTCAGACTCACCATTTTGTCTCCTTACTGACTGCTCTATTCTCCTCTGGCCTGTTCTGTTGTTTGTCTATCAGATCCCCATGAACTGCTGGGCCATCTTCTACATGCTGTGCTGAGAAGGCAGAGGAGCTAGTATCCTGCTTTGGGAAGGTGGCCCAGCCAATGAGCCTCAGGCTGGACCGCCCATCCAGGTGGAGCTCACCAGTGAGGTAGGACATGGCACTACCGCCTCTGAGCACCTTGGAACATTATTTTTTTTGTGAACAATTGTTTTTATTGAATCACAGAAGCTGTATAGGCCATGATGTGTAATATAATAACAATTCTGGAAATTTACCCAACCTCTCTTACACCCCAAATGAGATTTGTTTCACTAATGTCCCTCAACTTTGTGGTTATTTCTGTGATGCTGTATGAGTTATTCACATCGGTAAAACATAATGCTGGTGGTTGAGGTGAATTTTGTCCTTTCATTGTGAAGCGCTTTGATGTGGAAAAGTGCTATAAATCCTATAAATTATGAATCCATTATAATGAGCTTTCTCTCGCTCTTTAACTTTGGCCCATTTTTCAGCCCAATGTGCAGTTGGTGGTGTGCATCATGACAGGCAAAGGAGACAACCTCTACAGCGCCATCAAGAAGCTGTACTGCGTCCAGAGTCCAGTGCCATCTCAGGTTGATACTGCCACACCTCCAGACAATTCACTATTCATCTTCATTTAGCCAGGATAGTCCACTCAGCAACAAACACAACATACAATAAGCATAAAGTAAATAACATGGCTAGGTCCCAGCACTATTTTGCTTAGCCTTCACCTCAGGTCCTATCAGATACAGTATGTGAATACTAAAGGGTTCAGGGGAAAAGGCAAGGAACCAACATTTAGGAACCAGATGTTCACAAAATGTCCAGGTTTTCATGAGCACACAAAAAGGTTTCTCAACTGCTTGTTTAGCCTAATGCAAAGGTTAATCTAAAATAAATAAAAAGTTTAATAAAAAAAAATAATATGTAAATCTCTTCGGCTTTGTAGGCCATCAACATACGGGGCCATTTCCCAACCCCAAAAGCTGAGGAGCGTTGCCCAGAAAATCCTGCTACAGATTAACTGCAAACTGGGGGGAGAATTGTGGACCGTGAACGTCCCTCTGGTTAGTGTTATATTCTTCTCTACTGGTAAGGTTTTGGCTGACATTGACTGTTCTAAGTTTGGGTGTAGGGATGCATTGTGTCCACCAGATGGAGACAGTGGGTTGATGGATCCAGAGATCCGAATTAAAGCTTTGCATGACATAAAGCGGGAAAGGGGATATCTACTCAGTTGCACAACTGAATGCATTCAAACGAAATGTATCTTCCGCAATCAACATAAAGAGAGCTTATCAGGATTTCAAGTCACAAATACCTTATTTTGTAGTGTACAACAACAACAAAAACATTTACCCATAAAGTGACACATGCGAATGGGATGATATTAAACAAGTAGAGTTTAATACAGCAAAATGACATTTTCAGTATGCAGTCTGAATATGTAAGGGGTTTTGTTTTGTTATTTTAGTCAAGTCAGTTATTTTAATTGTGTTATTTTATTTTGTTGTATTTTACCCCCTTTTTCGTGATATCCAATTGCGATCCAATTACGATCTTGTCTCATCGCTGCAACTCCCCAACGGGCTCGGGAGAGGCATGACCCGCCAAACCGCGCTTCTTAACACCCGCCCGCTTAATCCGGAAGCCAGCCGCACCAATGTGTCGGAGGAAACACCGTTCAACTGACGACCAAAGTCAGCCTGCAGGCGCCCGGCCCGCCACAAGGAGTCGCTAAAGCACGATGAGCCAAGTAAACCCCCCCCCGGCCAAACCCTCCCCTAACCCGGACGACGCTGGGCCAATTGTGCGCCGCCCTATGGGACTCCCGGTCACGGCCGGTTGTGACACAGCCTGGGATCGAACCCAGGTCTGTAGTGACGCCTCAAGCACTGCGATGCAGTGCCTTAGACTGCTGCACTACTCGGGAGGCCGTAGTCAGCTATTTTAAAATGTACCTGCCACTCAACAGTTCTGGTAAAGGTGGGGCGGCTCATGTTATCCTTTGGAAGAGTGATGTGACCAGGATGACTTTGCCATCAGGCAGCAAGCTACAGGTTGCAGTCAGAGCACACTGTTTTGGCACAGTCGTGACTGGAAGCAGAGGAAGAAGACTGGGGGGCTCTGATTTGAATAATATTGCTGGAAGTTAAATGAGGGTTGACAATAGCATTATAGATGAGCAGGAGAGGCTTGCTGGGCACAAACGTGTTTCACATGATGACCGTTAGTTGCCTATTGCTATTGTCGATTTTTTTGTTGTTATAGTGTAGTATTTTTAGCATCCGTCTTTGCTCTACATTTAAACAGAAACGTCTGATGATGATGATTGGAGTGGACGTGCATCACGACACCAGCAAGAAGAACAGATCAGTCATGGGCTTTGTCGCCAGCCTGAACAGGTTAAAAAAACATGCCCCCTAAAAGATACAGCCACATACTAGAGTAACATATCAGTCAATAGTCCTATTCGGACTAGGGTTGAATAATTTCCCGGTATTTTACAAATGTTCCATCCCAAGAATAAATCCCTCTTATCCCGGGTAACCCTGTATTTCCCCCAAAAATCGGAAGTGTCATTCTAAAGCATATGAATATGTCTGGATTTGATTAGAACTTTGATCAGCATGAAAATTCAAGCCTGATGCTGTCTGAGCCAGATGAGCACTACATTAAAGGGATACTTCGGGACTAGCATGTTACTAGATACCCATAGACTTCCAGTCATTGTGTTAACGCTAGTTAGCATTGGCTTGCGAAAGTACCTTTAACTTCCTTCATTCTGGACACAGAGACATAAAAATGGTATCCACGAGATCATCTGACTCAAGGGGAAGTATCCCGTTAAATATTTTTATGAGCCCTACATTAGTCATTTTATGAGCCCAATCCCAAATAAAGCCCAAATGATTGTGCCGTTATCCAAAACATGATAGGCTATAGGACCCCGGGAAGAGTAGCTGCAAATACAGTGGGGAGAACAAGTATTTGATACACTGACGATTTTGCAGGTTTTCCTACTTACAAAGCATGTAGAGGTCTGTCATTTTTATAATAGGTACACTCAACTGTGAGAGATGGAATCTAAAACAAAAATCCAGAAAATCACATTGTATGATTTTTAAGTAATTGATTTTCATTTTATTGTTTCGGCCCTCCAGGACCGGAATTGAAGAACCCTGGTATAGGGAATAGCGTGCCATTTGGGATACATCCTATGACATTTCCACCTATTCTTCCCCTCCTCTAGCATGCTGACCAGGTGGTACTCCAGAGTGACCTTTCAGATGCCCAACGAGGAGGTCATCAATGGGTTCAGGGTGTGCCTGCTGGCTGCACTGCAGATCATTTTTTATTTTTTTACAAAGCTTACTAAAGGCCTTTCAGCCTGGAAAAATGATAAAAATGTTTTGTTCAAAACCAGTTACAGTTAAAAAATAAAGTTTTTACTGGCAGTGGGCTACACTGCTTTTTGTAGCTTCCATCAGTGTAATTGTCTGCATCACTTCCAATCCCCCATATATTTTTTAGCAAATACAGTACCAGTCAAAAGTTTGGACACAGCTACTCATTCCAGGGTTTTTCTTTATTTTTACAATTTTTTACATTGTAGAATAATAGTGAAGTCATCAAATAGACCTTACACAGCCTGGAGGTGTGTTGGGTCCTTGTCCTGTTGAAAAACAGATGATTCTCCCACTAAGCCCAAACCAGATGGGATGGCGTATCACTGCAGAATGCAATGTAAAAAATTGTAGGTGTGTCCAAACCTTTGACTGGTACTGTACATAAATACATACACACATATGCATACACATATAAATACATTCATACATATTCACATATCCTTTAAAAAATATATTTTTTCCTTTATTACTTTCTAACCCCTCCCTTAATTGGAGTAAACTAGTGAACAACAACGCTTAGGCCTCTACTTCCAGCTTATACAGTGGGGGAAAAAAGTATTTAGTCAGCCACCAATTGTGCAAGTTCTCCCACTTAAAAAGATGAGAGAGGCCTGTAATTTTCATCATAGGTACACGTCAACTATGACAGACAAAATGAGAAAAATAATTCCAGAAAATCACATTGTAGGATTTTTAATGAATTTATTTGCAAATTATGGTGGAAAATAAGTATTTGGTCAATAACAAAAGTTTCTCAATACTTTGTTATATACCCTTTGTTGGCAATGACACAGGTCAAATGTTTTCTGTAAGTCTTCACAAGGTTTTCACACACTGTTGCTGGTATTTTGGCCCATTCCTCCATGCAGATCTCCTCTAGAGCAGTGATGTTTTGGGGCTGTCGCTGGGCAACACGGACTTTCAACTCCCTCCAAAGATTTTCTATGGGGTTGAGATCTGGAGACTGGCTAGGCCACTCCAGGACCTTGAAATGCTTCTTACGAAGCCACTCCTTCGTTGCCCGGGCGGTGTGTTTGGGATCATTGTCATGCTGAAATACCCAGCCACGTTTCATCTTCAATGCCCTTGCTGATGGAAGGAGGTTTTCACTCAAAATCTCACGATACATGGCCCCATTCATTCTTTCCTTTACACGGATCAGTCGTCCTGATCCCTTTGCAGAAAAACAGCCCCAAAGAATGATGTTTCCACACCCATGCTTCACAGTAGGTATGGTGTTCTTTGGATGCAACTCAGCATTCTTTGTCCTCCAAACATGACGAGTTGAGTTTTTACCAAAAAGTTCTATTTTGGTTTCATCTGACCATATGACATTCTCCCAATCTTCTTCTGGATCATCCAAATGCACTCTAGCAAACTTCAGACGGGCCTGGACATGTACTGGCTTAAGCAGGGGGACACATCTGGCACTGCAGGATTTGAGTCCCTGGTGGCGTAGTGTGTTACTGATGGTAGGCTTTGTTACTTTGGTCCCAGCTCTCTGCAGGTCATTCACTAGGTCCCCCTGTGTGGTTCTGGGATTTTTGCTCACCGTTCTTGTGATCATTTTGACCCCACGGGGTGAGATCTTGCGTGGAGCCCCAGATCGAGGGAGATTATCAGTGGTCTTGTATGTCTTCCATTTCCTAATAATTGCTCCCACAGTTGATTTCTTCAAACCAAGCTGCTTACCTATTGCAGATTCAGTCTTCCCAGCCTGGTGCAGGTCTACAATTTTGTTTCTGGTGTCCTTTGACAGCTCTTTGGTCTTGGCCATAGTGGAGTTTGGAGTGTGACTGTTTGAGGTTGTGGACAGGTGTCTTTTATACTGATAACAAGTTCAAACAGGTGCCATTAATACAGGTAACGAGTGGAGGACAGAGGAGCCTCTTAAAGAAGAAGTTACAGGTCTGTGAGAGCCAGAAATCTTGCTTGTTTGTAGGTGACCAAATACTTATTTTCCACCATAACTTGCAAATAAATTCATTAAAAATCCTACAATGTGATTTTCTGGATTTTTTTTCTCAATTTGTCTGTCATAGTTGACGTGTATCTATGATGAAAATTACAGGCCTCTCTCATCTTTTTAAGTGGGAGAACTTGCACAATTGGTGGCTGACTAAATACTTTTTTCCCCCACTGTATATACACTTGTTCTGAAAGGCCCCAGAGTCTGCAACACCACTAAGCAAGGGGCACCACCAATCAAGCAGCACCATGAAGACCAAGGAGCTCTCCAAACAGGTCAGGGACAAAGTTGTGGAGAAGTACAGATCAGGGTTGGGTTATAAAAAAATATCTGAAACTTTGAACATCCCACGGAGCACCATTCAATCCATTATTAAAAAATGGAAAGAATATGACACCACAACAAACCTGCCAAGAGAGGGCCGCCCACCAAAATGCACGGACCAGGCAAGGAGGGCATTAATCAGAGAGGCAACAAAGAGACCAAAGATAACCCTGAAGGAGCTGCAAAGCTCCACAGTGGAGATTGGACTATCTGTCCATAGGACCACTTTAAGCCGTAAACTCCACAGAGTGGCCAGAAAAAAACCATTGCTTAAAGAAAAAAATAAGTAAACACCTTTGGTGTTCGCCAAAATCCATGTGGGAGACTCCCCAAACATATGGAAGAAGGTACTCTGGTCAGATGAGACACTATGTCTGGCGCGAACCCAACACCTCTCATCACCCCGAGAACACCATCCCCACAGTGAAGCATGGTGGTGGCAGCATCATGCTGTGGGGATGTTTTTCATCGGCAGGGACTGGAAAACTGGTCAGAATTGAAGGAATGATGGATGGCGCTAAATACAGGGAAATTCTTGAGGGAAACCTGTTTCAGTCTTCCAGAGATTTGAGACTGGGACGGAGGTTCACCTTCCAGCAGGACAATGACCCTAAGCATACTGCTAAAGCAACACTTGAGTTGTTTAAGGAGAAACATGTAAATGTCTTGGAATGGCCTAGTCAAAGCCCAGACCTCAATCCAATTGAGAATATGTGGTATGACTTAAAGATTGCTGTACACCAGCGGAACCCATCCATCTTGAAGGAGCTGGAGCAGTTTTGCCTTGAAGAATGGGCAAAAATCCCAGTGGCTAAATGTGCCATGCTTATAGAGACATACCCCAAGAGACTTGCAGCTGTAATTGCTGCAAAAGGTGGCTCTACAAAGTATTGACTGTTATGCACGCTCAAGTCTTCTGTTTTTTTGTCTTATTTCTTGTTTGTTTCACACAAAAAAATATTTTGCATCTTCAAAGTGGTGTCACGATCGTCTAATGAGGGAGACCAAAGCGCAGCGCGTTGAGCGAACATGACTTTATTAAATTAAAGTACTCACTACAAAAAACAACAAACAATGACGAATCGTGAAGTCCTCAGTTACAATGACTGACAAGGAACAAAAACCCACAACACTAAGGTGAACACTGACAGTTTAAATATGGCTCCCAATCAGAGATAACGAGCCGACAGCTGACACTCGTTACCACTGATTGGGAGTCACACGACCAACCAAGGAAACCCAACCAAATACAACACAACCAATACCAAACACAACCAAATGAACACACCCTGGCTCAAAATACACAGTCCCGGAGCCAGAGCGTGACAGTACCCCCCCCTAAAGGCGCGGACTCCGACCGCGCCTACACCCCAAATAGGGAAGGGCTGGGTGGGTATTGCTCCTCGGAGGCGGCTCCGGCTCCGGGCTTGACCACCACCCTACTACAATCCCCCCGTAGTGCCCCCAGTCCGATCTGACCCAGTTAGCTGGATCAGGACTGCCGACGCGCACCCCTGGCTTGGCGCGTGAGGCAGGAATGGACCGGACCTGGCAGACGATACGCACCCTTTGCATGGTGCGTGGAGCCGGAACAGGCCTCACCAGGCTGAAGACTCACATCCCTGGCTTGGTGCGAGTAGCAGGAATGGGCTGAATCCGGCTGACGACTCGCACCCTTGGCTTGGTGCGAGTAGCAGGAATGGGCTGAATCCGGCTGACGACTCGCACCCTTGGCTTGGTGCGAGTAGCAGGAATGGGCTGAATCCGGCTGACGACTCGCACCCTTGACTTGGTGCGAGTGGCAGGAACAGGCAGAATCCGGCTGACGACTCGCACCCTTGGCTTGGTGCGAGTAGCAGGAACGGGCTGGACAGGGCTGACGAAACGCACCATAGACTTGGTGCGGAGAGCAGGCACGGGTCTGACAGGGCTGGCGACGCGCACCACAGACTTGGCGCGGAGAGCAGGAACGGGCCGGACAGGGCTGACGACGCACACCACTGGCTTGGTGCGGGGAGCTTGGATGGGCCGGACTGTACTGGGGACACACACCACTGGCCCTACACCGGGATCTGGAACGGGCCGGACCGGACTGGCAACACACGCCAGTACCTCTCGCCGTGCCTCTACTTCCTCCATCCCCTCTTCGACCAGTGGCCCCCGTAACCCGACGGCCTCCTCCGGCAACCCACTGGACCGCTCTATCGCGGCCTCCTGCTGGTCCGACGTCGTGAGCCCCCCTAAAAATTTTCTGGGGTTCTCTCCTCTTCGTGGACCAGGCCTCCATCGTTCTCGCCAGACTATCACCCCACTGCTCCAAAGTCCAACCTCTCTCCTCTTCTCTTGGCTTGGCCCAGTCGAGACTCCTACTCAACTGCTCCCAAGTCCATCCTCTCTCTTCTTCATGCTGCTTGATCTGGTTAAGGTGGGTTTTTCTGTCACGATCGTCTAATGAGGGAGACCAAAGCGCAGCGCGTTGAGCGAACATAACTTTATTAAATTAAAGTACTCACTACAAAAAACAACAAACAATGACGAATCGTGAAGTCCTCAGTTACAATGACTGACAAGGAACAAAAACCCACAACACTAAGGTGAACACTGACAGTTTAAATATGGCTCCCAATCAGAGATAACGAGCCGACAGCTGACACTCGTTACCACTGATTGGGAGTCACACGACCAACCAAGGAAACCCAACCAAATACAACACAACCAATACCAAACACAACCAAATGAACACACCCTGGCTCAAAATACACAGTCCCGGAGCCAGAGCGTGACAAGTGGTAGGCATGTTGTGTAAATCAAATGATACAACCCCCCAAAAAATATATTTTAATTCCAGTTTGTAAGGCAACAAAATAGGAAAAATGCCAAGGGGGGTGAATACTTTCACAAGCCACTGTATATTGTCCCTAACATCCTTACCCCATTGCAACAGATGTGGGATACATACAGACACACACATACTCTTACACACTCAACTCCTTTCCCCCACAATCAACCATAAGCTCAGATGCTCAACGGTTGTTACATCCCAGAGCCCAACTCAAGAAAGGACCTGATTTATGAATGCATATACAGTAACAGCTGTTTGAGAAAGCATGCAAGATTGAGATTTGATTAACCAATGTAAAGTCCTAGGTGATGGCGATCAGATCCACCCTCTTCCCCTGAAACACACACACGCTGGTCCCCCGTTGTGACCATTTTCCCCAGCATCTCTGTGCAGTCAGACACAATAATATGCCCCCTCTCTGATTGTCCAAGTGTGACCCCCCTCCCGATGGGTTACTGCAGCCAGTGTTGCCAGCACTGCCACTACCTGGGTGGGGGTACCCCACCGGAATCCCCACCGCTAGGTAAAAGGTTGTCAAGGTTCTCATTAGCAGTTTTGAGAATTTCCTTGTATATTATGCTCTCCCATCAGGGGGTTCTGGCTTTGTAGGACCAACCCTGCCAGGCAGGCTCAGAATCTTGAGGGGGCGGTGCTGCTCTGGTAGGTCTCTGACCGCATTTATCTTTCTGTTTTGGCTGCATATAGGCAACTTACAGCAGGCCCATAAAACAGATAGGGACTTGTCTTTGATGTATGGGTCGCTCAGATGGGTGTCTAGGGTATAGGGTGGGGACTGTTCCATCATGATAGGACAATAAATAAAGACAAATATTTTTAAATGTACAT
Organism: Coregonus clupeaformis; assembly: GCF_020615455.1. Classification (NCBI taxonomy): domain Eukaryota; kingdom Metazoa; phylum Chordata; class Actinopteri; order Salmoniformes; family Salmonidae; genus Coregonus; species Coregonus clupeaformis. The sequence goes on along the minus strand of NC_059209.1, from coordinate 25,121,716 downwards.
CCCTCATCTGCACAAAATTGAAAGCTCTCTCTCTCACAACCCCTGCTCACAAACACACATTGGTTCTGGGATATGCAACCACTTCCTTTCTCACTCACTTAACGCCACACTTTTCCAAACAAAAAAACACACACCACAACTTCCATCACAACACATCCACACATACCCATATACTGTGCCTTCTATGTCTTCTGTTTGCTGTGTTTTTATGTCCACCATGTTGATTTAGTACTTTTGTGTTCCAATTAGTTATATTTGAAGATGTATTATTTTGCAAGTTATCCTTTCTTCTAATGCCGTCTTATCCATTTATAAAATACTATAAATGGAAAATGCAATACTAATTATTTTACATCATTCCCTATCTTGAAAGGTACAGTGTAGTTGTACTATATTTTATTTAACAATTGTTTTGTTTTATTGCTTTTCTATCTATATATTTTTGCATTATCACAATCCCTACCATGGCTAGTATTGGGTGTTCCATTATTCGACTCCTCTATGAGAACTTTGTAATTTTTAGAATAGCCATGGACTATGTTAAATGTTAGTGAATTTAAATAAATAACCCATAGTCTTATATGATTAATGTTTTTCCAGGTGAACCACAACTTCCCAGAGAAGATTGTGGTGTACCAGGACGGAGTTTCCGGCCAGCTGAACACAGTAGAGCTGTACAAGATCCCTCAGCTGCTCAAATGTTTCTAGACGTTCCCTAACTACGAGCCCAAGCTGGCCTTCATCGTGGTCCAGAAACACATCAGCACCACCCTGTACTCCTGTTCCAGAGACCACTTCGGAACCCTTCCGCCCGTGACTGTCCTGGACCACACCGTCACCAACAGGGAATGGTTCGTCCTGGCTCTGTCATTATGGAGCCCTGTGCTGTTTATCCGCCCCCTTCTGCCCCTCTGACTGTATATCCTCAGTGGAGAAGTGGGCAGAATCAGAATTAGGCTTAGGTCATCAGCATCAGGTTTCTAACACTTCCTCATTTATCAAAATATTAATTTTTCTCTCCCCAGGGTTGACTTCTACTTGATGGCGCATCACATTCGACAGGGCTGTGGCTTGCCCACACACTAGATATCAGTCTACAACACGGCAAACCTCTCCCCAGACCACTTGCAAAGGTAAGGTTAAACATACACTGGATTATGCCACCATAAATCTCTGGTTGCAGTAAGGACCAAATAGTATCCGCTAGTTAACATAATACCCCAGTTATTGTTGACTTTATAGGTTGGTGGGTGGCGTGGAATGTGTAGCATGAAAGCCTGTCATTCTTGCAGTATTAACATAATCTAACACTGGGTCTCACTCCAGGCTGACCTTCAAAATGTACCACATGTACTGGTATTGGCTAGGGACTATCCGGGTGCAAGCGCCGTGCAAATACGCCCACAAACTGGCCTACCTGTCAGGCCAGTACCTCCACTCAGAGCAGGCCATCCAGCTGGCAGACAAGCTTTACTTCCTCTGATGTTTGCCTCCTTAGCCTCAGCCCCCCTAGAAGGAGCACACCAGTCTGCACAACAATTAAGAGGTCGCAACCTAGCAAGCCGTAAAGAAGAAGAAAAATTGAAGGAGGGAAAAAATAAATGATGATGAGAAAAGGGGAAGCTTTCAGATTCTGACTTGGATCAGATTTAAAATTGTATGTTCTCATGGTAAGATTAATCATTGTCTGACACAGAACCCCCCCCAATCACATGGGGAGATAGTTAAGCCTGTTCCTCTTTAAAAGGTGCTAGTAATCTTCTCTTGAATCAATATATCACACATTTTGTTAGCTGATTAGATAAAATGACTATCATCATTAGCTAATTCATTTAATTAGCTTGTGATAGCCAGTGATACAAGGCTCCTGTTTAGCCGTAATCAGCAAGTTCTCGACCAACCTTTACTTAGCGATACCTTCTTTGTTCTCAGAAGGCACTGGTGTCTAATAAACTTCTGTGTCAAGTTGCATGTGGTATGTTGGAATTGTGAAAATTTAACAATTAGAATCTTTGTCTTCTCTCATTGATCGAGACAGGCGTCATTCAAAGCAACGCTTAATTTCTGAGTCGCGCACATGACGTGGACACATTCACATTTTAGTTATTTAGCAGATGCTCTTATCCAGAGCGACTTACAGGAGTAATTAGGGTTAAGTGCCTTGCTCAGGGGCACAGACAGATTTTTCACCTAGTCGGCCATTATGCTACCTGCTGCCCTGACATGTCTGATCAATGAGATAAGAAATAAGATGGCAGTGTTGGATTACTTCATGGAGCAAAAATGGATTTAATTTAATAACTGAGCATTTTCTGAACTCCAACGTTCCCCCTGTAACTAGCCATGGGAGTTAAGACACCGATGACTTTCGAATTGAGAACGAAGAAAGTATCGCTTTAGCTCTGCCGATGAGGTTCATGTTTACATGGCTAACATTTTGTAAGAGTTAAGAAATATACACTATACACTACCGTTCAAAAGTTTGGGAAAACTTAGAAATGTCCTTGTTTTTGAAAGAAAAGCAATTTTGTTGTCCATTAAAATAACATCAAATTGATCAGAAATACAGTGTAGACATTGTTAATGTTGTAAATGGCTATTGTAGCTGGAAACAGCTGATTTTTTATGGAATATCTAGAGGCCCATTATCAGCAACCATCAGTCCTGTGTTCCAATGGCACATTGTATTTGCTAATCCAAGTTTATCATTTTAAAAGGCTAATTGATCATTAGAAAACCCTTTTGTAATTATGTTAGCACAGCATCAAACTGTTGTGCTGATTAAAGAAGCAATAAAACTGGCCTTCTTGAGACTAGTTGAGTATCTGGAGCATCAGCAATTGTGGGTTCGATTACAGGCTCAAAATGGCCAGAAACAAATAACTTTCTTCTGAAACTCGTCAGTCTATTCTTGTTCTGAGAAATGAAGGCTATTCCATGCGAGAAATTGCCAAGAAACTGAAGATCTCGGACAACACTGTGTACTACTCCCTTCACAGAACAGCGCAAACTGGCTCTAACCAGAATAGAAAGAGGAGTGGGAGGCCCCGGTGCACAACTGAGCAAGAGGACAAATACATTAGCGTCTAGTTTGAGAAACAGACGCCTCACAGGTCCTTAACTGGCAGCTTCATTAAATAGTACCCGCAAAACACCAGTCTCAATGTCAACAGTAAAGAGGCGACTCCGGGATGCTGACCTTCTAGGCAGAGTTGCAAAGAAAAAGCCATATCTCAGACTGCCCATCTTAATCTTTTCATTGGCCAGTCTAAGATATGGCTTTTTCTTTGCAACTCTGCCTAGAAGGTCAGCATCCCGGAGTCGCCTCTTTACTGTTGACGTTGAGACTGGTGTTTTGCGGGTACTATTTAATGAAGCTGCCAGTTGAGGAACTGTGAAGCGTCTGTTTCTCAAACAAAGGTTATTTCTCTCAAATTGTGTACAAATTTGTTTACATCCCTGTTTAGTGAGCATTTCTCCTTTGCCAAGATAATCCACCTGACAGGTGTGGCATATCAAGAAGCTGATTAAACAGCATGATCATTACACAGGTGCACCTTGTGCTGAGGACAATAAAAGCCCACTCTAAAACGTTTTGTCACACAACACATTGTTACAGATGTCTCAAGTTGAGCGAGCGTGCAATTGGCACGCTGACTGCAGAAATGTCTACCCAAGCTGTGTCAAGAGAATGTAATGTTAATTTCTCTACCATAAGCCGCCTCAGTCATTTTAGAGAATTTGGCAGTACGTCCCAACTGGCCTCAAAACCACATGTAACCATGCCAGCCCAGGACCTCCACATCTGGCTTCTTCACCTGCGGGATCGTCTGAGACCAGCCACCCGGACAGCTGAAGAAACTGAGAAGTATTTCTGTCTGTAATAAAGCCCTTTTGTGGGGAAAACATTTTTTTGATTGGCTGGGCCTGGCTCCCCAGTCAGTAGGCCTATGCCCTCCCAGGTCCACCCATGGCTGTGCCCCTGCCCAGTCGTGAAATCCATAGATTAGGGACTAATTCATACAGTTGAAGTCAGAAGTTTACATACACTTAGGTTGGAGTCATTAAAACTTGTTTTTCAACCACTCCACAAATTTCTTGTTAACAAACTATCGTTTTGGCAAGTCGGTTAGGACATCTACTTTGTGCATGACACAAGTAATTTTTCCAACAATTGTTCACAGACAGATTATTTCACTTATAATTCACTGTATCACAATTCCAGTGGGTCTGAAGTTTACATGCACTAAGTTGACAGTGCCTTTAAACAGCTCTGAAAATTCCAGAAAATGATGTCATGGCTTTAGAAGCTTCTGATAGGCTAATTGACATCATTTGAGTCAATTGGAGGTGTACCTGACTCAGTCGAACCAGCTCTGTCAGGAGGAATGGGCCAAAATTCACCCAACTTATTGTGGGAAGCTTGTGGAAGGCTACCCAAAACGTTTGACCCAAGTTAAACAATTTAAAGGCAATGCTACCAAATACTAATTGAGTGTATGTAAACTTCTGACCCACTGGGAATGTGATGAAATAATTTATTTCTACTATTATTCTGACATTTCACATTCTTAAAATAAAGTGGGGATCCTAACTGACCTAAGATAGAGAATCTTTACTAGGATTAAATGTCAGGAATTGTGAAAAACTGAGTTTAAATGTATTTGGCTAAGGTGTATGTAAACTTCCGACTTCAACTGTATATTTCATTTTGACTGACTTCCTTATATGAACTGTAACTCAGTAAAATCGTTAAAATTGTTGCATGTTGCGTTTTATACAGCTCTGACATGCACTTACCCCACCAGACATGCCACCAGGGGTCTTTTCACAGTCCCCAAATCCAGAACAAATTCAAGAAAGCATTGTATGGAACTCCCTTCCATCTCATATTGCGCAAATGAACAGAAAACCTGGTTTCAAAAAACACAAAGCAACACCTCACGGCACAACGCCATGGTTTCCATGTGTTTGATGCCATTCCGTTTGCGCCGTTCCAGCCATTATTATGAGCCAACCTCCCCTCAGCAGCCTCCACTGACCTAGATAGTTTTTGTATGTATTGATATGTAGGCTACGTGTGCCATTTTAAAATTGATGTAGTTCTGTCCTTGAGCTGTTCTTGTCTATTAATGTTCTGTATTATGTCATGTTTCATGTTTTGTGTGGACCCCAGGAAGAGTAGCTGCTGCTTTCGCAACAGCTAATGGGGATTCTAATAAAATACCCCTAAAATATTATTTTTCAGTATATTTTTGTTATGTGAAGTGATATAGGTGTGACATTTAAGTCTGTCTTAATTTAACACCAACCATAGTCGTTTTTATTTGTGTTCTGTTTTGTTGCTCCAGATACAAAACTGGTGTGGATGGGAAAAGTTCTTAACCTGTTAAGCTTTTTTCCCAGAAAGTTTGTGGGGCCATTCCCAAATGTGCTGCATGTACAAGTGATCAAAAAGCTTTCCACTTAATTGTACTGATAGTCCATTAGCTGTGATGTCCCTTCTCTGTAGTCGTGTAGGCACAGGCATGGGGTATATTCATTACCTCTTGCAACGGAAACCGTTTAAGGACCAAACGGAACAAAACTGAGAGGGACCTACCTAAATATGTCCAATATAAACTATTTTCTTTGCAAAATGTTTTCCGTTTGGAGTAAACGGTTTGTTGCTAAACATTTTGCAACAGACAAAGGTTGCGCAACAATCGGCATAATGAATACACCATTAACCATTTAAAGATGCACTATGCAGAAATCGCGCCGGCATTTCCTGGTTCCTAAAATTCAAACACCTCGATCACACCGACAGCGTCATTGCATTTTGGTACACCAGAAGTATACTGAACAAACATGCAACAATTTCAAAGATTTTAATGAGCTACAGTTCACATAAGGAAATCAGTCAATTGAAATAAATAAATTAAGCCCTAATCTATGGATTTCACATGACTGGGAGTACAGATATGCATCTGTTGGTCACAGATGCCTTTTTAAAAAAGGTAGAAAACCAGTCAGTACAGTGAGGGGAAAAAAGTATTTGATCCGTACACAGATACCGTGACGAGATCCTGAGGCCTATTGTCGTGCCATTTATCTGCCGCCATCACCTCATGTTTCAGCATGATAATGCATGGCCCCATGTCGCAAGGATTCTCTAAAACAACGTTTGAGGCGGCTTATGGTAGAGGAATGAACATTCAGTTCTGGCAACAGCTCTGGTGGACATTCCTGCAGTCAGAATGCCAATTGCATGTTCCCTCAAAACTTGAGACATCTGTGGCATTGTGTTGTGTGACAAAACGTAATTTTAGAATGGCCTTTTATTATCCCTAGCACAAGTTCCACCTGTGTAATGATCATGCTGTTTAATCAGCTTCTTGATAAACCACACCTGTCAGGTGGATGGATTATCTTGGCTAAGGATAAACGGTTACTAACAGGGATGTAAACAAATTTGTGCACAACATTTGAGAGAAATAAGAAATAATTTCTGGGATTTTATTTCAGCTCAAGAAACATGGGACCAACACTTTACATGTTGCGTTTATATTTTTGTTCAGTGTACACACATTCATTATTAATGGAATGCTGCGTTTGCCTTGCAGCATTGCATTGCAGAGGCAGTTGCAGTGCGTTCTGCATATGTTGGATTTATCGAAGGTATGCATCAAACTATGCGTAGATGGCTTGACAGAAATGGTAGCAGAAGGTGAATGTTGAACTTTTGTTGCACACATATCCAGATGATGCTGCATACCATTTTGCGCAATGATGCTGACGGTGTGAGAGGCGTGATAGTTTCGCTAATTTCAGTTTGTGACAAAACAGTGGTGTAGAGAATCATTGTACCATCTAAAACCACTGAAATAGCTTTTCCATAAACAAATATAGTATTTTCAGCTGTTTGAAGCTGGTGTACAAAACCAAAAGTAAAAGAAGCAAAAATTGAACTTAAGAACAGGAAGCATAGAAATAGCGCACATAGAACAGAATGCTTCTTAGACTTGCGTTCAATGAGAATGACAGATCTATAAGTCATATTTCTGTGAATTGTCGGGTCGCCCCAAAAGTTACATATTGCAGCTTTAAGAAGCAACGGGAGAGGTACCCTCCCGAATTTGTCTAATAGTAACTTGTTTGCGTTTTCTGAAGTAATGATTACACCCTTTAAATCAACCAGCCAAGTTTTTGCCATAATGCCAAAAGGTTCTTGCTTGGTAGGTTACAGCCAGAACATGAGTCTAACACTGTCAGATAATACACAAGTGCTAGATCAATAAAGCTAGAGGAGAAAAGCTGTCATTGCAAAACCGGAAGCTTCTTCTTCTTCTTCTGTGGGTTTTATGGCGGACTACATCCAAAAGTTGTATTGCCGCCACCAACTAGACGTAAAAAAAATAATAAAAAAATGCCATACTTAATAGTGATTCTAACAATCCACCCTAATAAAAATAGTACATTGCCAAAACAAACAAAATTCCCACTTCTTCCTTCTTTTAGTTCTCCATATCTCCCTTCTCAGGCTCTAGGACCTGAGAAGGTGGTACGGCTTTTGCTAATATTCCATGTAACTCCTTTGCTGTGAAATCTTTCAGCCCCAGGAACCGCTCTGCCGCAATCCCAATGATTTCAATCTTCCTAGATCTTTTCTCCACCTTGGCAGTGCCATTGATCCCCATTGTGATAAAGGCCACAAAGTCCACCTTTTTAACCTTTAAAATGTCAGGATCCTTTGTGTAAGACAACCCCTGCAGCCTGCAGTGAAGGCCTATCCACTACCATGGACTCTTCTGGTGCAACATTCAACCCCTCAACCCTTTTCACAGTTTCTGCATTTGAAATGCTCTGTACAACCCTGACTTTGGCCACCTCATTCCCTTTTACCCTTGTGGGGCATTCAGAAGACGTGGCTTCATGATTCCCACCGCAATTACAACATGTCACATTTTCTTCACTTTTATAACACATAATATGATATTTTCCACATCTTGTACATCTCGGCTTCTCCCTTCAACAAACACTTTATACATAACTAAAAGCTCAAAACAAGCCCGCCTCTGGTGATCCTCACATCCTTCACTTTCCCCAGCACTCTCTCCACCAGTTTGGATAACTCAAATGGTTTCTTCAAGATTGGTTATTCTCCTGAGTGGCGCAGTGGTCTAAGGCACTGCATCGCAGTGCTAACTGTGCCACTAGAGATCCTGGTTCGAATCCAGGCTCTGTCGCAGCCGGCCGCGACCGGGAGACTCATGGGCGGCGCACAATTGGCCCAGCGTCGTCCAGGGTAGGGGAGGGAATGGCCGGCAGGGATGTAGCTCAGTTGATAGAGCATGGCGTTTGCAACGCCAGGGTTGTGGGTTCGATTCCCACGGGGGGCCAGTATAAAAAAAATATGTATTCACTAACTGTAAATCGCTCTGGATAAGAGCATCTGCTAAATGACTAAAATGTAAATGTTATCTGCTCAGCTGCTCCTTATTAACAAACCGTACTCCTACTAGATAAGAAGGGTCATTCTCATCACTGTACCCTACTTTGCTCCGTTTTCCATTATTTTGAACAATACTCTAATTCTCCTTGATTCTACCGCCATTGTATTCAGATTCCACTTCATCATCCGCTTCCGTGAAGCTGTTTGTTTCCCTTCCACCATCGTTCCCCCCGTCTCTCGCCAACCCACTCTGACGGTCCTTCCCAACCAGAAGGACCAATGAGCCTTTCACAGAAATGTGAATGGGCTGTTTTTGTTGCAAGTGTAACAGTGTTGCTTCCGTCCCTCTCCTCGCCCCTACCTGGGCTTGAACCAGGGACCCTCTGCACACATCGACAACAGTCACCCTCGAAGCACCGTTACCCGTCGCTCCACAAAAGCGGCGGCCCTTGCAGAGCAAGGGAAACAACTACTTCAAGGTCTCAGAGCGAGTGACATTACCGATTGAAACGCTACTAGTGCGCACCGCTAACTAGCTAGCCATTTCACACCGGTTACACAAGACTTGAGCACAGATCTTCCATCATACTTGAGCACTGTCTTCAAAAATGGGAGGGGAGGTAACATCAAGTGGGACTGTTCTTGCCAATGAGAGGGCATATCGCGTGTGTACTACCACAACGTTAGGACACGTGACATCCTGGCAACTTGAGAAAAAAGGGGTGATTGTAGTCTAATAGGGTGAGAAAAAACACTTTACATTTGAGTTGTGCCTCTTAGTGTTAACCTGGGTCATTGGGCCGTCGACAAGTTGAAAGATAAAAAGGGTTAGGGTAGGGATGCCCCAAGGATCTCAGATAGCACTAAGAGGCACAACTCAAATATAATGTGTTTTTTTTCTCAAAGTTGCCAAGATGTCACTTCTCCTACTTATATTACACTCGTAACACCCGAACGCATTACAAAACGTATATTCAATCAAATAAGCCATTACATTTTTTGTTGACCAAATTCGACACTCATTGACCTCCATACAAAACACCGTCCTCGCTTCGTGAGCAAAAGAAAAACGCCACCTGCTGGAGAAGACAGATTTTGGGCTGAGTTATCATTCTCGCTTCGCCTCTTCCTCTCTGACTTGAGAGCTGCTGCGAAAATGGCGGTGTCTCGTCGCTCATCGCAGCAACAACAACAGGGCAACCTGCAATCTCCGCCACGAAACGGTTCTCTTTCGGTAAGTCCGCCGGGCTCTCCGCCGCTTGATCTTATGACAGCGACGTTCGTGCCTCCGGATGGTGAGCGTGGATGCAGCACAGGCATGGAGAATCCTTCGGCCTCCCCGGATCTTCCAGTCCCGGCCCTCAGCAGTGGGAGCAGCACAAGCCCGACCACAACAACCTCCGGCGGGGGGAGTAGTAGTGTTTCGAGCCCTGGTTCAGGAGGCACGACCCCTGGCGACGGTAGTAGTGGGATCGGTGGAGCTTTCAGGGAGCTATTTGAGGCCTGTCGGAATGGAGATGTATCCCGGGTGAAGAGACTTGTAGACTCGGTGAATGTGAATGCGAAGGACATGGCCGGACGAAAATCTACCCCTCTGCATTTCGCTGCTGGTTAGTTAAGATAGCGCTAACAAGCTTTGTTTTTGTGTTGTCAGCGCGAGTTGGCAGGTTGAAGTGTTTTCACACATCGCATGGTGCTTGTGAAAAATATCACAATTTTGGTCTGCCACGACGAGAATGGATGGTTAGTTATTAGTTAGCTACTGTACTGTAACTAGTTACGAATGCTCATTTTAATTCGCTACTGTTAGTTAGCTAACTAGTTTGCCAAGATGAAGGCCCATCGAAAACAGCTAGCTTAGTTGGCTAACTAGCTAATGCTAAAAACAGTTTAGTACACACACGGATGGGGACAGAAGGCCTCAGTCTCTCAGCCCTAGTAGTTATTAGCTACTTGCTAAACGTAAACAAAAATGCACAAATGTGTGTTTTGACGGGTGTTTCTCAAGCTATTCCTTGGCACGATCGAGTTTGGGAAAACCTGTTCAAGAGGAGCTGCTAAAAAGTAACGTTAGTTAGGTTGTTGATATTGTGCGCTGTTAATTTTTTTGTTTTGTTTCATAGAACTGACATTACATTACTGTCACACTGGATGCACTGACCATGTTTTGTCTGTCACTGTGTCAGGTTTTGGCCGGAAGGATGTGGTTGAGCACCTCTTACAGACTGGTGCTAACGTGCACGCCAGAGACGACGGTGGCCTCATCCCCCTGCACAACGCCTGCTCCTTTGGCCACGCGGAGGTGGTCAGTCTACTGCTGTGCCAAGGTGCGGACCCCAACGCACGGGACAACTGGAACTACACACCTCTGCATGAGGCAGCCATCAAGGGCAAGATTGACGTGTGCATCGGTGAGGGTGGATGTGGCAAAAAAAAATCGTGTGTCTGAAGATAGATCCTAAACTTGAGAATACCAGTACTTTGCTAAAAAATAATACCGTGATATTGCTGCTCCCAGTGCCTTATTATGGCACCCAAATGTACAATGTTGTGTCTTTCAACACTCTTAAACCCTGGTAATTTGCCCAGGAAAGGTTATGTTGACAATATTCAATCAATCAAATTTATATCAAATGTATTTACAAAGCCCTTTTTACATCAGCAAATGTCACAAAGTGCTTATACAGAACCCAGACTAAACCCCCAAAGAGCAAATAATGCAGATGTAGAATTGACTTTACTAAGGTGATTTACTATAGGTAGTTAAAATACTGTAAACTCTGCAAGGTATAAGACTATAATTGAATTAAAATAATGAAACTGTTTCCTATGTCTCCTTCACACAGTGCTCCTCCAGCATGGCGCTGATCCCAACATCCGTAATACGGACGGCAAGTCTGCCCTGGATCTGGCAGACCCCTCTGCCAAGGCTGTGCTCACCGGTGAGTTTCATACAACTACTCTCTTTCAGCCAGTTCTCTCCCCCATTACGTTGGGTACGTTCCTATGTTGTATCTTGTATTTTACGTGACTGCAACTATAACGATCTGGGCCCGCTTTTCCAAAAGCATCTTAAGGCTAAGTTAATCTTGGAACCATAGGATCCTATCGTTCTAACGATTAACTTAGCCATAAGATGCTTTTGGGAAACCGGGCCCAGGACTGTAACCTTTTGTCTGAATCATGGCTTGTCTTGACTTGGAACTCTGTGCCGTTCTAACCTGATATTTTGTATTCAGGTGAGTATAAGAAAGATGAACTCCTGGAAGCGGCAAGGTGAGTATCTTTATCAACTTGTTTCATTGGAGTGATCTGTTTGTAGTATTAGGCTACCTACCACATCTTTAAACATTTTCTAATACAAAATATTTGATCTTTCTTCTGTTCTCTTATGATCTGTGTGCTACAGGAGTGGCAATGAAGAGAAGCTGATGGCACTATTGACCCCACTAAATGTCAACTGCCATGCCAGTGATGGCCGCAAGGTAATAAAGATATCGCCTACACAACCTTACATGCCCACACTTTATATTAATGTTGTATAATATGTAGCGTATGCTTGATTTGTTCTAAATATTGGCGTGACCAACAGCAAGAAAAGTCTGGAGAGAAACTCTGTTTTCAGCCTACATACCAAAAAAAGTCACTTGTGTGGGGATAAAAAACACCATCTCATCCTAGTCTGATTATTATGTTTGGAACACTATGAAGAGGATTTGTGTCATTGTATTGGATTTAGGCAGGGGACGCTTTAATTTGACTGAACTTGTGCCCAGGCCATATTATATATACAGTGCCTTCGGAAAGTATTCAGACCCCTTGACTTTTTCCACATTTTGTTACGTTACAGCCTTATTCTAAAATGGATTAAATTGTTTTTTTCTCCTCATCAATCTACATACAATACCCCATCATGACAAAGCAAAAAGAGCTTAGAAATGTTTGCACATTTATTACAATTTTTTTGTTGAAATATCACATTTACATAAGTATTCAGACCCTTTCCTCAGTACTTTGTTGAAGCACCTTTGGCAGCGATTACAGCATCGAGTCTTCTTGGGTATGACACTACAAGCTTGGCACACCTGTATTTGGGGAGTTTCTCCCATTCTTCTCTGCAGATCCTCTAAAGCTGTCAGGTTTGATGGGGAGTGTTGCTGCACAGCTATTTTCAGGTCTCTCCAGAGATGTTTGATCGTGTTCAAGTCCGGGCTCTGGCTGGGCCACTCAAGGACATTCAGAAACTTGTCCCGAAGCCACTCCTGCGTTGTCTTGGCTGTGTGCTTAGGGTAGTTGTCCTGTTGGAAGGTGAACCTTCGCCCCAGTCTGAGGTCCTGAGCGCTCTGGAGCAGGTTTTCATCAAGGATCTCTCTGTACTTTCCTCCCTTCATCTTTCCCTCGATCCTGACTAGTCTCCCAGTCCCTGCCGCTGAAAAACATCCCCACAGCATGATGCTGCCACCACCATACTTCACCGTAGGGATGGTGCCAGGTTTCCTCCAGATGTGACACTTGGCATTCAGGCCAAAGAGTTCAATCTTGGTTTCATCAGACCAGAGAATCTTGTTTCTCATGGTCTGAGAGTTCTTTAGGTGCCTTTTGGTAAACTCCAAGCAGGCTGTCATGTGCCTTTTACTGAGGAGTGACTTCTGTCTGGCCACTCTACCATAAAGGCCTGATAGGTGGAGTGCTGCAGAGATGGTTGTCCTTCTGGAAGTTTCTCCCATCTCCACATAGGAACTCTAGAGCTCTGTCAGAGTGACCATCGAGTTCATGGTCACCTCCCTGACCAAGGCCCTTCTCCCTTGATTGCTCAGTTTGGCCGGGCGGCCAGCTCTAGGAAGAGTTTTGGTGGTTCCAAACTTCTTCCATTTAAGAATGATGGAGGCCACTGAGTTCTTGGGGACTTTCAATGCTTTGGTACGGTTCCCCAGATCTGTGCCTCGACACAATCCTGTCTCGGAGCTCTACAGACAATTCCTTCGACCTAATGGCTTGGTTTTTGCTCTGACATGCACTGTCAAATGTGGGACCTTGTATAGACAGGTGTGTGCCTTTCCAAATCATGTCCAATCAATTGAATTTACCACAGGTGGACTCCAATGAAGTTGTAGAAACATCTCAAGGATGATCAATGGAAACAGGATGCACCTGAGCTCAATTTCGAGTCTCATAGCAAAGGCTCTGAAAACTTATGTAAATAAGTTATTTCTGTTTATTTTTAAAACTGTTTTCGCTTTGTCATTATGGGGTATTCTGTGTAGATTGCTGAGATTTGTATTTATTTAATCCATTTTAGAATAAGGCTGTAACATAACAAAATGTGGAAGGGTCAAGGGGTCTGAATACTTTCCGAAGGCACTGATTTAACAGCGATGTCAACATGGGATTTTTCAGATTTTTGACTTGAAAGATGCCCATCTGTCCAACTATTTTGTCTCCTGTGATCGTAGTCGAAATGTAATCCTTTTTATTGTATATAAACGTATGTTACCCTATTCAACCATTCCCTGTGTGCAGAGGGTTCATTTTGGTACTCCTTCAGTATTGCTCCAAATAGTTTTTTGCAGAGGGATATTCATAGGAAATATTTTCACTTTTATTTTGGTCCCTCAGTTACCTCTAATTCTAGTAACACTGATCCTCTGTCTTCTGCACATCCAACATTTGCTATAACCAAGTTGTCGCCAATATCGATCAACATTTTTGTTTTTGAATAGTTGGTCATGTTTATCACATCCATTAATATTCTATCATGTAGTGCAGAGTTTCCCAACCTTCTCCTCTGGGATTGTTTTGTTTTAACCCTAAACTGGCACACCTGATTCAATTAGTCAAAGGCTTGATGATTAGTTGACTCATTTAATCAGGTGTGGCAGTTTAGGGTTAAAACAAAAATGTGAAATCATGTTGTGCAGTGTTTCCCAACTCCTGTCCTCGTACTCCCAAAATTAAAAAAAGCCCAAGACAAGCGCTCCTGATTCTACTTGCCAACTAATCATCAAGCCATTGACAAGTTGAGTCAGGTTTTCAAAAATGTGCTGTTGGGGCTACTCGAGGACCGGATTAGGAAACACGGATTGTAGAAATGTTATAGAAATTCCAAATTTAGCTTAATGCATTGTGTCTCTAGCACACTGTCACTGGCCACGTTTACATGCACACCAATATCTCATTATTATTCGGGATACTCAAGTATTCTGTTTGAGTTGACGCGTATAAATATCATATCCCGTTTACAATAACCCAAAAAAGCTTGTATCCAGGTTATGAGAAACCCGGATAAATTGCCTGGGATATGCTTATCTTAGACGGGATACTGTGGCATGTAAACATCTTATCCCATTTACTGTTGTTTTTCACAGTCTGCGCAGGCTCAGTTTCACATATCATGGGTGTTGGGTGATGTTTTCATCTCATTGTCAAACAAATTGCTTTAAAATGTAGGCTACCTGCGGAATTCGATCAACCATAATCATTCCATAATTTATTTTGCTGATACTCTGTACTGGACCGTATAGCCTACTGGTTATACAGCCTATACGTTTCTGCTTATAGTTTCTTACATTTGGTAGGCCATTTGTTTGTCAACTATAGTTACATGCAGCTTCTCTTCTGTCAACTTGTTGCCCCAGAAGACTAAATAAAGTAGTGCTCACCAGAATGTCTTACATCGAAAGAATGAATGCGAAAGTAACCTAGTTAACATTGGTTAAGTTGTCTGTTTCGTTTAAGGACCGGGGAGAAAACGCAATGACTCCAAAACAGTGTAAAGATTGGCCCTGTGCAAAATTTCCTGATGTCATCAGTTTGACCGGTTTTAAGGAAACGAAAAGCTGAGAACTATGAAACACGTTTCAAATGAGACTTCAGTTCGTCTTGGGGGCATATTTTATGTGGTTGAAATACTGTCTACTTGCATGAGTGTCAAAGATGACACATTACACATGCATTTGCATTTTCTCGAGATACTGAAAGAAATCATATTTCTACACTCCTGTTCCAGAGACAAAATTAACATTTGTTGTATCATTTTACTGCAAGAAATGTGTAATTCTACAGGAGTTAATATTACGCTACATTTGAGAGGTTATAGGCCTACAGTCAGTGTCCATATTTCAGTTACTATTCCATTTAACCCATATTAACTTTAATTATGAATATTCTGTTAATTCATGGACAGGGATACTCGTGAGCGGGATATCGAAGGTGCATGTAAATGGTTATCCCGAAAAAGACCTCAAGCGGGATATGAGCTACTATCCGGAATACTCTGCGCACGTAAACATGGTCATTGACTTCCTGTCATGAGTGCGTTGTGGTAATAGGGTGGTTGTTTAGGATTATTTTAATCTTTGCATTGTTATTAGCTGTTGATGAGTTTAGTGTTTGGATCAGAGGGCATTGTGTTTCACCAGAGCACTCCTCTCTCTACTCAGGGCGTCATGACTTGACAATTAACTTCAGTCTGAGGAAAGTGTGTACTTAAAGTCAGAAGGCTCTACTTTGCATTGGTAATTGTGGAATAGTACTGGCTCATTTGTAAATGTAGTTACCCCTCGTCTTGTTTGGCACCAGTTTTAATTATTCAGTTTTTCACTTCCAGTGCATTCTCATGAGTAGAGAAGTCATCGCCAAAAAGCTAGCATCCATCTCAGAGTTGGCAAGAAACCATATCTTGGTCTCCTTTTCATAATTATGAATAATGCATCATCTAGAGACTATTGGCTAGGATGAGCAGTATTTTTCTAGCATCATAATTCACTCTGGCTAACCAGGTCCCTAAAGTGGATGATTTAAAATCATACTCATTATTCTTTGACATTTAGGTTTTCCAAGCACATTACCTTGTTCCTAACTGACATTTTAGGAAATCCTCATTGAAAAAAATTATAATCATAACAGCGTTTCCTCCTCCATCTGTTTTGTTGGCAGAACACATTTGGGTTTATATGAATGGGCCGTTTGTTAAGAAGACTCTTGGGCACACTGTGGTGACAACAAAGCATTCACTCCCTGCACCTCAGTGTGCCTGTGCCAGTCTGAGGGCTTGTGTGGGTGTAGGATAAGCACTTTGGCTTTTCCTGAGGGATAACCAGGGAGCCTGCCTGCCTTATTAAGAATACTACAGAGCAACAGTGAGACTAGTCACATTTCCCTAAAGCTGTGTACTCATTGTACCTGGTGTCACTTTGAATTTATATAAATGGATAATGCCGGTGTGTTTCTCATTCATTTTAAAGGGTGATAGGCTAGAAGTATCCTTTTTTGCTGTGAAATAAAAATACTACAATTTTGTAATTTTTTGTTTTGTTTTGTTTTTTGTGTGACTCTGGCAACATTGTCGATCAGTCAACATCCCAAAAAATGCTGGTAAGTTTATCTCGATAACTGCCACCTGATTGTTGCACTGTTGTGATTTGTATTTTTTTCTTTAATCCATGTTTTATTTGACCAATACGCTGGCTCTCACTTGTAATTAATTGCACATCATGGACATGGGTCTACTGGTCACTTTCATATTTCCTACCCCATGCTCCTGTCCTGTGAATGTGTGTGGGGGGGGGTATATGTGTGCCAGACCTGGGTTTAAATGGTATTTGTTATCTTTCAAATACATTAGCTGTGCTTGATTGAGCTTTCCTGCTGCAACGGTACAGACAGAATAGTCCCTAAAGTGGACTACCAAAACCATGCCTATCTAGCACTTCAGCCAGGCTCAATCACATGCTGAAAGTATTTAAAAGAAAACAGATGGGCGTACCTACTATTTGAACCCAGGTCTGGTGTGTGTGTGTGGTGGTGGAGGAGGTGAGTAAGTGGTTCTGAAGCCATGGCCTGCTTCGCTCATTGGATTTGGAGCTCAAATATAGCACATTGCCTGATTTCCACAGTGCCACCCTCCCCTTTCTGCAGTCCTCTATCTAACTACTTTACACCCTCCCACCTCTGCTAAGTTTCAATCACTTCTTGTTCTTCAATCAATATATTTATTGTAGGCCTGTGACTTTTCAGTTTTGATCAAATGCGCATGTCTGGAAGCCTGCACCTTACATTTTGTCAGTTGATTCTTGTACTATATTGTATGTATTTGTTTGTTTGATTTTTGACACTGTCCGCTTGTCACTTCGACTAGTCTTGAATGGGTAGTGTTCCTTGGATTAAGAAAAATCAATAATTTCTCATCTTTAAGTGCTATGCTGACGTCGCTGCTCATGCTTTTTGAATTATTTGATTTTTTTCCTTGTGATTGCCTTCATCAAACATGAATGATATTGTTGGTCTGTCCTGTCTGAGTTGTTCAGTGGTCTTATTCTGTCTTGATACCTACCAGTGCATGAATGCTACTGTTTCTTCCTTTCTGTCTGTGAGGTAAACTGTTGCTAAACTCCTGGGTGGAAAACTATTCCACAGCTTTGCGTACACTAACATTATTATGCTTGGCTCACATAGGCACCATGTGATTTGGAATGGCCATACAGACCGACACAACATTTGTTATGAATACACAGTAGATTCAATCCTTCCTTAGCCAGCTTTTTAGCATCCTGTATATTATGTTTTGGAAGGAAGGGGTTGAGGGACAAGTCAGATTTCCCTTTTCTCCTTTTCATAACTTGTTTGAGGTAAGCTAGCATCAGTGTGCGACCTAAGAAGTATCTTTTAAGATGGATGATCTGAGAGTTCTGTCAGACTTGCATAGACAGGGCGGTTGAGAATAGGTTGATTGTTTTGGGGTGTAATACTCGAACCATTCTGAGCTTGCATCCTTCCACCATTCAACTGCATTGAAAACTCACAGACCGTTCGTCAATACAATTTGCTTCCTAGCATAATCAGCCATTCACCCACTCTGGCTCTCTGAAGGCAGTGTGTTCTGATGTGTATTGACTCTGAGCTCTGTGTGTCTAATGACATGTCCTCTCTTCCAGTCCACCCCACTGCACTTGGCGGCTGGCTACAACAGAGTCCGCATCGTCCAGCTACTGCTGCAGCACAGGGCAGACGTCCATGCCAAGGACAAAGGGTAAGACCAAACTCAATACAAAACTTTAGTTGTATTTGTACAGCCCCATTTGAAGGCCTGTTTTCCTCCACTGTTTCTTGGTCTAAGAACATTCTCAGCAGAGAAACGTCTCAACCACAGATTCATAGAATAAAATAGCTGTTCATTTTAATGACTATCTCTCTGGCAGTGGCCTGGTCCCTCTCCACAACGCCTGCTCCTATGGACACTTTGAGGTCACAGAGCTTCTGCTCAAGGTAAGGGCTCTAAAAGATTCTAGTTCACTTTTACAAAATGGATTTCTGTAGACCCGTCATTGATGCCCCACTTTAATTAGCCAATTTTAGAATGTTGGTTTTATTGATGGAGAATAATTGATCAACTCTCCTGTCTGTCTACAGCATGGAGCGTGTGTAAATGCCATGGACCTGTGGCAGTTCACTCCTCTCCACGAGGCTGCATCTAAGAACCGTGTGGAGGTGTGTTCTTTGCTGCTGAGCCACGGAGCCGACCCCACCCTGCTCAACTGCCACAACAAGAGTGCCGTGGACATGGCCCCCACCCCCGAACTCAAAGAGAGACTAACCTGTGAGTTCAGTGGGAGACTGGAGAGAACACACGTGCATATACAGTGCATTCGGAAAGAATTCAGACCCCTTCCCTTTTTCCACATTTTGTTACATTACAGCCTTATTCTAAAAATTCTTTTTTTTTTAAATACATCCTCATCAATTTACACACAATACCACATAATGACAAAGCGAAAACGGGTTTGAAGAAATTTTAGCAAATGTATAAAAAAAATAAAACAGAAATACCTTATTTACATAAGTATTCAGACCCTTTGCTATGAAACTCATAATTGAGCTCAGGTGCATCCTGTTTCCATTGATCATCCTTGAGATGTTTCTACAACTTGATTGGAGTCCACCTGTGGTTAGTTCAATTGATTGGACATGATTTGGAAAGGCACACACCTGTCTATATAAGGTCCCACAGTTGACAGTGCATGTCAGAGCAAAAACCAAGCCATGAGTTTGAAGGAATTGTCTGTAGAGCTCCGAGACAGGATTGTGTCGAGGCACAGATCTGGGGAAGGGTACCAAAACATTTCTGAAGCATTGAAAGTCCACAATAACACAGTGGCCTCCATCATTCTTAAATGGGAGAAGTTTGAAACCACCAAAACTCTTCCTAGAGCTTGCCGCCCGGCCAAACTTAGCAATCAAGGGAGAAGGGCCTTGGTCAGGGAGGTGACCAAGAACCCGATGGTCACACTGACAGAGCTTCAGATTTCCTCTGTGGAGATGGTTGTCCTTCTGGAAGGTTCTCCCATCTCTGCAGCACTCCACCAATCAGGCCTTTATGGTAGAGTGGCCAGACGGAAGCCGCCACTCAGTAAAAGGCACATGACAGCCCGCTTGGAGTTTGCCAAAAGGCACCTAAAGACTCTGACCATGAGAAACAAGATTCTCTGGTCTGATGAAACCAAGATTGAACTCTTTGGCCTGAATGCCAAGCGTCACATCTGGAGGAAACCTGGCACCATCCCTATGCTGAAGCATGGTGGTGGCAGCATCATGCTGTGGGGATGTTTTTCAGCGGCAGGGACTGGGAGACTAGTCAGGATCGAGGGAAAGATGAACGCAGCAACGTACAGAGATCCTTGATGAAAACCTGCTCCAGAGCACTCAGGACGTCAGACTGGGGTGAAGGTTCACCTTCCAACAGGACAACGACCCTATGCACACAGCCAAGACAACGCAGGAGTGGCTTCGGGACAAGTCTCTGAATGTCCTTGAGTGGCCCAGCCAGAGCCCGGACTTGAACCCGATCAAACCTATGGAGAGACCTGAAAATAGCTGTGCAGTGACGCTCCCCATCCAACCTGACAGAGCTTGAGAAGAATGGGAGAAACTCCCCAAATACAGGTGTGCCAAGCTTGTAGCGTCATACCCAAGAAGACTCGAGGCTGCCAAAGGTGCTTCAACAAAGTACTGAGTAAAGGGTCTGAATACTCATTTAAATGTGATATTTTAGTTCTTTATTTTCTCATAAATTTGCAAACATTTCTACAAACCTGTTTTTGCTTTGTCATTATGGGGTATTGTGTGTAGATTGATGAGGCAAATCAATTTACTTAATCCATTTTAGAATAAGGCTGTAACGTAACAAAATGTGGAAAAAGTCAAAGGGTCTGAATACTTTCGGAATGCACTGTATACATGTGTGCGCACATTTTTATATACATGATAATGAAAAAACACTTGCACACAGACTACTCTCTCAATTCACAAAGACTACAGACCGATGAGAATGTCTGCGTCGGCCCTCGGCTCTTCTCACATTTCAATCTCCCCTTTTCGTTCAATCTCCTTTCTGCCATCCAGATGAGTTTAAAGGTCATTCGCTGCTCCAGGCAGCTCGGGAGGCAGACATGGCCAAGGTGAAGAAGACCCTGGCCCTGGAGATCATCAGCTTCAAACACCCACAGACCAATGAGACCGCCCTGGTGAGGTCATCACTGCTCCTTCTGGCTAATGCTCAATGTCACAGTGACACAGAACGTTACCTCATAATCAACAGCTATGGATGTCTAAAATGGCACCCTATTTCCTATATGAAAAGTTATGGGCCATGATTAAAAGTAGTGCACTATATAGGGAACAGGGTGCCATTTGGGATGCATCCTATGTCACTGTCAGAATCCGTTTGTGTGACACATGACCTAGGATGACCACTATAAACAAGCACAAAACCTGAGAAGGCATTCACACATGCTCCATACAGTGATATAATGGAAGGTGTTGTCCCTCTGTTTCAGCACTGTGCCGTTGCCTCCCCTCACCCCAAACGGAAGCAGGTGACAGAGCTGCTGCTGCGTAAAGGTGCCAACATCAATGACAAGAACAAAGAGTAAGACACCATTACAACGAGGAGACCATGTCAGTGTTTCACATATTGTATAGGAGGCCCCCCCCAAAAAAAAATACTTTAGCATCTATTGGTTTCAGTTAAGAATGTTGGCTTGTTAAACTGCAGAATGAGAATCCTCTGAGGCTGATTCCTGCACAAGGAAAGCAATGCCCCTAAACAATCGCTCTCTCCTTCCTGTCTGTCTGTAGCTTCATGACGGCCCTGCATGTTGCGGCCGAGAGAGCACACAACGACATCCTGGAGGTGCTGCAGAAACATGGAGCCAAGGTACACACTGCAGGCCTCTTCAGTCTAACAAATACCATTTCATTTAGCTTGTCATATCTCTCTCTCTGGCTCGTAGCCTCCATATCTGATAACTTCACAAAAAAAGATTATGAAATAAGTGTATCACATTTAGCTTTGAGTCTGTTGCTGTTTGTGTGACTGACTATTCCCTCTGTCCTTCTCCCTCTGTCCTTCTCCCCCGTCCTTCTCCCTCCCCCCTCCGTCTCCGACCCTCCAGGTGAATGCGGTGGACACCCTGGGGCAGACGGCCCTCCACAGGGCAGCCTTGGCGGGCCACATCCAGACATGCAGGCTGCTGCTGAGCTACGGGGCTGACCCGGCCATCGTCTCCCTGCAGGGCTTCACTGCCTCACAGATGGGCAACGAGGCCGTGCAGCAGATCCTCAATGGTACAGTAGTAGAGCACCTTGGGTTAAATACAAAGATTCTCTTTTATATTCTACTCTCTACATTGGGATTGACAATGGTGCTTGTGTGCATCTAAGATGTTTTATGAATTTTGATGAAAGATTCATTACATACATATGGCCTTTAAATCTAGGCTATGCAGTGATGGTAAGTTAGCAGGATGTATAACAAAGAAACTATCGGTTATGTTGCCCATAAATATTGCACAGTGCTTTGTCAAATTTCACAGTATGTTTTATTTCATGATGTTGGTCCGTTTCCTACAGAAAATGTTCCAACTCGTAACTCTGATGTGGACTACCGGTTTCTGGAAGCCGCCAAGGCTGGAGATTTGGACACTGTGCAGGTAGGCTGATCAGCTACATCATCTCGGGTTCATGAATTCAATCATGTTCCATACATCAACGATGATCTACCTACCACCATGAATCCAAGATGTCTTCCTCTGTCACTTTTGATATTCTGTCTATGTTGTCTCGTCTGTGTTTTGTAGCAACTGTGCACTCCTCAGAACGTGAACTGTCGGGACCTGGAGGGTCGTCACTCCACCCCTCTGCACTTTGCTGCAGGCTACAACCGTGTGGCCGTGGTGGAGTACCTGCTACATCATGGAGCTGACGTACACGCTAAAGACAAAGGGTACGTGTTGTCTTACTAGTCCACCCTACTACCTCTGTCTTTCCTTACTGTCTTTGCAGAGACATTTACTTTTACCTCAGATTGTCAGCAAAAAGGCTTTCACTTTGTGTTGAATACATATCTTTGTATTGGCTTTCATTCTGCATTGAATACATCTTTATCATTGGATTACATTTAGCATTCAATACGTACAATACTTGAAACCTTTAGTCATATAATTACATTATTTATAGGATCTCTGTGCCTTCAGTGGTCTAACTAGTCTGTCTGTCCTGCAGCGGTCTGGTGCCCCTCCACAATGCCTGCTCCTATGGTCACTATGAGGTGGCAGAGCTGCTGGTGAGACACGGGGCGTCGGTGAACGTAGCTGACCTCTGGAAGTTCACCCCTCTCCACGAGGCTGCTGCCAAGGGCAAATACGAGATCTGCAAACTGCTCCTCAAGGTTAGTCTAGCTGTGCCTTTCATATCTTCTGAAATGATGAGGTCCCAATAGCATAATAAGGCTATACTGAGGCATTTCTATAGTCAAAACAGCAAATTATTTATTGTGATAGCTTTTTATAGACTTTGCTCAAAGCACCAACGTGTCTCTGTGTAGCTATGTGTATAGCTAGAAGAGATTTTCAACGACAGAACAAAGTATTTTTTAATGTACATTCATGATGTATTTGTGTGTGTTGCTCCAGCATGGAGCAGACCCCACCAAGAAGAACCGTGACGGTAACATGCCTCTGGACATGGTGAAGGATGGAGACACGGACATCCAGGACCTACTGAGAGGAGACGCTGCCTTGCTGGATGCTGCTAAGAAGGGCTGTCTGGCCCGTGTCCAGAAACTCTGCAGCCCAGAGAACATCAATTGTAGAGACACACAGGGACGCAACTCCACCCCCCTGCACCTTGCAGGTACTGAACCTACCAGAATCAATTTGTGGAATCAATCAATACATTTTATATTTTTATAAAGCACTTTTTACATCAGCAGTTGTCACAAAGTGCTTTACAATTACCCAGCCTAAACCGCAAAGCAGTGGAATCAATTCATTGAATGGAAAATGTGGAAACCAGACACAGACCTTTACCACTCAAACATAAGTAGATCCCCTTACATAAAAGGATGACAGGCAAATCATCAAACCCTGGACAGTTTGATCATTTGGAGCTATATTATTACTTTGACACATTACAGAAAGATCTTTCATTCAGGTTTTTTTGTACGGTAGACTGCCATGTTGTCATCCGTCTTGTTTCCCACCTCTGTAGCTGGCTACAACAACCTGGAGGTGGCAGAGTATCTCCTGGAGCATGGGGCTGATGTCAACGCACAGGACAAAGGAGGCCTCATCCCCCTGCACAACGCTGCCTCCTACGGGGTGAGTCGGCACAAAGATTACGCCTCGGAAGACATTGTACATGCTGTACGGTTTGGCCTAAGGGTTTATAACATAGATAATGCATACAAAATACCTACGCTGTGACCTTGAGGCCTAAGATATGTAACAGCTTGGATCTAAGGCACTGCATCGCACTGCTAGCTGTGCCACTAGAGATCCTGGTTCGACTCCAGGCTCTGTGGAAGCCGGCCGCGACCGGGAGACCCATGAGGCGGCGCACAATTGGCCCAGCGTCGTCCAGGGTAGGGGAGGGAATGGCCGACAGGGATGTAGCTCAGTTGGTAGAGCATGGTGTTTGCAACGTGTGGGTTTGATTCCCACGGGGGGCCAGTATAAAAAAAATATATATATAAAAAATTCTAATGTATGCACTCACCAACTGTAAGTCGCTCTGGATAAGAGCGTCTGCTAAATGACGTAAATGTAAGACTTTTTAGATATTGTTTGGGTTACAAAACCTTATAGAAACCCGTACAGCAAATACAAGGACAAAACACCCACGCTGTGATGAAAGTCACCTTGTGGAAAGCTTAAGAAGATATGGAACAGCGTGGCTGTCATCAGTTTCTGGGCATGTCATGATTCAATCGTGTTACTAATTTAGTCTCTCCTCTCATCTGCTACTTCTATCCTCTGCTCCTCTCCTCAATCGCTCCTCTCCTGTCTTTCCTCTTCTCTCCTACAGCATGTGGACATTGCTGCCCTCCTGATAAAGTTCAACACGTGTGTGAATGCTACAGACAAGTGGGCCTTCACCCCCCTCCATGAGGCGGCTCAGAAGGGCCGGACCCAGCTGTGTGCTCTCCTGCTGGCCCACGGAGCGGACCCCACCATGAAGAATCAGGAGGGACAGACTGCACTGGACCTGGCCACGGTAACACGCCTTGATCTCCTACTGTTAGAGCAGCTAGCAATGCCACAAAATGAAGTGTTGTTTTTTGCTGTTACTGGCAGACATTTGCTTGAATGGTGAAGGTGCATAAAGATAGGAATTCAGATCTGACGCAATCGTTTGCGCACTATCCACAGTTTAACTACGGCGCGCGACATGGTTCAATCTGCCTATAAATCAGAACAATCTACTTTTTTGTTTTTTCTAATTGCCGCCGTCTTGGAGCTAGAATTGGAATCGTGTTTACTGTGCTAATGCCCATACAAAAAGATGAACGATACAGTACGGTGAACTTGGCAAGTTAGGCATTTGTTAGAAGTACATGGGGGCTGCCATCTTTATGCACCATACCGTTCTAAATGCTTACCATTTTTCCCATTTATATATTTTGACACACTTAGCAGAAACTAGAGATTTGGCCAATACTGAAACAGCCTGAAATTCAAACATTTAGACCAACCAGTTCTGACCCATGGTTTCTCCATCTAATTATGTCTTCCTCTCAGGCTGATGACATCCGGGCCCTGCTGATGGATGCCATGCCCCCAGACGCCCTGCCCAGTTGCTTCAAGCCCCAGGCCACAGTGGTCAGCGCCGGCTCGGTCATCTCCCCGGCCTCCACGCCCTCCTGCCTGTCTGCAGCCAGCAGCATCGACAACCTGGCCGGGCCCCTCAATGAGCTGGGAGCCGCAGGGACCTCCGGGGTGGCCGACGGGGCCACGGGCTCTGAGAGGAAGGAGGGAGCATGTAAGTAGCGCTATAGAGCCAGGATCGAAACTGGGGCCGGGGTTTTAGCATGTAGCTGATATATTCTTGTAGATTCAACAGATCTTAACTCCATCACCAGCTTTGACTCACTGGATTTGTATTTGTATTTATTAGGGATCCCTATTAGCTGCTGCCAAGGCAGCAGCTACTCATCCTGGGGTCCAAACACATTAAAGCATGTACATTACATATAAAACAGTACATCATATAACATTATTACGGCACTACATATCTACAATACAAAATGTATAATGAAGTCTGGTTGAAGACTAAGGGCCATACTGATTCATCTGTATTGACTATCATTTTACTCACATATTGAATTTGCTTTGTATTCCAGTGGCGATGTTGGACATGAACATCAGTCAGTTCTTGAAGAGCTTGGGTCTGGAACATCTGAGGGACATCTTTGAGAGAGAACAGGTGACTGTTTTAATGATAGAGTTTTATGCTATATCATAACTTATTTAACAGGGCATCTAATTAGTCTGACATCTGTCTTTTTCCCCCTCTTGAAGTTGCTGTTGTCATGACACAGTTCAGGATCCCTGCTCTGAATTAAATGTCCTGTTCTCACCCAGATCTCTCTGGATGTTCTGGCTGACATGGGTCACGAGGAGCTGAAGGAGATTGGGATCAACGCCTACGGCCACCGACACAAACTAATCAAGGGAGTAGAGAGGCTGCTGGGAGGACTACAAGGTCTGGACCAATGTTCCCTGACATTTTTTTAGACACTGAGTACATTTCTGGTCTGCTGAGCGCAAACTTGAACGTTGTGAAAATTCTGTGCAACTTCCAGCACGTGTTTACTGTGAACACTGAGGCTGTACCTGCTTTAAGTTACAGTTTTAACAGTGACCAAGTAGGCTACTGTGGCTATTTGATCATATTGTAGGCCTACCAGAGTGGAGAAAAAAAAATGCGCCCCGTAACATTTTAACATGGAAATAGCTGTTTTATCATTCAGCCTACAGTAGCAGCCAATGTTTGGTGTTCAATGTAGGCCTACATTCCATGAGACTTTTTAAAAAACATGCGAGGCTTGACATTAACCTGTTTATCCACTTGTCCTTCAGACAAGGAGGTGACTGAAATTGTTGTTTGACGCAAGAAAACAAATAAAATGCATTATTATTCCCATACCATTATTACAGAGAATCAGACAAGTTGTGCTAGCTACCCTCTGCCTATTGGCTACTTAGCTTATTCAAGCCTGTCTCAAAATGCAACACTGCCCCTTTAAGACCAAAAAACGATCGTTACCTGACTTGCTTTTCAAAGTTTAGTGCTCTTTTTTTTGTCCAGCACTAGGCCTAATATACGTCTGGGAAACTGGCCCTGAAAGTATAGGTGGGAAGCCAACCCAATGTGTAACAAAGCATGAGTGCGTAACAGGTTATTTGTTTGTTCTCCAGGTGCCAACCCGTACCTGACATTCCACTGTGCCAACCAGGGCACAGTCCTCATTGACCTTGCCCCTGACGACAAGGAGGGCCAATCAGTGGAGGAGGAGGTGGGTACACCCATACAGAGAGATACACGGAGTGTACAAAACATTAGGAACACCTGCTCTTTCCATGACATAGACTGACCAGGTGAAAGCTATGATTCCTTATTGATGTCACTTGTTAAATCCACTTCAATCAGTGTAGATGAAGGGGAGGAGACCATTAAAGAAAGATTTTTAAGCCTTGCGACATGGATTGTGTATGTGTGCCATTCAGAGGGTGAATGGGCAAGACAAAATATGTAAGTGCCTTTGAACAGTGTATGGTAGTAGGTGCCAGGCACACCAGTTTGTGTCTTGAACTGCAACGCTGCTGGCTTTTTCACGCTCAAAAGTTTCCCATATGTATCAAGAATGGACATCCAGCCAACTTGACACAACTGTTGGAAGAATTGCAGTCAACATGGGCCAGCATCCCTGTGGAATGCTTTTGACTCCTTGTAGAGTCCATGCTCAAATGAATTGAGGCTGTTCTGTTCAATATTAGGAAGGTGTTCCTAATGTTTTGTACACTGGTGTATATTGTATACGCATGTATTATATTTGATTCTGTGAGTTGACCTCATCACACTCTGGTCTGAGTACTGATAAAGAAAACTACAGCATCCTAATGAAGCTGAGTGAAGATTCTGTACCAACTGAGTGCCATGTTTAGAGAAATCGAATGAATTCCTGTGATTTTAAGACGTTTCATGTTTATTTTTCTCTCTGCTCCAGATGCAAAGTACCATCCGAGAACACAGGGATGGAGGCAACGCAGGAGGGGTGTTCAGCAGATACAACATCATCAAGGTCAGCTGTACATGATATTACAGTACTACACGCTCTACTCGCTACATTTGCTCATAGGATGGAGCTCATCCTCCATCACATTTATTGATTGGTAAGAATGCACAATGGCAGGGGTTGGCAACAGGCTGCCCGCAAGTTTTTTTTTAAAATTACATTTCTTTTCTGAATTCATGAGGAATTCAGCAAAAATTAGTTTAATTTAGGAAATCTGTTCCCAAGTATTCTCACGAATAACACGAGACGTGATCCTGTCTTAATGTAATCAAGGTATGAAATGACTTATTTTCAAATAGTGTCTTTTTGAGCTTAGTTGTGGTCAGTTTGCAGTGTACAAATTATTATAATTATGTTCCGGCCCCCCGATCATTCGTTTGACAAAAATTGGCATTGGGCTGAATCTAGTTGCCTACCCCTGCACTATGGTTTCAGGAACTCTGGTAGTGTTAATGATTCCATCTTCTGAAAAGGAAGGAAGATTAGAAGTCATTAGTATTGCTGCTGTAGTTTATTCCTGTCTGTGTGTCCATGCAGATTCAGAAGGTGGTCAATAAGAAGCTGCGGGAGCGATACACACACCGCCAGAAGGAGATCTCCGATGAGAACCACAACCACCACAATGAGCGTATGCTCTTCCATGGTAACAAGACATATTCCATATTCATATTACGACCTGTTTTATTTTTTACCACGCTCCTTGTTAATTCAACAACAAAAATTATGTCTTAACTGATTATCACTAGAAAAATGTTAACCGTGTTTGTCATTATTTCTTGTTTTTTACAAATACGAATTTCAGTCGTATTTGACATTTGTTCTTGTTTCATGTCTTTTGGTTCTCCAGGTTCTCCGTTCATAAATGCCATCATCCACAAAGGCTTTGACGAGCGGCATGCGTACATCGGAGGGATGTTTGGAGCAGGGATCTACTTTGCTGAGAACTCCTCTAAGAGTAACCAGTATGTGTATGGCATCGGGGGCGGCACCGGATGCCCCACTCACAAAGACCGCTCCTGTTACCTGTGCCACAGGTGAGACATGATCGATGGAAAGAACACATATTTAGGTGCATTGAGGCTTTACTGCTATTACTCATGAATAGACTGTTGCCAAACTAGTGCCTCTCTCTCAATCAATTAATCTATCAATCAATCATGGCCTTCATCAGAGCTATGATAATTATGAAACCTCATTAGTGAACCATCATTTGACCCCTGTTCTCCGTGACCTACAGGCAGATGTTATTCTGCCGTGTGACCCTGGGGAAGTCCTTCCTCCAGTTCAGTGCCATGAAGATGGCCCACGCCCCCCCTGGACACCACTCTGTGATTGGCCGGCCCAGCGTCAACGGCCTGGCCTACGCAGAGTACGTCATCTACAGAGGGGAGCAGGTGAGACTTAAATTGAATTCTACTTTATTTATCCCCTCAAAGACAAGTCCAGACATTAGGCAATCAGGCAGAAGTTTTTACACGTTAGGGGCCGGTTTCCCGGACACAGATTTAAGCCTAGACCTGGACTAAAGAATCCACAATGGAAAATCTCCTTTGAAATTGCTTTGTAATCCAGTACTTATTATTTGCTCTTCTCATTGACTTCTGTCCCATGTGTGTTGGCAGGCCTACCCAGAGTATCTCATCACCTATCAGATCCTTAAGCCGGAGAGCACAGCCGCGTCTGCTGCAGGAGAGGATCAGAAGACCTAGTCCTGCACCACCAGACCAATCTCACACACACAGTTCCTGAACACAGTCCTCCTGACCCACAACACATGACTGAAGCTTTTTGGTGTTTTTTTCTGTTTTATTGTAATGCCTAAACCTTTTTATTTTCATCACAGACTGAGTTCCAGTTCCATTCTTCTTGTCCAGTACAGTAACCGTAGACTGGGCAGATGACATGAAATATATTGTAATATACTGTAATATACTATGAAATATACTGTAATATATTTAAGCAATAAGGCCCGAGGAGGTGTGGTATATGTCCAATATACCACAGCTAAGGGCTGTTCTTAAGCATGACGCAACGCGGAGTGCCTGGATACAGCCCTTAGCTGTGGTATATTGGCCAAATACCACAAACCCCAGAGATGCCTTATTGCTATTATAAACTGGTTACCAACGTAATTAGAACAGTATAAATATATTTTTTTCATACCCGTGGTATACGATCTGATATACCACGGCTTTCAACCAATCAGGGCTCGAACCACCCAGTTTATAATATTAAATAAACTGTTGTATATTATCTCCTGCTTGTGGTGATAGGCTTTCAGTTTCCTTTGCATTGGCTGCATGTATAGACAGGCGCATGTATGGCAAATATCGGGTGTGGGTTCCCCACTTTCTACCCCTGGAGAGGGGGTTGTAGAGATTCGCCCTCATCTGCCCTGCAGTGGTCAGAATAATTGTCTACCATTCTCACCTAATCATGTCTTGTGACTTGGAGAATCACCTCTTTTCAACGCTGTTGTTCTCAACCAGTCTGTAACCCCTGTAATACTGCCCCCCGCCCAGCCTTCCTTACATACATACATACATACTGTATAGCCATTGAATAGCTGATGATATTTGTGATTTATAATGATACAGATAACACTAGTACCACATGGATTACTCTATTATTAATAGGATTGCTATTCATGGACTCTTCTTGAATGACCTTACTACATGCCTGAGGTATATTCCAGATAAAGCAGGACATCAGGAGAACCATAGTATTAGGAATTATAATTATACGAGGAGAACACACATGATTTAGAAGAGCAGTCATCTACTCGGACATATTATTTGTTGCACAAGAAGTGTGAACTCCACAACCCGGATTGCCATGGTCTTATTCATGGACTTCAAATCCATGCGTAAAGATTTGCACTTTTAAATGGATACTATTTAAGTTATTTGAAATTAATTGCAAATGTAATGGTAAAAAAATTATGTATGTACAGGTTGTGTAAATGGATGTGTATCACAGTTGATGTTTAACATTGTCATTTGGAGTTTTATTGTAAATTAAGTCTAAATTCCTTTCTGGCCTTGATTATGTCTACTTTTTGAATAAACGTTGTCCATGTAAGAGCAGTTTGTATATAGTAAGTATAAGCTGGAAGTAGAGGCCTAAGCATTGTTGTTCACTAGTTTACTCCAATTAGGGAAAGGGTGGTGGGGTTGGAAAGTAATGAAGGGGAATATATTTTTAAAAAATGGTGTGTGTGTGTGTTTGTGTGTGTATATATATATATATATATATATACAGTGAGGGAAAAAAAGTATTTGATCCCCTGCTGATTTTGTACGTTTGCCCACTGACAAAGACATGATCAGTCTATAGTTTTAATGGTAGGTTTATTTGAACAGTGAGAGACAGAATAACAACAACAAAAATACAGAAAAACGCATGTCAAAAATGTTAAATTGATTTGCATTTTAATGAGGGAAATAAGTATTTGACCCCTCTGCAAAACATGATTTAGTACTTGGTGGCAAAACCCTTGTTGGCAATCACAGAGGTCAGACGTTTCTTGTAGTTGGCCACCAGGTTTGCACACATCTCAGGAGGGATTTTGTTCCACTCCTCTTTGCAGATCTTCTCCAAGTCATTAAGGTTTCGAGGCTGACGTTTGGCAACTCAAACCTTCAGCTCCCTCCACAGATTTTCTATGGGATTAAGGTCTGGAGACTGGCTAGGACACTCCAGGACCTTAATGTGCTTCTTCTTGAGCCACTCCTTTGTTGCCTTGGCCGTGTGTTTTGGGTCATTGTCATGCTGGAATACCCATCCACGACCCATTTTCAATGCCCTGGCTGAGGGAAGGAGGTTCTCACCCAAGATTTGACGGTACATGGCTCCGTCCATCGTCCTTTTGATGCGGTGAAGTTTGTCCTGTCCCCTTAGCAGAAAAACACCCCCAAAGCATAATGTTTCCACCTCCATGTTTGACGGTGGGGATGGTGTTCTTGGGGTCATAGGCAGCATTCCTCCTTCTCCAAACACGGCGAGTTCAGTTGACGCCAAAGAGCTCGATTTTGGTCTCATCTGACCACAACACTTTCACCCAGGTCTCCTCTGAATCATTCAGATGTTCATTGGCAAACTTCAGACGGCCCTGTATATGTGCTTTCTTGAGCAGGGGGACCTTGCGGGCGCTGCAGGATTTCAGTCCTTCACGGCGTAGTGTGTTACCAATAGTTATTGGTGACTATGGTCCCAGCTGCCTTGAGATCATTGACAAGATCCTCCCGTGTAGTTCTGGGCTGATTCCTCACCGTTCTCATGATCATTGCAACTCCACGAGGTGAGAACTTGCATGGAGCCCCAGGCCGAGAGAGATTGACAGTTATTTTGTGTTTCTTCCATTTGCGAATAATCGCACCAACAGTTGTCACCTTCTCACCAAGCTGCTTGGTGATGGTCTTGTAGTCCATTCAAGCCTTGTGTAGGTCTACAATCTTTTCCATGACATCCTTGGAGAGCTCTTTGGTCTTGGCCATGGTGGAGAGTTTGGAATCTGATTGATTGCGTCTGTGGACAGGTGTCTTTTATACAGGTAACAAACTGAGATTAGGAGCACTCCCTTTAAGAGTGTGCTCCTAATCTCAGCTCGTTACCTGTATAAAAGACACCTGGGAGACAGAAATCTTTCTGATTGAGAGGGGATCAAAAACATATTTCCCTCATTAAAATGCAAATCAATTTATAACATTTTTGACATGCGTTTTTCTTTGTTTTTCTTTTTGTTATTCTGTCTCTCACTGTTCAAATAAACCTACCATTAAAATTATAGACTGATCATTTCTTTGTCAGTGTGCAAACGTACAAAATCAGCAGGGGATCAAATACTTTTTTCCCTCACTGTATATAAAAAACATGGGGGATTGGAAGTGATACAGACAATTACATTGATGGAAGTTACAATCTATCTGCAATATTAAGCTGATCTACCCCCTAAAAAAAAAAAAAAGAGCAGTTTGTTGGTCATTTTATTTACATGTTGGCTATGATTATTCATTACAGTTTGTAAGATACAGTATTAAATATGCAATTAGTATAGCCAAACGTTACAAAACGCAATGTCTAACAATGCAGAAGTTAAACATGATTTAGTAGTAGAGAAAAGTAATTACAGAGCTGATAATGCTTTTAAAAGCACTTAAGTTGAAAGATGTATGAGGCATGGATACCTTGATTTAAAAACAAAAATCCCAACAGCTTGATCCGTTCAACACCTGGGCCCGTATCTCTAAATAATTTTTGTGCAAAAAGTGGCTCCTAGCGGCCAAATTCTAAGAAAATTCTCAGAGGCATGACGTTCTTAGAATTTCCCCTAAAAGTGACACGAAAATCCCAGTTAATATAAAAGCTATTCCTCAAGAGTCCTAGCGCTTAAAAGGGCTCCTAAGGCGAGATCTGCTAAGAGCAGGGAAGAGGACTTTTAGTGGCTTAGGAGTTACCCTAAGCAGCTGCACAAAATGGCCAACAGAGGAGGCAGGAGAGATGTCCTGCAAACACTGGATGACAGGGAATTATTGAGACGCTACAGATTGGATCGTGCAGGAATCATGTTTGTGGTGGATCTCCTTAGAGATGCAATTACTTCACCAACTCGACGCCACAACGCTATTACACCGGAGAAGAAAGTAATCACAACCCTGAGGTATTTGGCAACAGGGAAAATGCAACAATGCAGCAGTGATGACTTGGGTCTGTCCCAATCCTCCGTCAGCAGAGTCATCACCCAAACACTGACAGCTTTGTCACAACCTAATATTGTGACACAATTTGTTTCATTCCCGCTGGATGCCCGCACTTTACACACACATAAAAGGGCATTTATGGACATTGCAGGATTCCCTGGCGTTGTGGGTGTAATTGATGGAACACATGTGAGAATAATTGCGCCATCAGAGGACGAGGCTGTCTTTGTTAACAGGAAGAATTTCCACAGCATCAATGTGCAAATAGTGTTCAATGCGGCCTGGAAGATTTTGGACATTGTGGCTAAATGGCCAGGCTCCACACATGATGCGAGAATGCTCTCCGAGAGTGGCATCAGACAGCTTTTTGAGAGACGCTATGTGCCAGCTAATTGCCACTTGTTAGGGGACAGTGGCTACCCATGCAAACCATGGCTCCTTACACCTTACCTCCAGCCACGCCAAGGGCCCCAACTAAACTATAACAGGTAAGCCAAACAATACAAAAATCATGGAAATGAAATGCAAGCAATATGTTAGAGCATCCAAGTAGTGCAATATTTCCATCAAATAATTAAAGGTCTGTATTCTATTGTAGGGCCCACAAGACAACAAGAGCGGTGGTGGAGCGTGGCATAGGCCAGCTAAGAGGCGCTTTCATGTTCTCCACGGAGAGGTGCGGCTGAGGCCTGAAAAAGTCAGCAAACTCATCATAGCCTGTGCAATATTACACAATATTTGCAAGGTTAGACAGATTGCAGAACCTCTGGAGGATGGCGATGAGGATGAGGATGGAGACAACGATGAGGATGGTGGTGAAGAAGATATTCACATTCCACAGGGGAACCTAGCCCAGAGTGGACTGCCTTACAGGGCAAACTTCACAAATTTACATTTCAGGCAAGCTGTAGCCCCATGTCATTTGAGAACTTGTGATGGTATTAAGAACTACCACAGTTTTACTGCACATCACCTGCAACTGTTAAATGCAAGACACAGAACACAATCTCTAAATGGTTTATTTTTTAGGTGTTCAATTTTAAGGCGGTAGTACTCCTCCTGAAGGGAAAGGACTTTTTTTTGTTGTTCAAACACATCAATTGTGAGTTGCAATCTTCTCTCCTGCAGGGATGCTGACGGAGCAGGTGCTGCGGATGGGAATGGTGTTTGATCCGCCGGGCTATCCTGAGTAGCAGCTGCAGATGGTTCAGGCGGCAAACTTGATGGGCCCGGTTCTTGTGATGGCTCCATGCTACAGAAATACATAGGCCTAGTTTAATTATTGTTTTGATTAAATTAATTTAATACAATGAGCATGGATAACACATGAAATGGCTTCTGCAATGAATAAACACTGTTGATATGAATAACCCTGTGTCCTACCTTTGCTGCATTTCAAGGGCCTGCATCATTGACGTGTCAATGCCTGTTGGCAGCCCGGTGACACTGACCTCAGAGTGTCCCAGGACTTGAAAGACAGTGTCGGCCACCTGGGACAGCCGCTTTGCAGGTGGTCCACCCCTAGAAAGAAACAGTCAATGAACACAGTACTTAGGCATGTAAATTAACTTTGCCAGCAGGAGCAAATTGCCAGATTATGTGGTAGGCCATAGTATTTTGCTCACCTGTGAGTGAGGATTCCCGCTTGTGTGCTGCAATCTCATCTTTTGCCTTGGACTGCAGCACATACCACCTTTTCTCACAATCGTCGCCTGTCCGCACCACCAGTGGAAAAGAGGCATTGATTGTTTGGGATATTGTGTCCCAGGCGCGCCTCTTGCCTTGGCTAGTGACAGTTGGGCCAAATTTTCCTCGTAACATACCTTTATGTTCGTTCACCAACTGGGCCAGCAACAAACCTTGCTCCTCAGTCCAGTTCGAGCTTGCGATTCCTTTTTTCTCCATTTTCTGTGTTTGTAGGATATTTGTTAACAAGCCTTCATAAATAGACCAGCCAGCAATCACAGACATTGTTAAAAGCTGAGCTGTGTTACCCTCGTTAAGTTCACACTGAGTTGTAACGTTGCAATTTCTACTTCATTAAGGACAGCCCCTTGAGATAGGCCATCTTGTTTTCAATGGGGTCCATATGGAAGTGAAAGTACAAAATATGCCAGCTAGGATATTAATATGAGCAAATGAGACACAAATCATTATTTGAACAGGGTGTAATGAGCTTAAGTTTTCACATATTTTAGATTCTAATGTTAGGCTATAACCCCCTACAGCTTACTATTCATTTTCCAGATATTTTCTTGAATGTGAAATATTATTTACAATTATAGTCTGCATAAGATTAGAGTGTATAATTATGTTTATTGATTTGAGGGTACATCCTTTGCTCATTATCACCAAAAGTTCATTTTCATCAAACTTGTAGGATCAACCAATCACGGCTTTTGAAATGATGACTCATACCTAGCAACGGGGTCAACCACACCTCCTCACTAAGATAGGATTTTTCATCCATTCCTGGCTCAGAGTTCACTGAAAATGTTCTGGAATCACTTCTAAGCTAAAACTCCTGGCAAGGAATTTTTAGGTTAAGTTAGGAGCTCTCTGAGAGGATTCTCAGAATCTTTAAGGATACGGGCCCTGATTATTAGTTATTACAGCTCCATAGATAAAACAATAAAATAAAAAAGAAGGTAATATACATAAAAAGAAACAAGTCAATGTTTCAAAACTAGAACCATTACTACATAGTAGCTACCGGACTTGAGTTTTCTGCAATGAGCTTTCTGTCTCAGTCGAGTCAAGGGTCAACTTGTATCTGACACTCGGTCACTGTGGCTGGTGAAGGCATAACAATGTCTTCTTGAGTCCCTGCCGCTGGAGTAGGGACTATGGTCAGAGTACTGGCTGGTCTCTGGGATTATGATAGGCTGTACTCCAATAGTTGGAGATACAGGGAACCTGTTTGCATAGCATGGATTCATGGTGAAGGAATTTGTGAAGAAGGGATTCAGGGAATAGGGATGAAGCAATATTTTTCAAACACAATTCTTAAAGTAAAATCCTTCAAACATACAGCTTACCTCATAGCTCAAACCTCTGGCCTTTCTGACATGCGCTTGATCCTAAATAACAAAACAAGTTTTAAAGGAGACTTGGATACAGATTAATATAAGCTCAGCAAAAAAAGAAACGTCCCTTTTTCAGGACCTTGTCTTTCAAAGATAATTAGTAAAAATCCAAATAACTTCACAGATCTTCATTGTAAAGGGTTTAAACAGTTTCCCATGCTTGTTCAATGAACCATAAACAATTAATGAACATGCACCTGTGGAACGGTCGTTAAGACACTAACAGCTTACAGACGGTAGGCAATTAAGGTCACAGTTATGAAAACTTAGGACACTAAAGAGGCCTTTCTACTGACTCTGAAAAACACCAAAAGAAAGATGCCCAGGGTCCCTGCTCATCTGCATGAACGTGCCTTAGGCATGCTGCAAGGAGGGTCCATCATGGTCTGGGGCGGTGTGTCACAGCATCATCGGACTGAGCTTGTTGTCATTGCAGGCAATCTCAACGCTGTGCGTTACAGGGAAGACATCCTCCTCCCTCATGTGGTACCCTTCCTGCAGGCTCTTCCTGAAATGACCCTCCAGCATGACAATAACATCAGCCATACTGCTCGTTCTGTGCGTGATTTCCTGCATGACAGGAATGTCAGTGTTCTGCCATGGCCAGCGAAGAGCCCGGCTCCCAATCCCATTGAGCACGTCTGGGACCTGTTGGATCGGAGGGTGAGGGCTAGGGCCATTCCCCCCAGAAATGTACGGGAACTTGCAGGTGCCTTGGTGGAAGAGTGGGGTAACATCTCACAGCAAGAACTGGCAAATCTGGTGCAGTCCATGAGGAGGAGATGCACTGCAGTACGTAATGGAGCTGGTGGCCAAACCAGATACTCACTGTTACTTTTTTGACCCCCCCTTTGTTCAGGGACACATTATTCAATTTCTGTTAGTCACATGTCTGTGGAACTTGTTCAGTTTATGTCTCAGTTGTTGAATCTTGTTATGTTCATACAAATATTTACACATGTTAAGTTTGCTGACAGTGAGAGGACGTTTCTTTTTTTGCTGAGTTTAATAAAGACATTCAATCTGGTTATCATGTGTATTTTCACTTACTGGAACTGCCAGACAAAGGTATAAAGAACCAAGCAACAAAATGAAGGTCTTCATATTGGATATTCACCTGTCAGACAATGATTGTTTATTCACAGATACAGTGGGGGAAAAAAGTATTTAGTCAGCCACCAATTGTGCAAGTTCTCCCACTTAAAAAGATGAGAGAGGCCTGTAATTTTCATCATAGGTACACGTCAACTATGACAGACAAATTGAGAAGAAAAAAAATCCAG
Organism: Coregonus clupeaformis; assembly: GCF_020615455.1. Lineage (NCBI taxonomy): Eukaryota > Metazoa > Chordata > Actinopteri > Salmoniformes > Salmonidae > Coregonus > Coregonus clupeaformis. Next base: position 25,083,584 of record NC_059209.1, on the reverse strand, counting down.
AAAATCACATTGTAGGATTTTCAATGAATTTATTTGCAAATTATGGTGGAAAATAAGTATTTGGTCACCTACAAACAAGCAAGATTTCTGGCTCTCACAGACCTGTAACTTCTTCTTTAAGAGGCTCCTCTGTCCTCCACTCGTTACCTGTATTAATGGCACCTGTTTGAACTTGTTTGTTTGATAAATGTGGCTGTAAATGGTTCTGATTGGATGACAGAACAGTTACAGAAAGCATTTATATTATGTCTAGGTTAGAGTAAAATTCAGAGACTCAAGATTAACAGGAATGCTCTCTAAGGTAAGATAATAATCCTTATTGCTATTATACTGATCAGTTTGTTAGGTTCACATCTTTGTGTCTTGTGAATTCAATTTCACATTAACGTTGATTTGTCAGATAGGAATTAAGTATAAAAAAGACATGCATAGTATTTTTATGATTTTTCTTTATTCCCCCTCTAACAAAATGTATGTTTTTTTATGAAATGCAGCCAACACATTCTTATGAGTCCATTTGAACAGGTCTCTGAAACTGTAAGGATGAAAGTCGTAGTTTTGTTGCTGGGTCTTCTTGTTACATGTCATACTGCCCCGGTAAGTGCCGTGCCAATTGAACCCTTCATTCTCTAATATTTTCATTCTTTGTTCTGGACACTGTGTTGTAAAATATCTCCTCTGTTTATAGGTTAATGAGAACCATGAAAGAGTGGCACGATCTGCAAGTGATAGTGAAGAGGTAATGTGATATATCTTTTATACTGCAGTTAAAGCAACAATAAATCAATATTTTGAGAAAGTGTTGTAAATGTATTAGTAAAGAGGGAAAGGATAACACAGGCATAGGCAGTACGTTTACACGGCTTTTATACCATGTTTTCTGGATGAATGGATTAAAACGGACAGGTGGATGGTTGTTTTATAGGGACAGGACCTCCATCTCTTCATGCCTGAGATTATATAGACCCTGTCAAAAGTCAACCAACTCCCTCCTCAGGTCCCAGCTGCCCCACAACCCCCTTAAGCCCTACCTCTGGATCTGCCTCCTAAAACCAATCCAAACATCATTGTCCATACCATCCCAGCTCCTCCTAGCAGTAGAGAGTTTTCCCCCTGGGCCTGTTCTTCCCCAAACCATCAACCTCCACATCACTGCTCCAGTGCAGGGTAGCAGCCCCCAGAGTCCAGAGCAGCCAACCCAGGAAGTGATACTGGCCACACCAGTCACCCTACAGGGCATTCCATTCAACTCACTTGCAGTCCCCTTTGGCCCTTTAATGCCTCAACAGGGTATGACGTTCCCTGCACCCCCACACGGTATGCCATTTTCCGGACTCCCACAAGATATGCCATTTGCCGACTCCCACAAGGTATTCCTTCTGCTGGACCCCAACAGGGTGTGCTTCTTCCTGGATCCCAGCAACCTAACTCTCAGGGTATCTCCTTCATCACTCTGATCCCTCAACAACAGGGTATGCCTGGCTACTACAACCCAGCTCTACTCCATCCCAACCCTTTCTTCAACTCAGCTCTACCCCAGCCCAACCTCTTCTTCAACCCAGCTCTACCCCAGCCAAACCCCTTATTCAGGGCTTTCACTCCACAGATGAACCCCTTCAAGGGAGTCTATCCAACCATGGGCATATCTCCCCCCATCATATTCAGAGAGAGGGGCCAGGCATCTTCAACTCTCGTGCCGTCTGAGATACAACTCACTGAGGACAACCCACCACAATCCACTGAAGACTGCCCACCACAACAACACGTAGAGGACAACTAGCTACCCACACAATATGAAGAGTCTGTTTAGTTTATTCCCTGTACTTGTTTTCTGGTATCTTTTGTATTTATAGCAGAAACCCTGCTTCTTCCACTTTGTAGTGGTCCTCTGTAGCTTAGTTGGTAGAGCATGGCACTTGCAATGCCAGGATAGTAGGTTTGATTCCCAGGACCACCCATACGTAAAATGTATGTATGCATGATTGTAAGTTGCTTTGGATAACAGTGTCTGCTAAATGGCATATATTCAGTGGTGTAAAGTAACTAAGTAAAAATACTTTGAAGTACTACTTAAGTAGTTTTTTGGGGGTATCTACTTTACTTTACTATTTATAGTTTTGACAACTTTTACTTTTACTCTCATACATTTTCCCTGACACCCAAAAGTAGTCCTTACATTTCTAATGCTTAGCAGGACGGGAAAATGGTCCAAATCATGCACTTATCAAGAGAACGCGGGGTCATCACTACTGCCTCTGGTCTGGCAGACTCACTAAACACAAATGCTTTGTTCGTAAATTGTCTGAGTGTTGGAGTGTGCTATCCGTAAAACATTTTTTCCTAATACAATTTGTGCTGTCTGGTTTGCTTAATATAAGGAATTTGAAATTATTTATATCATTTACTTTTACTTTTGATACTTAAGTATATTTAAGACCAAATACTTTTAGTCTTTTACTCAAATAGTATTTTACTGGGTGACTTTCACTTTTACTTAATCGAGTCTTTTTCCATTAAGTAATCTTTACTTTTACTCAAGTATGACAACTGGGTACTTTTTTCACCACTGCATATATTATTATATTAGTCTTTATGCAGCAATAGATAGTTTTTCTTGTGATTAAACTGTTAATGGAATAACATTAATAAAACCTGATAACGTGTAATGAAATTGTGATTTATTTTAATGCATTGAAATCTAGAATCCTTAATTGAATCAATAACAAAGCAGTCATGTCCACCAGTCCAAAAATGGATGTAGCAACTAAGGATTCTAGCTTTAACATAAACAAATTATTACAATTTAAGAATTTTGAAATAGGCACACACGATTACAGGGCACGCAACACCAACATTTATAATTTTCCTCCATTGTATGTGGAATGTGGTACTGAACAAATATGCTACGGAGAAATGGAGTAGGCAAGAGTAAATGTCGCGGGTGTTTTACGTCGGCACAATCAGCTGAGCGAGCTGTACTGCTACGTCGACATATAACAACAAACAACTACTGTACTTAGCTAGCTATCTTTGAACTACTGAGATATATAATTTAAAATGCTCATTTATTTCAAGGATGATGCCTAGCTGCTAGATATGTCATAAGAATTGCAGCCAGTACTTGTGCGATGGTGTTTAGCTACGTTTTTGTTAGCAGCTTGAGCTAGCTGTCTTGCTAACATGTTCAGTTTGATGCACCCTGTAAACTTGTTTGTCTTTGCATTGTTAATGACAATACCCAATGCTGTCGGCTCTTCATATGAGATCACAGTGGATGTCGGAAAGCCATCAGGAAATCTGAAACATTTCTGGAGGAGCACTGGTTTCTGGTAGGCTGATGCACCTTTTTGATTTAGTTTAGAGTCATGTCGTGAAATCTTGTGACTATGCTACCTTTCATGGCTACTTTCTGTTAGTCAATGAGCACTTTGCAACAGTGTTATTTTTTTTTAATTCAACTAAAACAATACCTTATTTCATTAAAATAAGGGCAGGACCACATACAAAACACCAATTGGTCATAGGCTATTCTGTATTTATTAAGGATACCCGTTAGCTGCACTCTTCCTGGGGTCCAGCAACATTAAGGCAGTTATACAATTTAAAATCTTACATTTCATAACACTTTTCACAACTCATTAAGTGTGTTCCCTCGGGCCACTAATCTACTATCATATCTACAATACAAAATCCATGTGTACATGTGTGTAGAGTGCATGTCTTATCATGTGACTAAAATGTAAATGTAAATGTGTATGTGTGTCTATGCCTGTGTGAGTGTCTCTTCATAGTGCCCGCTGTTCCATAAGGTGTATTATCTGTCTTTTGAATCTGATTGACTTAGGTAAGCACAGGGATTCCCAATGGGGCAACCACAGAGCAGGCTCAATTTGCCTGACAACTCAGTTCATTGTAAACACATGCTTTCTACCCCTCTCCAGCCCCCCTCTTCCACACACCCAGTCCAACCAGTATGACCTGAGCAGGGACCAGGAGCTGAACCTGGCCTACGTGGGCTCTGTCCCCCACCGGGGGATTCAGCAGGTTCGGATCCACTGGATGCTGGAGCTGATCACAGCACAGTGAGTATGGGGATGCCTGCTTTAGGGCCTTGTGGTGGGTTAGTAAATCAAATATGTAAATGTGAGGTGACCTTTGTATGTTGTATATCCCATTGTGATATGTCTCGTTAATCTAATTTAAAGTATTGTTTTGTAGCATTGACAAAGGAGAACTCCAGTACAACTTTAGCCAACTGGACCAGCTGATTGACCTCTTGTGGATAAATGGACTACTCCCAGGTACAGTAGTTTAAACCATCTGGTCTGGTCAAATTATATATATACAGAACAAAAGTATAAACACAACATGCAACAATTTCAAAGATTTTACAGAGTTACAGTTCATGTAAGGAAATCAGTCAATTTAAATAAATTAATTATGCCCTAATCTATGGATTTCACATGACTGGGAATACAGAAATACATCTGTTGGTCACAGATACCTTTAAAAAAAAAGTTGGGGTGTGGATCAGAAAACCAGTCAGTATCTGGTGTACCCACCATTTGCCTCATGCAGCGCGACACATCTCCTTCACATAGAGTTGATCAGGCTGTTGATTGTGGTCTGTGGAATGCTGTCCCACTCCTCTTCAAAGGCTGTGTGAAGTTGCTGGATATTGGCCGGAACTGGAACACACTGTTGTACATGTCGATCCGGAGCATCCCAAACATGCGCAATGGGTGACGTGTCTGGTGAGTATGCAGGCCATGGGACATTTTCATCTTCCAGGAATTGTGTACAGATCCTTGCGACATGGGGTCATGCATTATCATGCTGAAACATAAGGTGATGGCGGCGAATGAATGGCAAGACAATGGGCCTCAGGATCTCGTCACGGTATCGCCATGCATTCAAATTGCCATCAATAAAATGCAATTGTGTTCATTGTCCATAGCTTATGCCTGCCCATACCATAACCGCTCACCCACACGACGCCATCTGCCCGGTACAGTTGAAACCATGATTCATCCGTGAAGAGCACACTTCTCCAGCGTGCCAGTGGCCATCGAAGGTGAGCATTTGCCCACTGAAGTCGGTTACAATGCCAAACTGCAGTCAGGTCAAGACCCTGGTGAGGACGACGAGCACGCAGATGAGCTTCCCTGAGACGGTTTCTGACAGTTTGTGCAGAAATTCTTCGGTTGTGCAAACACACAGTTTCATCAGCTGTCCGGGTGGCTGGTCTCAGACGATCCCGTAGGGGAAGAAGCTGGATGTGGAGGTCCTGGGCTGGCGTGGTTACACATGGTCTGCAGTTGTGAGGCCGGTTGGACGTACTGCCAAATTCTCTAAAATGACATTAGAGGCAGCATATGGTAGAGAAATTAATATTACATTCTCTGGCAACAGATCTGGTGGACGTGCCAATTGCATGCTCCCTCAACTTGAGACATCTGTGGCCTTGTGTTGTGTGACAAAACTGCACATTTTAGAGTGGCCTTTTATTGTCCCCAGCACAAGATGCACCTGTGTAATGACCATGCTGTTTAATCAGTTTCTTGATATGCCACACCTGTCAGGTGGATGGATTATCTTGGCAAAGGAGATATGCTCACCTACAGGGATGTAAACAAATTTGTGCACAACATTTGAGAGAAATAAACTTTTGTGCGTATGGAACATTTCTGGGATCTTTTATTTCAGCTCATGGAACATGGGACCAAAACTTTACATGTTGTGTTTATATTTTTGTTCAGTATATGCTTTCTCAGTAGTGTTTTTCTCTGACTATGAATATGGTTCAGATTGAGTTTTGTTTCTACTTGTTTGTTGCAGGTTTTGAATTGATGGGCAGTGTGAACAACTACTTCACCAACTTTGAGGACAAAATACAAGTGGTGGAGTGGAGAAACCTGGTGCATCTCATTGCAAAGAGGTATATTGGTGAGTATACTGTTCAGTGACAGGGGAACACACAGTTACCTATGTCATCTTATGGATCATATGAATGGTGTACTCCACTAACACTATTCATCCTGAATTACAGAGAAATATGGCTTGGGAAGTGTATCTCTGTGGAACTTTGAAACATGGAATGAACCGAACAATCATGACTTTGACAACGTCACTGTGTCTATCCAAGGTAAAAAACAATTATTCCGACAGGTGGCATCAGTCCTGTACCATCATGCTTTTTGTAAGGAATGAAAGAAAGCATAATATAATCTCATCTGATGAATAATAATTTGTATGTAGTCTGTATTTGGTCTGTATCTCAGCACCCACTAGAGACTATTGGTCTGCTTCCACCTCCAGGGTTCCTGAACTACTATGACGCCTGTTCTGAGGGCCTGCGGGCTGCCAGTAGTGCCCTGCGCTTCGGCGGTCCAGGAGACTCCTGCCACACCCCACCACACTCCCCCTACTGCTGGTCCATGCTGCAGCACTGCTACAATGGCACCAACTTCTTCACTGGGGAGACAGGGGTGCGGCTGGACTACATCGCCCTGCACAAAAAGGTGGGACTGGGACTATGTGGTGTGTGTGTAAACTGCACACCTTCATTACTCTCTTTTAACCATCATTCTGTCTGACTCTTGTCTCCTAACAAGATAATAGTGCTTAATCCTGACAATTGAAGCACTCACAGTTTCAGAATGAAAACTGGCTTGGGCTTGTGAGACTTATTTCAGGGTGGAGGCTATTCGTTACCCATCATGGAACAGGAGATCCAGACAGTAAGAGAGATCCAGGAGCATTTCCCTCTCTTCCGAACTCTGCCGGTTTACAATGATGAGGCCGATCCATTGGTGGGCTGGTCCAAACCTCTGGTGTGGAGGGCTGATGTGACATATGCAGCCATGGTGGTCAAGGTATGAAACAGTCAACTGACTTGTCTGTTGTCTGTCTTGATTGCTATGTCCTATGACCACCAGGTTTGGGGTCAATTCCATTTAAATTCAGGAAATACATTTAAATTCCAATTCCAAACTTTGAAATGCATTAAGGAACATTGGAATTGGAATTTCAGTATATTGTACTTATTGAATTGACTGTATTGAAATTAAATTGACCCAAACCCTGCTGTCCACTAGGTGATCTCCCAACACCAGGACCTGCTGTTGTCTTACCAGAACAACACCATCAACTACACCCTGCTGAGCAATGACAACGCCTTCCTCAGCTACCACCCTCACCCGTTCACCCAGCGCACCCTGACGGCCCGCTTCCAGGTCAACAACACCCAGCCCCCCCACGTCCAGCTGCTCAGGAAGCCTGTACTGACCGTCATGGGGCTGCTCGCTCTGCTAGGTGAGGCTATCTCCTGTACTGACCGTCATGGGGCTGCTTGCTCTGCTAGGTGAGGCTATCTCCTGTACTGACCGTCATGGGGCTGCTCGCTCTGCTAGGTGAGGCTATCTCCTGTACTGACCGTCATGGGGCTGCTCGCTCTGCTAGGTGAGGCTATCTCCTGTACTGACCATCATGGGGCTGCTTGCTCTGCTAGGTGAGGCTATCTCCTGTACTGACCATCATGGGGCTGCTTGCTCTGCTAGGTGAGGCTATCTGCTTTCTGACTGTCCAAACCTGTGTTGACCCTTCTAGGTAACTCTCAGTAGTTATTTTCAATAGCTGTTGTCTTTTCTTGTAGTGATAGAACTTTATAGAACAGTTCTTGTTAGTTTTTTCCACCACAGAATTTAGGTGGGACTGAATCTGTCTACCCAGATGTTATGACTTTATTAAATTGAATGAAGTTGATATTAGTTTTATTATTGTTTTATAAAAAGGAGAGACTCAGGTACTGGCTGAGGTTGTGGAGGTTGGGGGGACCGACAACAGCACTGTGGGGGTCCTTGCCAGCACCCATGACCCCCTCATGTCTTGGACCTCTGACAGCTGGCAGGCCACTGTGCTGATCTACAACAGCGATGACAACAGCACATCCACCACAACAGACTTCATTAGGGTCTCTCTCAAAGGATTCACAGGACGGAAAGGTGGGTGTCGACGAATGTCTCCGAATCAGGACATATGTATATACTCAACTTTAAGGGCTTCTTTGATGTTGCAAACAAAATTGCAGTTGGATTAGAACTCATTTTACAGTATGTTGACATACTCAGTACCGTAAGTATTGGATTTAACCTGTGTTACTAGATGAGCAAAAGAGTGACTTCAACTTCAGCAGTTTCATGAATTATGATTGTGATTTTGACTTTAGGACTTTTGTATGTGAAATATTACCTGGACAACAATGTGACCAACCCATTCCAGCTGTGGCAGAGCATGGGCAGCCCAGACTACCCCACAGCAGAGCAGTTTAGACAGCTGAGGAACATGGAGGTACAAAGAAAAACACTCTTCCATTAAAATAACAGATTCTTCTCTCAAATAACTAGTCTCACTCTCAACAAGTAAGCTTGTATTTCAGTCAATCACATATATTCCTCTTCATTTTAAGTGACAGCAATGTATGAACATGGTCAGTTTTTTATGGAATGAACTACAGCCATTGTAGCTGAGCTGAATGTTTTGTGTTGATTTGACCCCAGGATCCTCAGGTGGATGGACCTCTGCCCTTCCCTGCTGAGGGCATCCTGACCATGCGGGCCAAGCTCTATGTGCCCTCTGTCCTCCTCATACATGTGTGTGCCCAGCCGAAGGCCACGCCAGACCAGGTCAGTGCCACCAGCTGACATGGGCTTTGATGACAGTATAATCCACACCTTGGTGATTAATTTCTTTCATTTCTCAGGGTGGTATTTTCATAGTCCTGTTAAATCATCAATACCCTAATTGTATTTTATTGATCTCCAATAAGGTGAATGGATTGCGATTCATCAGCATCACAAAAAGCCAAGTTATGATTGTGTGGAAAGATCATTGTGTAAATTCCAAGTAAGTACTTTTTGGGGGGGAGGGGGGGCTATTCTACTTAGTGGTGAGTTGACGATGGACATGTTCTATTTTATTTGTAGGTGCATTAAGACATTTGAGGTGGAGTTCTCCAAAGACCAGGAAGAATTCAAGAGGGTAAACACCCGGGATACCATTTTCACGTCCTATGTATATTCACCAGGTAAGAATGGTTTAGAAAGTTCGAACTTACTTTTGTGATCTAATGCAATATGCAATAGTTGGCCTGTATTAAGCATTGTTGATTCACATTTGAACATTTCATTTGATTACAGAAAACCTGGAAGTTAGTGGTAGCTACAGAGTACGAGCTGTGGACTACTGGGGAAGAACTGGAGAATATTCACTGACTGAGAAATATTCAGAGGAAAACTAAAGTCAACTAGTGTTTCCTATATGGTACCATGACTGAAATTTAGTATGTTATTTTTAAAAATGCTTTTGTACAGTGTTTTTAAATTTCTACTTTCAGAAAATATCATCGCCATTATTGCTGCTCCAATTTATTGTTGATTTAAAACGTCTGAAATGTTTTTTTTACATGGAATTATTTTTACAGACATATTTTGTAATTTCACAATCAATAAGTAAAAGGTTGGTGATTTATTTGTTTACCATTTTGAATCTTTTTTTTATGCTCATGAGACAGTGATAACATTAGAATGCTCATGTTTTCCCCCTGGACAATGTATTCACAAAGACAACTCGGTTTCTTAAACTGTATTGTTGCCAACACAAACTGATGAACAGTGTATGAGTGACAACGCGGTGGTGTTAATATTCATATAGGTATTTCTGTGATGTAGAGTTTACCTCCATTGGATTGGTGCAGGCGTCATGCTCAAAGGGACATAATTATTTTTGTATACAGTACCAGTCAAATGTTTGGACACACACTCATTTTTTCTCATTTCTTTATTTTTACTATTTTCTACATTGTACAATAATAGTGTAGACATCAAAACTATGAAATAACACAAGGAATCATGTAGTAACCAAAAGTGTTAAACAAATCAAAATATATTTTATATTTGAGATTCTTCAAATAGCCACCCTTTGCCTTGATGACAGCTTTGCACATTCTCTCAACCAGCTTCGTGGAATGCATTTCAATTAACAGGTGTGCCTTAAAAGTTAATTTGTGGAATTTCTTTGGAAGACCCAGAGTTACCTCTGCTGCAGAGGATAAGTTCATTAGAGTTACCAGCCTCAGAAATTGCAGCCCAAATAAATGCTTCACAGAGTTCAAGTAACAGACACATCTCAACATCAACTGTTCAGAGGGTACTGTGTGAATCAGCCCTTCATGATCAAATTGCTGCAAAGAAACCACTACTAAAGGACACCAATAAGAAGAAGAGACATGCTTGGGCCAAGAAACACGAGCAATGGATATTAGACCAGTGGAAATTTGTCCTTTGGTCTGGAGTCCAAATTTGAGATTTTTGGTTCCAACCGCTGTTTCTTTGTGAGATGCAGTGTGGGTGAACGGATGATCTCCGTATGTGTGTTTCCCACCGTAAAGCATGGAGGTGTTTTGCTGGTGACACAGTGTGATTTATTTAGAATTCAAGGCACACTTAACCAGCATGGCTACAGCGATACGCCATCCCATCTGGTTTGGGCTTAGTGGGACTATCATTTGTTTTTCAACAGGACAATGACCCAACACACCTCCATGCTGTGTATTGGCTATCTTACCAAGGAGAGTGATAGAGTGCTGCATCAGATGACCTGGCCTCCACAAATCCCTAACCTCAACCCAATTGAGATGATTTGGGATGAGTCGGACCGCAGAGTGAAGGAAAAGCAGCCAACAAGTACTCAGCATATGTGGGAACTCCTTCAAGACTGTTGGAAAAGCATTCCAGGTGAAGCTGGTTGAGAGAATGCCAAGAGTATGCAAAGCTGTCATCAAGGCAAAGTGGCTATTTGAAGAATCTCAAATATAAAATATATTTTGATTTGTTTAACACTTTTGTTTACTACATGATTCCTTATGTGTTATTTCATAGTTTTGATGTCTTCACTATTATTCTACGATGTAAAAATAAAGAAAAACCCTTGAATGAGTAGGTGTGTCCAAACTTTTGACTAATAGTGTACATGGGGGCATAGTATCATTTTTATATAAAAAAAGAAATCTCTTATGCGATTTCCCTCTTCAGTCATCAGTAAATATCTCTGTCCAAGCCAGCACGTTGTAGGGATCCCTTGGCAGCACAAGTTCCTTCAGAGTAGACGTTTAGCAAGCTCCTGTTGAGCAGAGAAAAAGAAAGAGGTTCAACTGAAGGCTACATTTGTTGGACATCCCAAAAATTTACATTTGCTTTAGTTGTAGAAAGCTAATTTATGCTGGTAATAAATATTTGTTAAGTAGGAGATGAGTTAACTCCGTAAATGTTTGTAAAGGCGGCATTCAGCATGTAACATTTACAGTAATGCAGACTGAACACTGATCCTTGCTCTTTGATGGTGTAGGCTGGATTACTGTAAAGCACTTCGTAACAATTGTTGACGAAAGAAGGGCTTTATAAATAAAATATAACCCGTACCAGACTGCAGCACGGGCTCAAACTGTCCAGCCATGCAGATCTCTTCCTGCTTGGCGCGAATGCTCCTCTGGATGGCTGGTGGCAGGCCACGAGGGTTACGGGAGAAGATCAGGGAGTAGCCATCCTCACAGCTTCCATCGTCCTTCAGGGTACGGCAGGCATAGGTGATGGCATAGTTGTCATAGTCGGTGTCGATCACCCAGTAGTTGTCACCTGAGAGAAGAGGAGAGTATTGTGAGTATCGAGCGCGTCTTACTGGTTGCTATTGCTGCGTCTCTGCCTCTAAGTGTATTTGTGTATAAGGGTATATTCAGAAGACGTACCTCCGCTGGACAGATAACTGGCCAGGCCCTGGTAGTTCATGAACATCTTTCCAGGGTTGGCAGAGTCCGGCACAGTGTACTGGGCAGCCATGTCAGCGCACACAACCCAGAATCTGTAAATAGGGGAAAGTATTTCAAATCAACATCATAGATACAGTATTCATGTGAAATGGCTTTAACTTACAAACATGTAGTAGACATAAGGTTTTCAGTTTGACCCTTATACACCGATTCGGAAAGCCATGTCCAATTTTTAAGACTATTGCCGTTTCATCTGAAATAATCTCCAGGCAGCTCTTACCCGAAAAGTGTGACACGTCCCTTGGAGGAGGCGACCATAGAGCCGTCGTCACCGATGGTGTACTCAGCTGAGATGTTGTCCTGGAGGAACAGTCCCTCAGGGTCCTTCTTCTGCAGAGCGTACCACTTCCCTGCATACTGGAGCACACACAAAAAAACTGGTTGATTAAAAGGCCTTGCAGGTAGCCTAGGCAATGATTATTTCCTCCATACTGGAGCAATAGTGTTACAACTATTTTTCTAGCTGCGTACTGTAGCACTAGAACATAAAAAAACAGATAGATGTAGGGCCTTGCAGGACAGGTAGGTCTACTATAGAATATCTACTGTACAACATGTGGGCTGTTTGTTTTACTCACTCTCTTGGGGTCAAAGTCCTCCTTGACATTGAAACTGTCCACCACACAGGAGGCGGCCCAACTCTGCTCCAGACCCGCCAGGAGCACCACCACAAGGGGCAGCATATGGAAGTCCATTTCTAGAGAAGAGTGAAGTTCCTTTAGTATAACTTCATACATACAGTGGGGAAAAAATGTATTTAGTCAGCCACCAATTGTGCAAGTTCTCCCACTTAAAAAGATGAGAGAGGCATGTAATTTTCATCATAGGTACACGTCAACTATGACAGACAAATTGAGATTTTTTTTCTCCAGAAAATCACATTGTAGGATTTTTTATGATTTTATTTGCAAATTATGGTGGAAATTAAGTACCTGTAACTTCTTCTTTAAGAGGCTCCTCTGTCCTCCACTCGTTACCTGTATTAATGGCACCTGTTTGAACTTGTTATCAGTATAAAAGACACCTGTCCACAACCTCAAACAGTCACACTCCAAACTCCACTATGGCCAAGACCAAAGAGCTGTCAAAGGACACCAGAAACAAAATTGTAGACCTGCACCAGGCTGGGAAGACTGAATCTGCAATAGGTAAGCAGCTTGGTTTGAAGAAATCAACTGTGGGAGCAATTATTAGGAAATGGAAGACATACAAGACCACTGATAATCTCCCTCGATCTGGGGCTCCACGCAAGATCTCACCCCGTGGGGTCAAAATGATCACAAGAACGGTGAGCTAGTGAATGACCTGCAGAGAGCTGGGACCAAAGTAACAAAGCCTACCATCAGTAACACACTATGCCGCCAGGGACTCAAATCCTGCAGTGCCAGACGTGTCCCCCTGCTTAAGCCAGTACATGTCCAGGCCCGTCTGAAGTTTGCTAGAGTGCATTTGGATGATCCAGAAGAGGATTGGGAGAATGTCATATGGTCAGATGAAACCAAAATATAACTTTTTGGTAAAAACTCAACTCGTCATGTTTGGAGGAAAAGAATGCTGAGTTGCATCCAAAGAACACCATACCTACTGTGAAGCATGGGGGTGGAAACATCATGCTTTGGGGCTGTTTTTTCTGCAAAGGGACCAGGACGACTGATCCGTGTAAAGGAAAGAATGAATGGGGCCATGTATCGTGAGATTTTGAGTGAAAACCTCCTTCCATCAGCAAGGGCATTGAAGATGAAACGTGGCTGGGTCTTTCAGCATGACAATGATCCCAAACACACCGCCCGGGCAACGAAGGAGTGGCTTCGTAAGAAGCATTTCAAGGTCCTGGAGTGGCCTAGCCAGTCTCCAGATCTCAACCCCATAGAAAATCTTTGGAGGGGAGTTGAAAGTCTGTGTTGCCCAGCGACAGCCCCAAAACATCACTGCTCTAGAGGAGATCTGCATGGAGGAATGGGCCAAAATACCAGCAACAGTGTGTGAAAACCTTGTGAAGACTTACAGAAAACGTTTGACCTGTGTCATTGCCAACAAAGGGTATATAACAAAGTATTGAGAAACTTTTGTTATTGACCAAATACTTATTTTCCACCATAATTTGCAAATAAATTCATTAAAAATCCTACAATGTGATTTTCTGGATTTTTTTCTCTCATTTTGGCTGTCATAGTTGACGTGTACCTATGATGAAAATTACAGGCCTCTCATCTTTTTAAGTGGGAGAACTTGCACAATTGGTGGCTGACTAAATACTTTCCCCCCCCCACTGTATGTAATAACAAAAACAAATCAATATTTTGATAGAGCACAATAGCTGTTCCTCTCAATTGGTAACCACATTTACATATCATTACTTGGTAAACTGAGAAGCTGACTATGATGGAAAGTTTCTCTACAAATTGGTCCCAGACAAATCTATTTACAAACCACTCTTTATAAAAGCCCATAACTAAACAATATTAGCAGCAACATTTTAACAACATTCCCATGAAAAGAAGCAAAAACATACCTGTTCAGGAACAAAGCAAGAGGTTAAGCTTCAATGAAGTTGTAGGTATGTGTTTCTCTTCTGCCTAGGATCCTTATATACCCAAGGCACAGACGAGCTCACTGATTATTTTCACATCTTGGTCCTAAATGGAAGGTTAAATCTTAATCTATTACTAATCCAGTTAACAAAATCCTGTCAGTAAGCTGTTGAACTCTCCCATACAAACAATGAAATGGCTTTATGTAATTGTAGCAGGGGTGTATATTAGTCTAAACACAGAGAAAGCACGTCTAGGGAATTAGTTCACCTTAACCTCACCTCAGCCAAGCCAAAGTACTGTTTACACATGGGCATGGCAAATTGAAGTTATTAGATAGTTCCTTAGTTACATGTAAAGTAAATTAAATGGAAATAAATTACATGTATTTCTTATCAGTTGGTATCACTTTCTTTGAACTCACATAAAATATATTCATTGAATAAGGATAAATAGAGGGATTGAATGTCAAGTTCAGGCAGCCGAAGTAAGAGTAAACAACAAATTATTCAATTGTAAGAATACACGCTTTATGAAATTAACAGTCCACGTGGGACTTTATGTTCCTGCCCCTGGGTTAAGTAACATGGTCTGTTGCACCAGTTTGATTCTGTAATCCCAGACAAAACGTTCTTGGGCAGGAGACTGCTGAAGCGCATTACAAGAGGGTTGACGCCAGGTGAAATGGGTGCATAAGTGTCACAACCCTGTCATTTCTGAAAATTATTTCAGTGAGGAAGGCCATACATTGGAACACATCTCTTACTAATTTATAAGGTGCGCTATAGTTAATATATGTAGTTGACAAATAAAGCTTTTGTCTTTTTCTATTATTAACCACTTCTGTCATTGTTGCTGCTTACATTTAGCCTGGGGATGAGCTTGAATTACTGTGGCTTGGCACCTTTGGCTTTTGGCTAGTGCCAGGTCAAGGGTCTGCTTCACCTGAAAGAAGGTGTTGGATCCACTCCAGTCATAACAGCAGACCACAGTCCTCCTATTCACGTGCATGGCCATGACACCGAACAGTAGGATCTTATTTCATGTAATAATTTAATAATTTTTGTAGTTTCAGTTTTATAGTGTCTAGAAGATTAGGAAGTACACTAATGTGAAAGAACAATAAATATTAGTTGATGGTTGATGAATGATGCTTCATATAGCGTAGACTACAGTAAAAAAATAATAATTCCATAATAGCATATCCATGACTTAAAAACAAAGCAAGTGTGACGAAAAAAGTTAGTTAAGCAAGTGCAAGGAAAATGGAGAAAGGATGAAGATTCAAAGACATAATAAATATTTACCATTTATTTATCATGTAGCATGTATGACATTGTTATGAGGGTGTGTAACAAGGGTACAAACATTTAACTTTACTTACAATACTACATTTGTGATATTACAGTTCTGAATTCAAATAGCAAGCCATTATTTTACATGCCATTTGAATAACTACAAAATACTATATTTGGTCTCCAGACCAAGTGAGGGTTCATCGGTTAGAGTGCACATGTCAATAAAATAACTGTGCTGGAGAGTTTTGTACCAAGTATATCCAGGAAAATAAGAGTGGAAAAATAAAGGAGCAGAGTGAAGAGCTTCACAGTAACTTCTCCCAGTGCCAGCTCATTTCAAAATGGACTCTTCACTGGCTGTAGTGAGAGACCAGAAAAAAAGTAGATGTCAAGTTTCTATACAGAAACAATTAAGAGTTTGAATAACATGACGCAGCAGTTTTTACTGCCATCGGTTATTATTCAGGCTATTCCTATAGAATATGCAAAAAATCTATTGTGCACATGCACATATTTTTTTACTCAAAGGACAAACATGAGGTAGCACATTTCCAGTAATTTCTTAAAAACAAACATGGACGTTTACCTTCAGCTAGAGCTTTGGCAATTTTTTCTTGTTCTTCCCGAACCTTCTTCTCCTCCTCCTCAATCCTTCTCTCCTCCGCAGCAATGGGCTTTAGTTCATCTGAAATTAATTTAGAGGGGGAGAGGGTGTTAAATTCATAACTTAAATGGAATTACTTCTAAAAATGATTTCACATAATCATGTCCTCTATTTATGTGAAGAACTATGAAGTATCCTATTAATGTAAAGTCAGTTGTATTGCTGTTTTTCAACAAGTTCGAGGTCAGTGCCTGCATGGCTTCAATGTTATGGTTGTTAGCTTAGCTAACGTTACTGTATGTGGCTACAGTATAGGACATTCAGTACTCTAACGTCAGTACACCACCACCTGAGGCGCCCATATAGCATGCTGCCTGTCTGCACAGCTAGTCAATGCAAAACCTTTATTCAAGGTTCACAACTCACCATATCTCCTCTTGCCAAAGACGATACCAGCTATCAACGCTGAGTACCTTGCTGTCTGTAATGAGAAACAAATGACACATCAGACAGTGTCACTCAGGCAATGATTTCATGCTAACATTAGCCAAATGCTAGCTAATTCATGGGGTGTGTGCGTCACAACGCTAAAGCTAACTTAACAACAACAATCTATCTGCATGCAATGTCAAAGCTGTTAGCTGATGCATAACATGCGTAAATGATTGCAGGTTTGTAAGTAATAACTATTTGTTGAAAATGTAGCTAGCTATTAATTATTCCACTAGGTTGTTAGCTAGCCAGGGGTCTTTAACTTTGGCAGTGGTCTTGGACAATGCAGCATTGTTATGCAACTTGCTAGCTGCAAATTAGGAAACAATTCACGATTTATTTTTAAACAAAACTACTCTCAACAGCATGTTACACAAATGTGTTGCCACAAACCTTAATAAGCGGTGACACTGCCACTGGTGGGACCATTTTGCTGCTGGTTTGGGTTGGTTAGCCTGCTCTGAAATCTTGCACACCAGAGGTCACTTTACTGGTGAAAAGGATTGTGGGAAAAAACCGGCGTCTAATTTTGGTTAGTGCTATCGAGGATCAGTGGGACGTCCCTCCCCCTAACCATAACCCTTACCTTACCTAACCTTAATCCTTAATTTAACCATTTTAAATGTCAATTTCAATAGGGTAGGGACGGTATAATTTTAGTCTTCCCCAAGGAACGCAGGTCGTAGTTATCACAGCCACAAAGTCATAGACCCCGCCTATTTTAACAATTCCTCTTTTTAAAATATTTTTTTTTATACCTAACCCTAACCTTAACCACACTGCTAACTTTATACCTAACCCTAACCTTAAATGAATCTTTGTTGTCATGAATTTTTACGATATAGGCCATTTTGACTTTGTGGCTGTGATAACTAGTAAAAAAAAACTTCACGTTCATATGTTTTATAAAATGACAAAAAAAAACTAATTTTTATCAGACTTTATAATCCTCAACTTCATAACCGAGTATTTAGCTAGATGTTCTAGATTATCAAGAGTGACGTCATAAACTCGCCCTACTACTTTCTGCACTATCAACACTAACCACAAGATGCCAGCAGCTGCAAGCTTTTGTGGGTCTTTGCTTCAGACAGACAGCAGTCTAATTGGGCAGGATCAGACAGATTAGTAGCGTATGGGATCTACTCCTGCTGTAGTAGCTGTTATGTATGGTACGACGTGCTGTACGTCGTACTGTACGTTGTTATGGTTTACGACAGTGTGCTGCGTTACGGATGAATGGGTTGTCAGAATGCGTGGCACATGTCATTAAACGACAGAGTGATGTTCAATGTGAAACTGTGCAGATGTCCGTTCTTTTACAACTAGGCTAGATATAACATTGGCGACGAAGATGGCTGAATTCAGTTTACCACCGCCAGCACCATTCCTCGCCGTGCCTGGCGAACCTCCAGTCCCGTGGAATAACTGGCTTGATAGTTTTAACACTTATTTAGAAGCTATGGACTTTTCTACAATCTCCGACAAGCGGAGGACAGCACTGCTCCGTCACTGCCTTGGTACAGAGGGACAGAGGATTTTCAGAGCGCTTGGATCGGCTCCTACATTCACTGCTGCAGTCAGCCTCTTACGGAACCACTTCGCCGGAAAGAGCGAGTGCTCCTCCGACGCTACCGGCTACGGAAGAGACACCAAGGGCCGGGTGAGTCCATTCAAAGCTACGTGGCTAATCTGAGGGATTTGGCTAGCTCTTGTAACTCACGGGACACTTCAGGACGAGATCATCAGGGATCAGTTGATAGAGGGGACGTTATGTGAAAAGACAAGGGAGAAACTGCTTTTGGAATCGGATAATTTACAACTAGTTGGAGCTATTAAAATAGCACTCCAGGTTGAAGCGGCGTTGGAATGCTCTTCTATGCTAACAGACAGCTCTGCAGCATACACTCGGCCCCCAGCCATTCTCACACAGCAGCTTCAGCCCGAGCAGGCGCACTACAACGATCACGCCGCTGCGCACGCCCTCCCGCGTCGATAGCTGCATGGACACAGACACCGACATGCCCGTGCAGCAGGCACACAGACAAACAAACAGAACTAGCTGTGGCAACTGTGGGGCTAGCTCTCACAATTCAAGGGCTTCAAACTGCCCAGCCCGTGGGAAAATATGCAAGAACTGTTCAAAATACAATCACTTTGCGAAAGTGTGTCGTTCTGCCCCTGCTACTAGCTCCACCCAGAACAGGCCCTTCGTTTCATCTCACTCTCAACATGAACACACGGAAATCCGAACCGTCTCCACCAACCATGTGTCATTCAGGACATGCACTGTGCAGCTGGGTGAGGTGGGTTTGCCTTTGCTGCTGGATACTGGCGCTGCGGTGTCGTTGCTCAACCTTGCCACTTACTACAAGTTTTTCAGTCACCTACCACTCCAACAGCCCTCCACTGCCCTGTGTGGGTACGGTAGATCTAAGATAGACATTGTAGGCACCCTCCAGGTCCCAGTACACTACGGCACCAAACATCTGCCATCATTCACATTTCATGTTGCAAAGCGGGGTGGCAACCTCCTGGGCCTCGACCTCTTCACAGGCTTGGGATTCACACTGAGAGATGACAGTGGGTCAGCTATCTACCAGGTTACCTGCACATGGCAACAGAACTGGCCGACTCTGTTTGATGGACTGGGCTGCCTCACAGCCTTTACTCACAGGCCCCTAGTGAATCCGGAAGTGACCCCAGTCATGCAGCCCCTGCGGCGCATTCCCTTTGCACTGCGTGATGATGTCACAAAAGATCTCCAGTCACAGTTGGATGCAGGCATCATTGAGCCAGTCAACGCTGCCCCCTGGATTTCAAACTTGGTCATTGCAACCAAAAAGTCCGGTGGAATCCGGACCTGTGTGGATCTCCGTGCTGTGAACAAGGCCGTTGTCCCGGATAAGTACCCCTTGCCTACAGCTGAGGAGCTGACCGCACAATTCCATGGCTCCACGATCTTCACGAAGCTTGACCTTCGTCAGGGTTATCTTCAGGTACCCCTCCATGCAGCTAGCAGAGACCTCACGGCCTTTGTCACACACGCTGGCGTGTTCAGATATACACGCATGCCTTTTGGACTTAGCTCCGCCCCCAGCTGCTTCCAGAAGGTGATGAGCACCATCCTCGCTGGAATACCTGGGGTGGCGGTCTATCTGGATGACATCGTGGTCCACGGCCCTGACCTCCACATCCATGATTATCGACTCCACAGAGTATTCAGTGCTCTACTGCGGAACAACCTGACCCTGAACGGTGGAAAGTGCACCTTTGCAGCTCCAGCCGTCGAGTTTGTGGGCTTCCGCCTGTCGGCCAAAGGCATTGCCCCACTCATGTCGAACATTGAAGCCGTCCACCGGATCCCGGAACCGACCTCAGCCTCTCAGGTGGCCTCATTCTTGGGCATGACAGCTTACTACCTCCGGTTTCTGCCCCACTACTCTCAGACCACAGCGCCCCTTCGCCAGCTCCTCAAGAAGGATGAGCCATGGGCCTGGACGGCAGCCTGCTCAGACGCGGTCCGCTCACTGAAGAGCCAGCTCACCACAGCCCCAGTCTTGGCTCACTTTGACCCCGTCTGCCACACCATTGTCACATGTGACGCCTCAGCTGGAGCACTAGGAGCTGTCCTCTCACAGCTGCAGAATGGCATTGAGAGGCCCGTCGCCTTCGCCTCAAGGGGCCCTGAGCCCCACAGAACAACGGTACTCTGTGGGCGAACGAGAAGCACTGGCCTGTGTCTGGGCGTGCGAAAGGTGGCACCTCTACCTATATGGCCGTCTGTTCACACTCCGAACCGACCACCAGTCCCTCACAACGCTACTGTCAGCATCAGGAACTGGCCACAAGCCACTTCGGCTGCACAGATGGGCCGACCGCCTCAGACAGTATGACTATCAGCTGAAGTTCACTCCGGGAGGGATAACGTGGTGGCAGACCTCCTCTCACGCTCCTTTGACGCTCCTACTCCAACCGTCTTGCCAGACGACAACGAAACAGAGCTTGTACAAATGCTCTACGCTCCTCTTCAGTCAGTCGTCTCACTGGAGGAGCTGAAGCAAGCATCGGAACAGGATCCCACACTGTCTACCCTGCGCACCTACATACGCACTGGATGGCCAGCACATGTGCCGGAAGAGCTGGCGACTTTCGCCAGAGTGAAGCACCGAACTTTCTTGCTGGGAAGAAGTCTGTGTCTCTCGAGGGTTTTGCACTGTGGTCCCGAGTGGCCTGCGTGCGCGTGTTCTATCCATGGCGCACGAGGGTCACTTGGGCATAGTCAAGGTCAAACAGCGATGTCGAGACCTTGTGTGGTGGCCAGGCATCGACCACGACATTGAAGCCCTGGTCAGGGATTGTGCTGCATGCCTCCTCAGTGGGAAAACAGGACAGTCCGCCCCACCCCCCTGCAGCCTCTCGCATGGCCGTCCCACCCCTGGGAGCACATCCAACTGGACATCTGTGGCGAGATCCATGGACACGCAGTCCCTCACCATCAGCGCTTCCTGGTGGTGGTGTATGACCTCCACTCTAAGTGGCCAGAAGTGGTTCCTGTCGGAACTGTCACAGCACAGGCCATCGTGGACATCCTAGACAGCCTGTTCACAAGGTGGGGCCTACCCCTCACCCTTACCACGGACAATGGGCCCCAGCTAACCTCTGCCGAGTTCTCCTCATATCTCAGCAACAAGGGAATCAAACACATCCGCACGGCCTACTACAACCCACAAGCTAACGGAGGGGTGGAACGCTTCAACCAAACGCTGAAGAACGGCATCAGAGCGCACCTGGTCCAGGGGTGCACGTTCCAAACTGCTTTGAATCAAACGCTAATGCACTACAGAGCAAGCAAACACACAACAACACAGGTCTCCCCGGCATCCCTCATGCTAGGTCGTGAGATGGAACTGCCACTGGACAGACTCAGAACACAGAGAGTAGCAGAACCGGCGACTAGGCGCACCCAAGAACAGCAGGCAGTGACCAGGCACCAAAGAGCAATGAAACAGCGTTTTGACAAGGCACACAGGGTGAAGAAGTCGATCATTCAAGTGTCAGACTGGGTCCGAGCCCGACGGCCTCAGCGGTGCAACAAAATGGCCTCATTCTGGTCGGACCCCTTGCAGGTCAGTCGACAACTGGGGCCCGCCACATTCATGATGAGCAATGGATCACGCTGGCACGCCAGCCGCCTCAGAAAAGTCCCTGCCCCTCAAGGAACACGAAGGCACACAAAACAGACATGCAGGCCAGAGACGCCACCGGATGGACCTCCTCCACCACTACCACCTGAGCCCCAGCCTCTGTGGGTTCCCCAAGGGCCAGAGCCACAAGCGGTGACGGTGGAAGAAAGGCCTATGCGGGCACGAACTCGCCCTGCTTATCTGGGGGACTACTTAACCTCTTTTCATTCTTAGGCTCCGTTAGGTGTCTTAGTCAACCTCCAGGTTAATGGACTGAACTGGCTAGTTTGGAGAGTCCATCCGTTTAAGGGTTAATGTTTATTTCTTACAGGTATCACTCTAGGTTCTTGCCCTATGGACATTTTATATGGTACCAGTCCCTGGTTTTGGAAAGGGGGGGAAATGTTATGTATGGTACGACGTGCTGTACGTCGTACTGTACGTTGTTATGGTTTACGACAGTGTGCTGCGTTACGGATGAATGGGTTGTCAGAATGCGTGGCACATGTCATTAAACGACAGAGTGATGTTCAATGTGAAACTGTGCAGATGTCCGTTCTTTTACAACTAGGCTAGATATAACAGTAGCTAAACTATATTGTTTTGTTTTTCCATCTGTGACTTGGCCTCAATCTTGCTCCGCATGACACATGAATGACAACAATTATGCCCCCAGCCTCTGGAATAGCCTGCCAGAGAAGCTGAGGGGGGCTGAAAATGTTGACATAAGAGATCTTAAAGCACATCTTTTTAGCTTAGCTTTTCCCCAGGGTGCTTTTTAGTTCAGTTTGTGTCATTCTTTTGTTTTTTATCTTGTTTGTTGTGTAGTAAATATTTCAGCTTTTATTTTCATTGTTTTTTATTTGTTTTCCTGTAAAGCACATTGCGTTGCATTTCATGTCTAAAATGTGCTGTATAAATAAATCTTGATTTGATTTGATTTGATTAACAGGTTAAAGAGTTCAAGGCATGGCAGGGCCTATTTCATAGGCTACCCTAAAATGTACACAAAATTGCTTTATTAGTGAGTGATCATGTTTATCTTTGCAACAGTAATTTAATGGCACATACAAAAATCATGTAGCATTATTTCTCTTTATTGAACATACGTACATGATAGGATTGCAAAATCAAATCTCATAAAAGCTCCATGTTATTCCAGTGTTAAAATATATATATATATAATAAAAAAGCAGCATGTGACATAAAGGACATTAAGCAAAATAGAAAGTGTTTCAATCATTAAATGCAACCCCCCAAAAAAAAAAAAAAAAAAAAAAAAAGGAGCAATAAAATGAACTTGACCTGACAGGGCAAGTTGCTCGATACCTGTGGAGCTCTTTATGACAATGCTCTGTCTAAATGGTATTGTTACCCTTTGGGGGAGAAGCACTCTCATTGGGTAATATGGGTGAAGCGCAGGGGTAGAAATGGAGAAAGAAAATCACTCCTGGAACCCTCCAATGTAAAATCTATGAATTCAATGTAAAACTGCACATTTTTACATTGCAAAATGGTTTCACTCCCGGAAACCCCTTCCCCCGGGCTCCTTCCCCCAGGCTCCTTCCCATTTCCACCCCTGGAGAAGCATATCTGACGGGTAAGACAAGAGGGTGCATGGGTTTTCAGCGGTATCAAAGTTAACATTACATTAATTCAATACTATATATGTTGCCAATGTAAGGAATATCAGGCAGATATTGTGTCTTACGAAGTCCTAAACAGTTAGCTGTAGCATCATGTAGTGTGTCCAACTCCACAACAAAGTGAGATCTTCATTGCTGTCCTTTTGGCAAACCTAACTTTCCCCCGGTTCTTCATGTTTGCGGTGTACTCGTGGGATTTGAGTTTGGCATAGTAGTCTGAGAACTTGTTGAAGAGGATGGAGATGGGCAAGCCGTTCAGTATGATTCCAAAGGAAATACAGAAGAAAGCAAAGAGACGCCCCAGGATAGTCTCTGGATACATGTCTCCATAGCCCACGGTGGAAATGCTCACCTGGATGGCAGAAATTACAAGAGTTATGGAACTTGAACCCCTTTCACAGTGAAATGTAAAAGTGTTATCTGTCCCACTTCAGTCACAACTTAAGAAATTCCTATCATACCATTTCAGACAGAGATATACGGGGCCTAAAGGTGTCCTGACTTTATGTCCAGAGTGTTGATCATAATTAAGCACATAAGGCATGCTTCATGTGAACAACCACAGACATGGACAGATAAACATATTCTAATGGAGGTGCGCTGACCTGAAGTCCACCCTGTAATAGTATTATAGTATTAAGACACCATCCAGGAACCATACAGTGGGGGAAAAAAGTATTTAGTCAGCCACCAATTGTGCAAGTTCTCCCACTTAAAAATATGAGAGAGGCCTGTAATTTTCCTCATAGGTACACGTCAACTATGACAGACAAATTGAGGAAATAAAATCCAGAAAATCACATTGTAGGATTTTTAATGAATTTATTTTCAAATTATGGTGGAAAATAAGTATTAGGTCACCTACAAACAAGCAAGATTTCTGTCTCTCACAGACCTGTAACTTCTTCTTTAAGAGGCTCCTCTGTCCTCCACTCGTTACCTGTATTAATGGCACCTGTTTGAACTTGTTATCAGTATAAAAGACACCTGTCCACAACCTCAAACAGTCACACTCCAAACTCCACTATGGCCAAGACCAAAGAGCTGTCAAAGGACACCAGAAACAAAATTGTAGACCTGCACCAGGCTGGGAAGACTGAATCTGCAATAGGTAAGCAGCTTGGTTTGAA
This sequence comes from Coregonus clupeaformis, assembly GCF_020615455.1. Taxonomy (NCBI): domain Eukaryota; kingdom Metazoa; phylum Chordata; class Actinopteri; order Salmoniformes; family Salmonidae; genus Coregonus; species Coregonus clupeaformis. The sequence goes on along the minus strand of NC_059209.1, from coordinate 25,058,816 downwards.
GAAATCAACTGTGGGAGCAATTATTAGGAAATGGAAGACATACAAGACCACTGATAATCTCCCTCGATCTGGGGGCTCCACGCAAGATCTCACCCCGTGGGGTCAAAATGATCACAAGAACGGTGAGCAAAAATCCCAGAACCACACGGGGGGACCTAGTGAATGACCTGCAGAGAGCTGGGACCAAAGTAACAAAGCCTACCATCAGTAACACACTACGCCGCCAGGGTCTCAAATCCTGCAGTGCCAGATGTGTACCCCTGCTTAAGCCAGTACATGTCCAGGCCCGTCTGAAGTTTGCTAGAGTGCATTTGGATGATCCAGAAGAGGATTGGAAGAATGTCATATGGTCAGATGAAACCAAAATAGAACTTTTTGGTAAAAACTAAACTCTTCGTGTTTGGAGGACAAAGAATGCTGAGTTGCATCCAAAGAACACCATACCTACTGTGAAGCATGGGGGTGGAAACATCATGCTTTGGGGCTGTTTTTCTGCAAAGGGACCAGGACGACTGATCCGTGTAAAGGAAAGAATGAATGGGGCCATGTATCGTGAGATTTTGAGTGAAAACCTCCTTCCATCAGCAAGGGCATTGAAGATGAAACGTGGCTGGGTCTTTCAGCATGACAATGATCCCAAACACACCGCCCGGGCAACGAAGGAGTGGCTTCGTAAGAAGCATTTCAAGGTCCTGGAGTGGCCTAGCCAGTCTCCAGATCTCAACCCCATAGAAAATCTTTGGAGGGAGTTGAAAGTCTGTGTTGCCCAGCGACAGCCCCAAAACATCACTGCTCTAGAGGAGATCTGCATGGAGGAATGGGCCAAAATACCAGCAACAGTGTGTGAAAACCTTGTGAAGACTTACAGAAAACGTTTGACCTGTGTCATTGCCAACAAAGGGTATATAACAAAGTATTGAGAAACTTTTGTTATTGACCAAATACTTATTTTCCACCATAATTTGCAAATAAATTCATTAAAAATCCTACAATGTGATTTTCTGGATTTTTTTTCTCATTTTGTCTGTCATAGTTGACGTGTACCTATGATGAAAATTACAGGCCTCTCATCTTTTTAAGTGGGAGAACTTGCACAATTGGTGGCTGACTAAATACTTTTTTCCCCCACTGTATAAACCACCCATTTAAGTAATATCAGGCCATGCAGTTAATGTGAAAAGGTTACCGTTACTTAGATCAGTGTTTAAGCTTATCATTCAGTTAGTGGACACCACTGACCGCCATTAGTACACACTGCAGTAGGTAGTATTATGAGGTGACTACTGAGCAAGCCATAGACCGGACACACTACAGACCTGAAGCCAGACCTGAGCCTCACTGCATCATCGCTGGAAGATCACCAGAAACATAGCTGAATATAAAGCTACAGAGAATGAAAATTAGACAGCCTTTTTTAAAACTCCTAATGGCCTATTATAAACTAATATACTTACCGCAGCCCACCACCATGCATGGGGGATGCTTGTGAAGTTGGTTTGGGGAACGTCGTGCTCCACAGTGTAGACCATTGCAGAGAAGGCGAAGATTCCCATGGCGATGAAGAGGAAGAGGCAGCCCACCTGCTGGTAGCACTGGCGGAGTGTGAAGCCAAATGCCCTCAGTCCGGTGGAGTGGCGCGCCAGCTTCAAGATACGAAATATACGCATCAGCCGCATGATCCGCAGCACCTGGCCCAGCTTCCCCACCTGTCCAACTGTCCTCATGTCGTGTTCGTGCTTCACGTAGTCATTGTTCTCAAAGCACTCCAAAGCCAGCTGCAGGTACTGAGGTAGAATAGCGATCAGGTCCACCGTGTTGAGCATGCTCCTGGCGAAGGTCTGGAGGTCAGGTGTGGACACCAGCCTGAGCAGATACTCCATGGTGAAAAAGGCAATGCACAGAGACTCCACAAATTCACAGTAAGTCTTTCCGCTCAGTTGGCCAGAGGGAGTCTTGTACTGCATATCCTCTACTGTGTTGAGTGTCATGGCCACCAGGGATACCAGGACGAACAGGCTGGAGACCAAGGCCATGAGCTTGGCAGGGACGGAGGAGAAAGGTTTCTCCATCAGGTTCCAGATCACTCTTCGGTTATAGCCCATGAACATGTCCTGAAACAGCTCCTCGTTCTCCTCGATCTCCACCTCGGCCTCCAGCTCTCTCTGGATGTTCAGCTGCTCGTTTATTTCGTCCTGCCGCTCCTCAAAGGAGATCCGGCAGCAGCGGTGGGTGTTTTTGATCCTCACACCCCAGTAGTTGATCTCCTCCAGAAAGTTTCTGGGACACAGCTCGTCTTTTATCCACAGCACCCCAGTTCTGTAGAAGGTGAAGATGTTGTTGAAAACCTCTGGGTCCCTGTCGAAGAAGTACTCATTTTTCTTGACTTGGTAATCGTCACATAGGTCCAGTTTCTTGTTGTGGTCTGTATAGGTGGCAAGCCGCCCTATCCTAGTTTTGGGGTACCTGGCCGCCAACCGGTAAGCTATCTGATAGGACTTCCCCCCAACATTGATGTTGAGATTGTAATTCTTGGTGGGTGAAGCCAGCCTTGAAAGAAGAGCCGAAGGCCTCTCATCTTCGTCATCCTCATACTCAGAGTAGATGTCATAAATGTCCCTGCTCAGTTCCTGCATGGAATTCCATTCTTTTATACAGCTGTCCTTGGTGAATGGAAGGGCGCTGTCTTCTGAGGGTCTTCTATGTTCGGCACTAGGCCCAGTGACTTTGTAGTTGGGGAAGAGGCTCTGTCTCCTGTTCCACATGTTGAGCATCCTCCCGGTGCTTCCCATGTCGTTGCCTTCCGTGGGCTACACAGCAGACGGCAGATTCAAATCTGGGAGCATTACTGTTCTACTTTAATACCCCCTTCTAATTAAGCGCATGCAGAGGATGTTAGCAGGATGCATTGCGTGCCACGGTCCCATCAATGTTGCTGACTGAGAGGATCCGTGTGCTTACAGAACATTTACAGACCATTATCCCCTCCCGAGCTCTCTGGCCCTGTGTGTAATGTAAGTGCCTTAATGTGTTTGGACCCCAGGAAGAGTAGCTGCTGCCTTGACAGCAGCTAATGGGAATCCCTAATAAATACAAATACAAATACGTCTGTCCTGTCACTGACGTGTCAGTGAACATACTTCATCAACTCACTTCCTTAGAGTCTGTAAACAAGTCTGTATACGGTATGTGTCATTAAACTGAGTATACGAAGACAAACCGATACATGAACTCTCCCCTTCATGAATTCATCAATAGGTTTGCTGTAGTGTTGTTTTGGGCAGAGTAAGTGCTGCCGTTACCTCAACTCCATCCTTGTCGACTGATACTGCTGAGTACATGCGTTCATGAACGCTGGCCAAGCACTGCTCCAATTGAGTGATCTAGTTGTAGGCTAATCCATTGTCTCTTAAGAATGTAAAGATTAGGTGATGGTTCGTTTCCTTAGGCTTAGGGGACAAATTAAGAATTTGAATTAATGATTCTCCAACCGAGGGGATTTTTGTATTCTCTTGAGATACAATGCATTCATTTTGGTTTTCACTTAATTCCAGAAAATAGTCTGAATGTTATTGTTAATTGTTTATTGCCAGATTGTAATGACATAGAGACCCCTGTGCTGCAGGAGAACAAAGAGGGTGTGGGGGTGTTTAAAGAGGGTAAAGTCTTTAAGACATTAACATGCTTCCTGTAAGAGTGGACAACAGGTGTCTGTGGTCTCTCTCAGCCTATTAGAATCGAGGCCACAAGCTCATTTTGACAAGATATTAAATTACAGAAATTATTATGTTAATTATGTTACAACTACACATGGAGAACAATTATATAAAATAACACTGACAAGAAGACTGAGAGTGACAGTGATCGTAGAGAAGATATTCATTCTATAAAAGAACTCAACAGCCATTTTATTGTCTGACATAACTTGGCTTGGAAAAGGAATCCTCTTATAGGATATCAGATTATTGACTTGCTGATTAAAAGGTCTACACACAGAACCAGACAAGCACTTGTACTGGGCCAGTTACTGTACAATATAATTTATTTCATTTTTTCTCCTCTGTTCCCAAACCAGTCTATTGGTTAAAGCAATTAAGGACTTAAGCTGAACTTGTTATAGCCTTGATGTTTAAATGGAGCTGCCAGGCTCAGGAGAACTATGTTAGTGTGTCACAAAAAACATGGTTGTATGAACTAGTGCACTGAGGGTCGGGGACGGGTCAATCTAAATTGAAATTTGATTAAAAGTGTTCTGACTTAAACTATAACTGACCTCATCCCTAGGAACAAGCATTTGTTTATTTTATTTTTACTACAACGTTTTTGTATTTAAGTGAAGAAGATGCAGAAATAGTGTTTGTTGCTGAATAGACAGACCTGGTCGTTACAGTAGTTAGACACAGATCAAGACTTATTAGGGTGTAGTACTCAGTCACAAGCAGTATCATACCATAGGTTTACGTGGATTTCAATAGGACCTACAAACGGACTGTAAAGAGTGTTTAATCTATGTACAGTAGATTCAAATTATGAATATTACACATCTTTACAGGTACTTGAATAAAAGGCTTTGAAAAGTCAATCAACATTTTATAAATGTTCATGAATACAATTCCCAATGAAGACATCTTACTTCTTTCAGTTGGGAGTTATAAAAAACAGTGCCTAGTAAGTGCTAGAAAATAGAGGGTATTTCTGAGCAGGCTATTCATGTTAATATGCTGCTCTGTCCACATTATCAGATGAGTATGCATTTTACACCACAAGTGGTTTTAAGCGGCTCAAGAGCTTAACAATTGCAACGCATCAGATTACAGACTGTTATCATCTCAGGACAAAAAGGGGCTAACCAGGTTGCAGGTTATAATCTATACAACGTGGCAGATACATTTAGCTACCTTCTGTTGCCTTTTGTATGGTAGATTGACTGTTAGTGGTCCAGCTTGGTCTATGGTCCCTATATGTTCCATGTAGGAATATTAAAAAGTACAACTTTAAAACGTTTATTTGGGGTCCAAGTTATGAAGCTATTTGAAATGATTTTTCTGTGTCTGTGTGTCACAAGTAAATGATCAATGTGTGTTGGCAAACATACTTCATGCCATGAGCTTTGGTATCTCTCAACAAAAGTGTCTCTGTAATACCGGAAAAAACAACACTCACTTGTTCACTCACTGCATTGCATTCATACCAGAAGTTAAATGCCATCTGCTCCAGGATCTCTGTCTCTTTCTGGGTCATGCATTCAATTGTACTCAAGACAAGCTTTACAGTACAAATTTAGATAAAGCTGCTTACTAAACCAGGAATGTATCATCATTCAATGATAAATGAGGACACAATGGGAGTCACAAAGAATGCCCAACAGCTGGCATTGTCTACAAATCGCCTGGAATACGTTTAGCAGTATAATCAAAAGCCCAAACACATTCTGCAACACAAGAAAAAGTCATTTTTCTAAATATTTCAAGAGCATTTATTTACAGATGGCAGATCCTCTTTTGCAAGTAGACTAAAAGGTTGTTCACAATGTTTATGCAATCTGTGTCACCTTTCAAAATAAATCAGACAAAATATGGGAAAAAATACAAATAAATTGGAGACTGTCTCATGGAAGACACTGAGCAATATGAAGTACAGTATATCTATATCTACATCTTTATCACTTATATACTGCAGATGATGGATATATAAAAGCGTCTGCTAAGTGGCATATTATATTATATATTATATTGAATAATTTTCATGAGCATTTCAGCCAGTTGTAGCGCAGGCGCCCCGGCAGCTCACTAGGTGGCAGCAATGCGCTCATATGCTCATAAAGACAAATGAAAAAAAAAGCCAGCTTTTATGTCTGGCTTTAATCAAAGGTATAATAACTTCCTCTCTGCTTTAAATGTTATCACCTGTAGCAGGAACTGGCTGACCACGAGGGCTGGTGATGTATACTACAGTAAAACAACCTGGCACACCAGTTATGTCATCAGTGGTTCCCAATGGAACTGGCTGCTGGGGAGTTAGGCTTAGTACTGGGGAGACTGGTGGAGGTGTTGGCTGCTCCATAATGGGTATGGGGTATGGACCCGGGGGAGGAGTTGTGCCCACATGGAATGTTTGGATTGTGGATGTGTCAGTGATTGATGGCAGAGCCGTTGTGACCATAGACCGTATATGGGTTGCGACATCATCAGAAGTCAGACTGCGAGAATCAGACACTGCGATGATGACTGGATGCTGTGAGGTAGCCTCGGTTTCTGTCCCATTTAGTGCATCTGCTGATGAGGCGTCAGTTTGAAGTGCGGTTTGTGAAGCAATTAAAGCATCATCAACTTCTGAGGCTGTTTCAGAGGCTATAGCTTCGCTGTCTGGTAGGTCTGTCTCCTCCTGGGTGTCTGGTATTGCGGTCTCAGCGCCAGTGACCATTGGCTGACCATTCTCTGAGGAAGACTTGCTGGACTCTGAGGACTCAGACGATTCCAGGCTGTCAGCCATCATGTTTCTGAATTGGAATCCATGTAGACTGACCTGTTTTCACAAATATAAATACTATTTTAGTGGAGAAAAATAGCATAGCACACTTTTGACACATTCTCCATTCACTGACTTTGTGTCACAGTGCACATTATAATACAATAATTACAGATGTATCGAAAACAACTGGGACACTCTTACTGGTTTTGAAGATGCTACTGTTGCCACAAATAAAACATAAAAGGTGGTCCTCAAAATCTCCAATTTCTTTTCCTTCATTTCTGAAAGAGTAAAATAAATGTCAATGTTTTTAACATAGTAAACTTGACGAGCAATGTTGAGTACCAAAGGTTTATTGAATACATTATAATTTAACATAATTCATTCCATAGGGCCCTGTGTTTTGAACTATCATGTCACATTACCTAGATTTTAACCTTTATTTTAAGACAGAAATTAGAATTACACCAAACATTTTAGCAACTGTCTGAGGATGGTGCTGGACCATCTGACATAAAAAGAAAAGGAGACTGGTTGTTGAAAAAGCTTTAAATAAAGGTTAAAATCCAGATCATGTGATATGATTGTCCAAAACACAGGGCCATTTGATCATTCAACACTATATGGCAAATTTATTTTATTCTAAGCATTACCTTGATTAGGTTGAGTATCCTCTTGTCTTCAGCATAAAAAGGAAGGGGTTTACAGTCCCAATGAATACAAATTAAAAGTTACTGTTCCTGCTGTATATCCAGTGCTGATAAGAATCAAATAGGATGGATGAATGAACAATGGACGCTGTTTGAATGGGGTATGCTTATATGCATGATTTGGTGTGTGGGATAAACCAAGTGTCACTCCATGATAATTCATTACATTTGCTGACTCATTTACATGGCAATACTGGTATACACTTTAGTCTTGTCTATATATGAAGAATAGAAACTTCAACATTAAATCCCCCAAAGTGTTGAATGAGAGAGTAGCAGAAATAACATACAGACAGACGAACCAATGTCATTTGAAGAAAAAACGATACGCTCGGTAAACATGTTTTTGTGGTTCCAAAGTTCCAATGTAAACAGCGAAAAACAATTAAAACAGAATTTTAGACCCAGGGCGATATTCTGTCAAGACTCTACAGTAGTCATTAAAGGAAGAATTATGTTTTAATTATAGCATAGCACCAAACCAAAGGAATGCCCTCATTCCTCGGGAACTAAATTCATTTGAGTAAACACAGAAAAACAAATAGACCAATACACATTTTGCTGAAGCAGAGAAGCTACAATCACATTGCACGTTAAAATGCCATTATCTAATATTTATGAAATAAATACATTGTCACGTTGTATAATGATTAGAAGACAGGCGCAGGAATACGTATTAGGGGTTTTATTACTCCACCCAACACAAACACGTATATATATACAAAAGGGATGTTACCCAAACAAAGAGCGAGGTGTAACCTCTACACAATACATGGGACGAGACCCATAAACAACCAGAGCACAATACACAGTACTCACGAGACCAACGGACATGGGACAATAATCGACAAGGACAATGGGGAACAGAGGGCACATATATACACATAGTGATCAAGGGGAATGGGAACCAGGTGTGCGTAATGAGACAAGACAGTCCGGGGTTGATGGTAATGATCCATGTCAGTGATGCCTAGAAAGCCGTTGACGTAGACCTCCGGAACTGGTGAACGGAATGAGCAACCCCCCACCCCCCACCAACGCGCTGCACCAGCAGCGGGACGACTCCGGCCTCAGGGACGACCACAGGGATGCGGTGCGGGTTGGTCAGGGCGCCGATGGTGAAAATCCCTGGTCAGCGAAGCATCCAGGATATCCACCGCAGAAACCCAGCACCGCTCCTCTGGGCCATACCGCTCCCAGTCGATGAGGTACTGGAGACGCCCCGCCCCACGCCTCGAATCCAGGACTTCACGGACTGAGTACGCCAGACCTCCCTCAATGTCCAGAGGAGGAAGCGGGGTGTCACTGGGTCCAGCCTCAGCGAGGGGACCAGGCACCACTGGCCTGAGGAGAGACACATGAAAAGTCGTGTTAATGCGGTAATCAGCAGGGAGTTGCAAATGGTACGTTACCTCATTAACCCTCCTCAGGACTTTAAACGGCCCCACAAACTGTGGGCTCAGCTTCCGACAGGGCAAGCGGAGGGGCAGGTTCTGGGTGGAGAGCCAGACCCGGTCGCCTGGAGAGAAAACAGGCACCTCACTGCGGTGGAGGTTGACGCACGGCCCGCTGGAGACGAGTGTGCGCAGCGTTCCAGATCTCCTCAGCGCGCCGAAACCACTCGTCCACCACAGGGGCCTCGGTCTGGCTCGGATGCCAAGGTGCCAGGGCCCGGCTGATACCCCAACACGCACTGGAAAGGAGTGAGGTTAGTGGAGGAGTGGCGGAGGGAATTCTGTGTGTACTCAGCCCAAGGTAGAGAATCTACCCACTCCCCCGGCCGGTCCTGACAGTAACACCTCAGGAACCTGCCCACCTCCTGATTGACCCTCTCCACCTGCCCATTAGCTTGAGGACGGTACCCGGTGGTGAGACTGACCGTGACCCCCAGGCGTTCCATGAACGCTTTCCATACACTTGAGGTGAACTGAGGATCACGGTCTGACACAATGTCCTCCGGGATCCCGTAGCGCCAGAAGACGTGTGTAAAAAGAGCCTCCGCAGTTTGCATGGCCGACGGGATCCCAGGCAGAGGAAGGAGGTGACAAGCTTTGGAAAACCGGTCCACAACGATGAGAACGGTGGTGTTCCCCTGGGAGGGGAGAAGGTCAATGACAAAGTCCACCGAGAGGTGAGACCAGGGTCGTTGTGGAACCGGCAGGGGAAGGAGCTTTCCATAAGGGAGGTGTCTGGGTGTCTTAGACTGGGCACAGATGGAGCAGGAAGAGACATAAACCCGGACGTCCCTAGCCAAGGTGGGCCACCAGTACTTCTCAGTTAGGCAGGCGATGGTACGGTCTATCCTAGGAAAGGAGGCGGTCCCGCACACCTGTGGGCACGTAGGCGCGGTTCTCCGGGCACTGTTCCGTGCGCGGAGAACCGTGCACTGTTCCGTGCACGGTTCCGTGCGCAGGGCCTGCCATATGTCGGCGTCCACGTCCCACAATACTGACGCGATGATACGGAACGGAGGGACGATGGGGGTGTCCTCTCCCTGCCTCTCCTCTGCATCATAGAGGCGAGACAGGATGTCCGCCTTCACGTTCTTCGAGCCTGGCCTATAGGAAAGCGTATATTTGGAACCAGGCGAAGAATAGAGCCCACATGGCCTGTCTCGGGTTTAGCCTCTTCGCTGCCCTGATGTACTCCAGGTTGCAGTGGTCCGTCCACACCAGAAAAGGGTGTTTGGACCTCTCCAGCCAGTGCCTTCAGAGCCTTCTTGCCCGCCAAGAGTTCCTGATCCCCTACGTCGTAGTTCCTCTGGAACTGGTGAACAGAATGAGCAGCAGTACCGGGGGGATCCGTGACATACATTGTAGTATGTCTTCCCAAAGTGTCCACAGATACACTGTAACATTGCAACACACAAGTTTAAAACGTTTTTTTGCAGATCATTGTTTTACATCCAATGGTAAACAGAAATATGCATTAAGTATAAAAAGACCCAACGATTGACAGTGTGGATGTTTATATGATAGTCAGCATTATACAGTAATTTAGTTTAATCTCCAGCTACTTTCAATACAAAAGACAAACACATAAACCTGATATTATTCTAATCCATATGCAGGAGGAGCCTTCATTGAGGCTCTATCTCCTCAAGGTGTGTCACCTCGAGTTGTGTGAGGATCTGTGGGGTGAACTGGGGAAAACTACTTTGAATCAGTGAAGACTGAATCTCGGCAGCCAATTTTCTATCCAATGTTTTCTCCTATGATGGGAATAAAAACACCAGGGTAAATGAGGATGGGAGGAAGAACAAAGTCAGGTCGTAGGGGAGGAGACGGCATGTTCACCCCACTGTTGCCCATCCCAGTGGCCACCTCAGATGGGAATACAAAGATTGGTCCAGGAAGTCCCTCTGCTGCCTCCGCCCCCGAGTTTGGGCTCTGTCCTGAAGGATGTACAAATATGGGCGTACAGGGCATGATGGGGGACAAACTGTCTGGTTGGCCACTGGGAGAAGAGGGCAGAATGAATACTCTGGATTGCTCCTTATCAGAGGCTGTGAAAACATGGACGGGAGATATTCCATTTCCTTGTATGGGCACACAGGGGAGGCCTCCACTTTGGTCTGTGTCCCCGTCCCCACTTGTGGAGTCTGAGGGTTGGATGCAGAGGGCCACATAAGTGATCACAGTTTCCACTAAGAAAACAGGGAGGGTATACAATACCTGTGATAGGTGGGACAGCGCCTTTGAAAGGAGGGACAGAAGGATCAGAGGTCTTAGGGGGCTTGATGGGCCTGTATGGGTCCTCGTCTGGGGGTGGGGGTGGTGGTGTGGGTCGGAGCAGTGGAGGACGGACAGGTTTGGGGATGCGGCGAGGGGGAAATGGATGGTCTCCGAAGTAAAAGGTGGGAGTGAAGGAGTCATAGTCCGTGTCCCTCTGATCCAAGGGTCTTGACAGGGGATATCTGAGCAAATGGCCAACTGGATTAGGTTTTCTGCTGCTCTTTGCCATCATCTTTATAAGAGACATAAAACACAAATGTAATTATGGTAAAGAGTAACACATGTGTTGATATGATGATATCAGCAGCTTGCTGCCTCATGATTTTAAATGTTAAATGTGAATAAATGGTCACTTACTGGGAAACTGAGGGAGACTCCAATCAAGCACATGACAAAGATCAAATTCCACATCCTTCTGTAAAAATAGAAAAAGGAAACAGTCAAGTTTATGGCCTATAGAAATACATCAACAAAAGTATCAAATGAACCACAGCGTCATATGTATAATTGAAGATATAATAATTAAATCAGAACAGAGGGCTATCTAGAAGAAAACAAACTTAAGTCAACATTACCGTCAAGAGATGACTATCAAGATTCAGTTGCGCGTATCTTCTTGAAACAATATTGTTGTAAGGATAGGACAGGGCTACAGTTCCTTTTTATGCATGTAATCAAAGGGTGTGGACTGTAGTTTGAGGTGAGATTTTTCCACATATCACTGCAGCCCATCTGAGGGGTGACACACAGGGAGGAGACATCAACCCTTAGGTAACAGAATAGATCAACCTGTCATGACAGCCTTTAATCAAATAGCTTATTTGGTTCTGGGTTTCCGAGATTACACCTAGAGAACAACATAATATTTGGCCATAGGAATGTTTAATATCAGATAAACATGTGGTTGATAAATCCAGAGACATAACGGAAGCTTCTCTATTGGCACGTTAAATATAAACTAAGGTGGTCTGATACACATGCCCTTTCAGGCCATGCAACAAAACAGTGATTCTCCAGACCACCACGTAGCTCAAGGCTACATATCAAATTCATGAATCATGTTAATTGATTTTCAGAATCGTAAAAGCCATTGCTATGTATAATTAAACAAATATTGTGCAAAATAACATTTTCATTATACAATCTGGTCAGAACCAAACACAAGATGTGACAAGTGTTTTGGATTTTTCATTACCTAAAAGGTCTGAAATCTGGAAAGCACTGACTTAATCATTAAAACCAATAAAATGTGTGTGTGTGTTGGTTTATGCTCAACTGTTATACTTATACATTATTCTTGCTATATCGTGTTTCTTCTGTAAGTCTCTCCATGAGGATGATTCTTAAAAGTTAATTAATTAGTATATATATATACACATTTCCATATTGACATAGCATCTCTGTTTCACTGACACCAAACAACTCCATGCAAAGTTCAAAGTTGTGGTTTTTTGCATGTCTCCTTTCATCATGGTTGTGATTAGAACTGTGATTAGAACATTGTTTATCCCTCTCTGAATCTGCAAAAACTTACTGGCATCTACTAATGTTATTTGCTTCCTTACCCATCTGGCTGGAGCTGCTGTGTGCCTTCAACTGGTACTTTAGTGTTGAACTCAAACAACAGGTTCTTCTTACCAAACGTTGGTTGTGTCTGAAATATTTTATATGAACATGTACACATGATCAAATCAATGATAATCCAAAACCAAGGTAAAATAACTTTGGGTTCAAACTCAACTATTGCTTTATCTTTCTTAATTCTACTTTGGTTTAAAAGAGCCATCTTCTGGCCATAGTAAGACATAACATGGCAGTAAATACTCCCAGAGAGGAAGAGGCGAAGCGAGAGGTATAACTGGGCCCAAAATCTGTCTTCTCCAGCAGGTGGCATTTTTTATTTTATTTTTATCCCAAGCAAGGAGTTTTTGTATTGAGGTCAATGAAAGTGTCCAATTTGGTTAGCAAAAAATGTTATGGCTTATTTGCTACGTGTGTCTTATTTGATAGAATATACGTTTCGTACTGCTTAGGTTGTTACTAGTGTACTGATATATGTAGGACACATGACTTCCTGGCAACTTTGAGAAAAAACACTTTATATCGGAGTTGTGCATGTTATCACACTTGTATCTGCCCTCTCATTGGCTAGAATGGTCCCACCTGATCTTGCCTCCTCCTGACTGCCTTCCATTTTTTAAGACATTTATTTTCATTGTTAGAGAGGCCAATGGAGTATCTGGTCAATGTAATAGGTCATCTGTGGTACTCCCATAGAAAATACTCACACTGAGTGGGGCATGGAGGCCTTCTTGTGGCCTACAATGTTCACAGTAATCCAAGCTGCCAAATAGCCATATTAAAATGTTATTTCACCAAGTAAATTGATTTAGGATTCAATCTTTCTCCATTATGCATAGTGCATGTTAGTTGTGTGCAAAAATCTTTGACTTCATCACACACACACTCCTTTTGCATGCTGTGGTGAGATCAGACTCACAGAGATGACCAATGAATAGCTGTAGTCACAAACACAATGACACATCTGAAAAAACACCTTTGCATGGAGCTGTGTCAGTGAAACAGAGATATTATGTCAGTATGGAAATGTACTGTACAATATCTGTACTAATGTATGATAATTATCCTTCAAGCGTAATGTTGATGGGGAGAGACTGATAGAAGAAGGAAGATAGAGCAAGACAAGACAGACGAGATGAGACAAAGGAGAGAGAGACAAGGAGAGAGAGACAAGGAGAGAGAGACAAGGAGAGAGAGACAAGGAGAGAGAGACAAGGAGAGAGAGACAAGGAGAGAGAGACAAGGAGAGAGAGACAAGCGACAGAGAGAGAGAAAGAGACTGACTTCATCAGGTAAGGGCATGTTATGGTTATGTTAAAGTTATGTCATGCAAGGAGTCCTTTGTGGGAGAATAACAAACCAGTATTTACTATGATTTAGCATTGTTGGCTCCTTTCTGTGGGTTACTGGGGGTTTGGACCCCAACTGGACATTCATATTGGTTGAAAATATATTTTTTATGTAACTATACACTTACAAAACTCTTAACACAAAACTCTTAACACAAAACTTCTAACACTTGTAACAGATCCTTTTCAATAAATGATTATTGAAGACATCTTTCGAGTCAGAATAATTGATTCAATACATAGATAAGAATAGGAATATTACTGTTATCTGCAAAAACATAATAGCAGCCCTGAACCATATGTACAGTCCTGAACCATACAGGCCTGAACCATATGTACAGTCCTGAACCATACAGGCCTGAACCATATGTACAGTCCTGAACCATACAGGCCTGAACCATATATACAGTCCTGGACCATACAGGCCTGAACCATATGTACAGTCCTGAACCTAATAAAAGGCTAAAGGTCAGTTTGTGTGTAGCTAAGTCTGATAGATTTAACAGAGTCTATGAAGAGGAAAGATTGTGTTTATTGGGTGATCTTGTGGAAATAGAAAATGTAATCCATTTGGTGTTTTATTGCCCTCTGTACGATGATTTGAGACGGTGCTCACCCTGAAGTGTTCTGGCTACAGGATGAACATAGGCAGGAGTTATTTTTCAGCAAGAGATTCTTCGACATTGCACAATTTATTTTTAAAGCCTGGGGCAGAAGTGTATTGTTTGTGTATTGTGATAAGATGAAAGCTGTACTTTGCTATGATTGCTAGTTATGCATTTAATTGTTAAATGCATTTCATTTGCTAAATGTAATAATTGTGTTTTGTGAACACGTACTTAAGGAAATCGTGTTTTACAAGCCCATACGGGCTGGGAACAAATTGGTGTAAAACACAGAAATAAAATAAATCATATCAAATCAAAATCATAGCCCAACTATGTAGTTGCCCATTTAGCAAAACATTACTTTTTGTGTGTTTGTGGATGAATCCGATTACTTTGCTGCGATATTTCCATTATCCATCAACTTTACTGTGAACCAACTCTTCATCATTTGTTGCAAAACAGTTTTATAAACAGTGTATAGCATACAGTTTAGCACAGTTTTCATACTTTCTCACCAATGTATCTCAATATTTACAGTAGCCTTACACAAGGATGCAGAATTACAGGGTCCTTCCCCTGCTGATCACAGGTAAGTGTACGTGTGTGTATGTGTATGTGTCACACCCTGGCTCTGGGACCCTATATGTTGAGCCAGGGTGTGTTCATTCTGTGGTGTTCATTCTAGTTTGTTGTATTCTATGTTTGCCTGAGTGACTCCCAATCAGAGGCAACGAGTGTCAGCTGTTGGCTGGTTGTCTCTGATTGGGAGCCATATTTAAACTGTCTGTTTTCCCTTTTGTGTTTGTGGGTTTTTGTTCCGTGTTCGGTCATTGATACCGTTGGACGTCACGAGTCGTTTCTTGTTTTGTGTTTAAACTTTAACTAATTAAAGTATGTTTGTTCATCACGCTGCGCCTTGGTCCTCCTCTATGAATGACGATCGTGACAGAAAAACCCAGCGTGACGAGGAGAGAGGATGGACTTGGGAGGAGATGAGTGCGAGTCTGGCAAGAGGGATGGAGGCCTTGGCCACGGGTAGGAGTGAAGCCCATAAATTTTTTAGGGGGGGGCTAACGCCGTGGACGACGGGGCAGCAGGAGGCCGCCAGGTTACGGGAGTCACTGGTCACCAGGGGGAAGGAGGATGTAGAGGCACGGCGAGAGGTACTGGCGTGTGTTGCCAGTCCGGTCTGGCCTGTTCCTGATCAATGTCCGGATTTTTTTTTCTCATTTTGTCTGTCGTAGTTGACGTGTACCTATGATGAAAATTACAGGCCTCTCTCATCTTTTTAAGTGGGAGAACTTGCACAATTGGTGGCTGACTAAATACTTTTTTTCCCCACTGTAAATTCAGTTAAATACAGATACTTGTACTTGTATCTCATGAAACGCATGCACGCACATACACACACATATACACACATATACAGTATCTCACAAAAGTGAGTACACCCCTCACATTTCTGTAAATATTTGAGTATATCTTTTCATGTGACAACACTGAAGAAATGACACTTTGCTACAATGTAAAGTAGTGAGTGTACAGCTTGTATAACAGTGTAAATTGTCCCTGGCAGACAGAGATCACTACAGAGAGGGAGAGGCTGAATTTAGGAACTGGGATAACAAACAACCAACTAGTGACAACTTATGTGTCGGGATCAACAATGATGGTAACTGGCATGACATTCCCTGTTCAACAGCCAGTAATTTCATCTGCTATAATGGGGAGCATCGCTGTCACTATCTCAGCCACACTCAGTTCACACACGCACACACACACTCTCACTATATATACGCACGCTCACATACGCGCGCGCACACACACACACACACACACACACAGTTAACATGACTCCCGGAGGAGCGGAATTCCAGATAACTATGGCGGGAATGAGGACTGTGCTGTCACATGGCTGAATTACCATGGCAAATTGGGTGACAGGAAGTGTGAAGAAAATCATCCTTTCTTTTGCTACAATGGTGAGTCAGAATGGATGAATTAATGAACTAATTAATTAATGACACTCTTCTCTCCATCTTCTTTCCAGACGGTCTGATTCTGGTCCAGGAGAACAAGACCTGGTCAGAAGCCCTGGAGTTCTGCCAGGAGACACATGAGGACCTGGTGACTATCCCCAACCAGAGTGTCCAGCACTGGGTCAGACTCCAGGCCAAGAGGCCTCCACAAGTCTGGTTCATCCTTGGGAGCAATCCTTGGGAGCAATTTCCAAACGCCTGAAGGTACCACGTTCATCTGTACAAACAATAGTACGCAAGTATAAACACCATGGGACCACGCAGCCATCATACCGCTCAGGAAGGAGACGCGTTCTGTCTCCTAGAGATTAACGTACTTTGGTGCGAAAAGTGCAAATCAATCCCAGAACAACAGCAAAGGACCTTGTGAAGATGCTGGAGGAAACAGGTACAAAAGTATCTATATCCACAGTAAAACGAGTCCTATATCGACATAACCTGAAAGGCTGCTCAGCAAGGTAGAAGCCTCTGCTCCAAAACCGCCATAAAAAAGCCAGACGACGGTTTGCAACTGCACATGGGGACAAAGATCGTACTTTTTGGAGAAATGTCCTCTGGTCTGATGAAACAAAAATATAACTGTTTGGCCATAATAACCATTGTTATGTTTGGAGGAAAAGGGGGTGGCTTGCAAGCCAAAGAACACCATCCCAACCGTGAAGCACGGGGGTGGCAGCATCATGCTGTGGGGGTGCTTTGCTGCAGGAGGGACTGGTGCACTTCAGAAAATAGATGGCATCATGAGGAAGGAAAATTATGTGGATATATTGAAGCAACAGCTCAAGACATCAGTCAGGAAGTTAAAGCTTGGTCGCAAATGGGTCTTCCAAATGGACAATGACCCCAAGCATACTTCCAAAGTTGTGGCAAAATGGCTTAAGGACAACAAAGTCAAGGTATTGGAGTTGCCATCACAAAGCCCTGACCTCAATACTATAGAACATTTGTGGGCAGAACTGAAAAAGCATGTGCGAGCAAGGAGGCCTACAAACCTGACTCAGTTACACCAGCTCTGTCAGGAGGAATGGACCAAAATTCACCCAATTTATTGTGGGAAGCTTGTGGATGGCTACCCGAAACGTTTGACTCAAGTTAAACAATTTAAAGGCAATGCTACCAAATACTAATTGAGTGTATGTAAACTTCTGACCCACTGGGAATGTGATGAAAGAAATAAAAGCTTAAATAAATCATTCTCTCTACTATTATTCTGACATTTCACATTCTTAAAATAATGTGGTGATCCTAACTGACCTAAGACTGGGAATTTTTACTAGGATTAAATGTCAGGAATTGTGAAAAACTGAGTTAAAATGTATTTGGCTAAGGTGTATGTAAACTTCCGACTTCAACTGTACATACATCGAATATTGATTACTTGGTGTTTTCACTTCACCACATGTATTGACTAGATTGAAACAGAATTTGGTCACTGTCTTCTCATTATAATCCAGTCATTGTTTATTGTAAAGCCACGTACACATTCTGGTTGCCAAAAACGTAGAGTAAGTTTATCTGTTATTATGGCAAGACATAATGTTTCAACTTACATAGAATTGAGATATATTGGTGTAATTGAATGTAACTAATATAAACTACAATAGTAAATCTAATAAGAAATCGAATGGTTCCTTTTCATTGTAATTGTTTATCAACTAATTAATGACTGCAATCAATCATTGTTTTGTATACAGTATCTGCTGTTACCATGAACAATTGAGTAATTTTATTCTGGATACCAAAGTAGTTTTAGAACAGCTATATGGTTTTATTGTAAAGTGTTGTCATAATGAGTCGTTACAGGGTTGTTGTGGTGAAGGGTTGTTATCTCTGGGATGCGTCCCAAATGGCATCCTATTCCCTATTAGTGCACTACTTTTGACCAGGGCCCATAGATTTCTGGTCCAAAATAGTGCACTTTAGGGAATAGGGTGCTATTTGGGACTTAGCCTGGGTTTGTTACATAGGGTTCATTCGCTTGCTTTATCCATGTCCAGTCATTCTGACATGCATGTTTTAGATTACCGATAGATATAGCCAGCCAATACAAATAGATATAGCCAGCCAATAAAGATGTATGTTATTTAAATGGTTTGTCTGCTGTCTATCATTGTTAGCCTATGATGTTATTAGTTGTGTTACTGTCATGTCCTGGCAAAGGTGAAAACCATTAATATATAGCTCAGTGTTGAAAACACTCTGATGAAGGCTTTAATACTGAAACACTTTGGCTGCATCCCAAATGGCGCCCTATTCCCTGGCCTATATAGTGCACTACATTTGACCAGTTCCCTAAAGTATTTAACTGCACAGAGAATAGAGTGCCAATCATGAACATATTTTATTGATCCTCTATGACTATACATTATCATGTCAGCGATGTTATTATTATATTAGTGGATTTGATAGAGCAGTTACAGGCTTTCTCTGTTACACATGCCCAGCTTCCACCACTGAGTGTCAGCAGTGAGCTACAAACTAAACAAAGGGTTGTGTTCCCATTAGGCCTATATTGAACTATGCAAAGCAAAACAGCTGTGATATCCCTGTGAAATTACTGCAGGAACACAGTAAAATTATATTTCTATGAAGTGTTTGTGACTTTAGTCTTTGTGACTTCACAGAGCTATGTGTTGCTTGCTGCCATAGAAATTGAATTCTTCATTCTAATTATATAGTACTAGTTCTAATTCTAGCACTTTAGTTGCTTTTTTTTGTGAGCAGTTAGCAAGTGTATCTTCCCATATTAGAAGGTTGTATATTGTTCCTGCCAACATTGCCCAGTAGACGTTAAAACAGCTGCCATGGAGTTACGCATTGTCAGCAGCATCATAATGCTTTGGGGTTGAAACCACGTAGGTAAATCTCTCTCCATCTCTGTCAGTAAAGCTAGCTATGGAAAAGGCAGTTAGGGCCCTGTCTTTCCCCCTGTCTGTCCGGCTCCTGTCTGTCCCCAGCCTTCTGTGTCTCCTGTTCCTGCTGTCCTGTGTCCCTGCGGGGAGACCCTGTCTGCAGTGTGACCGCAGGGTCAGGCTCCTCCACGAAGACTACCTATTGGCTGCTTCCTCTGCCACCGTAGAGGACCAGATAGAACTGAAGAAGATTCTAGACTACGCCTATGTCACCTACAGAACCACCAGCAACCAGTATAGTGGAGTTATTGGTAGGTGGTGGTTACCAACGCTCTACCAACTGTGCCATAAAGGTTCAGACCTCTTAGTAGTGGTTGTAGTGCACTTTAAAAAGTGTGTGTGTCTGTGTCTGTGTGTGTGTGTGTGTGTGTGTGTGTGTGTGTGTGTGTGTGTGTGTGTGTGTGTGTGTGTGTGTGTGTGTGTGTGTGTGCCCCCAGACCCGACCACCCTCTACAGGGCCAGTACAGAATACCAGAGTGAGTTTGACCGTTTCCAGGGCAGCCAACTCACAGGTGTGTGTGCCTGTGTGTGTGTGTGTGTGTGTTCGTGCTTGCGCGTTTGCGTATGTGTGAAACTGACTACCGTCTGTCTGTCCTCTCCCTGTGTAAGGGCCTCTGACGTTTGAGGCCATTCAGATTCTGGAGAAAGGCAGGAAAATTCTAGAGAAACACCTGCAGACTTTTGTCCAAAAAGGTGAACGGTTCAGCTGTAACACATTAAGCCTAGTGTTAATATCAATAATACCAACAGTAATACTAACAGTGTCACTGTAATATGTTTATGATTCTAGCTATTCCTCCTGTAATAACAGTTTACGGCAACACTTAACATAGAGTGGAATTTAATGTATTGTTTTCGTGTTCTCAGGTCTCTGCCCTAACAAATGTGGTAAGTCCATGATGACATGAATTCATTTGTTTGTCTTTTAATCTGCCAATCCTTTCATCCCCTTCTATAGTGCCATCATTTAATCACTTTGATTGTGTGCTTCCCCTATCATTACCTCACCTATTGGCCTGTGATCACACACACGCACGGGGTCTCACACACACACACACACAACCTCTTCCATTACAGTTACTTTATATCAGCAACAAATTGTGCTGTCTTTCTAAACTGCAGGGTTGCTGTATCAGAGAGTAATGAACTGCTTTTCCTGTCAGTACAAGCTGCACACCTGCCCCTCTACCACTCAGGACTGCGGTGGTGAGTGTGTGTGCATCCATGCGTGGGTGAGCCCGTGTGTGTGTGTGTGTGTGTGTGTGTGTGTGTGTGTCTTTATGCAGCAGCACTGTCTACTCTTATTGAATGTCATACACTCTAACAAGAAAAGGTTCCTGGAGTATCCTTTAGGGGTTCTTCAAATTGAAACTGTGGGGGAACCCCTATAGGTTCTTCGAATAACCCTTTTTAATGGATCCTCAAAGAACCTTTTGAAGAACCTTTTGGGGTTAATTTTTTAACTACCCCCCCCCTGTTGTTATTATTATTATTATTATTATTATTATTATTATTATTAATAATAATAATATGCATAACAATAACAACAATAACACAATATTTTAGTTGTCAGTGTTTATTATGATTTTAGTGGCAAAGCAGAATAAAACAATTCTAATATGAGGTAAACTCCCAGCAGAGCCCCAAGTCCAATGGATATATCCTCTGGCGTGTTGATGTTAATGTGTTGATGTTCTCCGTATCCATAGCCAGAATGATTTTGCAGTGCATGGTGATCAAACAGGTTTCCTGTTATATTCATCAGAGGTGTAGGGAGGGTGAAGTCTGTGAATCCCAAAAAATGTAATTATACAGATGATTAACAAAACACACAACAGTATTCATACCTTGATTTTTGTGGTGAATGTGAATGAAAAAAAAAACTGTTTTTGATAATGGTTTTCATACACATACAGTGGGGGAAAAAGTATTTAGTCAGCCACCAATTGTGCAAGTTCTCCCACTTAAAGAGATGAGAGAGGCCTGTAATTTTCATCATAGGTACACGTCAACTATGACAGACAAAATGAGAAAAAAAAATCCAGAAAATCACATTGTAGGATTTTTAATGAATTTATTTGCAAATTATGGTGGAAAATAATTTGGTCAATAACAAAAGTTTCTCAATACTTTGTTATATACCCTTTGTTGGGAATGACACAGGTCAAATGTTTTCTGTAAGTCTTCACAAGGTTTTCACACACTGTTGCTGGTCTTTTGGCCCATTCCTCCATGCAGATCTCCTCTAGAGCAGTGATGTTTTGGGGCTGTCGCTGGGCAACACGGACTTTCAACTCCCTCCAAAGATTTTCTTTGGGGTTGAGATCTGGAGACTGGCTAGGCCACTCCAGGACCTTGAAATGCTTCTTACGAAGCCACTCCTTCGTTGCCCGGGCGGTGTGTTTGGGATCATTGTCATGCTGAAAGACCCAGCCACGTTTCATCTTCAATGCCCTTGCTGATGGAAGGAGGTTTTCACTCAAAATCTCACGATACATGGCCCCATTCATTCTTTCCTTTACACGGATCAGTCGTCCTGGTCCCTTTGCAGAATAACAGCCCCAAAGCATGATGTTTCCACCCCCATGCTTCACAGTAGGTATGGTGTTCTTTGGATGCAACTCAGCATTCTTTGTCCTCCAAACACGACGAGTTGAGTTTTTACCAAAAAGTTATATTTTGGTTTCATCTGACCATATGACATTCTCCCAATCCTCTTCTGGATCATCCAAATGCACTCTAGCAAACTTCAGACGGGCCTGGACATGTACTGGCTTAAGCAGGGGGACACATCTGGCACTGCAGGATTTGAGTCCCTGGCGGCATAGTGTGTTACTGATGGTAGGCTTTGTTACTTTGGTCCCAGCTCTCTGCAGGTCATTCACTAGCTCACCGTTCTTGTGATCATTTTGACCCCACGGGGTGAGATCTTGCGTGGAGCCCCAGATCGAGGGAGATTATCAGTGGTCTTGTATGTCTTCCATTTCCTAATAATTGCTCCCACAGTTGATTTCTTCAAACCAAGCTGCTTACCTATTGCAGATTCAGTCTTCCCCAGCCTGGTGCAGGTCTACAATTTTGTTTCTGGTGTCCTTTGACAGCTCTTTGGTCTTGGCCATAGTGGAGTTTGGAGTGTGACTGTTTGAGGTTGTGGACAGGTGTCTTTTATACTGATAACAAGTTCAAACAGGTGCCATTAATACAGGTAACGAGTGGAGAACAGAGGAGCCTCTTAAAGAAGAAGTTACAGGTCTGTGAGAGACAGAAATCTTGCTTGTTTGTAGGTGACCAAATACTTATTTTCCACCATAATTTGCAAATAAATTCATTAAAAATCCTACAATGTGATTTTCTGGATTTCTTTTTCTCAATTTGTCTGTCATAGTTGACGTGTACCTATGATGAAAATTACAGGCCTCTCTCATCTTTTTAAGTGGGAGAACTTGCACAATTGGTGGCTGACTAAATACTTTTTTCCCCCACTGTACCTTGTCCATAATGTAGAGGCCTATGGGATATTCATTGAAGAGGTAAGGGAGGAGAATGGTAAATGTGATCTGCATAACATACCAATTGACATAACTTTGTATGCCTCCTTGTCTGTATACCTGCAGACAGACACAGAAGTGAGAAGTTCAGTCATCTGCACCCAATACAGCTAGCCTTCAACATATTCTTATAGCCTACATTGAATTGTGTCCATTCTCAGTTTTAGGAAGATTTGCACAATACGAAAAGATATATGATATCATCATAAAACAATATCAATTTAGATCATACAAGGGACAAACCTTACCTTAAATTGAGGAGATATTGACCTTTTTCACTTAAGTGCCTTTCAAATTAAAATCAAAATGTTTCAGTTGGGCAGTTAGGTTCCTGCAAGAACCCCCACCAACTAAGGAGGTTCCTCGATGAACCCCACCTCCTATGGGGCTCTTGGAATAACTTTTATGGGGCCATTTCCAGTGCCAAGAACCCTAAGGTTCTTCAAAGAACTTTGAGGATCTTAGAAGAACCCTTGTTGAACCTCTAATTTTTAGAGTGTAGATGACTTAGGTAATACTGACCTAATCAAACTATTCTAATCTGAGGTTAAATCAATCCCTCTGTCTATCCCTCCCTTCCTCTAACCATTCTTCTCTCTTTCTCACTCCCTCCTCCTTCTCTTCTCCCCCTCTCTCTCTTTTATTCTCTCACTCTTTCTTACTCCATCCTCCTTCTCCTCCCTCTCTCTTTCACTCTCTCTCCTCCTTCTCTCCCTCCACCCCACTCCCTTCCTCCCTCTACCCCTCCCCCTACTGATCTCTCTCTGCTAGAGTATCCAGTGGAGGCAGCAGAGGGAGGACAGGCAGTGTTGGACTGTTTCCTCCCCTGGCATAGTCTAGTAGTGGGCCGGCGAGATTATCACTACACTTGGACTCCAGGGACGCATGGGACTGCAAATGTAAGACGCGAGTGTGCACACACACACACACACACAGACAAACACACGCAGAAAACCACACAGGAGCATTCTTGCTTGGAACACATGCATGTCATGTTATTCATTTTGTCTTTCATCCATCCCTTTCCCATTTTTCACTTCCCTCTAGCTGACAGAGGGTGATTTCAGAGTGCTGGTGGTTACGGAGGATTCCTCTGTGGTGCTGAACCAGCTGCATGTTGATGAGGAGGGCATGTACCGCTGCCTCCTAACGGATGGCAAAGGAACTGTCCTTTCACGCACACACTTCCTGCTCACTGGTATGCCAGTTTGAATACATGTGGCCCATGGCCTACTTCAGAAATGCATCATCCCTTTCTCCCTTCCCTGAAGAAATCAGTGATAAGAGTTGTTAAAAGTTATGTTCTTTGCTTTCACTTATCCGGCTGTGTTAGATCAGTGATTACTTCAAGAGGACAGATCAGTCTCTAACAAAGCCATTGATAGAGGCATAGACATTCAGGGGTTACAATTCTCCAGTAGAAGATGCATGAAATGGAATGGAAATAAAGAGGTTTGGAAACAGAATAGGCCAGATCACCCTTCACCTCTCCCTCTCTTTTATCCACAGTCACCCCTTCACCTGTCCCAACTCCCAGATCTCTCCTCACCCTGCCCTCCCTCCCTCCTGGTGATGATGCCTCCCCCATTCCTCACCCTCCCACTGACCTCCTGCTGGTCATCATCGCCATGGTTACTGCCCTGAGTCTGACGGCCAGCCTAGGCCTTGCTGTTGCTTTTGGGTGAGAGAGGGATGGAAGGTGGGAGTGGGGGACAGAGTGAATGATGGGGTGAGGGAGAGGAAGGGAGAAAGACAGAGAGAGGGGAGGAGGAGAGAGTGACCGAATGAGTGATTTATGAAATTATGAATGATTGCTTAAATATTTGAGTGGGTTAAAGACAGACAGAAAGAGAGGGGAGAGAGATGATGGAGGAATGATGGAGGGATTCATTTGAAAAAAGATGAATGGATGTTCAAAAGATGAATTGAGAAGTTTGACCATGTGAAATTGGCGGAACAAGGACAGAACATGTCCAATCTCACTCCCCTTCCAAAATTCAAAAGATGCCCTGTGTAGGTACACCCTTACGAAATTGCGCCGATAGAATTGTTCCTCATTACCGTCATATCCCACAGCCTACCGACAGATGTAACATTTTAAAGTATCTACTGTCCTTAGTTGCCAGCAGAGTGAGAAGTAACAGAAATGTAAACTTTTGCCTTGAAAAATCAAGGACACATTTCTGGTGTCAGAGTTGAAGAGAAAACAGAATGACATTGTGTCATAAAGACTGAACAATGTGTGTGTGTGTGTGTGTGTATGTATGTGTGTGTGTGTGTCCTTCCACTAGATTGATGACTCTGAGACAACAGAGAGAAGAGGAGGAGAGGGAAGGGAAGGGAAGGGGGAGATGAAGACAGACGAACAAGAATGTGACTGACGTGGAATATGAGAAGGGATGGACAAGACATTGAGTTAAAAAAACAAAAGAGTTAAGAGAAAGGGCGTAAATGAATACTGCTACTGTTAAAAACTGTATCTCAGTGTGGCACACACACACACATCATGTTATTTAATTCACTTGATTGACCTCAATACGTTTTTCTGAATGGAGAGAAGATTATAGATAGGATGAAAAGAGGGAGGATGAGAGTAGCGAGGGATGGTGGTAAAACTCCTGGATTACAGACTTTTTCAGATTAATATTCCCAAACGTTAACCTAATTCTAGATAATCCACTGTGGGAGGAGAAGGGGAGGGGAGAGGAGTGAGGGGGAGGGGAAACAGAGACTATTTTCATATTCAAGTTCTCTTTTTTATTCAGATAAAGAGAGTGTGAAAAAATGGGATAGAGAGATAACATGCCATTTAGCAGACACTTTTATCCAAAGCGACTTACAATCATGCGTGCATACATTTCAACGTACGGGTGGTCCCGGGGATCGAACCCACTACCCTGGCGTTACAAGCGCCGTGCTCTACCAATTGAGCTACAGAGGACCACTTGAGCTATAGAGAGAGACGTGTGAGTGAGAGATGGAGGAGAGAGGGAGATAACAGAGAAGTAAAACAGTCTACATTAGGGCCCTTCACTCATCATCACCATCAGTATTTTGTACTGGAGAGTTATTAGCCAACCAATCAAAAGATGGTTTCCTCTCACAAAAAAGGTTCCATTTGCAAAACCAGCTCCTTCAAGGTGACCAGTGTATCTCTGCAAAGCGTCATGGTGCTCAACATTGATATGCGCAATAATTCTGTTGACGAACATACTGTACACACAAGGTTTTTCTTCAGTTGTGCAATGTAATCAAGTGAGTGAAATTGAAAACAAGCTAAGTTTTAGTCATCTTACCTTGTGGCTTTTTGGTTGCTCACAATGCAGACAAGAGTAGGAACAACTGCAGAACTCTGAGTGACTACTGTAATGCTTTTGTTTTATTTCCCCCCTTCATGGAATAGCCCCTTTTACTGACAACGCTTGACTTTACAGTTTTTTACGATTGTTTACACACTAAAATTAAAATTTCCACACAATTAGCAAAATTGTACTCCAATGAGCAAAACACCTCCACAGATTTGCACAACATTACACACAATGTCCGCCTCACCCTTTTTGCAAAACATTACACACAGTGATTTGTAAAACTCTACACACATTTTCACACAGATAAGGATCGTGAGGTTGCTTCCTTGTAATTACAAAGCACCGGATTGCCAATTACCACACTAATGAACGAATTGGATAAACACATCTACCAGGTGTGGAAGCACACATGTGCTAATTTGAAAACGCAGCACTCAGGTGTGCTATAAAAGGCAGCAGGTGAGTTCACCTGTCTTCAACAAAAATGGAAGGAGTTAGAAGAAGAAGAAGAGTGAGAATGAGAGGGGAGCTCAAAGAGGAGATGAAGGCGGTAGAGGAAGAGGAGAAGGAGGTAGAGGAAGAGGCATAGGTAGAGGAGAAGAAGGTAGAGGAAGAGAAGGAGGTAGAGGAAGACACCTAGGTAGAGGAAGAGGTAGAGAAGGACTTGAAGAGTTGATAGAACCTGAACAAAGAAGACGAGGACCAAATTTGACTCGAGAAATCCGTGCAACACTTATTGACCATGTTATCAACCATGGACTGACACTGATGGAAGCTGGACAAAGAGTTCAACCAAATCTCAGCAGAAATACTGTTGCGTCAGTAATTCGGACATTTCATCGAGAAAACAGGTAAGCTAACCACACAGTATACATTGAAACTGAAGCTTGTATAATCAATATTGTTTACTGTGACATTTGACAGTAGGCTGCATATATATATATATATATATATATATATATTTATTTATTTATTTTTATCTTATTTTGTTTTTTACATAGGATTGAGGGTCGAGGACACCAAGGTGGAAGGGGCCCTATGTTTAGTCGTGCACAAGAGGCCGCCATTGTGAACATGGTTTTGGCCAATAATTGTATCAGGCTACGAGAAATCCAAGCCAATATCATCAATGATGACAATATTTTCAATAACATCCAACGAGTCTCTCTGTCAACATTAGGTCGAATCCTAAAGAAAAATCAAATATACATGAAGCAACTGTATCGGTACCATTTGACAGAAATTCAGAGAGAGTGAAACATCTGCGCAATGAGTATGTGGAGGTATGCATTGTTCATCTGACTATGGTGTGGTATCATGCACTGCTCATAATGTTCTGTCACAAAAAAAATACTGTGCTATAGATATTGAATAGCATCCTATTTTCTTTAATGTGTTTCAGAGAGTCTTGCAAATGGATGCTGCTGAAATTCAACATTAATTTATATATGTGGATGAGGCTGGATTTAACCTTGCAAAAACAAGAAGAAGAGGGAGAAATGTAATTGGGCACAGGGCAATCACCAATGTGCCAGGGTAGCGAGGGGGTAACATCACCCTTTGCGCTGCTATCACACAAAATGGGGTCCTCCACCACCATGCAAATCTGGGACCCTATAATGCCAATCTGATACTTGCATTTCTTGACCGATTGCATGAGATTGTCACAGCATTACACCAAGTGGACCAGATGCGGTACATTGTCGTTTGGGACAATGTCTCATTTCATCGGGCTGCTCTAGTCCAGAACTGGTTCCATGATCACCCTGATTTTGACGTTTTATACCTTCCCCCATACTCCCCCTTCCTGAATCCTATAGAATAATTGTTTTCAGCGTGGCGGTGGAAGGTATATGACCTGCGGCCTTATGACCGTTTGCCCCTCATTCAGGCCATGGAACAGGCATGTGATCTTATTGAAGCAGCTTCAGTGCAGGGGTGGATTCGTCACACAAGGCGATTCTTCCAACGGTGCCTTGCCAATGAAGACATAGCCTGTGATGTGGATGAAATGTTATGGCCTGATCCAGCCAGACGGAGAGACGGATAGTTACAGTATTCTTGTTGCTTTTACAGTAGTTTTCTTTCATTTCTGTTTACTTTTACTTTACTTTTCTTCAGAGTCAAAGTGTATGTACTGTAATTCATGCAGTAATTTTTATTTGTCTACGGATTTTATTTGTTTACAGTAATTGATATCATTGTTGGTTGATTACTGTAACTGATTATGGTAAGAAATACTGTAAGTATTGAAATAAATACTTGAAATATTCAGTCTGCAGCATCAAGTGTTGTGCAGTGCTTGGTAAGGTTATAGTAGGCCTACAGTATTTGTCTACATTCTCCTTATATCTCAAAACAAATCATGAATAATGTTGTGAGTTTCTCACTATTTTTTGTCACCTAAATTATCTCTCACATACAGTAAGAATGTCTGGCCAAAAATCTTTTTTTTTGTTTTGTTTTTTAAATGTGTTTTTTATTTATCACAGCAGTGTGAAACTGGCTGCAATAGTGTATGATCATTGATGACTGTGTTGGTTAAATGAAAACAAATAGCATTTTCACAAATATGTGTATATGTTTTGACTGAAATGTGTATGTTTTGACTGAAGTGTGTCATTTTGCAAACAATCTAGGAATTTTGCTAATTGATTGTGGTGTTTGGATAATTGTGATTATATTTTGACAAAAAGAACTCTGTTTTCAAAATCGCGTGTAAACAATTGAAAAAAACTGTAAAAGAGACTTGTCACACTGCCTCAGTGTTAGTCACAGCATCCTACATGTGCGGGTGGCATCAATCACTTAATTTCACTGTTGCATTGCTCACTGACTCGTGTGGAAAATAACCAAGTGTATTTTACCCTATAAAGGTCTTAAAGGTGTGTGTGTGCGTGTGCGTGTGTGTGCGTGTGTGTGTGTGTATGCATGTGTGTGGGTCATAAGGGGTGTTTTCCTCTTATCGTTTGCCCACATGTCAGCATTACCGGAAGCTATACATCCTGTTACACAAACCTCCATGTAGACACACACAGACACACACACACAGTCTCTTTTTAATGAAGGATCATTGAATACTGTACTGTAGTTCTCTTAGTGATATTTTGGGTATTGTGTGGGAGAGGATGACAGATTGTGCTGTAGTTCTCTTAGTGATATTTTGGGTATTGTGTGGGAGAGGATGACAGATTGTGCTGTAGTTCTCTGAGTTATATTTTGGGTATTGTGTGGGAGAGGATGACAGATTGTGCTGTAGTTCTCTGAGTGATATTTTGGGTATTGTGTGGGAGAGGATGACAGATTGTGCTGTAGTTCTCTGAGTTATATTTTGGGTATTGTGTGGGAGAGGATGACAGATTGTACTGTAGTTCTCTGAGTTATATTTTGGGTATTGTGTGGGAGAGGATGACAGATTGTGCTGTAGTTCTCTGAGTGATATTCTGGGTATTGTGTGGGAGAGGATGACAGATTGTACTGTAGCTCTCTGAGTGATATTCTGGGTATTGTGTGGGAGAGGATGACAGATTGTACTGTAGCTCTCTGAGTGATATTCTGGGTATTGTGTGGGAGAGGATGACAGATTGTACTGTAGTTCTCTGAGTTATATTTTGGGTATTGTGTGGGAGGGGATGACAGATTGTGCTGTAGTTCTCTGAGTGATATTCTGGGTATTGTGTGGGAGAGGATGACAGATTGTACTGTAGCTCTCTGAGTGATATTCTGGGTATTGTGTGGGAGAGGATGACAGATTGTACTGTAGCTCTCTGAGTGATATTCTGGGTATTGTGTGGGAGAGGATGACAGATTGTACTGTAGCTCTCTAAGTGATATTCTGGGTATTGTGTGGGAGAGGATGACAGATTTGTACTGTAGCTCTCTGAGTGATATTCTGGGTATTGTGTGGGAGAGGATGACAGATTGTGTTTGTATTGCATGTCAGTAAAGCTAGCTCAGCGGTTGGCAAGCATGATATGTGTTGCGTGTGTGTGCCTGTTGGCATGTATAACCGTGTGACTGTGTGTGTGTGTGTGTGTGTGGTACAATAAGTGCAGTCTCAGCTTACAAAGGCAAGGGAGGGGAAAGAGAGAATGAGAGCTGGAGGGAGAGAGAGGAAGTGGAGTGGGAGGAAAAGAGTGGGAGAAACAGTGAATGGATGTGCTGTGGATTACAAGGAAGTGGTGGAGAAGGGAGCAGGAAGTCATAGAATGAATGTTGTTGTATAGAATGAATGGAGCCAAAGTTGAAACAGAGTTAATGAATGTTATGAAAGAGAGTTAATGATGGAACAGAACATTAGCTCAGATTAGGGAGCGCTCCAACCAGACTGGGGTCAGATTAACATGTAAACCAGAGAGAGGGAGGAAGAGAGAGGGGGTGGGAAACAGTTTATGGATAGGGGATGATGTGAATGTTTACCCTTCTCTGCTGTGCAGAATAGCCTACCTCATTACATAAGAGCTCACACACACATGCATTAATGCACCCACTAATACACACACACACATAGTCCTGCAGCATGGTATTTTCCATGCCTGTTTCTTTGGCACATTTGCTTTATAATATTCTCAACATTCACAAAATATATATTTTTTAAACTTTTTAATTCTGCATTGTTGGGAAAGGGCTCATAAGTAAGCATTTCACGGTAAAGTCTGCACCTGCTGTATTCTGCGCATGTGACATTTTTTTGTTGATTTGATTTAAAGCTGCAATCTGCCACTGATTTGGTGAACAGCTGAGGGAGGGGCTGGAGAAATGTAACCACTCTCAAATTCTTGGCCAGAGCTATGGATACAAGGACTGATATCTATGATATAAAAATTAGAGTTCTAACTATGTTTTGAGGCTATACCGTTTATTTACATTTACATTGTTTACAAACAAAGGAGTTAAAACAAGCTTATATTTTGGGCTCTGGTGGGGTACGACAGTTTAACTAAGCTCACAAAGCACTTATAAGTTATTTTCTTCAAGAATCAATAGGTAGGCCTATATATCATGACTTAAAAAGTAAAAAAATTGATGTAGTAACTGTACATTTCCCCTTTAAAGGGGAACTCTCAACCCCAATTTCAGCATTTGCCCAACCCCTTAACATTACAATTAAAATGCATTCAGGTGAGACGTTGTGGGTGGGGGGAATTGCTAATAAATATAAATGTATGTGGGTGAGTAAACGTGGTACCGGATCCCAACACTTTCTCACTAAAGCATACTTACCAGAAAGAAGTCAATTGGCACGCACTGATAATAAAAATCTGTGCATCGTTAGCAAACACGGCTCTGTACAGTGAGTACAGTGCTAAGGCGCTAACTTTCTGATATCTATTGCCACTTGCGATTACATTTTACATTTTAGTCATTTAGCAGACGCTCTTATCCAGAGCGACTTACATCAGCAATTAGGGTTAAGTGCCTTGCTTAAGGGCACATCGACAGATTTTTCACCTAGTCGGCTCGGGGATTAGAACCAGCGACCTTTCGGTTACTGGCACAACGCTCTTACCCACTAAGCTACCTGCCGCCCCGATGTAAGTCGAATCCCCTATAGGGCTAAAATATATATATGAAATGTGGACTCACATTTATTGCGGTATTGTATTGGGAATAAAAGTGCAATCATCACCTTGAAAATGAAGATTAGGGGCTCAATTCAATCCAACCCGCATTACAGTATTTAAGTAAAAACATTGAATTTGGTCATATGCAGAAATGTGCCTTACTGCCTTTTCAAATCAAATCAAAATCAAATCTAATTGTATTTGTCACATGCGCCGAATACAACAGGTGTAGACCTTACCGTGAAATGCTTACTTACAAGCCCTTAACCAACAATGCAGTTCAAGAAATAGAGTTAAGAAAATATTTACTAAATAAACTAAAGTAGGAAAAAAAAAAAAAAGTACATAACAATAACGAGGCTCTATACAGGGGGTACCGGTACCAAGTCAATGTGTGGGGGTACAGGTTAGTCGAGGTCATTTGTAAAGTGACTATGCATAGATAATGAACAGTCAACTTGGGTGACTGGAGTCTTTGACCATTTTTTGGGCCTTCCTCTGACACCGCCTAGTAGAGAGGTCCTGGATGTCAGGAAGCTTGGCCCCAGTGATGTACTGTAGAACTTTTTGAGGATCTGGGGACCCATGCTAAATCTTTTCAGTCTCCTGAGGGGGAAAAGGTGTTCTCGTCACAACTGTCTTGGTGTGTTTGGACCATGATAGTTCATTGGTGATGTGGACACCAAGGAACTTGAAACTCTCGACCCGCTCCACTTCAGCCCCGTCGATATTAATGGAGGCCTGTTCGGCCCTCCTTTTCCTGTAGTCCACGATCAACTCCTTTGTCCGGCTCACATTGAGGGAGAGGTTGTTGTCCTAGCACCACACTGCCAGGTCTCTGACCTCCTCCCTACAGGCTGTCTCATCGTTGTCGGTGATCAGGCTTACCACTGTTGTGTTGTCAGCAAACCTAATGATGGTGTTGGAGTCGTGCTTGGTCACGCAGTTGTGGGTGAACAGGGAGTACAGGAGGGGACTAAGCACGCACCCCTGAGAGGCCCCAGTGTTGAGGATCAGCGTGGCAGATGTGTTGTTGCCTACTCTTACCGCCTGGGGGCGGCCCGTCAGGAAGTCCAGGATCCAGTTGCAGAGGGAGGTCTTTGAATTTTGTGTAACGTCAGTAGTGTAGTCAAGGAAGCATCATGCAAAATATATTGGCACACTCCATTTACCAAGACCATTGCCAAATGATATTTTATAGTATTCCTTGAGGTGGTACCACCCAGCACACCGAATCCCTCCATTGAGATGACGTAGAGGCACCTTCCCTCTGCATCATGATTTCAATGGTAGAGTTGAACCTCTAGGGGCAAAAAGAGGTAGATTTACTACTAAAATACCAAAATATATCACTTTTGAAACAAACTGTCAAAATGAAGACCAGAATTGACTTGCTTCACTATAACTAAGCATAAAACATCTGTTTTTTTAATGATGTATTTTTCTTCATGAAAGTTACTCTTTAATTGATTTGAACTTATTCAGACAATATATATATATATTTTTTAATGCATCTCAAACAGTCATTCACAAACGTTGTATCTGTTCTGTAGTCTGGATGGCTGGCTGGCTGTCTGGGGGTATTTTTCCACCACAGTGATAATGGATATCCATTCTAACCAACAGCAGGGAATCCATTCTAATCAACTTTCACACATCCAACTGTAGCTAGAGGCAAGGACACAACTAGAGGATGGGAACTGAAACACAGATATTTATCTGACCATAACCTTTAACCCAACCCCTAAAAATAGGCCTACACCCTAACCTTATCTTTAAACCCTTGATTGATTACAAAATAGCATGTAAATAATAATATGTTTTATATGTCACAGGCTACCCCCCTGCAATTTCAATGAATCAGCCCTGAATCAATGGAGACAGTTTAAATGAGGTGTGTGTGTGTGTGTGCATATTTTATTTATTTTTATTTTTATTTAACCTTTATTTAACCAGGTAAGCCAGTTGAGAACAAGTTCTCATATGTTGAAAATGGGTGCTTAACCCTCCCGTTGTCCTAGGGTCAAAATGACCCGCCACTGTGTTGAACCAACTTTATTTAATTTTTATATTTTTTGGATCATTTGTGAGAAGGAGGCAGTGATACAGAAAGAGGCAGTGAGAAAAGGAGGCAGTGATACTGAAAGTCTCACTGCCTCCTTCTCACAAATGATCCAAAAAATATAAAAATTAAATAAAGTTGGTTCAACACAGTGGCGGGTCATTTTGACCCTAGGACAACGGAAGGGTTAAAGTCTAAACATGACGTCATTTAGAACAAAACACGGGGTAAACCCTGAGCACCACGTGTGGTTTTGGAAAATCTGAGTTTTTACGTCAAACACCATATAAGGAGTACCGGTACAGACAGACGAGCATATATGGTCGTTCCGTCTGTGATGTGTCTTCCTTATGTGGAAAAAGAGGGTGGAGTAGCAGTGAGGTATAAAACCCCGCCCTCCCATCTCATCCCATCTCTTAATAAGAAACAAGAGGTAACGACAGTTTAGTACTGATTTCGAGGTGAATTGTTTATTGAAATAGGCTGAAGTCAAATTGTGGAAATTAGTTGATCAAGTTTTAAATATATTCAGATCAAGAAGCAAGTGTGTTTTGGCAAACATTTTGTTGCTTTTAGGCTAGTCTATAACTTTCCACAGGAGAAACAAATCAAAACGACAACAATTTCTTATTTTTTTCTGTTTGTTTTTGGGACCAGAACTAAATCATGTGTTCAAGCAACGAGCCTCTGGAGATAACTGGTATTGAGTTGGCCCACATCCTCAGAACTCCCCGGGACCAGTTCACCTCAGGCGGCTGTGTGATGCTGGACTGTCGGCCGTTCCTTGCCTTCTCCAGGACTCGCATCTCCGAGTCCCGCAATGTCAACTGGAACTCGATGCTCCGGCGTCGGTCCAAGAGCTCCGTTGTTTGTTTGGAGTGGTTGGTCGCGGACAAGGACCTCCTTGGTCGGCTGCGCAGAGGGGATTTCTCGCCAATCGTGGTGCTTGATGAGAGTAGCCTTTCTATGGCCGAACTGAAAGGGGAGAGCTTGGCCAGTATGCTGCTGACTGCTCTACAAGCCGATGTCCAGTCCAGCTCAACACAGATCTGCTTTCTACAAGGTGAGATTTACCAGGCTACAAAACAAAACAAGTCGGCTATTAGATCATTTAGAATGAGATGAAATGGGCCTACAAAATAGAATAAGAATAGCCCAAAAAGTCCAAAGTTGGAGTTGTTAATGAATATCTTTAGGCCTAAATATGATAATAACCAGATTATTTAGTTACATACATTTTAATAATTTCCTCTACAAGCCATCCTCTAAGTAGGTAATGTTCCTATCTGGTACAGAAGATGTGAGGAGTTATGTCATGAGCTGCTGAGTGACATAGTAATGTTTCTCAATGACAGGTGGCTTTGAAGGGTTCCATGAAGAATATCCAGAAGTCTGTTTCAACTCCCCAGGCCTGCTGGGACACAACCCTACAATGATGGACCTGGAGCCTAGTGTGACAGGGCGGAAAACACCACTCTATGATCAGGTGAGAGACTGGGAAAATAACTGAAATAATTGCATGTGGAATTTTTTTTCAGACATTTGTCCCCTACTTGGTTTGGGATGTTTTCCTTCATGGATTGAAATCAGTCATGTTTTGGTTGGTTCTTGTTTTTGATCGGATGGTTTGTGTTTGATTGACAGGAGGGTCCAGTGGAGCTCCTCCCCTTCCTGTTTCTGGGCAGTGCAGTTCACTCGTCGCGGCGCGAAACTCTCGCAGCAGCGGGGATCACGGCAGTGCTCAACGTGTCCTCCTCCTGCCCCAACCTGTACGAAGAGGAACTGCACTACATGAGACTCACTGTAGAGGACAGCCTGGCTGCAGATATCGGAGCACGCTTCCCTGAGGCCATCGCCTTCATAGGTCAGTTCCACTACTAGCATCACCTTCTGGGTGTGTCCCAAAAGGCACCTTATTCTAATTTGGTGCGCAGACATTGGTCGTGTTCCCCTGCTCAGACGTTGCATGCATCCACCAATGGTTGCGTGCCACGTCATCGACTGTGGTGTCGGGCACCAGATTGCTATAACATATGATGTGGTTAGCTGATACGTAAAATACCTATCCAGGCGTTGTAAGATCTGGCATGCGTCAGCAATGTCTGAGCAGGGGAACATGACCGTTGTCTCCTCTCCTTCATTTGAAAACGCAGGACAGGTGAAAGATTGCCAATTTCTGGGACATTTCTTTCACATAAATCTAGATTGGAGAGACGAGGAAGGAAGACATTTTAGACTATTGAGACTGTGTGCTAAAACACAGAGCTCAACGCTAACGACCTTGTTCTCTAACTTCTCTGTTGCAGACTCGGTGAAGGAGCGTGGTGGTCGTGTGCTGGTGCACTGCCAAGCCGGGATCTCTCGCTCAGCCACTATCTGTCTGGCCTACCTCATCCACGCCCGGCGCGTCCGATTGGACGAGGCCTTCGACTTCGTGAAGCAGCGACGCCAGGTCATCTCTCCTAACCTGGCCTTCATGGGACAGCTGCTGCAGTTTGAGACCGACGTCCTATGTCACTGACTCCATAATTTAGCGATATATTTACATATATGCTTTGCCACTAGACTCGCACAGATATATTTCTGATTAATACTCAAGAGAAATGTACTTTCTATATGCACTTCCACTAGGTGGATTTGTTCAAAAAGTTGACTTGTGTTGTTTAACTTTTGACGGACAACTGACTATGATGAAGAATGTGTATTCGATTTCACACGTTTTCATGTGTCTCTGCGTGGCCACAGCCTCACATAACTGTGCTCAGAGAAATGTTTACCCACTCTGCCACTGGCTGGGCTATATCTGAGAGAAACACACAGAGACAGTACATGGTGAGAGAAATGTATATCTGCTGTACTGCTGGCAGGAGAAATATGTGTGTGGTGTTTGCCTTTTTGGACATTTTGCAAGGGCTGACATAAAGGCCTATACTGTGAGATAAACCCCAGCAAGCTGCTGGGTACTGGATTAATAACTACTGTCTGTAAAACTAAATGTGAATGATTTTTTTTATCTTGATCAGGTGATTTATTGTATTAAGGGCAATACATCAATGCAATCAATTTCCTAACACCAATGCAAATCTGAAACAAGCTCATCCTCATCAAATCAAAGGTGTTGGCTGTAGCCTGCAGGTCTGCTCTGGGCAAAGGGAAGAAGCCATCTCAATTGTTTTTATCAAACGTATTTTTAATAATTTTATTATGGTTTTGACAGTTGTGATTTACACTGTCTGTTACTGCACTTTATTTGCCAATGTGGAGGCAGTTTCATGCTGTTTTTCACACAGATTAAATACTTTATAAACTGGAAAACACATGTTTGTCTTTGTTTGTTTATATAATGATGTCCTGTTTACGTACAGTGCCTTCAGAAGGTATTCACACCTCTTGACATTTTCTACATTTTGTTGTGTTACAGCCTGAATTTAAAATGGATTACATTGAGATTTTGTGTCACTGGCCTACACACAATACCCCATAATGTCAGTGGAATTATGTTTTATACATTTTTACAAATTAATTAAAAATGAGAAGATGAAATGTCTTGAGTCAATAAGTAATTAACTCCTTTGTTATGGCAAGAATAAGTAAAGGAGTAAAAATGTGCTTAACAAGTCACATAAGTTGCATGGACTCACTTTGTGTGGAATAATAGTGTTTAACATGATTTTTTTTAACGACTACCTCATCTCTGTACCCAACATATACAATTATCTGTAAGGTCACTTAGTCGATGAAGTGAACTTCAAACACAGATTCAACCACAAAGACCAGGGAGGTTTTCCAATGCTTCGCAAACAAGGGCACCTATGGTAGATGGGTAAAAAAAAAAAAAAAACAGACATTGAATATCCCTTTGAGCGTGAAGTTATTAATTACACTTTGGATGGTGTATCAATACAACCAGTCACTACAAAGATACAGGCGTCCAGAGAGTTTAATGGCTGTGATAGGATGAAACTGAGGATGGATTAACATCATTGTAGTTATCCCCAATACTGGTTACCAAGACGACATTGAATCTTCCTGAGTGGCCTAGTTACAGTTTTTACTTAAATCGGCTTGAAAATCTATGGCAAGACTTGAAAATGGCTGTCAAGCAATGATCAACAACCAACTTGACAGAGCCTGGAGAATTGTAAAAGGAATAATGTGAAAATGTTGTACAATCCAGGTGTGCAAAGCTCTTAGAGAACTACACAGAAACACTCACAGCTGTAATCGCTGCCAAAGGGGATACTAACATGTATTGACTCAGGTGTATGTGAATACTTACGTAAATTCGATATTTCTGAATTTCATTTTCAATAAATTAGCAAAAATGTCTAAAAACATGTTTTCAATTTGTAATTATAGGGTATTGTGTGTAGATGGGTGAGGGAAAAATATATTTAATCTATTTTGAATTCAGGCTGTAACACAACAAAATGTGGAATAAGTCAAGGGGTATGAATACTTTCTGAAGGCACTATATCTGTCCTGCCCTCAAAGATATCCTGTTGAAAGATACAACAGCCAACACAAACATCTTAGGCTATGGCCACATAGACACATGATGAGGATGAAATAGTATATGCATTCATCAATTGTCAGTTTTTGTCCATCAAAAGTTAAACTCAAGTGAACTGGCCACAGCCTTTCTTGTTTCCAGCATGTGGGAGCAAAATCTTGCACAAGCCTGTAGTGGATCAAGTTCAGTACCATAAAGCAAAAAGGGACAGCGAAGTCCTGCCTGTGTGAATAACTGATTTATAACGTAACAGCGTCCTCTAGTGATAGCTTTGAAGACCAAGTTTTAGTAATATTCAGATAATAAATCTAGATATCTAGAGATATCCAGTGGATGGCGCTCTATGACCAGTCCCCCTTAACACCCCAGTCATCTCTTAAAGGAAAACTTCGCCCCAAAACTATATTTTGGTATTTGTTTTATAAGTCCATTGTTGATATAGTCCCAAAACGTTTTGCATGTCAGCAATCAAGTTTTCAAGATATGTAACTTTCAAAATACAGAAATCTGCCCCTATGATGCATTTTGCATCATATGAAGCAAAACACAGCATCACATGATGCCAAATGCATCATACGGGCTAGATTGCTATATTTTGAAGGTTAGATATCTTGAAAACTTGATTGCTGACATGCAAAACATTTTGGGACTATATCAACAATGGACTAATGAAACAAATACCAAAATATAGTTTTTGGGTGGAGTTTTTCTTTAAGAAGGAAATGACTCAGACTCGATTTTCATTCATAATGTTATGACTTTTTTGACATTTATTTATAAAATAGGAAATAGAGAGCGGGAGATCTGAGAAGTTAGCGACAACAGAAGGACAAGGTGAGAAGGGGAGATCTGAGAAGTTAGAGACAACAGAAGGACAAGGTGAGAAGGGGAGATCTGAGAAGTTAGAGACAACAGAAGGACAAGGTGAGAAGGGGAGATCTGAGAAGTTAGAGACAACAGAAACACAAGGTGAGAAGGGGAGATCTGAGAAGTTAGAGACAACAGAAGGACAAGGTGAGAAGGGGAGATCTGAGAAGTTAGAGACAACAGAAGGACAAGGTGAGAAGGGGAGATCTGAGAAGTTAGAGACAACAGAAGGACAGGTGAGAAGGGGAGATCTGAGAAGTTAGAGACAACAGAAGGACAAGGTGAGAAGGGGAGATCTGAGAAGTTAGCGACAACAGAAGGACAAGGTGAGATCTGAGAAGTTAGAGACAACAGAAGGACAAGGTGAGAAGGGGAGATCTGAGAAGTTAGAGACAACAGAAGGACAAGGTGAGAAGGGGAGATCTGAGAAGTTAGAGACAACAGAAGGACAAGGTGAGAAGGGGAGATCTGAGAAGTTAGAGACAACAGAAGGACAAGGTGAGAAGGGGAGATCTGAGAAGTTAGAGACAACAGAAGGACAAGGTGAGAAGGGGAGATCTGAGAAGTTAGAGACAACAGAAGGACAAGGTGAGAAGGGGAGATCTGAGAAGTTAGAGACAACAGAAGGACAAGGTGAGAAGGGGAGATCTGAGAAGTTAGAGACAACAGAAGGACAAGGTGAGAAGGGGAGATCTGAGAAGTTAGAGACAACAGAAGGACAAGGTGAGAAGGGGAGATCTGAGAAGTTAGAGACAACAGAAGGACAAGGTGAGAAGGGGAGATCTGAGAAGTTAGAGACAACAGAAGGACAAGGTGAGAAGGGGAGATCTGAGAAGTTATAGACAACAGAAGGACAAGGTGAGAAGGGGAGATCTGAGAAGTTAGAGACAACAGAAGGACAAGGTGAGAAGGGGAGATCTGAGAAGTTAGAGACAACAGAAGGACAAGGTGAGAAGGGGAGATCTGAGAAGTTAGAGACAACAGAAGGACAAGGTGAGAAGGGGAGATCTGAGAAGTTAGAGACAACAGAAACACAAGGTGAGAAGGGGAGATCTGAGAAGTTAGAGACAACAGAAGGACAAGGTGAGAAGGGGAGATCTGAGAAGTTAGAGACAACAGAAGGACAAGGTGAGAAGGGGAGATCTGAGAAGTTAGCGACAACAGAAGGACAGGAAATGCCAGACTGGGAATTTTAAAAATGGGGCCGTATTTATCGAATGTCTCAGAGCAGGAGTGCTGATCTAGTATCGAGGATCAGTTCCCCTGTCCATGTAATCTAATGTAAAAAGAAAGGCATCTTTCTGACTAGGCCTAAGGCCATCATTAAGACAAGTACCTGCTATTCCCCTCTAACTTGAAAATGTCATCTAAAATATCTCAACTGTATAACTAACAATCAGGGTACAATTCAATACAATAAAATGCAATATTTCTATATACAACACCCTCCTGCCCGCCTCTCTTACCTCGAGGCCACCGCTGCACCAACAGCATCTTCAACAAGGTTTCTCACTTTAGAGCAAAGCATTTCCCTGATGCTTCCCTGTGAGGTATAATTACCTGATGCATTTTACATTTTATTCGGTGTCCCCACCTCCTCCACACCTCACCATAAAATCTCCCCCTCACCCCCATGAGGATACTAGCCTACCTATATGAAGTAGGACTGCTTAATTTTCTCAAAATATAATTCAATTTTGCTGTCTTGATCAAACCAAAGCCTGGATGAAGAGCTTTGTAGCTCTATTTATTACCTCAGTATGTGTGTGTGTCCTGTTCAGATCCTGTCCTCAATCGTCTCTTGTTGTCAGAGTTGGTCCCCGTAGGAATACAGATCTGTCATGGCTAAGGCATTTAGTCAATATCAAGACTCCTTCTCTCTTGGCAAGAATATGTAACAAAACGAAAAAGGACAGCATGTACCCCTATTACTCAGCACCTTTTTGGTGGTTTATTTAGTACTTATAGATTATATGTTCCTCACTCTCTCTCACACACACACACACGCACACACACAAACATATATACACACATGTTTGGGCCAAGGAAAGAGACAGTGGGAGAGTGTGTGTTTAAATGTTAATGTCAGTTAGTACTATGAACTATGAATAAATACGTTATTCAGACGAATACTTACTGTCTGAAATGATTAGGTCTGTCTTGCCTCTACGCATCACTCTAAGCAGTTACGTACACACACACGGATGGAGATGATTATTTATGCTCTAACCGAGAGAGAGAGAGAGAGAGAGAGAGAGAGAGAGAGAGAGAGAGAGAGAGAGGAGAGAGAGAGAGAGAGAGAGAGAGAGAGAGAGAGAGAGAGAGAGAGAGAGAGAGAGAGAGAGAGAGAGAGAGAGAGAGAGGGAGAGAGAGAGAGAGAGAGAGAGAGAGAGAGAGAGAGAGAGAGAGAGAGAGAGAGGGAGGGGGAAAGAGAGAGAATACAAACAGAGATTTACATATTGCTTACACTGCGCAGGGTGAAATATTGGCAGGCCAATCATGGCCAATTCAATGTAACACATGCACACACATACCGTGTGCCAAGCAGAATGAGGAACACTTGTGAAATTGCTGGCAGGAGCTTTACGTTCTAGTGTTACTACACACATACACACACACACATTACAAGAGAGAAAAAAAAAAAAAAAAAAAAAAAAAAAAAGAGAAGCTTTCCCAGAGAGGATGACTGTGTGAGTGTTAAGGCGATTTCTTCAAAATCGTTACATATTGCCAGGCCAAGGATACAGTATACAAAGGTGTGCGCACACACACACACACACACACACACATATACACACAAACAGTGGCGGCTCCTGAAAAAATTCTCAGGGGGGGCAATTTTTCTGATGATTTAGGTGACCTACACACATTTTAAAAAAGATATGTCCAGCAACAACATGAAGACAGGGGCAGCATATAAGTCAATACCAGAAGCATTTATTGACTGATCTCAAAAGTGTTGGCTTACCAGGGTTGGTGGAGCCCTCAGTTTCATCTTTGCCTCGCAAAGCTAACTCAAACACTCCGCAAAACTTCACACACTGGATTAGCCGGCTGAGGATGTGGCGGTTCTTGCTAATGTCGTAGTAAATATATTTGTTATAGTGAATATGGAATATGATATGTTGAGTAAAATGTTGTGCTAAGATCTATTTAGGTCAGGAGCTGGTTATAAGTTCTGTTCCTATCCAATAACAATGGACAAAAGGGTCCTATCTTGTCAGCCTTGTCAGCAGGTGGCCAAGGACAACACCCACGCCATAGGCCTCTCAGTTCTTCCAACTCACGAGTTCTTGCTCTGAGGACACACACACACACACACACACACACACACACACACACACACACACACACATCATCACTGTTAAACACACACACACACACACACACACACACACACAAAAATCCCCTCTCTTAGGCTGAACATTTGAAGACAGAGAACCCGACTCAGAGCCAATGCAACAGTGACAGTAGCCTGGAGGGGACCTCGCCCAACTCATCAGGACCAATCAGAAGATCAGAACTACTAGATTCAACCTACTTCATTTATTGCATAAAATGTCTGCACACAATGTTTCGGGGCTCTCTTCAGATAATAATAATAATAATATGCCATTTAGCAGACGCTTTTATCCAAAGCGACTTACAGTCATGCGTGCATACATTTTTGTGTATGGGTGGTCCCGGGGATCGAACCCACTACCTTGGCGTTACAAGCGCCATGCTCTACCAGCTGAGCTACAGAAAGTGGATACTCATGGATGCGCATCGCAATTGTAAAATGTCAACACAATTGGAGACACCACGTCATTTTTGGAGACATGTTATTGACAGTAAACTATTGTAGATGCGACTGCTAACTAAATAAAACATTTTAGCTGGCTAGCTAATCATCTTAGCTAAATGTGGGGCAAACAATTCAGTTATTTACCGTTAATTTGAGGGATTGGGGTGAAAGAAATCGAGTTACATAGTGATACTTTACGATATACTGTATTGACAATATCGCAATATTTTAGCGCTAGTTGGCTGTACCTGCACCAAAACACCATTATTGTTCCTTCATAGCTTGTTCTCAATCTTTTCACATTGGGAGCCAATTTGTTTTCAGCACTTTTATTTCCATGACTGATCAAAACTCGTTCTCATGGCTTTCTGATCCCTCTGCAACAGACATATGGTGCGCAATAAAATCACAGTATCGAATCGCAATACGTATAGAATCATGAGACTCGCAATGCATATATCTTACCGTGAGGTTCCTGGCAATTCCCAGCCCAAGTTCATTTGCCACAACAAATCTCTTCGCTAGCAAACGCGATGTCTTCTCCAAAACGGCAATGTGTCTCCAGCAATGTTTACTTTTTTTGACGTTCTATGGCATCTCCACTTTCCAAGCATATATGACCACATGTAATATTTTGGTAAGTGATGCAAATAGTGAACTATGTAGGGCCAGGATGTAAAATATATGTAGCTGCAGCAATTTCTCTTATCTGATATGGTAAGTAATGGGGCTTAATTTATAGCTCCCTAAGAGTTTGACGAACGGGTCCGTGCACGCGATTCCAGATATCTTTACCTCTGAATAAACTGCCTTTATTATACCATATCCACCCTGTCCAAAGTCTCTACTTGGTCTCAGTTCTCCAGTAAACTTGTGATTATCAACACTAACCTCATCGTTGTGGCGGCGGACAGCTAGCCTGTATCCCTCATCAAGTTGAGTGGCAATGTTATTTTTCCATTCGTACCAATTTTTGGAAAATCCTCGGGTGTAGGACTTTCCGCCTTTAGTAGAAACCTGTTGAATTATTAAATTTGGTCTGGGAGGTCCTAATTGTTTCGTTGCCAATTTATCTTCATTTGTTCGCCGACAAAAAGGAACTTCTTTCAAAGACACAATCCACTCTTTTCTCAGTTACGTTCATGGTTACGTTACGTTACGTATGACGAAAGCGCTGAAGTGCAAGCCCTCAGACACCCATAGAGATTGTATTGAAGGCTCTGAAATTTGAAAAAAATAGATTTTACATTAGAGGCTATGAGAGACTTCTGGGCGATTTTCAACCTGACTGAAATCGCCCCAAAAGGGGGGGGAGCCATTTGAAGCACGACTTTAGCCTGATTCGACATTTAGTGGCAGTGTGGCACTGTGGCAGATCAGACGTATAGATTACAACACTGATAACTACTGTTGCCGTGATATAATTGATTAGAAAAAAAATCCCTTCCTTTTCCCGTTTGGCAGTGCGTCGCCCATATCGCCCTATTGAACAGGCCGCCCCTGCACACAAATACATGCGAGTACAAATACACACATACAGGTGCTTTTGTCTGAAATGATTAGGTACAAACAGAGATTTGTACATGTAGGTCCCTCCGAGACCTGCATGTGTTACATTGAATTGGCCATGATTGACCTGCCAATATTTCACCCTGCACAGTGTAAGCAAAATGTAAATCTCTCTTGCTCTCCCTCTCTCTTTTTCCCTCCCCCACCCCTCTCTCTCTCTCTCTTTCTCTTTGTCTGTCTCTCTCTGTCTCTCTCTGTCTCTCTCTCTCTCTCTCTCTCTCTCTCTCTTTCTCTCTCTCTCCCTCTCGGTTAGAGCATAAATAATAATCTCCATCCATGTGTGTGTACGTAACTGCTTAGAGTGATGCATAGAGGCAAGACATACCAC
Source organism: Coregonus clupeaformis (assembly GCF_020615455.1). NCBI lineage: Eukaryota > Metazoa > Chordata > Actinopteri > Salmoniformes > Salmonidae > Coregonus > Coregonus clupeaformis. The sequence goes on along the minus strand of NC_059209.1, from coordinate 25,013,869 downwards.
TAGCACCTACCCACCTTGGTTCAATTGAGGTTTCTTCCACATATGCACACAAAGTGGCAGGCTTTCTCACTAAACTAATGGGTCCCTCCGAGACCTTCTTTCACTGTGATCCACCTAAACCAGGGGTACTCAAATGCAAGCCTTGAGGTCCAGAGGACTGCCAGATTCAACTGGTGTCCCAGGTCTTACTCAGTCCCTGATTAGAGGAGAATACTGATACCAGCTCTCACAGTCTCACATCAGAATTAGACATTCATCCATGTTTCTCAAACGTCAAATTTCAAAGTTATTCAAAGTGTTTAAGGTTAAGTTTAGGCATTATCTCTGCATTTTTAAGGTTAGGGTTAAAGTTTAGGCATTAACTCCAAATTCTTAAGGTTAGGCATTAACTCTGAATGGTTAAGGCTGGCCATGCTTTCCACCTGGCTACCCCTACCCCGGCCAACAGCTCTGCACCCTCCGCTGCAACTTGCCCATGCCCCCACTTCTCCTTCACCCAAATTCAGATAGCTGATGTTCTGAAAGAGCTGCAAAATCTGGACCCCTACAAATCAGCTGGGCTAGACAATCTGGACCCTTTCTTTCTAAAATTAGCCGCCGAAATTGTCACAACCCCTATTACTAGCCTGTTCAATCTCTCTTTCGTACCGTTTGAGATCACCAGAGATTGAAAAGCTGCCGCAGTCATCCCCCTCTTCAAAGGGGGTGACACTCTAGATCCAAACTGTTACAGACCTATATCCATCCTGCCCTGCCTTTCGAAAGTATATGAAAGGTAAGTTAACAAACAGATCGCCAACCATTTCGAATCCCACCGTACCTTCTCCGCTATGCAATCTGGTTTCCGAGCTGGTCATGGGTGCACCTCAGTCACGCTCAAGGTCCTAAACGATATTATAACCGCGATCGATAAAAGACAGTACTGTGCAACCGTCTTCATCGACCTGGCCAAGGGTTTCGACTCTGTCAATCACCGCATTCTTATTGGCAGATTAAATAGCTTTGGTTTCTCAAATGACTGCCTCGCCTGGTTCACCAACTACTTCTCAGATAGAGTTCAATGTGTCAAATCGGAGGGCCTGTTGTCTGGACCTCTGGCAGTCTCTATGGGGGTGCCACAGGGTTCAATTATCGGGCCGACTCTATTCTCTGTGTATATCAATGATGTCACTCTTGCTGCTGGTGACTCTCAGATCCACCTCTACGCAGACGACACCATTTTGTATACATCTGGCCATTCATTTTACACTGTGTTAACAAACCTCCAAACAAGCTTCAATGCCATACAACACTCCTTCCATAGCCTCCAACTGCTCTTAAACGCTAGTAAAACTAAATGCATGCTCTTCAATCGAACGCTGCTTGCACCCGCCCAACTACAAATACCTAGGTGTCTGGTTAGACCGTAAACTCTCCTTCCAGACTCACATTAAGCATCTCCAATCCAAAGTTAAATCTAGAATCGGCTTCTTATTTCGCAACAAAGCCTCCTTCACTCATGCTGCCAAACGTGCCCTCGTAAAACTGACTATCCTACCGATCCTTGACTTCGGCGATGTCATTTACAAAATAGCCTCCAACACTCTACTCAGCAAATTGGATGTAGTCTATCACAGTGCCATCCGTTTGTCACCAAAGCTCCTTATGCTACCCACCATTGTGACCTGAGCGCTCTTGTTGGCTGGCCCTCACTACATATTTGTCGCCAAACCCACTGGCTCCAGGTCATCTATAAATCACTGCTAGGCAAATTCCTGCCTTATCTTAGCTCATTGGTCACCATAGCAACACCCACCCGTAGTATGCGCTCCAGCAGGTATATCTCACTGGTCATCCCCAAAGCCAACACCTCCTTTGGCTGCCATTCCTTCCAGTTCTTGGCTGCCAATGACTGGAACGAACTGCAAAAATCTCTGAAGCTGGAGACGTATCTCCCTCACTAACTTTAAGCATCAGTTGTCAGAGCAGCTTACCGATCACTGCACCTGTACACAGCCCATCTGTAAATAGCCCACCCAACTACCTCATCCCCATATTGTTATTTATTTTGCTAATTTGCACCCCAGTATCTCTATTTGCACATCATCTTCTGCACATCTATCACTCCAGTGTTAATACTAAATTGTAATTATTTTGCACTATGGCCTATTTATTGCCTTACCTCCATAACTTACTACATTTGCACACACTACATATAGATTTTCTATTTTTCTATTGTGTTATTGACTGTACGTTTTTGTTTATCCCATATGTAACTCTGTGTTGTTGTTGTTTTTATCGCACTGCTTTGCTTTATCTTGGCCAGGTCGCAGTTGTAAATGAGAACTTGTTCTCAACTGGCTTACCTGGTTAAATAAAGGTGAAATAAAAAATAAAAAAAAGGTAAGGGTTAAGGTTTGGGATAGGCTTAAAATCACTGGATTTGAACATGCAACCTTTGGCATCAGAGACAGATGAAGGTAACAGTTCTCACTGTTGCCCCTAGTAGCCAGTTTCCACTTCATCTCCCGACATCCTCAGACATGGATGGATATCGAATACTGACTTGTATTACGGGTGACCTGGCTGGTCTAGACCTGCAGTTCAGAATTGCATCAAGGGGGCCCTAAAGCCTCTTCTCCAGTGAGTGAGCCATCATTGAGGGTTAGGGTTAGGGTTAAGGTTAGGAGACGCTGTTCTGAGCCATTCCAACCATCAAGTTATAGAATGAGGCTCTTAGTGGTAGGAAATCAGTCACCCTTTGTTTAAAAAAATGATATAGATAGCCTTCAGAAAGAATTCACACCCCTTGACTTTTCCACATTTTGTTGTGTTACAACCTGAATTTAAAATGGATTGAATGTAGATGTTTTGTCACTGGCCTACACATAATAAATAACCCATAATGTCAAAGTGGAATTATGTTTTTCCAAAGTTTACAAATTAATAAAAAATGAAAAGATGAAATGTCTTCAGTCAGTAAGTGTTCAACCCCTTCGTTATGGCAAGCCTAAATAAGTTCAGGAGTAAAAATGTGCTTAACAAGTCCTGCTGTTTTTCACACAGATTAAATACTTTCTAAACTGGAAAGCACGTTTGTCTATGTACGTTTATATAATAGTGCCTTCAGAAAGTAGTCACACAATTTGACTTTTTCCACATTCTGTTGTGTTACAGCTCAAATTTAAAATGGATTACATTGAGATGTTGTGTCACTGCCATATACACAATACCCCATAATGTAAAAGTGGAATTATATTTTTATACATTTTTACAAATTAATTAAAAATGAAAAGTTGAAATGTCTTGAGTCAATAATTATTCAACCCCTTTGTTATGGCAAGCCTAAATAAGTTCAGGAGTAAAAATATGCATAACAAGTCACATAATAAGTTGCATGGACTCACCTGTGTGTGCAAAAATAGTAGTGTTTAACATGATATTTGAATGACTACCTCATCTCTGTACCCCAAACATACAATTATTGGTCCCTCAGTCAAGAAGTGAATTACAAACACAGATTCAACCACATAGACTAGGGAGGTTTTCCAATGCCTCGCAAAGAAGGGCACCTATTGGTGGATGGGTTAAAAAAAAAAGCAGACATTGAATATCCCTTTGAGCATGATGAAGTTATTAATTACACTTTGGATGGTGTATCAATGCACCCAGTCACTACAAAGATACAGGCTTTCTTCCTAACTCAGTTGCCGGAGAGGAAGGAAACTGTTCAGGGATTTCACCATGAGGCCAATGGTGAATTTAAAACAGTTACAGAGTTTAATGGTTGTGATAGAAAACTGAGGATGGATCAACAACATTGTAGTTACTCCACAATACTAATCTAATTGACAGAGTGAAAACAAGGAAGCCTGTACAGAATTAAAATATTCCAAAACATGCATCCTGTTTGCAACAAGGCACTAAAGCAATTAACTTCATGTCCTGAATACAAAGTGTTATGTTTGGGGCAAATCCAATGCAACACATTACTGAGTACCAGGGGGCCTGGACAAATCTTTTTGCCTGTGCTGGCGCTGCAGATGGCTATATCGGTCCACTCAACTTGGTCTCAGAGCATTTTGTATTATTCTGTACGTAAATCCTAGACACTCCATTTACACATGTTTCATGAGCTGAAATAAAAGATCCCAGAAACTTTCCATATGCTCTAAAAACGTATTTCTCTAAAATGTTATGTACAAATTTGTTTACATCCCTGTTAGTGAGCATTTCACCTTTGCCAATATAATCCATCCACCTGACAGGTGTGGCATATCAAGAAGCTGATTAAACAGCATGATCATTACACAGGTGCACCTTGTGCTGGGAACAATAAAAGGCCACTCTAAAATGTGCAGTTTTGTCACTGCCACAGGTGTCTGAAGTTTTGAAGGAGCGTGTCATTGGCATGACTGCAGGATTGTCCACCAGAGCTGTTGCCAGAGAATTAAATGTTCATTTCTCTACCATAAGCCGCCTCCAACGTCGTTTTAGAGAATTTGTCAGTACGTCCAATCGGCCTCACAACTGAAGACCACGTTTAACCACGCCAGCCCAGGACCTCCACATCCGGCTTCCTCACCTGCGGGATCATCTGAGACCAGCCACATGGACAGCTGATGAAACTGAGGAGTATTTATGTCTGTAGTAAAGCCCTTTTGTGGGGAAAAACTCATTCTGATTGACTGGGCCTGGCTCCCCAGTAGGTGGGCCTGGCTCCCAAATGGGTGGGCCTATGCCCTCCCAGGCCCACCCATGGCTGCGCCCCTGCCCAGTCATGTGAAATCCATAGATTAGAGCCTAATGGATTTATTTAAATTCACTGATTTCCTTATATGAACTGTAACTCAGTAAAATCGTTGAAATTCTTGCAAGTTGTGTTTGTATTTTTGTTCAGTATAGTATGATATGTTACGTTTCGTATGGTATGTATTAATTTGTGGATGTCCATCACCCATTTCGTATGATATGTTACGAATTTCAATTCGTATTATATGTTATGAATTTGAAAAAAGTACAATATGTTATGAATTTGCAAAAAGTGTAATATGTTATGAATTTGCAAAACGTCCAATATGTTACGCATTTTCTAAACGTATGTATGATATGTTACGAATTTGCTAAATGTATGATATTCAGTATAGTATGATATGTTACGTTTCGTATGGTATGTATTAATTTGTGGATGTCCATCACCCATTTCGTATGATATGTTACGAATTTCAATTCGTATTATATGTTATGAATTTGTAAAAAGTACAATATGTTATGAATTTGCAAAAAGTGTAATATGTTATGAATTTGCAAAATGTCCAATATGTTACGCATTTTCTAAACGTATGTATGATATGTTACAAATTTGCTAAATGTATGATATTTTACGAATGCTAGCTAGGTGGCTAACATTAGGGTTAGGCTAGGCTAGGGGTTAGGGTTAAATGTAGGAGTTAGGTTAAAGGTTTAAGGTTACGGTTAGGTTTAGGGGAAGGGTTAGCTAAAAGGGTTAAGATTAGGGTTAGGTGAAGGGTTAGCTAAAAGGGTTAAGGTTAGGGTTAGGGTTAGTGGAAGGGTTAGCTAACATGCTAAGTAGTTGCAAAGTAGCTAAACATTTGTAAGTAGTTGAAAAGTTGCTAATGAACTAAAATGCTAAAGTTGTCCGTGATGAGATTCGAACTCGCAACCTTTGCATTGCTAGACGTTTGCGTTATACACTACTTTTGTTTTTGCCTTAAGTAACCATTTGTTTTTTGTAACCATAACACGGGCCGAAGTGGAGTGGGTCGAGAGCTTCAAGTTCCATGGTGTCCACATCACTAACAAACAATCATGGTCCAAACACACCAAGACAGTCGTGAAGAGGGCACAACAAGACCTATTTCCCCTCAGGAGACTGAAAAGATTTGGCATGGGTCCTCAAAAAGTTATACATTTTAGTCATTTAGCAGACACTCTTAACCAGAGCGACTTACAGTTTTAGTGAGTGCATAAATTTTTCATACTGTGGGAATCAAACCCACAACCCCGGCGTTGCAAGCGCCATGCTCTACCAACTGAGCTACAGGAGGCCCTATACAGCTGCACCATCAAGAGCATCTTGACTGGTTGCATCACCGCTTGGTATGGAAACTGCTCGGCATCCGACTGCAAGGCGGTACACAGGATAGTGCGTACGGCCCAGTACATCACTGGGGCCAGGCTTCCTGCCATCCAGGACCTCTATATCAGGCGGTGTCAGAGGAAGGCCCTAAAAATTGTCAAAGACTCCAGCCACCCAAGTCATAGACTGTTCTCTTTGCTACCGCACGACAAGCGGTACCGGAGCGCAAAGTTTATTTCCAAAAGGATCCTTAACAACTTAAACCCCTAAGTCATAAGACTGCTAAACAGTTGATCAAATGGCTACCTGGACTATTTTCATTGACCCCCTTTTTTATGCTGCTGCTACTTGCTGTTTATTATCTATGCATAGTCACTTTACCCCTACCTACATGTACTGTACATATTACCGCAATTACCTCAACTAACCTGTACCCCCGCACATTGACTAGGTACCGGTACCCCCTGTATATAGCCTCATTATTGTTATTTCATCGTGTATATTTTATTTATGTGACAAATACAATTTAATTTGATTTGATACCAAACGTAACATATCATACTAAATGGAGTGTCTCTGATTTACGTACAGAAAAATACGAAATGCTCTGAGACCAGGCTGATCCGCTAATACAGGACTATTAAAGGCCAAGTGCACTACTTTTGTGAAAAAATATTTGGTTCATTGTTATTTATTTATATTATTATTATTTTCTGATTTTTCAGGGGGTGCTGCAGCACCTACTTCCCACGGCTATGCTTAAATCTGCTTGAAAATCTATGGGAAGAATTGAAGATGGTTGTCTAGCAATGATCAACAACCAATTTGACAGAGTTTGAAGATTTTTGAAAAGAATAATAGGCAAATATTGTACAATCCAGGTGTGGAAAGCTCTCAGATACTTACCCAGAAAGACTCACAGCTGTAATCGCTGCCAAAGTTGATTCTAACATGTATTGACTCAGGGGTGTCAATACCTATGTAAATGAGATATTTCTGTATTTCATTTTCAATAAATTTGCAAAAATGTCTAAAAACATGTTTTCACTTTGTCATTATGGGGTATTGTGTGTAGATGGGTGAGAAAAAAAAATCAATTTTATACATTTTGAATTCAGGCTGTAACACAACAAAATGTAGAATATGTCAAGGGATATGAATAATTTATGAAAACAACTAGTAATTACATACATAAGGTGTGCTGTCAAAATACAGATTTGCGGCACTGCTGCACAGCTGGTTTTATCCTCTAATCAGGGACTGATTCGGACCTGAGACATTTAGTTCCTTGGAAGTTGTGGGAACGTATATTTTTGGTATCTCATTTGTTCTGGCAGTGGTGTAGTGGTGCCTGGAGAAGTGGGTATACTGTAATTTTGCCAAAAATGTCCCAAATGGCGCCCTGTGTCAAAAGTTCTATGAGAAATAGTGACACACTCAATGACCTAAAATGATAAATCCCATATTGGTCTTTCACAGTCAGGCCAACCCAAACTGTACTGTGCAAGTACATAAATGAGACTCAACTGAGTCAGAAATTCACAAGTTTCTGTTTTTTAAAATCAGATTTTTGCTCTCAAAGTCACACTTTTTTAATAGAAAAATTGGAGGTCCACATCAGGAGACCACTTTTGAGGCCTGGGACAAATCTAAGACATTTGTATTTTTTAGAGTAGTTACCCTTTAATTCAAGTGTGCAGGCAGGCACCTAGCACTGTTGTTTGGTTAGCAGTGTTTCTGCAGCACATGAGATGGATTTAGCTAAACAAATGGCCACTGGATTGATGCAAATAATCATGATATCATTCTGCCAGGTAGGCTACTTTGTAGCTAGTTAACATTTCATTGAGAAGGTTTTTGGGAAAGCCTTTCCATCTACCAGAAGACGGTTAGGCCTTTCATTAACATCGTTATATTTTTCCTGTTCCTTAATTGTTTGAAACCTGGATGTTTTACTTCATATTATGAGGCATGTCTTACCTTGCTTCAAAGTAGCCTATAGCCAAAATCCCACCATAGAAAAGTGGAGGCAATTATTTATAAAGACTTCCTCATATGTTCTATTGGTTTTCTTTCAAATGTATTTCATTGTCTAGAAGCCAAAGGCATTATCCTAGTCATATTAGCAATCCATGATAGTTGTTGCATCTTTAGATCTTCCCTCTTTCTACATTTCTAATGGACATTTCCATCTCTGTCCATGAAACCACTCGCATTTTGTAACATTCGCACATACGCCTACCACGGTGTGCACTTTGCTGCACCTAAAATGTGAAGAAAAAATAGTTTATCAACATTTTGATCTGTTCTATCAGCCTTATTAACTGATACGCCATATACCTGCACAACACTACTTTGATACGCATCATTGGGATTAAAAAGTGAGTATACCCTCCACTACACCACTGGGTTCTGGGAACGAAGCCATACGTTTCCTGACCGGTAAAACATAACATTTTTTAAACTTTCGCCTGTTCTGGAAACATACATTTTTACGTTGCAGGGAGGTTCTGAGAACGTTTTACTATGGTTCCCTGAACGTTTTCCTGGGAGGTTTTGTTAACGTTCTGAGAACGTAAATTATAGGTTATTTGAAGGTAATTAAATAACGTTCTGAGAAAATGTTTCAATAAGAATTTTAATAACTCTGCTAGCTTAGTTTGTGTTAAATGTTTTGAACTCCAAGTACACATGGAACTTAATTTGCTTAGGCATTAGTCATGCAAACAGATTAATTTTTCATTGTGGTACGGTGTCAGTGAGCTTCAAACCTATGATCTTCTCTTCTCTAACCATGGAATGAGTCCACTGCGCCACCAGGATGGAGCTAGCATGCCTTGTTTTTTTAACTCATACAAAGCTGTTCATTTTAGTCTATTCAAACAGACCACATTTCAAAGGAAATGAGCACTCACTAAGATCAGGTGTAGCCAATTAGTGGGTTCGGCCAACACATCTGAACACACTTAACAAGATAGAGGATAGAGAGAGTTTTGTTGATGCTGAGAACTGAATGTATATTTAGAACGTTCTCTGAACATTACTAAAGTATTCTTGTGTTTATTATGGAAAGTTTCCTTAACGTTCTCGAAACAATTTGAGAACATTACTTTAAATAGAACCATGAGGAAACCTGTAAGAAACGTTATGCTGAAGTCCTGAAATTCCCACAGAAGAATGTTGTTTCTTAACGTTCTCGTAACAATGTGAGAATATGATTTTAAATAGAACCATGAGGAGACGTTATGCTGAAGTACTGACATTTCCACAGAAGAACATTGTTCGTTAACGTTCTCAGAATTATTTGAGAACATTCCCAATGTCAAACCAATTGGAAAACGTTCCTAGAACATTACCAAAATTGAAATGAAATGTAACCATGTTTGAACTTTTAGGAAAGTTCTGGTTAAAGTAATGAAATACCAAGAAAAAAATACAAAATTGTGAAGTTCCTTAAATGTGCTGAGAATTTTCCAAAGCCATGCAACTATCCTGCACCATTCCCAAAAAGTTTTGGGAAGGTTGTATGCAAAATAACCATTGGACATATACGCTCTCACCAAGCTCTAAGAAACATATGGTTCTCAGAATCTTATGTGCTAGCTGGGAGACACCAGGTGAGTGGGCATTCTGGCCAATCAGTGACAGGAATCCATTGGTACTTCCTGGGAGAGCAGTAGGATACCTCAGACCTCGACTAGTTTGACTCTAGTCTAATGTTTATTCCAAAAGCACAAATCCCAAAATAATGTCCTCAGCTTAAAGAGCAACTGAAGGCGATAAACAATTTATCTGATAGAAAATGGCCTATTTATTCTAGTGTCAAAATTGACTACAAAGTGTAAATAGGATAATTTTGTTCACAAAGTCAGCCTCGTCCAACAGTTTTGTTAGTGAGTTCGTCATGACTTACTTAAAGGTTTTGATTTTGACAATTCTCTCTTGCCCACTAACACGGGACACACAGCTGCAGGGATTGCACTCTATCCAGTCCTACCTCAGTACACACAGACAGTGAGACATACTGCGTTCACGTGCTATAGGAGTTATCGGAAGTTTCTAGTTCCGACTGGGAAGTGTCACTTGAAATTCCCTTCAAGTCAGAATTACAAGTGGGAAACTCAGTGAAAATGTTGTTGCTCGATTTGCCGAGTTGTGACGTTTCACCACTGACCTTTTAACTTTTCAAACAAAAGATGACAACAATATGGGTAGGCCTAGGGCCTAATGTAGCTATTTTGATCATATACTGTAGTCAATGTTAAGCAAGCTAGCCAACGTTAGCTAGATTATCAAGCTAGTTAAAATCGTATTGGTTGAAGAATTGTTCCGACCAAAAAGCACATGAATGAAACAAAGTCGTATTTCCAACATCACAGCTAGCAAATAGGAAGCTCCGACAAGCGAGTGAACGCAGCAACAGACTGCCCAGCAGCCAGCGGATTGGACCTTGTTTACGTAAGAGAACATGTTGTGCATTTTTTTACTTGAGAAGTACTGCACCAAACAGCTAATTAGCTAGATTACAGATTTCTTGAGTTATCTTTGATTCACTCTGACTATTTTGAGGAAGTGATACTGGCTTTGTTCCTATGGTGTCTCATGGGGGACAAACATCAGTAACTGCACATCGAACCTCACCCCAAAGACAAAAATCAAGTTTTTTCTTAATGAGAAACAGAGAAACGTGGAATCGGTGCATTCCGTCACTCTGTAACACAAAATGTGCAGTGAAGCGTGACAGATGTTTCTTTATGATATGTTTGGAGTGTGTGGGGTTGTTATTTTCCAATAGACTTATTTGGAGTGGGTGTATGAGAGGTGAATATTGTGTAGAATAACCTCCTGAATCCACTTTCACTGTTTTACCAACCGTAGTAGTTCACTCACGACCGCAGGTAACACTTGATTGGAGAGCACTCTCCTGCGAAAAGTGCTTTTTTATATTTAGAACGCTTGGCATTGAACAGAACGCAAGCGGTTATTTGCTGGTGGTTGGGGTCATGGAATCAGAATGAGTTGGTTAGGATTTTAATTCTATGGTCGGTTTCTCACTCCTAACTGACATTGTGTGGGCGATGCAAAATGGGAAACAAACATTATGGCCTCACGACAACCACCCACCAGCTGTGGACACCCTTAATGAGAACATGGCATACTGTGTGTGTGACTAACTCCCCCTATACATCCACTGTTAAATGCACACCTCTGTGTGGGTGTTGGTTTGTTACATTTTACTCTTTTTAGTCATTATTGAACATCAAAACATAAAGCAATTATTTTAGGTAGTGTAAATAGAGTAGAGTCGTGAGAGGGTAAAGTTGTGTTTGTGTGTGTGTGTGAGCCTGAATAATGCACCAATCTAGACTCAGGGATAGATGTAGCATACACTCTCAAAATTAGGGGTTCAACAAGGGTTCTTCTAAGATCCTCAAAGTTCTTTGAAGAACCTTAGCGTTCTTGGCACTGAAAATTGCCCCCAAAAGGTTCTTCCAAGAACCCCCATAGGAAGTGGGGTTCATCGAGGAACCTCCTTAGTTGGTGGGGGTTCTTGCAGGAACCTAAATGCCCAACTGAAACATTTGGATTTGAATTTGAAAGGACAGCAGGTGCAGGCACTTAACTGAACAATGTAAAGACCTCCTCAACTTAAGGTAAGGTTTGTCCCTTATTTTGTCTAAATTTATATTTTTTATGATGATACCATCTATCTTTTCATATTTGTGCACATCTTTCTAAAACAGAAAATTGACAATTCAATGGATATCAAATCAACAAAGAGGTAAGAATATGTAGGCTATAAGAATATGTTGAAGGCTATCTGTTTTGGGTGCAGATGACTGAACTGTTCACTTTTGTTTCTGCAGGTATACAGAGGAGGAGGCATACAAAGGTATGTCAATTGGTTTTGGTATGTTATGCAGATCCCATTTACCATCCTCCTCCCTAACCTCTTCGATGAATATCCAACAGGCCTCTACATTATGGACAAGGTATGTGTATGAAATTATCAAAATAGGTTTTTTCATTCACATTCACCACAAAAACCAAAGTATGAATACTGTTGTGTGTTATGTTAATCATCTGTATAATTACATTTTTTGGGATTCACAGACTTCACCCTCCCTACACCTCTGATGAATATAACAGGAAACCTGTTCGATCACCATGCACTGCAAAATCATTCTGGCTATGGATACGCAGAACATCAACACATTAACATCAACAGGCCAGAGGGTATACTCATAGGACTTGGGGCTCTGCTGGGAATTTACCTCATATTCTGATTTTTTTATTCTGCTTTGCCACTAAAATTATAATAAACACTGACAACTAAAATATTGTGTTATTGTTCTTATTGTCATGCGTATTATTGTTAATAATAATAATAATAGGGGAGGGGGGGTAGTTAAAAAATGTACCCCAAAAGGTTCTTCAAAGGGTTCTTCGAGGATCCATTAAAAGGAGTTATTCGAAGAACCCTTTTAAAGGGTTCTTCGAAGAACTTATAGGGGTTCCCCCACAGTTTCAATTTGAAGAACCCCTAAAGGATACTCCATAAACCTTTTCTTTTTAGAGTGTAGTAAACAAAAATCCGGTACACTCAAATTAGTATGATATGTTACGAATTGTTACGAATGATATGTTACGAATTCCAATTTGTTGTGGCTAACATTAGCTAGGTGGCTAACGCTAACATTAGCTAAATGGCTAACGTTAGCTACGCTAGGGGTTAGGGGTTAAGGTTAAGGTTAGGGTTAGGTTAAAAGGTTAAGGTTAGGGTTAGCTAACATGCTAAGTAGTTGCAAAGTAGCTAAAAAGTAGTAAGAAGTTGCTACATTTTTACATTACCATTTTTTAAAATTGTACTTAGCGGAGACCTGTCCAGAATGACTTAGAGGAGAAATTTGGGTTAAGTGCCTTGCTCAAGGGCACAATGATATATTTTTCACCTAATCGGCTCGGCGATTCGAACCAGCAGCCTTTCTAATTAGCTAAAATGCTAAGGTTGTCTGTGATGAGATTTGAACATGCAACCTTTGGCTTAAGTAACCTTCTGTCTTATGTAACCATACCAAAGGTACCATATTATACTAATTTGAGTGTCCTGGATTTTCATTTGTTGCGTCTAGTCTATGAGACAAGCTTGCAATGCACACTTCTGTATGTGTGTCAGTTTAATGTGCTTCCACTCTCTTCACTATTGAACTATTAGCATTTGATTGATCCATGTCACTAACAACAGTGTTTTGTCTTCATCACGCAGGGGTCAAAAGGCTAATTTATGGGAATATATGGTAGCATACAATTAGGTTTTATCTTGCTGAGTAGTCAATAGGCCATTATGGAACCAACAATGAAATCATGATCAGGAGGAGAAGGGTGATGATTATAATGATGATGATTATTAATGATGATGATGATGATGATGATGATAATGTTATTATTATTTTTACCTTTATTTTAACAGGGGTGAGGATGAGGATGATGGTGATGATGATGATGATTGGTGGTGATGATGGTGATGATGTTGGTGGTGGTGATAGAGTTAGAAACTCACTCTGTAGGTCTTTGTAGAAAGATAAATGAGTGTGGAGACCTATGCGTCCTGCGGGTTCTACTACAATGGTTTACATTAAAGATATAACGGGGTACCGATGGACAATGTGTTAGTGGGTAGAGAGAGAGAGAGAGAGAGAGAGAGAGAGAGAGAGAGAGAGAGAGAGAGAGAGAGAGAGAGAGAGAGAGAGAGAGAGAGAGAGAGAGAGATGGCATGGTCTCATGACGCCCGTACTGACATCACTCGGGTTGGAGAAGCGCGAGGAGGAGAGGAGAGGCGCTCCCGTTATTAGACCGGGGCTCGCGGTCACGCTCACTCCTGGAGATGCGCGCGTTGCTGTGAGACAAACTGATAAACTCGAGGAGAGAGGCGGCGAGGAGCTGAACTCAGGACTACCACTGCGCGAATATATACTGTACAGTGTACACCCTGACATAGAGAGACAGAACTAGGGGCCACGAGCCAGCCAAAGCATGACTGCGCATCATCTGCGCTTGGATATACCAAACACTCGCACACATTCCTACCAAACCGAGATATGAGGTCTAGGAACGAGGAAACACGAGGAAACTGAAACAGCTCTGGGTGATGGACTCAATGCGCAACTTGGAATTCTGTTGGACACGGTTTTGTTTTCATTAATTCCAGAACGTTTTTTGGCTATATTGAGGACGTGCACAAGTTACGACATAAAGGACTAACTTCACAGTGCCATTCAGAAACAACTTATTATTTAAGAAATACATTTTGCTCGAATAATGTCCAGGTTTATGCCGATGAAGTGAGGGACATGTTTTGGTAACACGCCAGTTAGTCTGCGGAGGCTCAACCATTGTATGAGCTAAATCTGTTCAAACCAATGTTTTCTTGAAGCTAATTGAAGATAATGTCATATTTGTTAGAATAACGATGGTTTATTTGTTCTTAAATTAGCCTATCTACACAGCTTGTATATGCTCAGATAGCCCTGCTGTGTGCGTCTCCCAAGAGACAGCGGGGATTTGAGGGAGAAAAGGCGCGCGCACTGATATCTGAAGTTGGCTATCATACCCAGGGAAAAGTGGTTGTAACTTGTTCCCAATTTCGCCTGTGTCGCCTTGTATTATAGGCTAAAATTAGATTGAAAGGCTATTTCTGTAACCGCCCGGCCATAACGTTCTGCCTCTTTAAAATATCCAAACAATCAAGCAGCTGTGAGATTACAATCCATTCTGTTTTGTGTGTTGGACTACTTTTAATTGTTTGAGCAGTTTTATTTTCATACTGTAAATTTTCTACATAGCCCCGATCGACGGGAAATATAATTGCGCTCTACTTTATTCAGGGCACTCGAATAGAAAACCATTGACCAGTATAGCCTGGCGCACTCCATGGGCATAGTTTATCGTTTGGCTTATTAGAATGGACTTGGAGGATGAAATTGGGAGGAGAAGGTGAATGAACTGCGATAACACGAAATTAAGACTTTTTATAGGCTGTAGAATGAAAAGTTACAGGCTAATGTTTTTTCCCTAAACTTTTCAGTGAACCCTTTGACAGCAACATAAACAAGCTCAGCTATATTACTGCTTTTTTAGGATATCATTTTACGTCAGCCATCCTAAAGGACTATAAAACAAACATATTTATTACAACAACATTTTATTCATCACTTTAATCAACCCCATCCATCTTGTTAGTCATGGCTTCACCTTTGGATAGTGCATGTTCAGTGGGGCTGGGCGACACTAATAGCTCGACCAGCGGTTCATCTCTTCCCTGCAATCAGAGCGTCTCTTCCCTGCAACTGGCCCCTTACTCCCCCGAAGCCACAGCGCTCTTTGCTACGGCCATCACCCTCATGATAGTCTTTACCATCGTGGGAAACATCTTCGTCATCATCGCCGTCCTGACCAGCCACGCACTCAGAGGACCACAGAACCTGTTTTTAGTGTCACTAGCAGCTGCGGACATTTTAGTGGCGACCCTCATCATCCCGTTCTCCCTGGCCAATGAACTGCTGGGTTACTGGTACTTCAAGTCTCTGTGGTGTGAGATCTACCTGGCGCTGGACGTTCTGTTCTGCACTTCTTCTATAGCTCACCTGTGCGCCATCTCATTGGACCGTTACCTGTCCATCAGCCGGGTTACCTACTCCCGCCAGCGCACGCCCATGCGTATCAAAGCCTCTATCGTGGTGGTGTGGCTCATCTCGGCCATCATCTCCTTTCCTCCTCTACTGTCGCTGAATAAGAGCGAGCCGGGCGGTGAGGGTAGTGAGAGGGGGCCTCAGTGCCAGCTGAACGACGAGCGCTGGTACATCCTCTACTCCACCGTCGGCTCCTTCTTCGCCCCTTGTCTCATCATGATCCTGGTCTACATGAGGATCTACCAGATCGCCAAGCAGCGCACACAGAACCCGCCAGGCGAGCCCAGGAAGGATGGGGTGGGCTGTGCCACCCCAAGTCAAACCCCTCGGGGGATCCAAGCCAACGGGAAGGAGGAAGGAGGGGAAACCCCAGCTATTCCCCACAAAACTTCCAGCGTCAGACCACCCACCCTGGCTATTACTCCATCACTGTCCCCGGACCAGGCCAAAGAGACCCCCTCCTCTCCCACCCCCAATAACCTCCTCCATCCTCCGGATCCATCCCTAGCTCCAACCCCAACCACCACCTCCCCTCCTACCTCCCCCCTGGGTCCCTCTCCCTCCTCAGTCTCTCCCTCTCCCTCCTCCACCCTCCCCCCACCAGCCCCGGCCAAACCCAAAGATGGGGGGAAAAAGGGGAAGAAGGGGAAGAAGTATAACAATAATGGGGACAGCTCAAACAGCTCTGACAGTGACATGGAGCACGAGGGAGGGGGGAGGAGGGGAGTCAACACACCTAGCATGGCGGGTTCACCCGGCATCCACTCCCCTGCCACCATCCAGAAGTACAGGGACATGATTGTCACATCTAAGGGGGCTCGGCTGGTGGCGGGGAGGAGGTCTAAGCCAGACACCACTCCAGGAGCGGCACGTCGTAAAGCCATGGTGAACCGAGAGAAGCGCTTCACGTTCGTCCTGGCCGTGGTGATCGGAGTGTTTGTCGTCTGTTGGTTCCCTTTCTTCTTCTCCTACTCGCTGCAGGCCATCTGTCCTGAAACCTGCACCCTCCCTGATCCCCTCTTCAAGTTCTTCTTCTGGATCGGCTACTGCAACTCTTGTCTGAACCCCGTCATATACACCATTTTCAACCAGGACTTCAGGAAGGCCTTCAAGAAGATCCTCTGTAAGAACACCAAGGGCACCTTCTTCTAGACTGGATGCTTTGTAAGGACACCAACGACAACCTTCCTTTAGTAAAGGGGCCTTAAACAGATTACCTGTAAGGTCAGTCCCTTCTTTTCACTCCCCTCTAAACCCTTTAAGGTGTACAAAACAGCACAAATATTCTGTCCTTTTCCAAGAAATTTCACTGATTTTTTGATTCTATTTGATGACATTACAAATGGCTGCCAATTCTATCGTGAACTGCTACAGACTTTCCAAATAGAATGCGGACTCAGAATAGCTGTAGAAAAGCTCACCTCGCAACAGTGTTAAAAATACCTTGTGTAAGAAAGAAACTGTCTAAGGGCTTGTTGTTTTAGTCCCTTGGTGCATATCTGCACAAGTCCGGCTGTTACCTGGAGAATTGTGACGGTCCATTGCAAGGACATAGTGTGGGGAGAGCATGTGCAATATATGTTCCGTGACTTCTACTCTGGGGGGCTTTAGAATAATACTGTGTACGAATCTGATTATGATCTTTTGTTAAAAGGTAGGAGGCATGTTTTGAGGTGTGAGCATCACACAGTATGTACAGAAAGTGGATGGAGAGGAGGAAGAGAGGAGGGAAAGAAAACGCCATTTTGGCTTTTTAGTCACTCGTGACATAAAGGACATGTTGTTGCTTGTAAAATGACAGTGTAGCACTACTCTCATCAGAATCTGTCTGACTGACTCATATTGTCTGGAGAATCCGTTTAATTTAAAATTGAGAAACGTTTGGGTCCAGAAGTATACCACTAGGGTTGCAATATTCTGGAAACTTTCAATAAATTCCCTTGTTTTCCTGAAATCCCTGTTGGAAGATTCCCAGAATCAGGATGGAATAAGCAGGAAATCCAGAATTATGGGAAAACCAGGGAATTTATTGAAAGTTCCTGGAATTTTGCAACCCTATACACCACTGCTCACTGAGAACTCCTGATCTACACACAACATTCTTTAAAACAAACCAATATCCTTTTATCAGCCGTCTGAAAAACAAAACAGAACAACGTAAGGAGATGATAGGCTTGTCCTGTTTTGGAGAGATAGAGGACTGAGAATGAACCCAAATACCTGTCAGCCTGTTTAAGTACCTCTATCAGAGGGCAGAACCATGAGGAACACACAAGACCCAGGTCGCCTGTCTACTTACTTCTACATAGTTACTTTTTTCCTGCCTCAGGAATAGCATACGTTCCTGTAGAGATGTTATCCACATGAGAGAGACAACAACAATACTTTTACTGTTCAACTCCCTCTCAAACACTGATCCCCACCACTGCTGTAATGTGGGGCTTAGGCTATATTTTGAAAGACACCTTTGTACCACAAACATACCTTGCCTCTGGCTCTGTGAAGACAGCGGGTGCATCTCAATAGTCCATTATTTGTTCCTCTACTCTTGTCTTTTTCTTCATCTGCACTGAAAAACAAAGGATATATCGGTGAATGCAATAAGAAGGATCAGGAATTTGTTTCCACCTGCCCAGCTCTGGGTCAGTGCAGGTGGACTAAAAGAAGATGAAGAGAAGAAACCATTTAACACACTCTCTAAATCCCAAATGACACCCTATTCCCTTTATAGTGCACTACTTTTGATCAGGGCCCATAGGGCTCTAGTCAAAAGCAGTGCACTATGTAGGTAATAGGGTGCCATTTGGGATTCCAAGTGTCTCACAGAGAGCCTTAAAGGTACAGCTCCACCTCTCCTCCAATAGCATTACACCACAGGGTGACCTCTGTTTCCAATTTTTTTACATTTACATTTTAGTCATTTAGCAAACGATCTTATCCAGAGCGACTTACAGTTAGTATTTTCATACTTTTTTTTCCCATACTGGTCTACCTTGTTCCACCAACATCAACATGGATTGGGTCTGTACATTTAAAGGGAAAAAAGTATTTGATCCCCTGCTGATTTTGTACGTTTGCCCACTGACAAAGAAATGATCAGTCTATAATTTTAATGGTAGGTTTATTTGAACAGTGAGAGACAGAATAACAACAAAAAAATCCAGAAAAACGCATGTCAAAAATGTTATAAATTGATTTGCATTTTAATGAGGGAAATAAATATTTGACCCCCTCTCAATCAGAAAGATTTCTTGCCCCCAGGTGTTTTATACAGCTAACGAGCTGAGATTAGGAGCACACTCTTAAAGGGAGTGCTCCTAATCTCAGCTTGTTACCTGTATATAAAACACCTGTCCACAGAAGCAATCAATCAATCAGATTTCAAACTCTCCAACATGGCCAAGACCAAAGAGCTCTCCAAGGATATCAGGGACAAGATTGTAGACCTACACAAGGCTGGAATGGGCTACAAGACCATTGCCAAGCAGCTTGGTGAGAAGGTGACAACAGTTGGTGCGATTATTAGCAAATGGAAGAAACACAAAATAACTGTCAATCTCCCTCGGCCTTGGGCTCCATGCAAGATCTCACCTCATGGAGTTGCAATGATCATGAGAATGGTGAGGAATCAGCCCAGAACTACTCGGGAGGATCTTGTCAATGATCTCAAGGCAGCTGGGACCATAGTCACCAAGAAAACAATTGGTAACACACTATGCCGTGAAGGACTGAAATCCTGCAGCACCCGCAAGGTCCCCCTGCTCAAGAAAGCACATATACAGGCTGTCTGAAGTTTGCCAATGAACATCTGAATGATTCAGAGGATAACTGGGTGAAAGTGTTGTGGTCAGATGACACCAAAATCGAGCTCTTTGGCATCAACTCAACTCGCCGTGTTTGGAGGAGGAGGAATGCTGCCTATGACCCCAAGAACACCATCCCCACCGTCAAACATGGAGGTGGAAACATTATGCTTTGGGGGTGTTTTTCTGCTAAAGGGACAGGACAACTTCACCGCATCAAAGGGACGATGGACGAGGCCATGTACCGTCAAATCTTGGGTGAGAACCTCCTTCCCTCAGCCAGGGCATTGAAAATGGGTCGTGGATGGGTATTCCAGCATGACAATGACCCAAAACACACGGCCAAGGCAACAAAGGAGTGGCTCAAGAAGAAGCACATTAAGGTCCTGGAGTGGCCTAGCCAGTCTCCAGACCTTAATCCCATAGAATATCTGTGGAGGGAGCTGAAGGTTTGAGTTGCCAAACGTCAGCCTCGAAACCTTAATGACTTGGAGAAGATCTGCAAAGAGGAGTGGGACAAAATCCCTCCTGAGATGTGTGCAAACCTGGTGGCCAACTACAAGAAATGTCTGACCTCTGTGATTGCCAACAAGGGTTTTGCCACCAAGTACTAAGTCACGTTTTGCAGAGGGGTCAAATACTTATTTCCATCATTAAAATGCAAATCAATTTATAAAAATTTTGACCTGCGTTTTTCTGGATTTTGTTGTTGTTATTCTGTCTCTCACTGTTCAAATAAACCTACCATTAAAATTATAGACTGATCAGGTCTTTGTCAGTGGGCAAACGTACAAAATCAGCAGGGGATCAAAAACTTTTTTCCCTCACTGTATATAGCACAATTCCAAGCACATTACATTGTAAAGAGAATAAATACTTTCCCAAATTGGGACAAGGAAAGCAAATTGGGACATTTAGAGATTTTTGGAGTGCAGTATATAGTCTTGGGAGTTATTTTTTTCTTCTATCAAAGACACTGGACAGTGACTGGCTAGCTTTGTTTAAGTGGATTCACCTGATTTCAGCCTGAAAGGACATTGCTATTACCGAACACACTTCTCCCCATGGAACAGAACAGAGCAGAACAGTGGATGTCTATGAGAGAAGGAACTCAGCCACCTACCGCTGGCCTGACACAAACACTTCAAACAGTCTTGAAAAAACTCTAGTTGATATCGATTATAACACTGAAATGTCCTGTACATCCTGTTTCTGGAAGAACATTCATCCCATAAGATAATGTAATACTTTATTAAACCCCCAAATAGGAACTATGGGATGGATTAATGAATGAATGATTGATAGATGGATTAATTGATTGATTTAGGAATGTGCCTGCACTGGCTGACTGGACTTCTATCTGGCACTTTCCTTTATTTCTGAGAGGTACTGTGACTCTTTATGGTTGCTCTTTGTGTACAGTATTTCTCAGAGACTGACATGTCATGATGCTCTTTGTGTTTTCTCCCTCACAGAGGCTGTGTTTGTAACTGTGAATGGTGTGTTATGACACTATGGGACAAGGGCTGTCGGCAACAACACTTTTACTCTCCTGTTGTCAAATTCTGTTGACCCTTGTGTGTGTGTGTGTGGGTGTGTGTGTGTGTGAGAGAGAGAGAGAGAGACTGTGTGTGTGTGTGTGTGTGTGTTTGATAAGAGCCTGCATGAGTAGTGTGTGTTTGCTAATGATCCACTTCTAGTGGTACCAGCTGGCTGTTATTGTATACTGTGGATGTCCTCACACTGGTAAGCACAGAAAACAGATGTGGTGATAGAGACTCTATCCAAAGAGCTCTCCCTGAGGGACACTAGTCACTAGATGGCCTGCTAGAATGGACAAAAGGGAGGGATACCAGAACTATTTAGCATGCACATGATCTATTTGTTCTTTATTTAGGGTTATGGTAACTCTTAAGGATCTGAGTAAGATCAAAGGTGAGGTAAGGATTAGTTGTTGAAATTGCATTTTGTGGTAAGAATTGAATTTTTTGGACCTCTGTCCTTTCAAACATGGCCGTTTAGTGACCCCCAGAGGGACAGAAGAGCCCTGGGACACCGGCTGACACGGACAGAGAGGGACTCAGAGCATGTGACTCTATCATGCTCTAACGAAGGGCTGTGATTGGATAAGCTATGTATTATTTATTTATTTAGAGCTATTTTGTGTTTCCTGTTCGTTTCATATTTATAGTTTTTTTCTTCCTGGCTGTGCACTCCAAGCAAGTTTTAAACATTGTATAAAATCTGAATATGTTGAATGAGATTCATTGATTTAAAGTGAGCAGAGGAACATGATTAATGAGCAGACCTATGTATGCGGGGTTTGGGTTATTTTGTATCGCAACTCAGTCAATGCAGAAGATAAATGTCATGAATTGAAAAATTCCTTTACAATATTGGTCATATGGATTTGAATGTCCTTGAATTTTCCTGCAGCTTATTTTTTTATGTATTCTTTTTTACTTGTTTCTTAAACAGTTTAAATGGTGGTTTGTAAGATACTTAACCGCGCTGATGGAAGGCACTATAACAGTCTGTGGTTGTATAACCATGGAGCTCAGCAAACAACCGCCCCTGTGTTGGCACAAATCGTTCTGCGACAATAACATTCTCTTGCATTCTAGAATGTGATTGTCATAGAACTTTTGGTGGTAACAGGGTGGCCATGAAATCTCAATGTATAGTGAATCATCATTCTCCCTGCTCCTCTGTGACCTGCCTGGACTCTTCTTCTTCTTCCCCTGCTGTGTTTGACCCTGGACTCCCTCCCTCTCACCTCCATTTGAAAATAAAGCAGTTTAAATAAGCATGGCATGATGTCATTTCAATCACTTAATATCATGTAATACTGTACTGCTATGACGTTAAAGGGAACATGAGTAAATGGGCTTAGGGGTTAGAATATTACACACTGACTCTTGGGGGTGGCCCTAAATATAGCAGACTTAACTGGATCAATATTACTGTACCTTTAACGTTTTGGAGATGCCAAAAGCCCACAGTATACTGTTTAACATTGGATTCTTAATATGGGATAATTCGTTTCTTATTATGGGACAATTCTAACCTTGTGTACCCCTAAACATGTGAGCAGCAATGAAGACGTCATTTTAAAGTGGTTAAAGTATAAGGCATACTGAAAGCAGCACAAACACAGTTACTGTATCGTCCTGATGGAATAAATGCACAGCATACTGTTTAAAAATCTGCCTTGAGTGTCACACACACACACTCATACACACACACACACACACACACACACACACACACACACACACACACACACACACACACACACACACACACCATATCTTGTTATGACAGTGTGATGGCCATCATTACTGCCTGTCGTAACGGTGGTCAACAGTGAATTGAGTTACACTACCGTTCAAAAGTTTGGGGTCACTTAGAAATGTCCTTGTTTTCCATGAAAATATACATGAAATGAGTTTGAATAGGAAATATAGCAAAATGCATAGGAAATGTAGTCATTGACAAGGTTAGAAATAATGATTTTTAATAGAAATAATAATTGTGTGCTTCAAACTTTGCTTTCGTCAAAGAATCCTCCATTTGCAGCCTTGCAGACCTTTGGCATTCTAGTTGTCAATTTGTTGAGATAATCTGAAGAGATTTCACCCCATGCTTCCTGAAGCACCTCCCACAAGTTGGATTGGCTTGATGGGCACTTCTTACATACCATACAGTCAAGCTGCTCCCACAACAGCTCAATAGGTTTGAGATCCGGTGACTGTGCTGGCCACTTCATCATAGACAGAATACCAGCTGACTGCTTCTTCCCTAAATAGTTCTTGCATAGTTTGGATCTGGGCTTTGGGTCATTGTCCTGTTGTAGGAGGAAATTGGCTCCAATCAAGTGCCGTCCACAGGGAATGGCATGGCGTTGCAAAATGGAGTGATAGCCTTCCTTCTTCAAGATCCCTTTTACCCTGTACAAATCTTCCACTTTACCACCACCAAAGCACCCCTAGACCATCACATTGTCTCCACCATGCTTGACAGATGGCATCAAGCACTCCTCCAGCATCTTTTCATTTGGTCTGCGTCTCACAAATGTTCTTCTTTGTGATCCGAACACCTCAAACTTCGATTTGTCTGTCCATAACACTTTTTTCTTCCTCTGACCAGTGTCTGTGTTCTTTTGCCCATCTTAATCTTTTCTATTTATTGGCCAGTCTGAAATATGGCTTTTTCTTTGCAACTCTGCCTAGGTCAGCATCCCGGAGTCGACCTCTTCACTGTAGACGTTGAGACTGGTGTTTTGCGGGTACTATTTAATGAAGCTGCCAGTTGAGGACCTGTGAGGCGTCTGTTTCTCAAACTAGACACTCTAATGTATTTGTTCTCTTGCTCAGTTGTGCACCGGGGCCTCCCACTCCTCTTTCTATTCTGGTTAGAGACAGTTTGCGCTGTTCTGTGAAGGGAGTAATACACAGCGTTGTACGAGATCTTCAGTTTCTTGGCAATTTCTCGCATGGAATAGCCTTAATTTCTCAGAACAAGAATAGACTGACGAGTTTTAGAAGAAAGTTATTTGTTTCTGGCCATTTTGAGCCTGTAATCGAACCCACAATTGCTGATGCTCCAGATAGTCTCAAGAAGGCCAGTTTTATTGCTTCTTTAATCAGCACAACAGTTTTAAGCTGTGCTAACATAATTGCAAAAGGGTTTTCTAATGATCAATTAGCCTTTTAAAATGATAAACTTGGATTAGCAAACACAACGTGCCATTGGAACACAGGATTGATGGTTGCTGATAATGGGCCTCTGTACGCCTATGTAGTAGATATTCCAATAAAAATCAGCCGTTTCCAGCTACAATAGCCATTTACAACATTAACAATGTCTACACTGTATTTCTGATCAATTTGATGTTATTTTAATGGACAAAAAAATGCTTTTCTTTGGAAAACAAGGACATTTCTAAGTGACCCCAAACTTTTGAACGGTAGTGTATATATAACACGCTGGTAGAGATATGCTTCTGAAAAAAAAAAAAAAAGTAACTAATAATATAACGATATTTAAAGCAGTGGTGGAATAATTTCTCAATTGTCATACTTGAGCAAAAATAACAATACCTTAATAGAAAATGACTCAAGTAAAAGTGAAAGTCACCCAGTAAAATACTACTTGAGTAAAAGTCTAAAAGTATGTGGTTTTAAATGTACTTAAGAACAGTGGTGGGAAAAGTACCAAATTGTCTGAGTAAAAGTAAAAAGTAAAAGTAAATGCTATACATCAAAATCCTTATATTAAGCAAACCAGACGGCAAAATGTTCTTGTTTTTTAAATTTACGGACAGCCAGGGGCACACTCCAACACTCAGACATTATTTACAAACTCAGTATTTGTGAGTCCGCCAGATCAGAGGCAGTAGGGACGACAACGCGTTATATTGATAGGTGCGTGAAATTGACCATATTGCTGTCCTGCCTGAGCATTCGCAAATGTAACAAGTACCTTTGGGTGTCAGGGAAAAAGTACATATTTACTTTAGGAATGTAGTGGAGTAAAAGTAAGTGTTGTCAAAAATATAAATAGTAAAGTACAGATACCCCAAAAAACTACTTAAGTAGTACTTTAAATTATTTTACTTAAGTACTTTACACCACTGATTTAAAAGACAGTAACTTGTTATATTACTCTGTTACTCATAAAAGTAATATTGCACCATATTACAAGTAATATTGTAATATATTGCTGTAAGTAATATATTACCCCCAACACCGGTTGGAAGTTATTCTGTTGCAATTTTTCCACATTAAAACTTGGAGATGGAACTCTGTGTTGTGTATTGTTTTGGTATAACTAGCATCGTCATTGCTTAAATGGCAAATGTGAGAAAGTACAGACATGCTACTGTAAATATACACATTTCTGATATTCTGACAATATGGCCCCCATGTTCTGGGTATGTTTCTATCAGAAGCAACACGACCACCTGGGCCATGTTTCAGCAACAAATTAGGAATGTTACATACAGAAATGCAATGACGATAGCTGATGTGATTCCTTTTCAGAGACTGCACGCAGAGACATAAAATGGTATCCACAAGTTCATCTGACTCTGGGGAAGTACATAAAGGGAATATTCTCCTAACCCTCAGAAAACTCGACACATGAATGTTACTAGACACATTCATGTTCTTTTAACGTTCTCATTTAACGTGTCTAAAATATTAATGTATTATATTCTGAGAACATGGCAACCATGTTCTGTGTATGTTTGGTGTGACGTTGATGGAATATTCTCCTAACCCACAGAAAACTGGACACATGCATGTTCTTGCAATGTTCTCATGAAATGTGTCTAGAACAGTAATATATTATGTTCTGAGAACACGGCAAGCATGTTCTGGGTATGTTCTGTTTGACATTAAGGTAATGTTTTCCTAACTCTGATGCCAAAACATGCTAAAAAGGTTCTCCAAAGGTTTTTGCTAACATAGATAGAATTTTCCCCTAACTAACGGAAAACTGGACCCACATTACGGCTAACATTACAAAAACGTTCTCTCTCCCTAGAATAGTTAGCTGGGACTCTGTTGTATAAATATATATATTTGGAGGGTGTGCTAGCTCTGAGATGTTCCATTTCCAATCTTCTTCTGCCTCATAATAGGTATTTTTCCTACACTATCATTCGGGTTTGGAAAACATCCTGAGAGGCTGTTCCCTGTTTAAGGTAGAGACATTAAAGACATGCTCCGGAACTTTGGCGATTCCCTCTTTGTGTTGGATGTGTCAATGTGTAGTTCATAAATGCAAAATCTATGAGCAGAATTACTGTCTTACCTCAATTAGCCAAGAAATCCCTGACTGTTTTTCTGGAAGCTGTGCTGCGCCATTTTTCCTACATTTTCCCCCACATGGGGCAGCTCCTAGCAATTCGTGTTCACCCAATGAGCTTCCGCCCCTCGCCATGTGAGTGGCAGCTAACACAAGGCACCTAGGGTAATGCGTACGGCCCTGTACATCACTGGGGTCGAACTCCCTGCCATCCAGGACCTCAATAACAGGCGTTGTCAGAGGAAGGCCCTAAACATTGTCAGAGGAAAGACCAAAAAATTATCAAAGACTCCAGCCACCCAAGTCATAGACGGTTCTCTCTGCTACCGCACGGCAAATTGTACTGAAGCGCTAAGTCTGGGACCAAAAGGCTCCTGAACAGCTTCTACCCACAAGCCATAAGACTGCTAAATAGTTAACCAAATAGCTACCCGGACTATCTGCGTTGACACTTTTGCACTAACTCTTTTTGACTCTATGCACATACACTGGACTCTACCCACACACTCACTCACACATAACACGTACACATAGGCACACATTTGCCACATTAACACTTAAACACTTCCACACTCATCATATACGCTGCTGCAACTGTCTATTATCTATCCTTTTGCCTAGTCACTTTACCCCTACCTATACAGTGCCCTCTGTAATTTTTAGGGTCAGAGAAGCAAATCAAACAATGACTAAGGGGTTAAAGTGCAGAGTGACAGCTTTCATTTGAAGGTATTTTCACCCATATCGGGTGAACCGCTTAGAAATTACAGCTCTTTTTGTACATATTCCCCCCATTTTAGGGGACCAAAGGTATTGGGACAAATTCACTTATATGTGTATTAAAGTACTAAAAAGAAATGAATGGTAAATAATGTATTGTGTCATTTTGGAGTCACTTTTATTGTAAAAAAGAATAGAATATGTTTCTAAACTCTTCTACATTAATGTGGATGCTACCATGATTATGGATAATCCTGAATGAATCGTGAATAATGATGAGTGAGAAAGTTACAGATGCACAAATATCATACCCCCCAAAAAGCATGTCTTGGAGGTATGATATCTACTCATAATGTGACGTAGTGCGCAATTTTCGGGGTCCACGTTTGGCTCGTGTGCGCTACTTTCAGAACTACTGGCTAAAAAGTATACAAAGGCACCGGAGAAGAGCTTGAAAAATGCACTTAGATTGGTACAATTTGAAATGAAAACGTTTTTCGGTAGTTTGGGTTGGTTGGTGATGGAGCTGCTTTCGGTGGCCGTGATTTCGTGAAAGAGCACTGTGGTCAATAATAGATGTGTTCTCCCATACGACAGTAAACAGTTTAAGGAGTTCCCAGAGTACAGGGTGTGTGTGTGTGTGTGTGTGTGTGTGTGTGTGTGTGTGTGTGTGTGTGTGTGTCTGTGTGTGTGTGTGTGTGTGTGTGTGTGTATGTGGACTCTGACGCGCTGGGGAATCAGATTATTTTTATCAGGTCAGATATTTATAAATAAATATGGACCCATCATAACAGAGGGCATGTTTGTCTTTCAGCTGGAAGTATGTTTCGTTTTGAACGAAAATTCTTGGACCCTCTTGTCACGATCGTCGTATCGAGTAGACCAAGGCGCAGCGTGTTGAGCGAACATACTTTATTTATTAAAGTGCACACACGAATAACAAAACAACAAACGATACCGTGACGTCCTAAGTCTAAACACAACCAACTGGAACAAGATCCCACAAACACTAAGGGAAAACCGACAGTTTAAATATGGCTCCCAATCAGAGACAACCAGCCACAGCTGACACTCGTTGCCTCTGATTGGGAGTCACTCAGGCCAACAAAGAAATAAACAAACTAGAACTCCCAACAAAGAAATACAACACATAGAATGAACACACCCTGGCTCAACATATAGAGTCCCAGAGCCAGGGTGTGACAGTACCCCCCCCTAAAGGCGCGGACTGCGACCGCGCCTCAACTAGAACAAAACAGGGGAGGGCTGGGTGGGCATTCCTCCTCGGCGGCAGTTCTGGCTCCGGGCTTGCCCACCACCCTCCAATAAACCCCCCATAGCGCCCCTGGTCCGGTCTGGCCCCGCTGGCTGGAGCTGAACTGGACGTAGCAGGAGCGGTTAGCTTCAGCTCCGTTGTGGAGCAGTTGACCGGTACCTGATTAGGCACCGGTGACCCAGGCACGGGTTGTGCCGGACTGACGACGCGCACCCCTGGCTTGGTGCGTGAGGCAGGAAAGGACCGGACCGGGCTGACGATGCGCACCCCTGGCTTGGTGCGTGGAGCAGCAACGGGCCGGACCGGGCTGACGATGCGCACCCCTGGCTTGGTGCGTGGGCCGAACGGGCCTCACCGACTGACGATGCGCACCCCTGGCTTGGTGCGTGGAGCAGCAACGGGCCGGACCGGGCTGACGATGCGCACCCCTGGCTTGGTGCGTGGAGCCGGAACGGGCCTCACCGGACTGACGACTCGCACCCCTGGCTTGGTGCGTGGAGCAGCAACGGGCTTTACCAGGCTGACGACTCGCACCCCTGGCTTGGCGCGAGTAGCAGGAACGGGCTGGACCAGGCTGACGACTCGCACCCCTGGCTTGGTGCGAGTAGCAGGAACAGGCCGGGCCGGGCTGGCGACGCGCACCGTAGGCTTGGTGCGAGTGGCAGGAACAGGCCGGGCCGGGCTGGCGACGCGCACCGTAGGCTTGGTGCGAGTGGCAGGAACAGGCCGGGCCGGGCTGGCGACGCGCACCGTAGGCTTGGTGCGAGTGGCAGGAACAGGCCGGGCCGGGCTGGCGACGCGCACCGTAGGCTTGGTGCGAGTGGCAGGAACAGGCCGGGCCGGGCTGGCGACGCGCACCGTAGGCTTGGTGCGAGTGGCAGGAACAGGCCGGGCCGGGCTGGCGACGCACACCGTAGGTTTGGTGCGAGGGGCAGGAACAGGCCGGGCCGGGCTGGCGACGCGCACCGTAGGCTTGGTGCGAGGGGCAGGAACAGGCCGGGCCGGGCTGGCGACGCACACCGTAGGCTTGGTGCGAGGGGCAGGAACAGGCCGGGCCGGGCTGGCGACGCACACCGTAGGCTTGGTGCGAGGGGCAGGAACAGGCCGGGCCGGGCTGGCGACGCACACCGTAGGCTTGGTGCGAGGGGCAGGAATAGGCCGGGCCGGGCTGGCGACGCACACCGTAGGCTTGGTGCGAGAGGCAGGAACAGGCCAGACTGGGCTGGCGACGCGCACCGTACACTTGGTGCGAGGGGCAGGAACAGGCCGGACCGTACTGGGGACACACACCACTGGCTCTACACCGGGATCTGGAACGGGCCGGACCGGACTGGTAACACACCCCAGTACCTCTCGCCGTGCCTCTAAACCTTCCTTCCCTTCCTTTACCAGTGACCCCCGTAACCTGGTGGCCTTCTGAATACGCCCCTTGTCTGCCTCCGTCAGCCCCGTCGTCCATGCCCTGTGCCCCCCCCTAAAAATTTTTTGGGGTTGCCTCTCGACCGTCCGACGACGACACTGATCACGCCGTTGCTCCTCTCTCCGTCGCGCCTCTACTGTCTCACTCCATGGCCGGCCAGGATTTCCTCCCAGGTCCAGGACCCCTGCCTGTCCAAAATCTGCTCCCACGTCCAGGCTGCCTGCTCCTGGACACACTGCTTGGTCCTTGTATGGTGGGATCTTCTGTCACGATCGTCGTATCGAGTAGACCAAGGCGCAGCATGTTGAGCGAACATACTTTATTTAATTAAAGTGCACACACGAATAACAAAACAACAAACGATACCGTGACGTCCTAAGTCTAAACACAACCAACTGGAACAAGATCCCACAAACACTATGGGAAAACCGACAGTTTAAATATGGCTCCCAATCAGAGACAACCAGCCACAGCTGACACTCGTTGCCTCTGATTGGGAGTCACTCAGGCCAACAAAGAAATAAACAAACTAGAACTCCCAACAAAGAAATACAACACATAGAATGAACACACCCTGGCTCAACATATAGAGTCCCAGAGCCAGGGTGTGACACCTCTATTGAATTAGGAGTGTGACATTTATAAAACAAAATCTTGGTTGATATAGTTACTATCATTCCTGGTCCTGTATGGCTGAGTTAGTAAGAGCTACGCCAAGATCGTGTGTTCAATTCAGACATGCATCACATACTGTACAGTAGAACAGTGTATGCAAGAAGCATGAGCTGACGCACACCCAAAAATGCTTGGAGAGGTGCTGACTAACGGAGAGAAAACTGTACAAAAATGAAGAAAGTTGGGTAAACATGACCAACGTTCCAACACGTAGTGCCTTCTTCAGGGTCTGCCAAGTGCCATGTATTATTATTAAATTATCCTGTGTTATGTAATTGATGGAATTTTCCGAAAGCTTGTTTTTGTTTTTTTACCCAAATCCTATGTCATGTTTATTGTCATTTAGCTAAATTGTTTTGTATGTTTCCCAGAAAGCACTACTAGAATAGATGTTGGGCTCTACTCAAATGAGGTAGTCAGCTAAAGACAGCATCAAATAAATCTATTTCTGACATGATGTACAATCAAATGAATGCATTCACACAACAAACACTAATCTATTCCACTTGTATCTGTGATTGAGCCATTCAATCTGTTTAAAAGCAGGGCTACATTCCAATATCCATTCTAGCATATCCAATACATTCTAAGTGGTATACCCAGCTAACAATTCTAGGGAGAGAGAATGTTTTTGTAATGTTACCCGTAATGTTCCCCTAATGATTGAGTGCAGTGATGTAGTGGTAAAAAAATGTGTGTAAACTATAAACTCCAGTGGGCGATTGAGATAAGAAGAACAACCACCAAGATAAACCGAATCATATGACATTTTTGTTTGATTGCATTTTGATGCCAGTCTACTGTATAGGGAAGGCCTAATGTAATTTTCTGTAGTTACAAATTACACAAAATGCACATCAGGTCATCCCTCCCAAAATAGATAATTTGGACTGGACACTAGAAAAGTCCAGAAAAATAGGATGTGGAGATGTTTATATTGACAATCACATTCATGTTCTTAGTATCGAATGTGAACTGCAATTCAGTTTTCTGTATTGTAAACTGCTAAAGTGCACCCGTGTAAAAGGCCCTTAGTTGATTCTAAAATGTTGTATTCTATACCCATTTGAAGAGAAACAAGTTTTTGTGTTTGATAACATTACAGATTCTCTCAGGGGAACCCATTTAAATTTCAGGGGACCCACGACCAAGTTTGGGAACCACTGTAACCTCTTTATCGACTTGCTTTCTCTCTCTGTGTGTCCTCTGCCTCCTCCTGCATTGCAGCATGCCTCAGCCTCACCACTGTTTGCCTCACCACTGTCTGTCTCACTACTCTCTGTAAAGCAGTTTTAAAAATAAGATTTGTATATACATGAGAATAATATTTAAATAGTCTTTATATTTCACTAAATTTTAGGTCCCACATGCTGTCCTAACACATACTGACATGAAAATGCATTCTAACAGTGTAAAAGTCCCTTAGTTGACTCTAAAATGTTGAATTCTATACCCATTTGAAGAGAAACAAGTTATGTGTTTGATAAGATTCAAGATTCTCTCAGGGGTCCCTATTTAAATTTCAGGGGACCCCACAGGCTTTTTTGTTTGGGGGATGTCTGTTGACACGACAGGAGTTGAGGGACGTTTAAACAATTGCCTTATGTCTGGCATCTTGCATGGCCACCGTCAGCGGTGTACTTCTCTCTGCCACTTGCCAGCTTTGGTCTGGGCTGAGGTAGTTTGTTTCACGTCTCCGCCTGTGCCGTGGGAAGAGTTTGCTGTTGGACAGAGTGGTGAATGAATGCGCTGTTAACAAGGCAAACATGGGAGTACAGGCGAAAATAACGAGCATACCTGAATCATGAGTCCACTCGTTCACAGAGAAGCAGGCGCAATTAGAACTCAGATTAATAATATTAGCATTCTGACCATTGATCAACGCTGGGAACCCAATAATAGGTGGGTAAACAATAATTAACTAAATAAAAAGGTGAGTAAACGCTATTTCACAAATAAAAAGTTGCATAAACGTTTACCCTCCACTACACCCCTGATTGAGTTTCCAGTTTTCCAGTTAGGGGGACATTCTATCTATTTAGCAAAAACCTTATTTTAACCTTTATAGCATGATTTGGCGTTAAAGTTAGGAGAATATTCCCTTACTGTCAAGCAGAACTTATTTAGAACGTGGTTACAATGTTCTCAGAATATACAACATTAATGTTCTAGACAAGTTTTTTGGGATGTTGCAGGAACATTAATGTATCCAGTTTTCTGAGGGTTATGAGAATATTCCATCAACGTTCCTCCAAACATACACAGAACATGGTTGCCATTCTAGTTAGCATTGGCTCGAGAAACTACCTCTAACTTCCTTCATACAGATATATAAAAATAGTATCCACGAGTTCCTCTGACTCTGGGGAAGTAGATAATAGGCTCATTGCCAAAATCCCAAAGTATCCCTTTAATGTTCTAGACAGGTTTCAGGAGAAAGTCCCACCAAATATACACAGAACATGGCTGCAATGTTCTCAGAATGCAATATGTTAATGTTCTAGACATGTTTCATGGGAACGTTGCAAGAACATTTCTGTGTATAAGTTGTCAGGACGTCGCCTGATGGTCCCAAAGAAACATTCTCCAAAATTGTTTTGTTTCATTACGTCTTGTTACCAAGCCCATCAAGGCCCTGATTCGTGAACCACTGAACCATTCACAGCTCTTTTTGTCTGTTGGCAAGATTAGGGATACGCACACACATAGTGCTTTTAACATACAATGTTTTCAACTTACATATACTACATGACCAAAAGTATGTGGACACCTGCTCGAACATCTCATACCAAAATCATGGGCAATAATATGGAGTTGGTCCCCCCTTTGCTGCTATAACAGCCTCCACTCTTCTGGGAAGGCTTTCCACTAGATGTTGGAACATTTCTGTGGGGACTTGCTTCCATTCAGCCACAAGAGCATTAGTGAGGAAGGGCACTGATGTTGGGCGATTAGGCCTGGCTCGCAGTCGGCGTTCCAATTCATCCCAAATGTGTTCCATGGGGTTGAGGTCAGGGCTCTGTGCAGGCCAGTCAAGTTCTTCCACACCGATCTCGACAAACCATTTCTGTATGGACCTCGCTTTGTGCATGGAGGCATTGTCATGCTGAAACAGGAAAGGGCCTTCCCCAAACTGTTGCCACAAAGTTGGAAGCACAGAATCGTCTAGAATGTCATTGTATGCTGTAGCGTTAAGATTTCCCTTCACTTGAACTAAGGGGCCTAGCCCGAACCATGAAAAACAGCCCCAGACCATTATTCCTCCTTCACCAAACTT
The DNA here is from genome assembly GCF_020615455.1 of Coregonus clupeaformis. Lineage (NCBI taxonomy): Eukaryota > Metazoa > Chordata > Actinopteri > Salmoniformes > Salmonidae > Coregonus > Coregonus clupeaformis. The sequence continues at coordinate 24,980,117 of NC_059209.1, read as the reverse complement.
TACAGTTGGCACTATGCATTCGGGCAGGTAGCATTCTCCTGGCATCCGCCAAACCGCGATTTGTCCGTCGGACTACCAGATGGCGAAGCATGATTCAATCTTTTCAGAGAACGTGTTTCCACTGCTCCGGAGTCCAATGGCAGCGAGCTTTACACCACTCCAGCCGACGCTTGGCATTGTGCATTGTGACCTTAGGCTTGTTTGCAGCTGCTCGGCCATGGAAATCCATTTTACGAAGCACCCAACAACAGTTATTGTGCTGAAGTTGCTTCCAGAGGCAGTTTGGAACTTGGCGGTCCCATTCTGTGAGCTTGTGTGGCCTACCACTTTGCGTCCGAGCCATTGTTACTCCTAGACATTTCCACTTCACAATAACAGCATTTACAGTTGACCAGGGCAACTCTAGCAGGGTTAGAAATTTGACGAACTGACTTGTTGGAAAGGTAGCATCCTATGAAAGTGCCACATTGAAAGTCACTCATCTCTTCAGTAAGGCCATTCTACTGCCAATGTTTGTCTATAGAGATTGCATGGCTATGTGCTCGATTTTATACACCTGTCAGCAACGGGTGTGGCTGAAATAGCCAAATCCAATAATTTGAAGGGGTGTCCACATACTTTTGTATATATAGTGTATTTGACACACTTTAACATGGATGATTATGTTGTGCATGTTCATTTTCAACTTTTATGCTGTCCCAAGATGCACAGACATACAATAACAATACATCACAAAACGACATATGGTGTCTTTTCAAAATACAGAAATCATCATATGATGCTAAATGCATCATACGGGGATGATTTCTGTATTCTGAACATTGCATATCTTGAAAACATGATTGATGACACCTCTTGTCTAGGTGGGAAAGGGGCAGTGCTGAGTGCAATAGAGATTGCGTCATCTGTGGATCTGTTGGGGCGGTATGCGAATTGGAGTGGGTCCAGGGTGTCTGGGATGATAGTGTTGATGTGAGCCATGACCACTCTTTTAAAGCATTTCATGGCTACATATATGAGTGCCATAGTAATTTAAACAGGTTACCTTGGCATTCTTGGTCACAGGCACTATGGTGGACTGCTTGAAACTTGTAGGTATTACAGACTGGGTCAGGGAGAGTTTGAAAATGTCAGTGAAGACATTTGCCAGCTGGTCAGAGCATGCTCTGAGTATGCGTCCTGGTAATCCGTCTGGCCCTGCGGCCTTGTGAATGTTTAAAGGTCTTACTCACATCGGCTACGGAGCGTGATCACACAGTCATCCGGGACAACTGGTGCTCTCATGCATGGTTCAGTGTTGCTTGCCTCAAAGCGAGCATAGAAGGCATTTAGCTCATCTGGTAGCTCGCGTCACTGGGCAGCTCGCGGCTGGGTTTCCCTTTGTAATTTGTGATAGTTTACAAGCACTGCCACATCCGACGATCTTAGTCCTGTATTGAGGCTTTGCCTGTTTGATGGATCATTGGAGGGCGTAGTGGGACTTCTTATAAGTGTCCGGATTAGTGTCCCGCTCCTTGAAAACGGCAGCTCTAGCCTTTAGCTCAGTGTGGATGCTGCCTGCAATCCATGGCTTCTGGTAGGGGTATGTACATATGGGCACTGTGGGGATGACGTCGTTGATGCACTTACTAATGAAGCTGGTGACTGATGTGGTAAACTCCTCAATGCCATCGGATTAATCCCAGAACAAATTCCAGTCTGTTCTAGCATAACAGTCCTGTAGCTTAGCATCCGCTTCATCAGACCACTTCTGTATTGAGCGCGTCACTGGTACTTCCTGTTTGAGTTTTTGCTTGTAAGCAGGAATCAGGAGCAGGGCTCGACATTATCGCTTGTCCTCTTGTCCAGGACAAGTTTTAAAAAATAGTCTGACAAGAAGAACATAGATTTAAGTTGTTTGAATGGATAAGTAAAAAAAATAATCACACAAAAATCACAACATCAAATAATTACTTCGATCAGAAGGCCAACATTGGAATAATATTCAAACATATTTTTCATGTACATAAATAAATAAATAAAAAAGCCTACATGTCAAAGTTTAGGTGATATGCATATTGGCTACAGCCTCATGTTCAAACCGATGCTGACATGAGGAGGCACCAGAAAATGTAGCCAAACTTTAATGACACTTTTAACTACATAAATTTAGGCTAAAGGCCAGTCATGTTCGACAAATATAATGAAGAATAATTAATATGAATGTCCCCAAGCTTTCAGAGCAAAGAAAAAGTACAAATACATTATTATTTTTTTGGGGGGGGGACATAAAAGACTGTAAAATCACCAGGAAATCAGCTCCAAGTGATTTTAATTTAAGAAATCTGTTCCCAAGTATTCTCACATATAATAGAGAGACACGTGATTGTATACAAATGTAAGCAAGGTTTGAAATTATTATGTTTTAGTCAAACACATCCGTTTGGGCTTCTTGCGGACAATTTGCAGTCTACATATTTTTGTAATTATGTTCCGGCCCTCCGACCATCCGCTCAAGAAAAAAATCTAGTTGATGATCCCTGGTCTAAAGGCTTGATTCTTTCGAGATACTCATACTCGCAGCACAGTTTGTTCAGATCAAATGGTCACAAGACCGGAGCGTGAAGGACAGTGCCTGTTGCGCACCGCACATCACCCATCTTGAATCTGAGTGGAGGTGGTCAGCATTTTGAAACTATTTAACCATAAACTTAATTGTTTAAAACCTGGATGTTATATGTAATTTATGAAGCATCTTACCTTGTTTCAAAGTAGCCTAGCTTCGCCAAAATACAACCATAGAAATGTTTTTTTTATTTGTATTTATTTCACCTTCATTTAACCAGGTAAGCCAGTTGAGAACAAGTGTAACGATCCCTGCAGTCTGAGTCGGTTTCTGTCTGGGTATTAGTTTTTCTGCTCGGGATCTCCAGTTTCCCGAGGGTTCTGGAACGCTCCCTGCCTGGTTGCCGGGCAACGTTGCTAGGCGGGAGCTCTCTTGATTTCCGCACCTGCATCCCATCAGCAATCTGCACACCTGGTCCTGATCATCACCCTTCTTAGGCTCTGTCCTAACATCCATTCCCTGCCGGATCGTTAGCCATGAACAGTATGTTTGTCCGTGTATCAGCCTTGGAACTTCTAGCGTTAGTTTTGTTGTTTTGCACCTTTTTGACTTGCTGTATACTTACCTCCGTTTTGTTCTATCTGCAGTCACTCACCCGGAACCTTCACCCAACCTCTGCCTGATGGTCGGCGGCTGCCGAGCCATTACTGGACCTACCACTGCACCCTCAACAACCCATCCACGCCACCCGCTCTGTTCCCTGGATTATTCAGCCTCACTCGTGGATCTATTAAATAAACACTCACCTTTGTTTCAATTTACCTTGTCCTGGTCTGCTTCTGGGTTCTGGCTTAGTAAACCGTGACAGAACGATCCGGCCAGTAATGAACCCAGCGGACCTGGACTCTGTTCGCCATGCCATTACCCATCAGGAGAAGATGTTGGGCCATCATAGCACGGAGCTACAGGAGATCGCGTTGGCAGTTCGGAACCTTTCTACCGGTCTGACGGAGGTCCAGAACCAGCGCAAGTTTCCGGTGGAGGATCCACTACCGGTTTCACCCATCTCGCCTGCCGCTTCTGGAGCTGTGTCCTTCCGTGAGCCCAAGGTTCCGACGCCGGATAAATATGAGGGGGAGCTGGGAAGATGCCGTTCTTTCCTTATGCAGTGTGGGTTAGTGTTCGATCTACAGCCCTACTCTTATGCCACAGACAAGGCTAGGATAGCCTTTGTGATTGAGTTGCTGCGTGGTCGAGCGCTGGAGTGGGCTTCAGCCGTTTGGGAACGACAAGACCCCTGCATGGCGTCATACCAGGGGTTCACGGCCGAGATGAGGAAGCTCTTCGACCATTCCGTCCGAGGGAGGGACGCAGCTAGGCGCCTGTTTTCGCTTCACCAAGGAACTCGCAGCGTGGCCGACTTCGTGATCGAGTTCAAGACGTTGGCTGTGGAGAGTGGGTGGAATGAGGAGTCTCTGCAAGCGGCCTTTTACCAGGGTCTGTCGGAGCAGCTCAAGGATGAGTTGATCTCCTATCCGGAGCCTAGTGACCTGGACAGCTTGGTAGCCTTGTCTATTCGGGTGGATAATCGAGTCCGAGAGCGAAGGAGGGAGAAGCAATGGGTTCCGTCCAATCGATCAGCTTCTCAGGTTCCAGTCGGGTCGGGGATTGGACCAGAATACGTCGATCATCGTCCACCACACAGGATTAGTGGAGAGGTCCTGTCTCCCGATTCTGAACCAATGCAAGTAGGGCGGCACGGGTTAACCAAGGAGGAACGCCAACTCAGACGTAGGACTAACTGTTGCCTCTACTGTGGTGGTTCGGGACATTACCTCGCCACCTGTTCCCGGCGGTCGTCAAACTGCGCGGCTCGCTAAAGTTGGGAGGACTTTTAGCGAGCCAGTTTCGACCTCTCAATACCTCTGTCAGACCCCGTTTCCCGGCTACCCTTATGAACAGGAATCAGAGCTTAGCGATTAACGCTTTTATCGATTCAGGTGCCGATGGAAGCTTTCTTGATGCCGAGTTGGTGGAACAGCTGGGGCTTTCCAAGGAGCAATTGCCGGAAGCCATTGAAGCGACCACTCTGAACGGCAGTAGTCTGGCACGTATCACGATGAGGACTGAACCGGTTAAGATGCTGTTGTCGGGGAATCATTCGGAGATGATTTCATTCTTCATTCTGCCGTCTTCCCATGTTCCTCTGGTCCTTGGATACCCCTGGCTGAAGGAACACAATCCCACGTTCGATTGGGTGACGGGCAAGGTAACGAGTTGGAGCCTTGATTGTCATGCTAACTGTCTCAAGACTGCCTGTCCCCATTCGGTTCCCAGTCAGGTGATTGAGGCTAAACCCCCAGATTTGTCCCTGGTTCCCGAGACATATCACGATTTGGGGGAAGTGTTCAGTAAGCAGAAGGCTCTGTCACTCCCTCCCCACCGACCATATGATTGTGCCATCAACCTGTTCCCTGGAGCTGTCTACCCCAAGGGAAGGTTATACAGTATCTCCCGACCTGAACGTGAGGCTTTGGAGACCTACATCAAGGAGTCCCTAGCTGCTGGTCTCGTTCGTCCCTCGTCATCACCCCTGGGGGGCAGGATTCTTCTTTGTGGGTAAGAAGGATGGCTCTCTTCGACCGTGTATTGATTATCGGGGGTTGAATGACATCACGGTCAAGAACAAGTATCCCCTGCCCTTGATGAGTTCTGCCTTCGACTCCTTACAGGGTGCAACGGTGTTCACCAAGCTAGACCTACGCAATGCGTATCACATGGTCCGGATCAGAGAGGGGGACGAGTGGTTGACGGGTTTCAATACACCGATGGGTCACTCGGTATCAGGTGATGCCGTTTGGACTGACCAATGCTCCAGCGGTATTCCAGAGTATGGTGAACGACGTCCTGAGAGATATGATCGGTCTCTTTGTGTTTGTTTACCTGGATGACATTCTGATCTTCTCGAAGGAACCTTCCGACCACGTCCAGCATGTCCGGCAGGTTCTGCAGCGATTGTTGGAGAATCGCCTGTTCGTGAAGGCCGAGAAGTGCGAGTTTCACGCCCACACGACATCCTTTCTCGGGTACATCATCTCCAGGGGAGAGATTAGGATGGACCAGGAGAAGGTTAGAGCGGTTCTGGAATGGGCCCAGCCCGGTACGAGATTGCAGCTCCAGAGATTTTTGGGGTTTGCGAATTTCTACCGCAGATTCATCCGGGATTACAGCCGTGTGGCCGCTCCGTTAACTGCCTTGACTTCCAGTATCAGGATCTTCAAGTGGAATCCGGAGGCGGATCGAGCGTTTCTGGATTTGAAGAGGCGATTCACCAACGCACCGATTCTCTCTCAACCGGACACGGCCCGTCAGTTCGTCGTTGAAGTGGACGCGTCTGATGTGGGAGTTGGCGCCATCCTGTCGCAGCGATGCTCCACGGACAGTAAACTCCATCCCTGCGCCTACTACTCTCGTCGCCTTTCGCCTGCGGAGAGGAATTACGATGTGGGTAACCGGGAGCTTCTCGCGGTGAAACTTGCCTTGGAGGAGTGGCGCCACTGGTTGGAGGGGGCGGAGCAACCGTTTATTGTCTGGACTGACCACAAGAATCTTGCTTACGTGCAATCGGCTAGACGTCTCAACTCCCGTCAGGCCAGGTGGGCGTTGTTTTTCGGACGATTCAATTTTTCCCCTGACGTTCCGACCTGGATCTAAGAACGGCAAGGCGGACGCCTTGTCCCGGATGTTCTCCAAGACGGAGGAGAGTGGGTCCAAGACCGAGACAATTCTCCCCCGGAACTGCGTCGTGGGAGCAGTTAGGTGGAAGATTGAGGAGGAGGTGATGGCGGCCCTTCGGACGCAGCCCGGTCCCGGTAACGGTCCACCCGGTCAGTTGTTTGTGCCTGAGTCGGTTCGTCCTGCTGTCCTCAAATGGTCCCACGCCAGCAAGATGGCTTGTCACCCTGGCGTGGCTCGGACGATGGCGTTTCTTCGCAGACGTTTTTGGTGGCCTGCCATGGCCGAGGATACTCGGGGTTATGTTGCTGCCTGTCCAGTGTGTGCGCAGAATAAGAGTACCAATCGGCCCAGCTCTGGACTACTTCACCCCCTTCCTATTCTCCGGCGACCATGGTCGCATCTGGCCCTGGACTTTGTCACTGGGTTGCCCGCTTCTGAGGGAAACACGGTCGTTCTGACTATCGTGGACAGATTCAGCAAGTTCGCCCACTTTGTGCCTATTGCCAAGCTTCCCTCTGCCTCGGAGACGTCCGAGATCCTGGTTAGGGAGGTTTTCAGGGTCCACGGTTTGCCCAGTGATATCGTTTCCGACCGTGGCCCTCAGTTTACCTCTGCTGTCTGGAAGTCCTTCTGTTTGGCCATTGGAGCTACAGTCAGCCTCACATCTGGTTTTCACCCCCAATCTAATGGTCAGGCGGAGAGAGCCAACCAGAAGATGGAATCCACGCTACGCTGCCTTGTCTCCTCCAACCCCACCTCCTGGGTCTCTCAGTTGCCTTGGGTTGAGTATGCCCACAATACTCTCCCTACATCTGCCACTGGGATGTCTCCCTTCCAGTGCCTGTATGGCTACCAACCTCCCTTGTTCCCTTCTCAGGAGAAGGAGCTCTCAGTGCCCTCTGTTCAGGCCCATATTCGTCGTTGCCACCGGACCTGGCATCGGGCCAGAAAGGCACTCCTTAGAGTTTCGGACCGGTATCAGCTCCAGGCCAATCGTCGCCGGATCCCCGCTCCCACCTATACCATCGGAGATAGGGTCTGGTTGGCCACACGGGATCTTCCTTTACGGACTGAGTCTAGGAAGTTGTTACCGAAGTTCATTGGTCCGTTTGTGGTGGAGAAGGTGATCAATCCGGTGGCAGTTCGACTCAAACTACCGAGGACGCTCAGAGTCCATCCCACCTTTCATGTCTCCTGCCTCAAGCCTGTTCTCCTCAGTCCTCTGTTGCCTCCTCCGCCTCCTCCTCCTCCTCCTCGGATGATCGGAGGTGGTCCTGCCTACACGGTGCGACGCATCATGGATTCCAGACGGCGGGGCCGGGGTTTCCAGTATCTCGTGGACTGGGAGGGGTATGGTCCTGAAGAGAGGAGTTGGATTCCGCGGCGACAGATCCTAGATGCTGACCTCATTCGTGACTTCTACCGCCTCCATCCTGGCGCTCCGGGGAGTCCGCCCGGTGGCGTTCGTCGGAGGGGGGTACTGTAACGATCCCTGCAGTCTGAGTCGGTTTCTGTCTGGGTATTAGTTTTTCTGCTCGGGATCTCCAGTTTCCCGAGGGTTCTGGAACGCTCCCTGCCTGGTTGCCGGGCAACGTTGCTAGGCGGGAGCTCTCTTGATTTCCGCACCTGCATCCCATCAGCAATCTGCACACCTGGTCCTGATCATCACCCTTCTTAGGCTCTGTCCTAACATCCATTCCCTGCCGGATCGTTAGCCATGAACAGTATGTTTGTCCGTGTATCAGCCTTGGAACTTCTAGCGTTAGTTTTGTTGTTTTGCACCTTTTTGACTTGCTGTATACTTACCTCCGTTTTGTTCTATCTGCAGTCACTCACCCGGAACCTTCACCCAACCTCTGCCTGATGGTCGGCGGCTGCCGAGCCATTACTGGACCTACCACTGCACCCTCAACAACCCATCCACGCCACCCGCTCTGTTCCCTGGATTATTCAGCCTCACTCGTGGATCTATTAAATAAACACTCACCTTTGTTTCAATTTACCTTGTCCTGGTCTGCTTCTGGGTTCTGGCTTAGTAAACCGTGACAACAAGTTCTCATTTACAACTGCGACCTGGCCAAGATAAAGCAAAGCAGTGCGATAAAAACAACAACACAGAGTTACATATGGGGTAAAACAAAACATAAAGTCAAAAATACCACAGAAAAAGATGTTGAGGGGAATTATTTAAAAACACTTAATATGCCATTGAAACCAGCATTTTTCTCATGTTCTATTGGTTTTCAAATCAACTTTACTTTATTGTCCAGCAGCCAAAGGCATAATCATAGTCATATTAATAACCCATGCTAGTTGATGCATCTTTACATCTCGCCTATTTCTTAATTTCAAACAGATATTTTAATCTCTGTCACATGAAACAGCTTGCTCGTGGGGTGCGCTTTTGAATTGCCCTTTGGAACATTCACATGTAGTTTACAGCCATGTGCACATTGTTGTGTTACAAACCATTTTTAATTTTTGGACAAGTGACTTGAGCTTTTGGACAAGTTAAAAATCTGTACTACTTGTCCGATGGACAAGTGGCTCAGAAAGTTAATGTCAAGCCCTGAGGAGGATAGAGTTATGGTCAGATTTGCCAAATGGAGGGCGAGAGAGAGCTTTGCATGCGTTTCTGTGTGTGGAGTAAAGGTGATGCATTAAAGTCACCGGCCACTAGGAGCGTCGCTTATGGATGAGCATTTTCTTGTTTGCTTTTGGCCCTATACAGCTCATTGAGTGTGGTCTTAGTGCCAGCATCGGTTTGTGGTGATAAATAGACAGCTACAGAAAAACATAGATGTAAACTCTCTGGGTAAATAGTATGGTCTACAGCTTATCATGAGGTATTCTAACTCAGGTGAGCAGAACCTCGAGACTTCCTTAAAATTGAAGATCGCGCACCAGCTGTTGTTAACAAGAGCCTATACAAAGAAAAACCAGCTATATGTACAGTATATTATCCATGTCCTTGTTCAGCCACAACTCCGAGGAACGTAGGATATTACAGTTCTTCAGGTCCCGTTGACAAGATAGTCTTGAACGGAGCTCGTCCAGTTTGTTCTACATTTGTCAATAGAACGGAGGGTAGAGGCGGTTTATGTACTCGCTGACGTAGTTTCGTCAGGGTGCCCGCACGTCGGCCTCTCTTACGATGGCTTTTTATTTTTCGAGTCTCAGGGATTAGGGCCTGGTAGGGGGTGAGCAGTATGTCCTGCGCCTCCGACTCGTTGAAGTAGAAATCTTCTTCTAAATCCAGGTTAGTGATCGCTGTTCTGATGTCCAGAGGCTCTTTTCGGTCATAAGAAACGATGGCGGAAACATTATGTACAAAATAAGTTACGATCAGCGCAAAAAAACACACAAAATAGCAGAATTGGTCAAGAGCCCGTAATATGGCTGTTATCCACAGCGCCATTACTGAGCGAGAGTATGCATGTCTTATGGATTTATTCAAATTGACTTCATACTGTAGATATGTTTACAAATTCTTTCTGGGGGCTTAGGGAGATTGTGTGACCCAGATTCAAACAATGATTAAGCATGGGTGTGCACTTTAGAATTATCAGAAGCAGTCATGACACTATAGTCCATTCTAAATTAGTAGTGATAATTGTGTGCAAATTGTGTTTGCACTTATACTGTAAGTGCAAACACAATTTAAGTGCAATACCATTCACCAGCTCCAATTCACTGATGTTTTTTGGGTAAATTTTAGCTCAGATAACAGCATGCTCCAGTTTAGTGAACAATGTCTCAACAGTCCCACGCTGTCACATTTATTAGGAGTCGACAGTAGTACGTGTTGACACAGCTTGAACACAGCAGCAGACCAACACACAGGGAGTGAAACTCCCTCCCTTCTCCTCCTAACAGACTTCGTGAGCAGTTACCAAATATGCTGTGGCTTTATTTAGACAGGCCAGCAGAGAGAGTTCACATAGTTCATATACTACACACACACTACACACACAAACACACACACACACACACACACACACACACACACACACACACACACTAACTCCCTAGTCTCTCCCTATGTCATGGATTAATGACACACACAAACACACACACACTCATGTACGTGCACAAAACATCTCAGGGGATGGCGAAACATATACTCATGCTCAAACAGACAAACTTTCAGACACACTTGAACACACATACAGTAGTACACCCACTCTCTCTCTTTTTCTCACACACACACACTTTCTCTCACACACACACACTTTCTCTCACACACACACACACTTTCTATCATACACACACACTTTCTATCATACACATACACTTTCTATCACACACACACTTTCTATCACACACACACTTTCTATCACACACACACTTTCTATCATACACACACACTTTCTATCACACACACACTTTCTATCATACACACACACTTTCTATCATACACACACACTTTCTATCATACACACACACTTTCTATCATATACACACACTTTCTATCACACACACACACTTTCTATCATACACACACATTTTCTATCACACACACACACTTTCTATCATACACATGTTCACAAGGCCCCCCACCTCCTGCACATCTACACACACAACGATCCCCCTCAACAGTAGAAAACACCACTCAACAAAATGAAGGTAATCATTGAAAGAACTGTCTCCAAACGTATTGATTTTCTGTCGTTTTATACCTCATTCTGAATTGGTAGCTACTGAACAGCAGCTTGTTTATATCTGCTCATTTAAAAGTAATCACCTCAACCTAAAATGTACTATTTACTAGAATATTATTGTTTCGACATGTGTGCGCATGTGTATGTGTGTGTATGCCTGTGTGTGCACAAGTGTGTGGGTGTGTGTGTTTGTGCGAGTGTGCACGCGTGTATGTGTGTGTGTGTGTGTGTGTGTGTGTGTGTGTGTGTGTGTGTGTGTGTGTGTGTGTGTGTGTGTGTGTGTATGTGATGACCAGTTTTGGCACAGGAGGAAGAACAGGATGTGCAGAGTGTTGAGCTACAGTAGCGTTGCATTCCTACCAGAATGTGCCGTTTTATTCCATTCAGCCCTGGCCATCTAGTGACTACTACCCAGAGTGACATTTCTGGAGGACACAGGAAGCAAGCTCTGCTGAACTTCGTGGATCTCCCATCAGCCCTAAAGGTTGTAGCATCAAGGCTCAGACAACGCATCCTACATAACTGACCCTTTGTGTGTGTGTGTGTGTGTGTGTGTGTATTTGGAAAGTATTCAGACCCATGGACTTTTTTCTACATTTTGTTATTTTACAGCCTTATTATTTTTTTAAAATCCTCATCAATCTACACATAATACCTCATAATGACAAAGTGAAAACAGGTTTTTAGAAATTTTAGCAGATGTATTAAAAATAAAAAACATAAAAACCTTATTTACATAAGTATTCAGAACCTTTGCTATGAGACACAAAATTGATCTCAGGTGCATCCTGTTTCCTTTGATCATCCTTGAGATGTTTCTACAACTTGATTGGAGTCCACCTGTGGTAAATTCAATTGATTGGACATGATTTGGAAAGGCACACAGCTGTCTATATAAGGTCCCATAGTTGACAGTGCATGTCAGAGCAAAAACCAAGCCATGAGGTTGAAGGAATTGTCCGTAGTGCTCTGAGACAGGATTGTGTCGAGGCACAGATCTGGGGAAGGGTACCAAAAAATATCTGCAGCATTTAAGGTCCCCAAGAACACAGTGGCCTCCATCATTCTTAAATAGAAGAAGTTTGGAACCACCAAGACTCTTCCTAGAGCTGGCCGCCCAGCCAAACTGAGCAATCGGGGGAGAAGGGCCTTGGTCAGGGAGGTGACCAAGAACCCGATGGTTACTCTGACAGAGCTTCAGAGTTCCTCTGTGGAGATGGGAGAACCTTCCAGAAGGACATCCTTCTCTGCAGCGCTCCACCAATCAGGCCTTTATTGTAGAGTGGCCAGTCAGAAGCCACTCCTCAGTAAAATACACATAACAGTCCGCTTGGAGTTTTCCAAAAGGCACCTAAAGACTCTCAGACTGTAAGAAACAAGATTCTCTGGTCTGAATGCCAAGCTTCACGTCTGGAGGAAACCTGGCACCATCCCTACAGTGAAGCATAGTGGTGGCAGCATCATGCTGCGGGGATGATGTGGTCCTCTGTAGCTCAATTGGTAGAGCATGGTGCTTGTAACGCCAGGGTAGTGGGTTCGATCCCCGGGACCACCCATATATAAAAATGTATGCACACATGACTGTAAGTTGCTTTGGATGAAAGCGTCTGCTAAATGGCATATCATTATTATTATGTTTTTCAGCGGCAGGGATTGGGAGACTAGTCAGGATCAAGGGAAAGATGAACGGAGCAAAGTACAGAGAGATCCTTGATGAAAACCTGCTCCAGAGCGCTCAGGACCTCAGACTGGGGCTAAGGTTCACCTTCCAACAGGATAATGACCCTAAGTACACAGCCAAGACAACGCAGGAGTGGCTTCGGGACAAGCCTCTGAATGTCCTTGAGTGGCCCAGCCAGAGCCCGGACTTGAACCCGATCGAACATCTCTGGAGAGACTTGGAAATAGCTGTGCAGCGACGCTCCCAATCCAACCTGACAGAGCTTGAAAGGATCTGCAGAGAAGAATCTGAGAAATTCCCAAATACAGGTGTGCCACGCTTGTAGCGTCATACCCAAGAAGACTCAAGGCTGTATTCGCTGCCAAAGGTGCTTTAACAAAGTACATAGTAAAGTAAATTAATGTAAATGTGATATTTCAGTTTTTTCTTGTTAATACATTTGTAAAAATGTCTAAAAACCTGTTTTTGCTTTGTCTTTTTCGGGGGATTGTGTGTAGATTGATGAGGGGGAAAAAACAATTTAATCCATTTTAGAATAAGGTTGTAACGTAAAAAAATGTGGAAAAAGTCAAGGGGTCTGAATACTTTCCGAATGCACCGTATATGTCTCTGTGTGTGTGTGTGTGTGTATGTGCGCGTGTGTATGTGCGCGTGTCCAATCTCTTCACCAGGCCCTACTGTCTGTAGTCACAGAGGAGGAGGGGCTATGATAGTTTGAAAACGCACTGCAAAATAATTGTAATCACAATAGGCAAAATGCCCAAATCCTTACCTACCAAATAATAATCAGTGACACACTCACGTACACAAGGCCATATATCCGAATCCACAAACAGGGTGGCAATTGAAGAGTGAATTAATTGATAGAGTTAGCTTATAGCACTGTTGGTGATAAAAGGTCAGAGAGATAAAGGTACTGGCTTCTATGAAGACAAATAAAGTTAATCTGGAAACACCTTACTACAGTTGCATACACCGTCTGCATCCCAAATGGCACCATATTCCCTTAATAGTGCATTACTTTTGTCCAGGGACCAAGGTAGTGCACTATGTAGGGATTAGTGATCTGGTCAGAAGTAGTGCACTATTTAGGGAATAGGGTGAAATTTGGGACACAGGCATTGTTTGTTAATTTACATTTTTAGGGGTACTCTTGTATTATTGGGATGGGTAGAACTAGAATCTGGCAGAACTAGTGTCTGGCAGAAGAAAGAGAGTGGTGGAGAGTCTGGTAGAAGAAAGAGTCTGGTGGAGAGTCTGGTAGAAGAAAGAGTCTGGTGGAGAGTCTGGTAGAAGGAAGAGTCTGGTGGAGAGTCTGGTAGAAGAAAGAGTCTGGTGGAGAGTCTGGTAGAAGAAAGAGTCTGGTGGAGAGTCTGGTAGAAGGAAGAGTCTGGTGGAGAGTCTGGTAGAAGAAAGAGTCTGGTGGAGAGTCTGGTAGAAGAAAGAGTCTGGTGGAGAGTCTGGTAGAAGGAAGAGTCTGGTGGAGAGTCTGGTAGAAGGAAGAGTCTGGTGGAGAGTCTGGTAGAAGGAAGAGTCTGGTGGAGAGTCTGGTAGAAGGAAGAGTCTGGTGGAGAGTCTGGTAGAAGGAAGAGTCTGGTGGAGAGTCTGGTAGAAGGAAGAGTCTGGTGGAGAGTCTGGTAGAAGGAAGAGTCTGGTGGAGAGTCTGGTAGAAGGAAGAGTCTGGTGGAGAGTCTGGTAGAAGGAAGAGTCTGGTGGAGAGTCTGGTAGAAGAAAGAGTCTGGTGGAGAGTCTGGTAGAACTAGAGTCTGGCAGAAGGACGTGTTGGTGATAAACTGACAGAAGAAAGAGTCTAGTGGAGAGTCTGGTAGAAGGACGTGTTGGTGATAAACTGTGTCTTTGTTTACTGTTATCACAGTCCCTGGAGGTCAGTAGCACCAGGCTGCATATTTCAGACTATTTCAGCCGCTGAACCCGCGCCAAACGCACAGATTGCTCTGCATATATTTTCAAAAGACTGCCATAGTGTGTGACTGTGTGTGTGTGTGTGTGTGTGTGTGTGTGTGTGTATGTGTGTGTGTGTGGATATCTGTCCGTGTTTTTCAAGGACTCTCAGTGTTCACTGCATGGTACAGCATTTTGAGTACAATACAGGACGGGGCGTTTGAGAGGTATGAATATTGATTGTTGGTCCCTGTGCATCTGCTGTGTGTGTTTGTGTGTGTGTGTGTGTGTGTGTGTGTCCAATCTCTTCTCCAGGCCCTACTGTCTGTAGTCACAGAGGACGAGGAGCTATGCAAACAGAGCAGGCAACACAGAGTCTGATGGAGAGTCTGGTAGAAGAAAGAGTCTGGTGGTGCGTCTGGTAGAAGGAAGAGTCTGGTAGAAGACAGAGACTGGTGGAGAGTCTGGTAGAAGGAAGAGTCTGGTAGAAGAAAGAGTCTGGTAGAAGAAAGAGTCTGGTAGAAGAGAGAGTCTGGTGGAGAGTCTGGTAGAAGGACGTGTTGGTGATAAACTGTGTCTTTGTTTACTGTTATCACAGTCCCTGGAGGTCAGTAGCACCAGGCTGCATATTTCAGACTTTTTCGGCCGCTGAACCCGCGCCAAATGCACAGATTGCTCTGCATATATTTTCAAAAGATTGCCATAGTGTGTGACTGTGTGTGTGTGTGTGTGTGTGGGGTTGGGTGTCTGTCCGTGCTTTTCAAAGACTCTCAGTGCTCTCTGCATGGCACAGCATTTTGAGTACAATACAGGACGGGACGTTTGAAAGGTATGAATATTGATTGTTGGTCCCTGTGCATCTGCTTGGCGAGAGCACTAGGACTGAGTGTGTTTGTGTAGGGCTGTGTGTGTATGTGTGTGTGTGTGTGTGTGTGTGTGTGTGTGTGTGTGTGTGTGTGTGTGTGTGTGTGTGTGTGTGTGTGTGTGTGTGTGTGTGTGTGTGTGTGTTTGAAAGGGAGAAAGAGATGGCAGAAGAGGTTGGGTATGAGTGTCACGAGTTGAAAGCTGAAAGAAATTGTAAATTGATTATCTGAGCTTAGTGCAGAGTGAGTGACGGAATGAATAATATATGGGACAGATGTAGTGCTTGTGCATAGGGGCATTCTCTTCATGAAACAACAATTATATTATTGCTTATTTACAATTGTATTTTAATAGATTATGAATTATTTATTTAATTTGAGCTGAATAAATGTTGTCATATTTTGTCATCTGGATCATGGATCCTGTTTGAACATCCAAAGGCACAGCCAAGAAAACCATTGAAAAGGAAAAAGTTGAATTATGATCAAGAAGAACATTCTAAATTGTTTTCTCTCTACTGTATTTGAGGGTATTTGAGGGCAGGGTAATTGCTGTACAACATATTTTTTTTACTGGTAGCCTAGGCATACTTAGTGTGTGTGCCAAAATATACTTCAAACATATTCGGTTTTCATCTTATTAAAAAATTGTGTTTCTTTTGATCTTTCTATGACCTTGAGCATGCTGCAGTGAAGATATGGTCCGTGCAATCCTGGATCCTTGGGACATCCCTACCCCATTGAAGTTGACATTTAAAATGGTTAAGGTAAGGGTTAAGGTTAGGGTTAGGTAAGGGCAGTGTCACTTATTCATGGATGACCAGGGAAGCCAGGTTTCCCCAAAAAGATTGACGAAAAAAATAAAAATAATAATAATTTCTCTTTCGTCTCCGTGTTTCATAAAAGTCCTTCAATTCGCAAGAGGCTGAATGTATCTCACCGGAGAAAACATCCGAGCAAATTAAACAGTGCCCCTCTGTCTCAGTATGTGTAGCGTATCTATCTGATGCTGTCTGGTCAGAAAGAGTATGACATTGTTGCCGCCCGTAGAATTGAATGCAAAGGAAGCCAGCGAGCATTTGGCCTCCCTTGATAAAAAATATATAAAAAATAATGGCCAATTAGCTTTGAGCTAAACTGAGTGAGCTCAGCTGTGAATGGTCCTGGTGCTCCCCAAAAAAAAATGCCATGGGAAGCCAGTTTGGATTTGGCTTCAGACCAATCACATCACAAGCCAAACGTCATTATTGTGGTCCTCTTTAGCTCAGCTGGTAGAGCACGGCGCTTGTAACGCCAGGGTAGTGGGTTCGATCCCCGGGACCACCCAAACACAAAAATGTATGCACGCATGACTGTAATTCGCTTTGGATAAAAGCGTCTGCTAAATGGCATATTATCAATTATTATCAATTATTGACAGAAAAAAATATGTTAATTGTTGCATCTCGTTGTGTTGTTGTCCTCCGGTGGCTAGCTAGCTAGCTAAAATCGGCCCTTTCCTAAATTAGCCATGGATGGAGACAGGGATTTGGACTTGTGGTTTTACTTAATTCCTTGTACTGGCCAATGATTATAACGGCTATTCTGATCCAACCATAAATTCATACATTGTGCCCCTGGCCTGATAGGATGGAAGTTCAACATGTAGCTAGATGTAGTAACGTTAGGCTAATGTTAACTAGCTGGCCTAGGCTAGCGAACAAGTATTTTAGCCAGGTAGCCTATGACAACAAAAACTAAAAGTGTGTATGAAAGAGTCATAGACCGTTTAGGCAACATGAAAAAGGAGGATGCCATTGGCATTTCTCTACAAGTAGGTTGAGTCAACATGTTTTTTTCTACTTGCACACACACACACACACAAATCATTACCATGGACAGCCACATCATATTTAGCTTATGTTGATGGGACTAAATCGTTTTTGGTATGTTTTAGTTGTCACTATTTTAGACTACGAATAGGTGATTAGAAGATGTTGAAATGGTGCTGGAATAGTGGGGGCAGCGCCTGTTTTCTTTGCGACTTGCGGTAACTCTCCGTGGTTCTAAATTAATAGTTGTTTGGTGGTCTGAAAATGTTGGAAACATGAACTTGCTTGACCATTCTGTAGGTCATGTAGTTGTTTGTTACATGCAATATGTTTTGTGGACTTCACCTGACAGAGGTTGCTCTCCGGTTTTGTGATGAAACAAAGGTGTGGTTTCATTTATTCTGCCACTGTGTCTTCTTATTGTCTCGGCCTTAGGCCTATATATCACGGTGTCAAGGCATATGAACTAACAGGTTATATTTATTTATTTATTTATTTATTTATTTTTTCTTTCACCTTTATTTAACCAGGTAAGCCAGTTGAGAACAAGTTCTCATTTACAACTGCGACCTGGCCAAGATAAAGCAAAGCAGTGTGATAAAAACAACAACAACACAGAGTTACATATGGGATAAACAAAAACGTACAGTCAATAACTCAATATAAAATATAAAATCTATATACAGTGTGTGCAAATGTAGTAAGTTATGGAGGTAAGGCAATAAATAGGACATAGTGCAAAATAATTACAATTTTGTATTAACACTGGAGTGATAGATGTGCAGAAGATGATGTGCAAATAGAGATACTGGGGTGCAAATGAGCAAAATAAATAACAATGTAAATAACAATATGGGGATGAGGTAGTTGGGTGGGCTAATTACAGATGGGCTGTGTACAGGTACAGGGATCGGTAAGCTGCTCTGACAACTGATGCTTAAAGTTAATGAGGGAGATAAGTGTCTCCAGCTTCAGAGATTTTTGTAGTTCGTTCCAGATATTCTAGGCTTTATCTACAAATGTTTTTTGCTCAGTTACTTATGGTACTCAGGTTAGTAAAATGTATTGAAATTGGGTTCTACTACTCAAATATATACTCACAACTATACTTAAAAAGCTGATGCAAATAGTTACCTCAATATACTTGGGATAATTTATTAAAAATTATTATTTCTATACAAGGGAATATGCAAAAAGAAACAACAGTGTTCAACTTCAAAATTCAACACCTTTATTTTGAATAAAATAAATGTTATCATTTCTTCAAACTTCAATCTCAAATTGCCCCTTAAACCCTACTCCTTAGACATTTGTGGAGAGCTCATTATTTTGTACTCTGTAAGCATTCTGGGTATAACTACACCTTGCCTCCTTAGGTAAAGTTACATCCAGATAGCTTGCACCTGACAAATAATCTCAGATATCCACTAGTGCATATGGAGTAAGTTTTAAAACAAAGCTGTTTTTTAAACAGGAATTGACAATGTCTCTTATGACTTCACCTGACAAAGAGCATCATGTAAACTGTAGCTCCTATACCACCTAGCAACTAGCTTTTCAGTTTACTGAGTAGGGTTTAGACCACAGTTTGTGAGTGGCCCTTTGAGAGTTCTCATAGATATCTTTAGATATCTCTGAAAAAAGTAACTTCATCTTTAGAGCTTGGACCTGTGGGGAGGTCCTGAGATCATTGAGGTCCTGAGATCATCAAGTTCCAAGAATACTTTTTAGAACATCTCAAAGGTATATTTCAGTTCTTTGGGGTACCTTAGATTTAAAGCCATAGATGATGCCCATAAGCAACGTATATGACTGTAACACTGGGAATAACAGCCAGGACCTCTGCTCCTTCGATGCAGATCCCATGCTCTATATTCTGGTGCAGATCCTTCACAGTGAACACCTTCATCACATGCTGAATGAGGTCCTCTCGGATCATGGTGTCGTCAACATCCTGAATGAATAAATGAAGAAATAACAGACTAGATTAACTGTGCAACTTGAGAGGAGAAAGAGGGAAAGAAAGAAAGGAATATACCTCATTTAGAGATAAATAAGGATACGAAAATAAAAACCTTTACCTTGTTTTCTGTGTTAAGGTCTTCAACCCTCTCGCCGAGGAATATGATCAGGCCACGGTGTCACGCCCTGGCTCTGGGGACTCTGAAATGTTGAGCCAGGGTGTGTCGTTTCTGTGTTGTATTTTCTATGTTGTGTTTTCTAGATCGTTTAGATCTATGTTGGCCAGGGTGGTTCCCAATCAGAGGCAGCTGTATCTCGTTGTCTCTGATTGGGGACCATACTTAGGCAGCCTGTTTGGCACTAGTCGGTGTGGGATCTTGTTCCGTTAAGGTTTGTTTTGTGTAACCTAGGACTTCACGTTTCGTTTGTTTGTTGTTTTGTCGTGAGTTAAGTAATAAATAAAATGTACGCTTATCACGCTGCGCCTTGATCCGTATCTTCAGTAAACGATCGTGACAGAAGATCCCACCCCGAGAGGACCACGCAGCGTGTCAAGGAACAGACAGCCTGGACCTGGGAGGAGATCCTGGACGGGAAGGGATCCTGGACTTGGGAGGAGATTCAGGCCGGAATGGATCGCCGTCCTTGGGAGGAGACTGTGGAGGCGCGCTATAGAGAGGAGCAGCGGCAACGCAGAGGGTACCGGCCGAGGAGGAAGCCCGAGAGACAGCCCCAAGAAAATGTTGGGGGGGGGGGCTAAAAGGGTGGTTGGCGGAGCCTAGGGTTAGAGCAGAGCCAACTCCCCGTACTCAGGCTAGGAAGCGTGTGACTGGGCAGGCTCCATGTTATGCGGAGCCACGTACTGTGCCGCGAGTGTTCCGGCACAGTCCTGTACGTCCTGTGCTAGCACTACGCACATGTCGTGCAAAGATGGGCATTCAGTCAGGACGGGGTGTGCCGGCTCAACGCTCGTGGTCTCCAGTACGCCTCCTCGGTCCCGTATATCCTGCGCCAGTGCCACGTGCTGTAGCGCCAGTACGAGTGCACAGCCCCGTACGTCCTGTGCTGATGCCTCACACGTATTGTGTGGAAGTAGGCATTCAGCCAGGACGGGTTGTGTCAGCTCTCCGCTCCAGACCTCCAGTCCGCCTCCACAGTCCGGCCCGGCCCGTTCCGGCTCCCCGCACCAAGCCAGTGGTGCGTGTTCCCAGTCCAGCCCGGCCTGTTCCTGCTCCCCGCACCAAGCCAGTGGTGCGTGTTCCCAGTCCGGTCCGGCCTGTTCCTGTCCCTCGCGCAAAGCCAAGGGTGCGCGTCGTCAGCCCGGTCCGGCCCGTTCCTGCTCCCCGCACCAAGCCAGTGGTGCGCGTCGTCAGCCCGGTCCGGCCTGTTCCTGCTCCCCGCACCAAGCCAGTGGTGCGTGTGTCCAGTCCGGCACGGCCCGTGCCTGTTCCACCGGTGCCTGGTCTGGCACCGGTCAGCTGCTCCACTCCGGAGCCAGAGCAATCCGCTCCACCGGGGTCCGGTCCAACTCCAGTCAGCGGATCCACTCCGGAGCCAGAGCAATCCGCTCCACCGGTGTCCAGTCCGGAGCCTGTACGGTTTGATCCACCGTCGTCGGGTCCAGCTCCAGTCACCGGTGCCAGACCAGATCAGGGGCGCAACGGGGATGTGGAGAGAAAGTGGTGGTCACGCCCGGAGCCGGATCCGCCTCCGAGGCGGAATGCCCACCCGGCCCCTACCCTGTTGTGTTTGTGTGGCGCGGTCGCAGTCCGCGCCTTTGGGGGGGTACTGTCACGCCCTGGCTCTGGGGACTCTGAAATGTTGAGCCAGGGTGTGTAGTTTCTGTGTTGTATTTTCTATGTTGTGTTTTCTAGATCGTTTAGATCTATGTTGGCCAGGGTGGTTCCCAATCAGAGGCAGCTGTATCTCGTTGTCTCTGATTGGGGACCATACTTAGGCAGCCTGTTTGGCACTAGTCGGTGTGGGATCTTGTTCCGTTAAGGTTTGTTTTGTGTAACCTAGGACTTCAGGTTTCGATTGTTTGTTGTTTTGTCGTGAGTTAAGTAATAAATAAAATGCACGCTTATCACGCTGCGCCTTGGTCCGTATCTTCAGTAAACGATCGTGACACACGGATCACACTGTCTCTCCTTTCCTGGATGGTGTTGCACTGTAATATGATGTTATACAAATAATTGCATTTAATACCGGTAATTAAATACATACAGTATAACCTTTATACTATTGTGAAGGTGTTACTGTGCATACCCCGTACTTCAAGGATTTTCTGCATGTCCGCCTTTACAGAACCTCCTTTTGACTTAAACAAGTCCAATAGTTTTGGTGTATATTCGTCCAGCTTCTGCATAAAGGTGGACTCAAGAGCAACAGTTGTAATTATTCTGAACTCTTCCTTAATCAGACACACAGACAGACAGACAGACAGACAGACAGACAGACAGACAGACAGACAGACAGACAGACAGACAGACAGACAGACAGACAGACAGACAGACAGACAGACAGACAAACAGACAGACAGACAGACAGACAGAGAGAGAGAGAGAGAGAATATGATCTGAGAGCCAGAATGCTATTGGGAAACCCCTCCCAAAGCATGTGCAGAGTGAGAATGTTCAGACTAATCTTTAATGCATATTTAATTGTAGATTAGAATATTAGGTCAAGACAACAAAATATTTAAATCAATATACATTTTTTACCTACATTAACTATTTTCATTCAGCTGTATTTTGTACCTGAGTGGGCTCAAACAGGGCTGGCCATCTTTTTTTGAAGGACTTCACAGGAAGGTCCTGAATGACATTTTGTCTTCGATATGAGAAAGTCTTTACCATTTTGGCACTCACAATGTTGTGATTGTCATGTATTTGTACTTCTCCCAGTAGCTCCACTCGCCCCCTCTCCGGGGTCTCATCTGTTTCTCCAGCAGGGTGGAGTGGGAGGTAATTTACCTTCGCCTTCTTTGTTTATTTTTATGTTCTTGGCAACGGGCCTGTCCTCTGGTGATTTTCTCTTGACAGAGTTCACTTCCAGTTCTGGGCAACCAATTCCTCTCAGTTTCGATCTGTAATCGCCCATCTTGTACTTCAGGCTGGTTTGCCATCCGTACTGGCCTGAGAAGGACCCAGGCTCTTTAAGGCATGGGTACTTTTTTACCAAAGATTCCGTAACTTAGCAAATTTGTAGACTTGACGGATAGGCTGTAAACTAGAAGATCCTTTCAGACAGTTTTTCCAGGATGTCTGATTTCACAGACAGATTGTTGAGTAGTGTTCCAGCCTTCATGTGTGCTTCATTAACTGCCTCAAGAATGAGCTATGTATCATAAGCAAAGCGAGGAACTTCAAACTCAGATGGCCACGGACTGGAGCGTTGGGAACAGGTACTTTCTGGAGAGGACAATATCACAGTATCTAGTGATTCAAGGGTGCCCCTCTCATCCAATGTTTCTGTGGATCTGTTGTTGCGTTCTTGTACATTGTTACGTGTGACATGTTTTTCTTTCTCCCAATCGTCCTTTGTTGTGTGTGTTTGGTTCAGAGTGGTTGTTCTGTTTGTGTGTTCTGGTTATTACAGGTGTGCTGAGTTGCGGCTGATGATGGTGGACGTGGCTTCGGTCCGGAGTCCTGGCAGCTGTGGTTGAGGGACTGATTGACTAGAGCATATAAGCTGTTGAGAGAGAGAGAGAGAGAGAGAGAGAGAGAGAGAGAGAGAGAGAGAGAGAGAGAGAGAGAGAGAGAGAGAGAGAGAGAGAGAGAGAGAGAGAGAGAATTTGGTTATTGGTTGTTTTAATTTATCTTTGTTTGTGCTCCAGCCTGTCCTCCTGCTGTATTCCACCCTACCTATGTCCTGGAGAAGGGAAAGGTAGTTCTGCCCATGGGTGTACATTCACACGTAGATAACCCGCTGTTTTACACACTAGGTTAGCCGGGCGGGTGTCACCCTTATATTTGTGGTAACAGGTAGGAAAGCGGGTTAGGGCTTAGAGTGTGTTAGGAAGGATTAGGTGTGTAGAAGAGGAGGGACCTTTTGTTTATTTTCATTACTTGGACCCCGTTCCCAAACATTCCCTTCTCTTATCATCCCTGGTTTGTTTGATTGGTCTTTGTTTTATTACTGTTTCTTTATGGATGTTGTATATGTTGTTCAGTACCTTACTAAACGTCCCCAGAGGGCTAACATTGAGTTCTGGTTGTTGTGTCCCATTAGTTTAGTTAGTTACACCCCACATTTCTTCCCCATCCATCTAGTTTACATTGTGTGCATAGGCACGGGCATTTACGTTTCCTCAGACGAACTACACCCGAGGGGTGAACGTAACATACATTTAAAGTAACAAGAGGTGAGGGGTCAAGGTCAATCACTTTGATAGTGTCTTTATCCTTTAGGTCTTCAGTATCAAGCAAAAAAATTATTGATCTCCAAATTCACTGTCCAGGTACTGTAGAACAAATTATTTTTGAAGGTGAAATGTCTCTTGCACAATTGTGCCAAGCTCAGCCACAGTAGCAGGGATTCCAGAAGGCAATGTTAGCTTACGGATATCAGGGCCCGCCAATAGGACCCGTAGCCTGGCAGACATTTCTGTTCCGTTGTATTGAAAGTGATCCTGTCAAGAAAAAATGCA
The DNA here is from genome assembly GCF_020615455.1 of Coregonus clupeaformis. Taxonomy (NCBI): domain Eukaryota; kingdom Metazoa; phylum Chordata; class Actinopteri; order Salmoniformes; family Salmonidae; genus Coregonus; species Coregonus clupeaformis. The sequence goes on along the minus strand of NC_059209.1, from coordinate 24,956,303 downwards.
TAAAAGTTATCAAATGGGTATGTTGTCAAACATGGGTATCCCATTAAATTGTTATCAAGTGCTGCTTACTAGATCTCATAACTTGTTCTCCACTGGCTTACCTGTTTAAATAAAGGTGAAATAAAAAATAAAAATAAAATAAAATAAAAATAATAATAAACGTGCAAAACTAAGCATTTCTATTCCATACCAAATACTACATTCGGCATGAGCTCTATGAGCAATGCATTGCTTTTAAACCCATGTACCCATGTATAAATACACCACATTTAAAACTATTCAATTTTAAAAGATTGTTACCTAATATTGCAGGCAAATATAGTGCTTCAGGGTTACCATGCGCTTTTGGCCAACAACGTATGCTGTTAGTGGGCCAATTCCTTTTGCTCAATGACCTTAAGCTTCTGTGTGGATTCCTAAGGTGCTCATTATACCAAGCATTCTGACACTTGGCAATAAAAGCAAGTTCACCATGAACAATGATCATTAGAAGTATTTCAACAAAGTATGGTAGACCTCCAGTCAACGTTTACAGTGCTGCCTTGAACATGTTGTGAATACGTGAACAACAAGGTTTCTGCAAGGACAGGTATAGCTAGATAGCTAGGTGTAGTTAGCCAGCTAACTTACGTATTGTTCATTCCTGTCTCTGCCTGGCTAGCTTGCCTAACAGGCAAACATTAAATTGCAGGGGCACCATGTGTTCAGTTCTACTGTAATGTTTGCTGACAATGCATTTTTTGGTAAGCTAGGTAGCTAATATGTTACATAGCTATTTTGGTGAATATAAAACGTACACAAAAATGACAAAGGTTAGAAACAGCGCTGAGGCAAGTAAATGCACTGCTAATTTACTAGCTAGTAGCCCACCACTAGCTAACTATACAGACATCACAGCCGTTAACTAGCTAGCTTATCAACGTGCAAATATATAACGTACTCTGGCAATATAGCTAGATTAAGGCTTTTCGTACTTGAATAATATTATTTAACGTTTTCCACAATTATTTTCGACATTTCGTCGAAAATATGTGTAGAGAGATCCAAACTACATTCCAAGTTATAATTTGGTCCTTACCTGCCGCATGGCCATTCCAGAGAAGAAAGATCAAGACGATGTCCGTTGATGGTTGTTACTTAGAAATATTCATTCAAATTTAGCAGCATAATACCTTGGATTTTTATTTGCAAATACCAGTCTTTTTCAACACATAAATTAAGTACTATATTCAAAAATGTAAGTAAAACCAGAAACCTATTATTTTAAGTAAAAATCATTGATTTTCCTTTGCAATATTTACTAAGCCCGTGGGTCATTTTTTACCGTGTATACCGTAGGCTATGGATAATTTGATTGAGACCACACTGAATAGCCTATAGGCGCAATTGATATGGCGGGCCCAGTGGAGAATCAGAGATGAGGGGCGGGATCGGGCACACATCGATATACAGTGCATTCGGAAAGTATTCAGACCCCTTGACTTTTTCCACATTTTGTTACATTATTATTATTCTAAAACGGATTAAATTAAAATGTTATGTGTTACTGTTTGTTTTGCTGATGATTGCATCCAAAACATTGGCTTATCAAGGGCTGTGAGATGCCGATCAGCAAGCTCCCGCTGAAAAGTGGCCATTGCCAAAAATCCGAGGGTGGATAGCACTTGGATGTGCACCGGAATGGCATTTGTTTGCCTTTTTAAAGTAGGTCTTAAATCCTCACAAAAATCCTATAAGATTGGTTTTAGGAAATGATATCTGATGAGTCCATTTGTACTTTCTGCAGAAAAAGTCCCAGCTGTCTCTAAAAACACACTTTCTGCGAAATGCAGCTTGTGTGCCAAATTTTCTGCGAAATGTAGCTTGTGTGCCACATTTTCAAACAGAGCAAGATGAGCCAACCCATTATCTCAGTCTTTTATAGTATTTCAACAATGGTTTCACTTTCACACACACCTTTAATTTAACAAATTATTGTACCTTATATGGATTATTATCCTAACAAATGCACTGATGTGGTCAAATTATATAGCATGTCAAGATATGTTACATGAATTCATAATGGAAATACAATGAAATCGACAAATTATTGAATTATTACTCTCACAATTTTACATATTTTGAACATATACATTCATTGGGCAGTTTATTAGGTACACCCATCTAGTACCGGGTTGGACCCCCTTTTGCCTCCAGAACAGCCTGAATTCTTTCGGGGCATGGATTCTCCAAGTCGAAAACGTTCCACAGGGATGTTGGTCCATTCGGACGTGATGGCATCACGCAGTTGCTGCAGATTGGTACACCCCCGCCATCAGCATGACTCAACAAGAACCGGATTTGTCGGACCAGGCGATGTTTTTACACTCCTCAATTGTCCAGTGTTGGTGATCGCGTGCCCACTGGAGCCGCTTCTTCTTGTTTTTAGCTGATAGGAGTGGAACCTGGTGTGGTCATCTGCTGCAATAGCCCATCCGTATCAAGGATTGACGCGTTGTGCGTTCCGAAATGCTGTTCTGCACACAACTGTTGTACTACGCCATTATTTGTCTGTTTGTGGCCCGCCTGTTAGCTTGCATGATTCTTGCCATTCTCCTTCAACCTCTCTCATTTACAAGCTGTTTTCTCCCACAGGACTGCCGCTGACTGGATGTTTTTTGTTTGTCACACTATTCTCAAGAAACCCTAGATGCTGTCGTGCGTGAAAAGCCCAGGAGGGCGTCCGTTTCTGAGATACTGGATCCGGCGTGCCTGGCAACGATGATCATACCACGCTCAAAGTCACTTAGTGTTAAACAAATCAAAATATATTTTATATTTGAGATTCTTCAAATAGCCACCCTTTGCCTTGATGACAGCTTTGCACACTCTTGGCATTCTCTCAAGCAGCTTCACCTGGAATGCTTTTCCAACAGTCTTGAAGGAGTTCCCACACACGCTGAGCACTTGTTGACTGCTTTTCCTTCACTCTGCCGTCCGACTCATCCCAAAAGCATAATATCCTGCTTGTGGAGGAATTGTTAAATGTCATAGGGCTGCAGGCCACTGTTGACCTCTTCTGTGCCCTGTAGGATGGCTGTGTACCAGGAACAGTGGATTGTTTCTTCTGATGTAGGGAATCGGAAGGGTACATTAGAATCAGGACTTGTGTTTTTATTATCACTTTAAAAAGAACATTGGTTGCCGGAAGGCTAGCCAAGATCTTTGTTACAAAACAGCACATGGTACGTTGGTTGCACACATGGTGCGATCTCTCTCTCTCTCTCTCTCTCTCTCTCTCTCTCTCTCTCTCTCTCTCTCTCTCTCTCTCTCTCTCTCTCTCTCTCTCTCTCTCTCTCTCTCTCTCTCTCTCTCTCTCTCTCTCTCTCTCTCTCTCTCTCTCTCTCTCTCTCTCTCTCTCTCCTCTCTCTCTCTCTCTCTCTCTCATTTATATATACACTACCAGTCAAAAGTTTGGACACACCTACTCATTCAAGGGTCTTATCCAGAGCGACTTACAGTTAGTGAGTGCATACATGACAGCTTTGCACACTCTAGGCATTCTCTCAACCAGCTTCATGAGGTAGTCACCTGGAATGAATTTCAATTAACAGGTGTGCCTTCTTAAAAGTTAATTTGTGGAATTTCTTTCCTTCTTAATGCGTTTGAGCCAATCAGTTGTGTTGTGACAAGGTAAGGGGGGTATACAGAAGATAGCCCTATTTAGTAAAAGACCAAGTCCATATTATGGCAAGAACAGCTCAAATAAGCAAAGAGAAACGACAGTCCATCATTACTTTAAGACATGACGGTCAGTCAATAATTACATTTTCAAGAATTTTGAAAGTTTCTTCAAGTGCAGTTGGAAAAACTATCAAGCGCTATCATGAAACTGGCTCTCATGAGGACCGCCACAGGAATGGAAGACCCAGAGTTACCTCTGCTGCAGAGGATAAGTTCTTTAGAGATACCAGCCTCAGAAATTGCAGCTCAAATAAATGCTTCACAGAGTTCAAGTAACAGACACATCTCAACATCAACTGTTCAGGGGGAATATGTGAATCAGGCCTTCATGATCGAATTGCTGCAAAGAAACCACTACTACAGGACACCAATAAGAAGAAGAGACCTGCTTGGGCCATGACACACGAGCAATGGACATTAGACCGGTGGAAATTTGTCCTTTGGTCTGAAGTCCAAATTTGAGATTTTTGGTTCAAACCGGCGTGTCTTTGTGAGACGCGGTGTGGGTGAACAGATGATCTCTGAATGTGTAGTTCCCACCGTAAAGCACGGAGGAGGAGCTGTTATGGTGTGGGGGTGCTTTGCTGGTGACACTGTCTGTGATTTATTTAGTATTCAAGGCACACTTAACCAGCCTGGCTACCACAGCATTCTGTAGCGATACGCCATCCGATCTGGTTTGGGCTTAGTGGGACTATCATTTGTTTTTCAACAGGACAATGACCCAACACACCTCCAGGCTGTGTAAGGACTATTTTACCAAGAAGGAGAGTGATGGAGTGCTGCATCAGATGACCTGGCCTCCACAATCCCCCGATCTCAACCCAATTGAGATGTTTTGGGATGAGTCGGACGGCAGAGTGAAGGAAAAGCAATCAACAAGTGCTCAGCATATGTGTGGGAACTCCTTCAAGACTGTTGGAAAAGCATTCCAGGTGAAGCTGCTTGAGAGAATGCCAAGAGTGTGCAAAGCTGTCATCAAGGCAAAGGGTGGCTATTTGAAGAATCTCAAATATAAAATATATTTTGATTTGTTTAACACTTTTTTGGTTACTACATGATTCCATATGTGTTATTTCGATAGTTTTGATGTCTTCGCTATTATTCTATAATGTAAAAAAAATTAAAAAAAATAAAGAAAAACCCTTGAGTGAGGAGGTGTGTCCAAACTTTTGACTGGTACTGTATATGCACACCCATATCATTCCTTGGCTTTGCGAAGCCAGTCTTATAGCGAGGGAATTCTCCATTTAATTCCATCTCTCCATTATGTTTGCGTTTATAAAGGGAACCCGATGGTGTAGAGGAAGGAACAATAATCTGCTACTAGTTTACGACAGGACTGGAGAGAAACGCTGACCAGAGCAGGAATATAAGATTTGGGAGTTGCATCTCTTAGTCCCATGAGAGAACGTCTATTATTTATGAAGAATTACGTAATTATGGAAGTTTTCTTCTTCTGTATTATCTCACAACCAACTTCTCCTCCCCTCCTCTTCTCTCCGCCCTGGACAGGCTAGTGTAAATTAACTTATTTTGTGAAGAAAAAAAAAATTGCACCATGAATTATCATATGAATAGCTGGGTCTTTTGAGATTCAACACAAAATAAGTGCATTTACACCACCATGGTTTCATCACATCATGTTACATTCAAAATAAAAATGCAATTACCTGCTTTTTATTTTGAATGGAAGATGATGGAACCTTCAGGCTAAAATGACAAACGTAATACTTTCTGGAGGTAATGAGTCTTTTTCCCCCCTCGTCATTAACACTGTGTCGTACTTAGAGGCAGGGCTCGACATTAACGCTTGTCCTCTTGTCTGGGACATGTAACAAAATATATAGATTTAAGAATATTGATTGAAGTTTAAGTAAAGAAAATCACACACAAATCGCAATATCAAACAATTACTCAGATCAGAATTGGATAATATTCAAATCTATTGTTTATGTACATAAATAAAAAAGCCTACATGTCAAAGAGTAGGTGATATGTATATTGGCTACAGCCTCATGTTCAAACCGATGCTGACATGAGGAGGCCCCAGAAAATGTAGCCAAACGTTAATGAGACTTTTAATTACATAACTATAGGCAAAACGGCAGTCATGTTTGACAAATATAATGAAGAATAATTAACATCAACGTCTAAAGGCTTGATTTTGTCTACATAGGCCTTCTCGAGGCACGGTTCGTTCAGATCAAATGGTCACAAGACCAGAGAGTGTAGGACAGTGCCTGTTGCGCACCGCACATCACCCACCTTGAGCGGAGGTGGTGAGCATTTTGAATCTATTTAACCATAAACATAATTGTTAAAAGCTTGGACATTTTGTCATTTTATGAAGCATGTCTTACCTTGTTTCAAAGTAGCCTAGCCTAGCCGAAATACAACCATAAAAATGTTGAGGGAATTATTTTATTAACACTTAATATTCCATTGAAACCAGCAATTTTCTCATGTTCTATTGGTTTTCAAATCAACTTAATTTTATTGTCCAGCAGCCAAAGGCATAATCCTATTCATATTAGTAAAATATCCCATGCTAGTTGATATATCTTTAGATCCCCCTCTTTCTATCTTTCTCGCTCTCTCTATTTATCTCTCTCCCTCTCTATCTCTCTTTCTCTTTCTCTTTCTCTTTCTCTTTCTCTTTCTCTTTCTCTTTCTCTTTCTCTTTCTCTTTCTCTTTCTCTTTCTCTCTCTCTCTATTTCTATTTCTCTCTCCTCCCTCTCTCTCTCTCTCTCTTTCTTTCTCGCTCTCTTTCTCTCTCCCTCCAAGGCCCAGCTAAATTCTAGGAAACTGTGGGGGATCTACTAGCATACAAATAGAGTACAGTAGATTGGACCACTAACATGAAAGCACAACTGAGAGCAGTGGTTATGACATGTCGTAGGCTGCTGTAAATTGAACATGTCAAATATCTCACCAAGTTGGCTTATCTGGTTGTGATTCCACATACAGATGGAGAGATGCATCTAAGACAGCCCCCCCTTCTCTTATGTCAGTCTCTCAATTAGCCCATGTCAGCATTTAATTTTTTTGATTGGTCAGTTAGTCTAGCCAGCTATTTTGTTAGTCACTCTCACTCAGATATTCTATTAAAAACTGCAAACATTTAACTCCACCCAATGGCAAAATGTGTAGAATTGCAGGAAATTAACTGTAAAACTGCAAATTTTTCTCTCCGCCCCATGGCAAAATTAGTAAAATTGCATGAAATGAGTCATAAAATTGCAAAATCATCTCTACGCCTCATTGCAAAATATGTAGAATTGCAGAAAACATGTTTTAAAACTACAACATGTTCTCTACGCCCCATGGCAAAATGTGTAGATTTGCAGGAAATTAACTCGAAAACATTTTTTCTCTCTCTTTGCTGTCAAGAGGGGGACCGCTAAAACATTTTGCTCCCAAAAGGCTAGGGCCGACTCTGACTGCATGTGTGGTTATGGATGTGGGTATGTAGACCCACGAGCCACTGCGGCCCCTCATGAGCTCAGATTTTTTTCAAAGTTGCCCATCCCTGATCTACGACAAATAGAGACAGGTAGTGTATCAGAGTGAGTCTGTAGACTGACAGACAGACAGACCCTGCACAGATGAATTCCCTGGTGGCCATTTAAGCGGTCTGCAAATACTGATCTCTCTCTGGCAGCAATTAAAGTCCCCTTCAGGAGGCAGAGGCTCAATTTATGGTCCATTTATGCCAAGCTAGGCACATCTCAGCCCTACATCACACAAGCCTGGCTGACTCTTATTTAAACACATTTACAGATGACATATTTCTCTTCTTCCTAGGATCAGGCAGAAAGATACATCAGCAAAGGCTTGATTTGAGGCAGAGGGTGTGTGTGACTGTGTGTGTGGTTGTTTATATGAGGCTGTGTCCAAAATCAAATACCAATTCCCCGCCCAAGGCCTACTCGATACAGTCAGTCTTTCTTATCTATTTAACTGTGTGAGAATTCTAGCCAACAGATCGAAGCTGGAACAATGTATTTTTCTTCAGTGTAATGCTTCAATATTTTAATTTTATTGTTGCAATTCCCCCTAGCTCCCCACTGCATTGATTCAGTGAGCTGGGTTATTGATGTAGAAGTAAACTAGATGAATATTTCATCCAAGTATCCTGCACCATACTATAATGTACTAGCCTATCCTCCTTATCCTGCACCATATTGGCTGTAATGTAATACCAAGGCGTATTAGGGGTACTGTAATTTCACACATCCCATTAAGTCTGAATGTAAATTCACTTCCGGGATACAGCTGGTGTGGGCTGCATATTATATTCTTTAGCTACTGTATGTGACGAGTACTGAGGATAAAAAGATATATATATATATTTTTTAATGATACGAAGAGGCAGGACGCAGACACAGGAATCAACAATGTAAAGGTTTACTTAACACTGAGCAAGAGAACAACAAAGAGTGAGTACACGACATGACACTAACAATCACACACATCACAACACTGAACAGTCCAGGGCTATATAGGGGTGGTGTTGAGATGATGAGGTGCAGGTGCGCTGGAGGTGATTAGGGTGCGTTGGGTTTCCATTCCGGTGTTGCCGAAGTGGTGCGCTCAGACCGGTGGCTCAGTAGACCGGTGAATCAGAGCGCCGGAGGGGAGCAATGGGAGGAGACGTGACACTGTACCTATAGGTTGTCTTGTCTTACTATCACTGATATAGCTGCTTTTTCAAGGAAGGTTTTACTTGGAATGACTGTGATATGTGGTTGTCTTAACTTCCTCAGTTGAATTCACTGACTGTAAGTCACTCTGGATAAGAAGTGTTTCCTAACTTAACTCTGAAGTGTTTCCTTACAAAGTGTATTTTCCCCTTTCCCGCTCCTAGCTAGACTCTGAGCTTCTATTCACACACACACAATTCATTAGGTACCTCGGCCTTATGACATGCAGCCATTATCCAAACAAACCACTGTTCCCTCAGTGCGAGGCGATAACCTGCATTAAATGACCAGAGACCTGGCAGGGTCGTGAAAACTTCCCACTGCAGTATTAAGTTGCTAAACAGATGCAGCCCTGTAGGCTAGTACAGATCAGTGTATCTTTACTGTAGCATCTCTCTCTCTGTTTTTCTCTGGATCAATAAAGCAGCATTGGGTTGAGAGCCCGCCTCATTAGGTACATTAGCATAACCCTGGGCTAGTAATTACTGTACACACACACACACACACACACACACACACCGGGGAGGTTTGTCACAATACATTTGCAGTAACTTGCTCCGTAACCTCATTAGCCCTTTGATGCTCTAGAGAGGAACACTCATTGGAATGATTGTAACTGCAGCCCTCTATAGGCAATTATATTATTCATATTAACATATTAATTAATGTTGTCTATGATTCATGTGCTGTATATTGGTCTCACTTCTGAGTGTACAGTGTAGCAACTAGTCAGGGAAAACTCTGAGGACCACCAAATCAATAAACATACATAATTTAGGCTAGAAAGGCTACGACAAGCCTTTGAATTCATTCCACTATACTCATGGTCATCCAACCTAGTTACTAGCGATTGCGTGAGTCATTGGTGGTGGCTTTTTCAAAAGAACAAGCTACAAATGCCAGAAAAAAAGACAATATACAAAAGCCTTTTTTCCCTGTTGTGGTTTAAGGTTAGGCTAACAGAGAGAGATTCAGGGGGGAGGACCTTGAAGGCTGATTGGAAGCCTGAAGGCTGAGGATGAGTGGTCGTATCAAAGTGTAATTTAATGCATTTCAGCTTTAACAGGATCTGAGGTGTCATCTTATTACAGCCACTGACAGACAGACAGGAGCCTGCCTAGTAGTGCCTACATCATGTAATCACGCCAGAGACCTGCCTTTCATGTCCCTTTCATGTGTGTTGGGGTGTGTGTGTGCCTGTGTGTGTGTGTGCGCCTGTTTGTTTGAGATATACCCTGCATATACCCTGGTTCCGGTGAAACAGAGATATGATATGGAGATTTGCATTGCCCTGCATGGGCTTGTGTGTGTTAATGAGAGCCTGTGATTGTGTGTGTCTATGTGTGGGTGTCTGCGTCATAGATAGATATGGAAGGATTCAATCTGCAACCAAATTAGCTCTGACTCAGTAGTATCCCCCTTCCCTAACCCCCCTACTCACGCCTACCCCATTACCCCTGATTGGGCTTGTGTGGCCTTGAATACCCAATCATGCACCAGATGACAGAGAACTGAGAAAGAAATGGAGTCTCTCCTCTCATCCCCTCTACCCCCTGTCCTATACTCTCCTCCCCTCATATGCACACTGCTGTGTGCATATGAGGGGAAGCAAAATGGATCATTTACTTCACAGCACGTGTTACATACATTCAGACATGCTTTAATGCTTTAGAGCAGTGTGGGAATGTCAGCTTGCTGTCTCTCTCTCTCTCTCTCTCTCTCTCTCTCTCTCTCTCTCTCTCTCTCTCTCTCTCTCTCTCTCTCTCTCTCTCTCTCGCTCTCTTTCTCAAACACACATTACAAACACACATGGTCACAGTGTGAGGTACCATCTTGCCAGGTGTTCAGAGGCTTGCATGCTGAAGAGGGAAAGTGGGATAGTTTTTCTGCCTCATTAGAGTCTCCCCTAAAGGGGACTGAAAGGCTAGATTTCCTCCACCTGCACTGGAAGGATGGACTGTAATTCTCTTTAGTGCTCTCATGCTTTTCCTCTTATCATGGTGGCTTGTCTGTGATCACACACACAGTCATACACGCGCATGCACATGCACACACACACACACACACACACACAAACTGTCATCATCAATCCAGGGAGTATTTTTCTGCTCTTTGGAAAACATCCTGTGAATTCTAAGTATTGTCAGCCAGAGAATTCTGTGTGTGTGAGAGAGAGTGAGAGCAGATGAAACATTAACATGCACATCACATCAACTGTATAGCTGAGCTTAGCAGTTATAGTGGCAGGTGGACAGAGGTTGTGTCTTTATGAATGCTGTCTGAGTGTGACAACGTTCACTCTCTCACGTGTAAGATTTTGACCTACACGCACGCACGCACGCACGCACACAAACTAACAAACACACACACACACACACAAAGACACACACACACACACTCTCTTGGGATTCAGGGGTCCGTTTTTGAGTTGTAACCTTTTCCATAGGAGCAATAAAGCATCCGCATGCTTCCCAGCCGAAACAGCCGAGTTTGTGCATATATTATGACAACATTTTGTGACGTTTTTGTTCGTTTTGGGCTGTTTGGGCACACATTTTTTTCTGGAGGCAAGCCGAGGTCGGTAGTCGAAGTCTACGCCCCTTCATTGGTGATTGGTCAACAATAGGGATTCTTCAATAAAGTATTTGTTGTCATTCAATGAGAGACGACTCGTTTTCATGCAAATGTTTTCATTGAGAAATACTGCATCTTAGTTAGATGTAAAATTGCGCAACTAAGCTCTCCTTTCGCAAAAACTTTAAAATGAATGACAGATTTCTTAGATTATACTGGCTATGGCATCTCAAAAGCGAGCACACTCGTTCGGTTTGCCTAGCCAAGTTCAACTAGCCGAACTGAAGCATGCTGACGCCTTTAAACAGCACTCAAATTCTGTCTCTCTCTCTCTCGCTGACACACACACACACACACACACACACACACACAGACACTCCCTCTCTTGGGATTCAGGGGTCCGTTTGTGAGTTGTAACTTTTTCCATAGGAGCATTAAACAGCACTCAAATTTGGTCTCTCTTTGACACACACACACACACACACACACACACACACACACACACACACACATACACAGTGATGCTTTGCGGCAATCTCTCTCTGGCCCACCAGAGGTGTAGTCTTGTTGTGGAGGCCAGGGCAGGCCCAGACCAGCCTAGTGTAGTTTAATGATAGCCCAGAGACAGGCTAGTGTGGTGATGCTTCTGCTGTCTGTAAGGTGGGGGGGGGGCCCACGAGCTCTGGGGGCCCATGTGCCCGTCATCTCACACCTATGTCTAAATTGTATATATATATTTTTAATATACTGAACAAAAATATTATGCAACATGCAACAATTTCAACGATTTTACTCAATTACAGTTAATATAAGGAAATCAGTCAATTGAAATAAATTAATTTGGCCCTAATCTATGGATTTCACATGACTGGGCAGGGGTGCAGCCATGGGTGGGCCTGGGAGGGCATAGGTCCACCCACTTGGGAGCCAGGCCCAGCCACTGGGGAGACAGGTCCAGCTAGCTAGCTAGCTAGCTAGCTAGCCTAGCTAACGTTAGGCTCTGTGTCTTTAGCTTGCTAAATAAATAGCTAGCTACATAAATAGATACGCTAGCTCAGGGGTGTCAAGCCTTTTATAATGTCCACTTATCAAATCTAATTTTATTTATACAGCAGATTTCAGACATGGAATGCAACGCAATGTGCTTTACAGGAAAAAAAGGAATAAAAAACAATGAAAATAAAAGCTGAAATATTTACTACACAACAAACATAAGATAAAAAACGAAAGTAGGTTCTCTGGCAGGCTATTCCTTAGGCTGGGGGCATAATAAATAAAGGCTGCTTCTCCATGCCTCTTGGTCCTAGGCTTTGGGATAGTTAAAAGACCAGTGCCAGAGGACCTGAGGGACCTACTGGGTACACAAGTTAAAATAATGTCTGACATGTATTGGTGTGCACAATCGTGATTGATTTAGGAAACAATGAAAGAATCTTAAAATCTATTCTAAAACTCACAGGCAGCCAGTGCAGAGACCTTAAAACCGGTGTAATGTGTGCTCTCCGTCTGGTCTTGGTCAGTACCCGTGCTACAGCATTCTGTATGTTTTGCGATTGACCAATGGCTTTCTTGGGTAGACCAGACAGGAGAGTATTTGTCACGATCGTAGAAAGGAGCAGACCAAAGCGCAGCGTGTTGAGCGAACATCGTAGACTTTATTATTAAAGAAACCACGATAAAAACAATAAACCACGATCATGAAGTCCTCAGTGACACGACTGAAACGGAAACAAAAACCCACAATTCCCACAGGAAAACATTCAGAATAAATATGGCTCCCAATCAGAGATAACGAGCCGACAGCTGACACTCGTTACCTCCGATTGGGAGTCATAGACCAAACCTAGAAATACAACCAACAGAAAGGCAAACCTAGAAATACAAAACCAAAACCCAACAAAACAAAATACACCCTAAATGAAAATAACAACCCTGGCTCAACAATCAGAGTCCCTGGAGCCAGAGTGTTACAGTACCCCCCCCTAAAGGTGCGCACTCCGGGCGCACCAGCATACAGTCTCGGGGAGGGTCTGGGTGGGCGTCTGTCCACGGTGGCGGTTCTGGCCCTGGTCGTGGTCCCCACCCCACCTTAGTCACCACCCGCTTCCCTAGCCTCCTCCACATGACCACCCTCCAACTTACTCCACCTGGATTTAGGGGCAGCACCGGGCTAAGGGACAGCACCTGGCTGGACGGCTCATGGCAGGCTGAAGGATCTGGCTGCTCATGGCTGGCTGACGGATCTGGCTGCTCATGGCTGGCCGACGGATCTGGCTGCTCATGGCTGGCCGACGGATCTGGCTGCTCATGGCTGGCCGACGGATCTGGCTGCTCATGGCTGGCGGAAGGCTCTGGCTGATCCTGTCTGGCAGAAGGCTCTGGCTGATCCTGTCTGGCAGAAGGCTCTGGCTGATCCTGTCTGGCAGGAGGGTCTGGCTGATCCTGTCTGGCGGAAGGCTCTGGCTGATCCTGTCTGGCGGAAGGCTCTAGCGGCTCTGGTCTGGCGGACGGCTCTGATGGCTCATGGCAGACGGGCGGCTTTGCAGGCTTTGGGCAGACGGGCAGTTCAGGCCCCGTTGGGCAGACGGCAGACTCTGGCCGTCTGAGGCGCACCGTAGACTTGGTGCGGGTGGCCGGAACAGGCCTGACCGGGCTGGCGACGCGCACCGTAGTCTTGGTGCGGGTGGCCGGAACAGGCCGGACCGGGCTGGCGACGCGCACCGTAGACTTGGTGCGGGTGGCAGGAACAGGCCGGGTCGGGCTGGCGACGCGCACCGTAGTCTTGGTGCGGGTGGCCGGAACAGGCCGGACCGGGCTGGCGACGCGCACCGTAGTCTTGGTGCGGGTGGCAGGAACAGGCCGGGTCGGGCTGGCGACGCGCACCGTAGACTTGGTGCGGGTGGCAGGAACAGGCCGGACCGGGCTGGCGACGCGCACCGTAGTCTTGGTGCGGGTGGCAGGAACAGGCCGGGTCGGGCTGGCGACGCGCACCGTAGACTTGGTGCGGGTGGCAGGAACAGGCCGGACCGGGCTGGCGACGCGCACCGTAGTCTTGGTGCGGGTGGCAGGAACAGGCCGGGTCGGGCTGGCGACGCGCACCGTAGTCTTGGTGCGGGTGGCAGGAACAGGCCGGACCGGGCTGTGGAGACGGACAGGAGGCCTGGAGTGAACAGCGGCCACCACCCGTCCTGGCTGAATGCCTACCCTCACACACTCTGTGTGAGGCATCCGCACAGGACGTACAGGGCGGTGTACCCCTGGCCTGGTGGCCTCCTGGATACTCCCCCTTTTCTCCTCCGTCAGCCCCGTCGTCCATGCCGTGTGCCCCCCCCTAAAAATTTTCTGGGGTTGACTCACGACCCTCCGACGATGGCCCTGCTGCCGCCGTTGCTCCTCTCTCGCCAGGGCCTTGATCCTTCCCCAAGGTCCCTTGCCTCCGAGCATGTCCTCCCAGGACCACGATGTGCCCACCTGGGCCATCGCCAGCCTCTCCATCTCCTTGCCCGGCGCCTCCTCCCATGTCCAGTCTCCTTGCTCCTGGACACGCTGCTTGGTCTTTCTTTGGTGGGTTTTTCTGTCACGATCGTAGAAAGGAGCAGACCAAAGCGCAGCGTGTTGAGCGAACATCGTAGACTTTATTATTAAAGAAACCACGATAAAAACAATAAACCACGATCATGAAGTCCTCAGTGACACGACTGAAACGGAAACAAAAACCCACAATTCCCACAGGAAAACATTCAGAATAAATATGGCTCCCAATCAGAGATAACGAGCCGACAGCTGACACTCGTTACCTCCGATTGGGAGTCATAGACCAAACCTAGAAATACAACCAACAGAAAGGCAAACCTAGAAATACAAAACCAAAACCCAACAAAACAAAATACACCCTAAATGAAAATAACAACCCTGGCTCAACAATCAGAGTCCCTGGAGCCAGAGTGTTACAGTATTACAGTAGTCAAGCCTGCTTGTAATAAAAGCATGGATGAGTCTCTCTGTATCAGCCTGAGAGAGAAACGGCCGCATCTTGGCAATGTTCCTCAGGTGGTAAAAAGCTATTTTGGTCACATTCCTAATGTGTGATTTGAAATTTAGTTCAGAATCTAAAATAACACCCAGGTTTTTTACCTGGTGTTTTATCTTTATTGTCCGTGAGTTAAAATGTGCGGCCAGATTCTCTCTCTGTGCTTTGGCTCCAACAATAAGTACCTCGGTCTTGTCTTGATTTAGCTGGAGGAAGTTGTGAGCCATCCAAGTATTTAAATCCCTAATACAGTCTAATAATTTATCAGTGGAGCTAAAATCCTCTGGTGACACAGAAATGTAAAGTTGTGTATCGTCTTCGTAGCAGTGAAAATTAATGCTGTGCTTTCTGATAATGCTGCCAAGGGGTAACATATATAAACTGAACAGCACCGGACCCTAAATCTAACCTTGTGGAACGCTACATTTGATATGTATTTTCTCTGAGTTATGTTTGCGAAGGGTGACAAAAAACTCTTGACCGTTTAAATAGGTCCTAAACCAATTTAGATCTGGACCGAAGAGGCAAACCCACCTCTCCATTCTGTCCAGAAGGACATCATGGTCAACATTGTCGAATTCAGCACTTAAATCCAAGAGTACAAGGACAGAGAGCTATTTGGCATCTGTGTTGGCTCTAAGATCATTTACCACTTTAACTAAGGCGGTCTCGGCTCTGTGCTGTGGTGGGCAAGAAAACCAAATTGGAATAAAAATACAGTTGGCACTTAATAAATTATTTAGCTGTTTGAAAATCAATTTCTCCAGAATTTTGCTTAAGAATGGAAGGTTGGAGACTTTCTCAACAGTTCTTGCTTGACTGATACCCAGCCTAAATATATCACAAACTCATCACATTTAGATGTGGAGGAAAGATTGAGGGGGTAGGATTTATCAGGCAATCAATGGTCGAGAAGAGCACTCTCAAATTATTCTGATTTAATACTGATGAAGTTAGAAAAATTAACCCATCTGGCATTTCTAATTGCCTTATTATATATGCCAAGTTGCTCTCTCAGAATATCATAATGGACTTGCAACTTTGACTTTCTCTGCTTCCGCTATGCCTTTCTGCAATTTCTCTTTAATTGATCCCTCACTCATCCAAGGGGCTCTCCGTTTGGATGTGGCCTTTTTCAACTTTATTGGAGCTATGACATCAATGGTTGCCCTTATTTTGCTATTAAATTGATCAACTAAATCATCACAAGAGGAAGACAGAATACAGTGCATTCGGAAAGAATTCAGACCCCTTTACTTTTTCCACATTTTGTTACGTTACAGCCTCTTTCAAAAATTTATTAAATAAACAAACACTCTACAAACAATACCCATAATGACAAAGCGAAAACAGTTTTTTGTTTTTTGTTGCAAATTTATAAAAAATAAGACAGAAATTCCTTATTTTCATAAGTATTCAGACCCTTTGCTATGAGACTCGAAATTGAGCTCAGGTGCATCCTGTTTCCATTGATCATCCTTGAGATGTTTCTACAACTTGATTGGAGTCCACCTGTGGTAAATTCAATTGATTGGACATGATTTGGAAAGGCACACACCTGTCTATATAAGGTCCCACAGTTGACAGTGCATGTCAGGGCAAAAACCAAGCCATGAGGTCGAAGGAATTGTCCGTAGAGCTCCGAGAGGATTGTGTTGAGGTACAGATCTGGGGAAGAGTACCAAAACATTTCTGCAGCATTGAAGGTCCCCAAGAACACAGTGGCCTCCATCATTCTTAAATGGAAGAAGTATGGAACCACCTCTTCCTAGAGCTGGCCGCCCAGCCAAACTGAGCAATCGGGGGAGAAGGGTCTTGGTCAGGGAGGTGACCAAGAATTCGATGGTCACTCTGAAAGAGCTTCAGAGTTCCTCTGTGGAGATGGGAGAACCTTCGAGAAGGACAACCATCTCTGTAGCACCACCAATCAGGCCTTTATGGTAGAGTGGCCAGACGGAAGCCACTCCTCAGTAAAAGGCACATGACAGCCCGCTTGGAGTTTGCCAAAAGGCACTTAAAGACTCTCAGACCATGAGAAATAAGATTATCTGGTTTGATGAAACCAAGATTGAACTCTTTGGCCTAAATACCAAGCATCACATCTGGAGGAAACCTGCCACCATCCCTACGGTGAAGCATGGTGGTGGCAGAATCATGCTGTGGGGATGTTTTTCAGCGGCAGGGACTGAGAGACTAGTCAGGATCGAGGGAAATATGAACGGAGCAAAGTACAGAGAGATCCTTAGTGAAAACCTGCTCTAGAGCGCTCAGGACCTCAGACTGGGGCGAAGGTTCACCTTCCAACAGGACAACGACCCTAAGCACACAGCCAAGGCAACGCAGGAGTGGCTTTGGGACAAGTGTCTGAATGTCCTCGAGTGGCCCAGCCAGAGCCCGGACTTGAACCCGATCGAATATCTCTGGAGAGACCTGAAAATAGCTGTGCAGCGACGCTCTCCATCCAACCTGACAAAGCTTGAGAGGATCTGCAGAGAAGAATGGGAGAAACTCCCCAAATACAGGTGTGCCAAGCTTGTAGTGTCATACCCAAGAAGACTCAAGGCTGTAATCGCAGCCAAAGGTGCTTCAAGAAAGTACTGAGTAAAGGGTCTGAATACTTATGTAAATGCAATATTTCATTATTATTTGCAACATTTTCTAAAAACCTATTTCTGCTTTGTCATATTGGGGTATTATGTGTTGATTGATGAGGGGAAAAAACAATTTAAACCATTTTAGAATAAGGCTGTCACAAAATAAGGCTGTCACAAAAAAAGGGGTCTGAAGACTTTCCGAAGGCACTGTAAATAAGGCATACTTTTATGACTGCTGAATACCAACTATCAATCACTTAGATCATGTATTTTCAAGTGGAGATACCTGGCACAGCAACTGCTTTCTTGTCCCTCTCGCACATTCTCTCTTCTCTCCTTCAACAAGGCCTCTGTGTCTGCTCCACACAGAACGGACAAGCTGGTGCGCAATGGATTATGGTAATTGTAGTTAATTACCACGTTTTCTGCGCTAAACTATGTAGAATATTGACCTGTTGGAAACTACAACTCCCTACTACATCGCACAGTTCGGGCTTGATCTGATTTATCTTTACAGAAACTGAGCATCGATCTCACAGAAAAAAACTGAACGAAGTGGAATTCAAATAATTGAACCAACGTCGGTCAATTAGTTGTTTAAAAACCGAAAATAACCAAAATGTTGGTGAATCGCTCAGCACTACTATCAGTGTGCGTGTGTCTGTTTGATCTTTATATCAGAGGCACAAGACCAAGCCTGAGGGTGAGCCTCTGCCTGTATAAGTCCTCTCCTTCTCTTCTCTTCCTCTTTTTTGCCCTCCTTTCCACTCTTGTCCCCAAGCACAGACATTCAGACAAAGCTGGCATTATCTTTCCCTCTCACATCGTGTCACACATCCTTGTTCTTCCCGTTCAGGGAGGGGGCGAGACCGGAGGGAGGCTTGTGGGTACAAATGAACACTTTACAACAGTGTGTGTCCATGGCTGAACGTCTAGCTGGTGTGTGTGCGACCAGCCTCTGGCTGTTCTCTTTGTCTCTCTGCTAAACTTGTAAACAACTTGACACAACTGTGGGAAGCATTGGAGTCAACATGGGCCAGCATCCCTGTGGAATGCTTTCGACACCTTGTAGAGTCCATGCCTCCGACGAATTGAAGCTGTTCTGAGGGCAAAAGGGGGTGCAACTCAATATTAGGAAGGTGTTCCTAATGTTTTGTCACTCAAAAATACAGTTGGCACTTAAAAAATCATTTAGCTGTTTGAAAACCAATTTCTCCAGAATTTTGCTTAAGAATGGAAGGTTGGAGATTGGCCGAAAATTGCTAAGAGCTGAAGAATCTAGATTACTTTTCTTCAGAAGGGGTTTCACCATAGCAGTTTTTAGTGCAGTGGGGAAAGTGTCTATGAACAGGGAGTGATTAACAAATCAAATCAAATCAAATTTTATTGGTCACATGCGCCGAATACAACAGGTGCAGACATTACAGTGAAATGCTTACTTACAGCCCTTAACCAACAGTGCATTTATTTTAAACAAAAAAAGTAAAAATAAAACAACAACAAAAAAATTGTTGAGAAAAAAAAGAGCAGAAGTAAAATAAAGTGACAGTAGGGAGGCTATATATACAGGGGGGTACCGTTGCAGAGTCAATGTGCGGGGGCACCGGCTAGTTGAGGTAGTTGAGGTAATATGTACATGTGGGTAGAGTTAAAGTGACTATGCATAAATACTTAACAGAGTAGCAGCAGCGTAAAAAGGATGGGGTGGGGGGGCAGTGCAAATAGTCCGGGTAGCCATGATTAGCTGTTCAGGAGTCTTATGGCTTGGGGGTAGAAGCTGTTGAGAAGTCTTTTGGACCTAGACTTGGCACTCCGGTACCGCTTGCCGTGCGGTAGCAGAGAGAACAGTCTATGACTAGGGTGGCTGGAGTCTTTGACAATTTTGAGGGCCTTCCTCTGACATCGCCTGGTATAGAGGTCCTGGTTGGCAGGAAGCTTTGCCCCAGTGATGTACTGGGCCGTACGCAATACCCTCTGTAGTGCCTTGCGGTCGGAGGCCAAGCAGTTGCCATACCAGGCGGTGATGCAACCAGTCAGGATGCTCTCGATGGTGCAGCTGTAGAATTTTTTGAGGATCTGAGGACCCATGCCAAATCTTTTTAGTCTCCTGAGGGGGAATAGGCTTTGTCGTGCCCTCTTCACGACTGTCTTGGTGTGTTTGGACCATGATAGTTCGTTGGTGATGTGGACACCAAGGAACTTGAAGCTCTCAACCTGTTCCACTACAGCCCCGTCGATGAGAATGGGGGCGTGCTCAGTCCTCTTTTTTTTCCTGTAGTCCACAATCATCTCCTTTGTCTTGGTCACGTTGAGGGAGAGGTTGTTGTCCTGCCATCACACGGCCAGATCTCTGACCTCCTCCCTATAGGCTGTCTCATCGTTGTCGGTGATCAGGCCTACCACTGTTGTGTCGTCGGCAAACTTAATGATGGTGTTGGAGTCGTGCCTGGCCATGCAGTCATGGGTGAACAGAGAGTACAGGAGGGGACTGAGCACGCACCCCTGAGGTGCCCCCGTGTTGAGGATCAGTGTGGCAGATGTGTTGTTACCTACCCTTACCACCTGGGGGCGGCCCGTCAGGAAGTCCAGGATCCAGTTGCAGAGGGAGGTGTTTAGTCCCAGGATCCTTAGCTTAGTGATGAGCTTAGAGGGCACTATGGTGTTGAATGCTGAGCTGTAGTCAATGAATAGCATTCTCACGTAGGTGTTCCTCTTGTCCAGGTGGGAAAGGGCAGTGTGGAGTGCGATAGAGATTGCATCATCTGTGGATCTGTTGGGGCAGTATGCAAATTGGAGTGGGTCTAGGGTTTCTGGGATAATGCTGTTGATGTGAGCCATGACCAGCCTTTCAAAGCACTTCATGGCTACAGACGTCAGTGCTACGGGTCGGTAGTCATTTAGGCAGGTTATCTTAGAGTCCTTGGGCACGGGGACTATGGTGGTCTGCTTGAAACATGTTGGTATTACAGACTCAGTCAGGGACATGTTGAAAATGTCAGTGAAGACACTTGCCAGTTGGTCAGCACATGCTCGGAGTACACGTCCTGGTAATCCGTCTGGCCCTGCGGCCTTGTGAATGTTGACCTGCTTAAAAGTCTTACTCACATCGGCTACGGAGTGCGTGATCACTTAGTCATCCGGAACAGCTGGTGCTCTCATGCATGCTTCAGTGTTGCTTGCCTCGAAGCGAGCATAGAAGTGGTTTAGCTCGTCTGGTAGGCTTGTGTCACTGGGCAGCTCGCGGCTGTGCTTCCCTTTGTAGTCTGTAATAGTTTTCAAGCCCTGCCACATCCAGCGTCAGAGCCAGTGTAGTATGATTCAATCTTAGACCTGTATTGACTCTTTGCCTGTTTGATGGTTCGTCGGAGGTCATAGCGGGATTTCTTATAAGCGTCCGGGTTAGAGTCCCGTTCCTTGAAAGCGGCAGCTCTACCCTTTAGCTCAGTGCGGATGTTTCCTGTAATCCATGGCTTCTGGTTGGGGTATGTACGTACGGTCACTGTGGGGACGACATCATCGATGCACTTATTGATGAAGCCAGTGACTGATGTGGTGTACTCCTCAATGCTGTCTGAAGAATCCCGGAACATGTTCCAGTCTGTGCTAGCAAAACAGTCCTGTAGCTTAGCATCTGCGTCATCTGACCACTTTTTTATTAACCGAGTCACTGGTGCTTCCTGCTTTAGTTTTTGCTTATAAGCAGGAATCAGGAGGATAGAGTTATGGTCAGATTTGCCAAATGGAGGGCGAGGGAGAGCTTTGTATGCGTCTCTGTGTGTGGAGTAAAGGTGGTCTAGAGTTTTTTTCCCTCTGGTTGCACATTTAACATGCTGGTAGAAATTAGGTAGAACCAATAGCTTGCACTTCTTCGAATATGCAATTAAAAACTGTTTTGAAGAAGGTGGTGAGGATCGAGAAAACAGTTACAAGGCTTAAGTTGTGATATCACTTTCCTGAGCATGTCTGTCAACCAGGGCAAATAAATCCATAGTGCCTTTCCGTGGTAGGCTAGGGCACATAACATCAAACTTCTCAACAGTTCTTGCTTGACTGATACCCAGCCTAATGTTGGTTGTCTTATCTCTGAAATATGCCACAAACTCATCACATTTAGATGTGGAGGAAAGTTTGAGGGGGTAGGATTTGAGGCGGTAGGATTCATCAGGCCATCAATGGTCGAGATGAGTACTCTCAAATTATTCTGATTAATAGTGATCAAATTTTTAAAAGGAACCCGTCTGGCATTTCTAATTGCCTTGTTATATATGCCAAGTTGCTCTGTCAGAATATCATAATGGACCTGCAACTCTGACTTTCTGCCATTTCTATTTAATTTATTATTTCCTCATTCATCCAAGGGGCTCTCCATTTGGATGTTGGCTTTTTCAACTTTACTGGAACTATGGCATCAATGGTTGCCCTTAATTTTTTTTGTAAATTTTTTTTGAATTTTTTTTTTTGGGGGGGGGGAATGGATCAGCTTAATATTGCATATGGATTGTATCTTCTATCAATGTAATTGTCTGCATCACTTCCAATCCCCCATGTTTTTTTAATTTTATTTTTAATTTTTATATATATACTCCCCTTTATTACTTTTCAACCCCACCATCCTTTCCCTACTTGGAGTAAATTAGTGAACAACAATGCCCAGGCCTCTACTTCCGGTCTATACTGGTTGCCCTTAATTTGCTATTAAAGTTATCAACTAAAACCATCACAAGAGGAGGACAGAATAGGTGGTGGAGTATTGTTCATACACTCAATAAAATCTGTAGCAACTTCAGAGGTAATATAGCTTTTCTTAATAATGCATTCAGTATTACCCTGCGCTATGGGCAACAAGGTAGTAAAAATCTTCAATAAGAGCGCCACTACAGTCTGATGACAGCCATGTTTCAATGAGAAACATGCAATCAACTTTGCGCTCAGTAATGAGGTCATTCACGACAAAGGTTTTACTAGTGATTGCTCTAACATTTAAAAGAACCATATTCAATGAACGTGGGCCACTCTGCCCCTGGGGCATCTGCCTCGAGGTAACCAATGGAATAACAACCCAATTATTAGTGTAGAATATCAGGGTAAAATGTGGTTTATTTTCTAAATTTAGCCTAAATGAAGATGCAGATAGTACAGTATATAAAGTAGGGCCCTGATATTTTCCTGAGCAGTTTTTCTGTTTTTATGGTGCCAATACACATTGCGCGGCAAACACAGGGAAGTCCTGTTGGTGGTCGCTGGCAGAAGCATAGTGCTACCCAAAGTTGCGACCATAAGAACTTACCTTGTTAATATTCATGCGTGCATGTATTCACAAAATAAATCCCTTTGTTAACGTTGCGCTTGCATAGTATTTTGCTGCATGCTGTGTGTATGGATTATTATATAGTCAAGAAAAACCCCTGGCACTAGGCCTTAAGTTGAAGACATATCCCTGGTAATCAGGGAACAGGACTTCTCTGAATCTATACTGTATATTAGATTAGCCCTGTAGTCCCATTCAATGATGTTGACATATTCGTTATAGCTAGGCTACATCCAAGTGGTTCTTCACACTATGGAGAGGGCTTGGCGCCTTGGCCACAAATTCATGATAAATTCAAGACGTAGAACAAGTGGTAATGTTGTCTCCCTCTTCTTGGACTTTATGGCCCATATAAGTTTGATTCTATCTCTCTCGCTTCCTTCCTTCCTCACTCATTCTCTCTCTCTTGTTCTCTCTCTGTTGCTCTAATGACATCAGGATGTTTTGACAAAAAATAATGAACACAAAGCTGAAACGTTTACTGTTTAATGATTAGTTCTCTCCATAATAACGTTCATTATTGAACACAATAGCGTTGTCTGTCTGTGGGGTCTGTCTGTCTCACACTTTTACACAGAACATTTAGAGTGGCACGCTTAGAAGCCCATCCTGCCTACACACACACACCACATTCTCCCACCCATGCCCCGGTAGACCCCAGCCCCGTCTGGTGTGTTGCGTTTGCATTATTTTGTACACTTCAAATTATAGTGCTCATCGTGCTGCTACATCTGCAATACATGAAGAGGCTAGTGGAGTGTTTATTCATTTTAGTAGGCCTGTAATAAACAGTGGCTTTGAAGTGGTCTAGGGGCGGCTCCATCCCTCCAACAAATTAACGCTTTAATAGATGTTTTTGTAATCTCTCTCTTTCTAGCTCTCTTATGCATTTTCAGTCTCTCTCTCTTCCCCTCTCTCTGTTCCCAATCACTCTCCTCTTCATCTCCCTCTCAGGCTCTCTAGGTTCGCTTTGCCTGTCTCTATGGGCTGCTGCGATGATGGTTGAAGTTATGGCCCAGAAACGTTTGGTTCTCTCTCTCTTCCTTCCCTAATGTCTCTCTCTCTTGTACTCTCTCTATTCTCTGAATCTCCCTCCAATCAGAACATTGGCCGTTTGAGAGTTGGAGCGAGCTCTCTGGGATGTTTACACATATCTTCTCTAAATTGGCTCTTCACGAGAGACGGGGAGCGAGAGAGGCAGAGAGGAGCTGTTTGTCGTTCAACTGTTTATTATCTATCTGAGATTGCGTTTGGGGAAATACATTTGTCATTATTTTTCACATAATTAAAACCAGGGCCCTTGCTCTACATTTACGCACTGTTTCCAAAACCACTTTCAACACTATTAGCCCAACTCTTTCTAAGGGCCGAGAGATTTTTTTCTTTTTCTTTTAAGTGAATGAAACTTATTCGTTTTCTTTCTCTTTTTATGGTCCAGTGGCTCAATTATGTTATGCAAATGTTGAGTTTGCGTCTAGCTTTTGTTGTAACTGGAGCATATGTGATAATTAAAATGTAATGGTTGAACTCACTCATGATAGCTTCAGCAGTGTTGGTGGGGAACGTAGAAATATAATGATTTATAATTCTAATAGAATGATTTATATATTCTAATTCTATGGTATTTTTATTTTATTTTATTAGGATCCCCATTAGCTGTTGCCAACACAGCAGCTACTCTTCCTGGGGTCCACATGAAACATGACATAATACAGAACATTAATAAACAAGAACAGCTCAAGGACAGAACTACATACATTTAAAAATGGTGGGGAATGAATGGAGCTGGTTTATCTTATTTCCTGTTGACAGACTGTGGTGTCGTTCATTTTCTGTGGGTTGTAGAATAGAATATGACCCATTTTACAGAGCAATCTCCTGTCCTCGCTTAAACGCATGTGATGTGGATGTTACAATCTTATTACATGTATCACTAATTTAAAGACAAATGTTTGTGTGTGTCTACGGATGCATGCATGCTTTAGTCTGTGTGTGTGTGCCAGTGCTTTACAGTCCTCTGTATCACTCTCTCTCTCTCTCTCTCTCTCCATCTCTCGCTCTCCCTCAGTCTCTCTTGCTTTCGATTTGATGTACCTGTCCAGTCTATGGAAAAACAGTTATGAGATGGAGGCTCACTAACTATAGACTCATAAGTCTCTCACATAAGTTTAGTATGCCCTTCCTAGATGTATGATGATACTGTATGATGAATATGTCTGTAGCCTATGTCGCCAAACATTTATATATTTTAGTTTTTCCCATAATTACTCATCCAGCATTTGCCAAAGACATCAGTGTACTTCTGAATCCTTCCAAACTTGGCCTGAACCCATTGCAAGAAAGAAAGAGAAAACCCTGTGCACAGCAGTTTCTCTAGCTAGATTCAGGTGCTGGATTTGCCAGGAACAAATATTCAAAAACATGTTTATGCCTGAATCCATCTTTTGCTCAAGAGGAATGGCACACAATTAGTTTAAACATCTTTTTTTTGCTCTAGTCAAACTTTGACTTTTCTCTGTCTATGATCTCTGCAGTTTAATGATATTGTGGGTTTTTCTCTCACAAAGGGAATACATTTATTCATCTTAGAAAACAGCCTTCTATTGAATTCAGGTGTTATTATCAGTTCTCTGGCCCAGTCAGGTATCAACGGGGAGGAGAGACTGTGATGTCTTTGTTCACTTTGTTCTCTCTCTTTCGCTCTTCCAATTTTTTTTTTCTCTCTCTCTATTTTGCAGTTGAGGATGGGGCCTTGATGTTTAATTAAAAGAGGGGGAAGAAAACATGTTGATGAAGAAGAGAGAGGAAAGAAGACAGGAAAGAGGAATAAATACTGTTGAGACCAGGTTGAATGTTAAAAGTGAGGGAGCTGATTCCACTGAATCACATATAGGCCTATTATGCGTAATGGGATCTCTATGAATGAGTCAGGTTCCGGCTGCAGCCCAACACTTTGTACAGCCCGCTATTGAACAACCACAGGCAATCAGTATCATGTTCACACACACACACGCTCGGACACACACTCACACACCTACGCTCACATGAACATTTACAACATTGATTCAGTTTCTCCATTTGTCTTAGTGCTCCAGAGGTTATTTTTCCACAACTGTTGTTTTTTAGGAGTAACTTGTAAGCTACCTAGAAAGTAAAGCAAATCCTAGTGGGCAACTGTAAAGCCTGTCAACAAAACAACAAAATAAATAATTTAGTGGACCAATATCTTTGAGTTCTAGAAACACCAAGGTTGCCTTGACAGAAAATGAACTTTTATGTTACACTTTATATCCAGACAATGCTGAACAAAGCAAAATAAAAAGTGTTGGAATTGTGGAGAAATCCCCAACTCTAATATTTTTCCTATTTCCGCTTCGCTGTCTCCCTCCCTCCCTCTCTCTGTTTTTCTCTCCGCTTTCTCTCAGAAGTTTTAGCTAATTTGATTCTCTGAAGCTGGGAGCCGCGGGGTACGACTACTTCTCCTCAAATAATAAAAGATCATTGTTTTTTGGCATTTTTTATCCTATCCTAATAGTCTGGATGGAAAGATGAAGCAGAGTAATCAGATGCAGAGTTGCAGCCAACAGCAGCATCATGCTAAAATGTGTGAGAGTACTTCAGGCTCTTGCCATGCTGCAGTCTTGTGAGGGATTTGAGGTGGTGCATCTCATTATTCAAAATATGCACAGGAAAGTCTCAAGGCTCCATGCTTAATACCAGGTATTGCATTTCAATTTAGACAGATCTTGAAGGTATTGTAAAGGTGTGTATGATGTGATTTAGCATAGAAATTCCCTTTTGGGTGGAAGTATTTAATTTAATCCTAGAGATCTGAGAATGAGCCTTCTGCTCACTTCAGAAGAAGCAAACCAGTGAGGAGAGAGAGCGGGAGACGAGGGATGAGAGGGAGTGAGGGAGAGGAGGAGGGAGATGACGGAGCCAGAAGCAGTACAACGGAAGCGTTTCTCAGATTGAAGAGCAGACAGTGAAGGGAGGAGAGAGAAGCTGACAGCAGAAATTTAGAGGAAAGAGAAAGCGATTGGGAGAGAATGAGCTGGGACCGGCAGTGAAAGAGGGAGTAAATCAGATGGAAAAGAGGACAGTGAGAGAGGGAAAAAGGGAGGGATGTTGATTGATGGGGGAATGGTGCCTCTGTTGTTTATTAAGTAGCATTGGGAGGGAGGGAGAGAGGGAGAGCGAGAGGGCGAGAGGGAGAATGGATGTGCAGGCTTTTGTTTCTGTCCAGGACGAACACACCTATTTCAAATAAGCATATGGCTACACATGTTCTTCAGTCTGGACTACGATTAGTGTGTTAGCACTGCGGAAATCGTGTAGCTAGCTAGCACAAGTGAGATTTGGTGAGAGAGGGGATGATGAGAGAGAGATGAAGAGAGAAAGAGAGAGATGGAGAGAGAAAGAGAGAGATGGAGAGGCAGACCTAGTTGTGTAGTCGGATGCTGCAGCTCCATGTGCTCAGATTAGAGAGACACTTCTACATAGATTAAAGTATTGTTTGTAAAGAGATCATGCATTGCCATCGTGATCCCTTTCTCCTGTCCTCTCCTCCTCACAGGGCCAGTAAACTCATTACTTTAAAGCACTTATTTGCCCAGACTCATTCCTCTCTTTGTTCCTCTCTTTGTTCCTCTCTCTCTCTCTCTCTCTCTCTCTCTCTCTCTCTCTCTCTCTCTCTCTCTCTCTCTCTCTCTCTCTCTCTCTCTCTCTCTCTCTCTCTCTCTCTCTCTCTCACAGCAGACAGTGTGAGAGTAAATCAGACTAGAGGAAAGCTGTTTCACCAACAACCGGTTATAAGTAGGTGTGTGAACATTTCAACTTTTTTTTTCATTTCAATAAAACCAGGGATGAAGAGTCTTTAGGCTACTTAACTTTGGTGAAAATGCGAGATACAGATTACCAAGACATATGCGGATGGTTCTTTCTGCCTGCCCCCTCCTCACTCTCCATTGTGCTGGCTCGTCTGATCTTTCTCTTTGTTAATGTGAATGTGTTAAGTCTTCAGTCTGTTGTGTGTAGAATATCCTAGCCTATTCATTGATGATAGGCCCTGCTTTACTGAAGTTGCGAGACACATGCAAGCCAAGAAGTTGCGAGACACAGCATTCCATTGCGAGATACAGCTTTTGATTACCAATAGATAGACCTAGTGAACGGTTCTGACTCTCTCTGTCTGGTGGCCAACCTGCCCATACTGTGCCCCTCTCCTCTCTCTCCCTCGCTAGCTTGCTCGCTATGAAAGATGCGAGTGTTTGTGTTCTCGGAAGTAGGCTACGGCAACTAGTCAGTCTCCTTCGTTCCAAAAATACTGAATCTTAGAAGTTGAGGAGTCGATTCTTAGGCTAGCGGAATCTAATCTTGACACTCATAAATGGGAGTTGAAACCGGGAGTCGACGTGCAAGGAGTCGAATCAATTATTTTGGATTCGACTCTCCATCATTACGTCAACGTAAAATTTAACTTTGAGAAGTTAAATGAGGTGGTGAAATGCAAACTTTGCGATGTGGAATTGAGGTAGGCAATGCT
Source organism: Coregonus clupeaformis (assembly GCF_020615455.1). Lineage (NCBI taxonomy): Eukaryota > Metazoa > Chordata > Actinopteri > Salmoniformes > Salmonidae > Coregonus > Coregonus clupeaformis. The sequence continues at coordinate 24,927,822 of NC_059209.1, read as the reverse complement.
TAACCATCTGAAAGGGACGCACCGTGAGACCCAACCCGTTGCTGTCCCCCAACAACAGACAATAGACAGCTTCACACAAAATAAGTGTGATAAGGGACGGAGTAGTCATGACTGTGGTAGATGGAACTGAATTGCCCCCTAGCGGTTATATGCAGGACCATATTTTCCTTGTGAATTCATATGCAATTTTATGATTTTCCATTTGAAGAATTGTCCATTTGTCACATTCCAAGTTATAATTCATATCAACAGATGATGTCAGAGATGTAATGGAAGCTAGCAGTGTAGCGATCAATCCAAGGCCTTCAGGAGTGTCCAGTCTCTCAGAGATACCATCTCTCCCTCTTCGTCCCCCAGACAACGTCTATCTAAACTCAGTGACCGGTGACCAGAACACTTCCTACACTGCTTCAATGCTTTTACCTACTTTTCCCTGAAATTACTGCCTGCTGCCCATATGTCTAACCAGGATTCCCATGGGGGCCAGTTTGAAAAAATTAAATAATGTATGCATTCACTAACTGTAAGTCGCTCCGGATAAGAGCGTCTGCTAAATTCCAAAAAAAATGTATATTAAAGAAAAAGCCTGCACAGTGCACACAGCCCAGCTGGAAGAGGGAAACGGTTGACACTGCATAGACTTATGTGTTTTTATCTTCAAATATAAATGTTAAAACACATACGTTTCTTCAGAACTTCAGGACTTTTCAGCGTCTCATCTCACTCTCACACTAAAGCTCTGTTGCAGTGCGTGTTTTCTAATGAAACGGGTGTTGCCTTATCCAGCTAATATGAGAAGTGGAAATGAATACTCTGGCCTAATTAGCATTCATAATGGGGAACAAAGGAGCAGAACAGCCAAAACCCTTTCATTATGGTTTTATCAATGTTACTTACTGCATGCTTCTATTTCCCCACCTGGGAAGGGAACACTTTCACCCATAAGCTGAAAAAGCAGCTTGATCTGTTAACAGGGGGTAATGCAATAATGGTAATAATGATAATGGATTGCATTTATATAACGCTGCCTGCTCCTCAAAGTGCTCATAGCGCTGTACATTATAGATACGGGGGAACTCACGCATGTTTTGTGTCTCAAATTGCACCCTATTCCCTATATAGTGCACTACCTTTGACAAGGGCCCATATGGCGCTGGTCAAAAGTAGTGCACCATATAGGAAATAGCGTGCCATTTGGGACACAAACATGGATATCAGGGTTCTGTTCTTTGGAACAATCTAGTAAAGTGTCAAGCTCTGATGACGTCGACTCGACACCAACGAGCTGATGACTAATGTTGTTACAGAACACGCACCAATGGGGTGATGACGATTATGAGACATACTCGTGTGTGTGTGTGTGTGTGTGTGTCTCTTTGAGGCTCGTCTGATTGTGCCCTACGGCCCGAGGTTGGCTTTGATGTACATAATCAGCAGCAGATAAGGGGAAGGAATGCGAGAGAGGCGGGTAGTATTATTAAAATCAGTGCAGTGTGTGTACCGATGTAGTGTTGTGCTGTATGTCTATATAGTTTGCATACGTTGTGTAAAAAAGGTAGCAGATGCTACAGGTTATGGGTGTTTATGTGCCGGATCTAAATAAATAAAATACTAAGCATATAACATTTACATTTACGTCATTTAGGAGACGCTCTTATCCAGAGCGACTTACAAATTGGTGCATTCACCTTATAGCCAGTGGGATAACCACTTTACAATATTTTTTTTCTTTCTTTCTTTGGGGTGGGGTAAGGGGGGGGTAGAAGGATTACTTTATCCTATCTCAGGTATTCCTTAAAGAGGTGGGGTTTCAAGTGTCTCCGGAAGGTGGTGAGTGACTCCGCTGTCCTGGCGTCGTGATGGAGCTTGTTCCACCATTGGGGTGCCAGAGCAGCGAACAGTTTTGAATGGGCTGAGCGGGAGCTGTGCTTCCGCAGAGGTAGGGGGGCCAGCAGGCCAGAGGTGGATGAACGCAATGCCCTCGTTTGGGTGTAGGGACTGATCAGAGCCTGAAGGTACGGAGGTGCCATTCCCCTCACAGCTCCGTAGGCAAGCACCATGGTCTTGTAGCAGATGCGAGCTTCAACTGGAAGCCAGTGGAGTGTGCGGAGGAGCGGGGTGACGTGAGAGAACTTGGGAAGGTTGAACACCAGACGGGCTGCGTCATTCTGGATGAGTTGTAGGGGTTTAATGGCACAGGCAGGGAGCCCAGCCAACAGCGAGTTGCAGTAATCCAGACGGGAGATGACAAGTGCCTGGATTAGGACCTGTGCCGCTTCCTGTGTAAGGCAGGGTCGTACTCTCCGAATGTTGTAGAGCATGAACCTACAGGATCGGGTCACCGCCTTGATGTTAGCGGAGAACGACAGGGTGTTGTCCAGGGTCACGCCAAGGCTCTTTGCACTCTGGGAGGAGGACACAACGGAGTTGTCAACCTTGATGGCGAGATCATGGAACGGGCAGTCCTTCCCCGGGAGGAAGAGCAGCTCCGTCTTGCCGAGGTTAGCTTGAGGTGGTGATCCGTCATCCACACTGATATGTCTGCCAGACATGCAGAGATGCGATTCGCCACCTGGTTATCAGAAGGGGGAAAGGAGAAGATTAGTTGTGTGTCGTCTGCGTAGCAATGATAGGAGAGGCCATGTGAGGATATGACAGAGCCAAGTGACTTGGTGTATAGCGAGAATAGGATAGGGCCTAGAACTGAGCCCTGGGGGACACCAGTGGTGAGAGCACGTGGTGCGGAGACAGATTCTCGCCACGCCACTTGGTAGGAGCGACCGGTCAGGTAGGACGCGCCGGAGATGCCCAACTCTGAGAGGGTGGAGAGGAGGATCTGATGGTTTACAGTATCAAAGGCAGCAGACAGGTCTAGAAGGACAAGAGCAGAGGAGAGAGAGTTAGCTTTAGCAGTGCGGAGAGCCTCCGTGACACAGAGAAGAGCAGTCTCAGTTGAATGACCAGTCTTGAAACCTGACTGGTTTGGATCAAGAAGGTAATTCTGAGAGAGATAGCAAGAGAGTTGGCTAAAGACGGCACGCTCAAGAGTTTTGGAGAGAAAAGAAAGAAGGGATACTGGTCTGTAGTTGTTGACATCGGAGGGATCGATTGTAGGTTTTTTGAGAAGGGGTGCAACTCTCGCTCTCTTGAAGACGGAAGGGACATAGCCAGTGGTCAAGGATGAGTTGATGAGCGAGGTGAGGTAAGGGAGAAGGTCACCGGAGATGGTCTGGAGAACAGAGGAGGGGATAGGGTCAAGCGGGCAGGTTGTTGGGCGGCCGGCCGTCACAAGTCGCAAGATTTCATCTGGAGAGAGAGGGGAGAAAGAAGTCAAAGCATAGGGTAGGGCAGTGTGAGCAGGACCAGCAGTGTCATTTGACTTAACAAACGAGGATCGGATGTCGTCAACCTTCTTTTCAAAATGGTTGACGAAGTCATCCACAGAGAGGGAGGAGGGGGGAGGGGGAGGAGGATTCAGCAGGGAGGAGAAGGTGGCAAAGAGCTTCCTAGGGTTAGAGGCAGATGCTTGGAATTTAGAGTGGTAGAAAGTGGCTTTAGCAGCAGAAACAGAGGAAGAAAATGTAGAGAGGAGGGAGTGAAAAGATGCCAGGTCCGCAGGGGGTCTAGTTTTCCTCCATTTCCGCTCGGCTGCCCGGAGCCCTGTTCTGTGAGCTCGCAATGAGTCGTCAAGCCACGGAGCAGGAGGGGAGGACCGAGCCGGCCGGGAGGATAGGGGACATAGAGAGTCAAAGGATGCAGAAAGGGAGGAGAGGAGGGTTGAGGAGGCAGAATCAGGAGATTGGAGGGAGAATGATTGAGCAGAGGGAAGAGATGATAGGATGGAAGAAGAGAGAGTAGCGGGAGAGAGAGAGTGAAGGTTGAGATGGCGCATTACCATCTGAGTAGGGGCAGAGTGAGTAGTGTTGGAGGAGAGCGAGAGAAAAAAGGATACAAAGTAGTGGTCGGAGACATGGAGGGGAGTTGCAGTGAGATTAGTAGAAGAACAGCATCTAGTAAAGATGAGGTCAAGCGTATTGCCTGCCTTGTGAGTAGGGGGGGACGGTGAGAGGGTGAGGTCAAAAGAGGAGAGGAGTGGAAAGAAGGAGGCAGAGAGAAATTAGTCAAAGGTAGACGTAGGGAGGTTAAAGTCACCCAGAACTGTGAGGGGTGAGCCATCCTCAGGAAAGGAACTTATCAAGGCATCAAGCTCATTGATGAACTCTCCAAGGGAACCTGGAGGGCGATAAATGACAAGGATGTTAAGCTTGAATGGGCTAGTGACTGTGACAGCATGGAATTCAAATGAGGAGATAGACAGATGGGTCAGGGGAAAAAGAGAGAATGTCCACTTGGGAGAGATGAGGATTCCTGTGCCACCACCCCGCTGAACAGATGCTCTCGGGGTATGCGAGAACACATGGTCAGACGAGGAGAGAGCAGTAGGAGTAGCAGTGTTTTCAGTGGTAATCCATGTTTCCGTCAGCGCCAAGAAGTCGAGGGACTGGAGGGTAGCATAGGCTGAGATGAACTCTGCCTTGTTGGCCGCAGAACGGCAGTTCCAGAGGCTGCCGGAGACCTGGAACTCCACGTGGGTTGTGCGTGCAGGGACCACCAGGTTAGAGAGGCAGCAGCCACGCGGTGTGAGGCGTTTGTATAGCCTGTGCGGAGAGGAGAGAACAGGGATAGACAGAGGCATAGTTGACAGGCTACAGAAAATGGGTACAATAATGCAAAGGAGATCGGAATGAAATGAACTAAACATCTGGGAAAGTGAGAGAGCGGGGCCTCCCTCACTTACGTTTCACTGAAACACCCAAATATAACTCTCCCAACTTCCACCTCAGAAACTATGATTGTTGTAAACTACAGCGGTTCAATGTTTTCTAGGAATAGACTAACTTAGATTATTCAGCTAGCTAACTTGGTACAGTATTCTTCAGTGAAAACCGTCCAGGGCACCTAGTCCTATGACGCCACAGCCAACTAGCATGCCAGCCTCCAACAACACGGTTTAGCACCAATACTCGGTTACAACAAACCACCAGTGTGTCAACACGCCAAGCAGATCATACGTGTCCGTGTCTAACGTTGTGGGTTAGTCCCGACAGCTTGAGCGAGTCCGTCGACAACTTATTCAGCCAGTTAGTTAGCTAGAATAGTTAGCACACTAGCTAGCCATTGCTTTCTGCCATAGAAAAAAACCCTCCTCCCACGGCACGAACACACAGAGAGAGCCAAGCTAACGTTAACTAGTCACCCATGTCCCGAATTCCCTTGAACGACTCTGGCTACCAGTATGTAAAAACAAAACACAATGTAGGTTAGAACTTACCCCTAGCAGCTACTGTTAGCTAGCCAAGTGCAAAGCTAGCCACTGAATCGACTCAGCCAGTTCGCGTCTGTTCGCTAGGTCGTTCCAGCTATTGTTTAGTTAGCTATCCAGGTAGCAACAAGCTAGCTACATTTCGAGCACAGTAGCTACTTACTACCTAATGTTAACGCTTCAGACAATGAGGTTAGAAAAACAGCTGAATGGTAGGCATTATTGTAAGTAATTATTGTAGGCAGCTAGCTGGCGTATTTACAGGTAACGTTGATATACTGCGTGTGTTTTCCCTATGAAAAACTATTTTTGGAATTAGCACCGCAAACATCTACTTGGACTTCGTTTGAACAGATTAGGGGCAGCATTTTCCTCTTGCAAACACTCAGGCGCGCTAAAATGAAACGCACAAAGATCTGACACTGCAGTTAGCGATTCAATTGCGTGTACCGCATATATACGAAAACTCTGGTTAAACTTCCTCTTCACAGAAGTTGTCAAAGAAAATGTCACCATATGTCTTTAATATGAGATACAGTGCATTCAGAAAGTATTCAAACCCCTTGACTTTTTCCACATTTTGTTACGTTACAGCCTTATTCTACAATGGATTAACAAACTTTTTTTCCTCATCAATCTACACACAATACCCCATAATGACAAAGCGAAAACAGGTTTTTAGAATTCTTTGCAAATGTATAAACAATTCTAAAGCAGAAATACCTTATTTACATAAGTATTCAGACCCTTTGCTATGAGACTCGAAATTGAGCTCAGGTGCATCCTGTTTCCAATGATCATCCTTGAGATGTTTCTACAACTTGATTGGAGTCCACCTGTGGTAAATTCAATTGATTGGACATGATTTGGAAAGGCACACACCTGTCTATATAAGGTCCCACAGTTGACAGTGCATGTCAGACCAAAAACCAAGCCATGAGGTCGAAGGAATGGTCCGTAGAGCTCCGACACAGGATTGTGTCGAGGCACAGATCTAGGGAAGGGTACCAAAATTATTCTGCAACATTGAAGGTCCCCAAGAACACAGTGGCCTCCATCATTCTTAAATGGATGAAGTTTGAAACCACCAAGACCCTTCCTAGAGCTGGCTGCCCGGTCAAACTGAGCAATCGGGGGAGAAGGGCCTTGGTCAGGGAGGTGACCAAGAACCCAATGGTCACTCTGACAGAGCTCCAGTTCCGCTGTGGAGATGGGAGAACCTTCCAGAAGGACAACCATCTCTGTAGCACTCCACCAATCAGGCGTTTATGGTATAGTGGCCAGATGGAAGCCACTCCTCAGTAAAAGGCACATGACAGCCCGCTTGGAGTTTGCCAAAAGGCACCTAAAGAACTCTCAGACCATGAGAAACAAGATTCTCTGGTCTGATGAAACCAAGATTGAACTCTTTAGCCTGAATGCCAAGCTTCACGTCTGGAGGAAACCTGGCACCATCCCTACGGTGAAGCATAGTGGTGGCAGCATCATGCTGTGGGGATGTTTTTCAGCAGCAGGGCCTAGGAGAATAGTCAGGATCGAGGGAAAGATGAACGGAGCAAAGTACAGAGAGATCCTTGATGAAAACCTGCTCCAGAGTGCTCAGGACCTCAGACTGGCGCAAAGATTCACCTTCCAACAGGACAATGACCCTAAGCACACAGCCAAGACAACGCAGGAGTGGCTTCGGGACAAGTCTCTGAATGTCTTTGAGTGGCCCAGCCAGAGTCCGGACATGAACCCAATTGAACATCTCTGGAGAGACCTGAAAATAGCTGTCCAGCGACGCTCCCCATCCAACCTGACAGAGCTTGAGAGGATCTGCAGAGAAGAATAGGAGAAACTCCCCAAATACAGTTGTGCCAAGCTTGCAGTGTCATACCCAAGAAGACTCAAGGCTGTAATCACTGTCTAAGGTGCTTCAAGAAAGTACTGAGTAAAGGGTCTGAATACTTATGTAAATGTTATATTTCCGTTTTTTGTTTGTTTGTTTTTTACAAAAATGTCTTTAGACATGTCTTTGCTTTGTCATTATGGGGTAGATTGATGAGGGGAAAAAACAATTGAATACATTTTAGAATAAGGCTGTAACGTAACAAAATGTGGAGAAGTCAAGGGGTCTGAATACTTTCCGAATGCACTGTATGTGAGTAGCAGCCGTAGACATCTGTGTGTGTGTGTGTGTGTGTGTGTGTCTCATCGCGGCTGTCCTCTAATTAACCACTGGGTGTCAGTCCAGCGAGGCTCCAATTAGGTTTTTCTCAGGATCATGGCTACAACGTTGGACAGAGTCAGGAATGAGACAGAGCACTACCTGCCAATCAGGGTTTCCTTTATGAAAATGTGGTGCCGGATATTTGATCGGCTGCATTTTAATTTACCGGACATTTGATAAATGCATTGGGTGCGTAACCTGATTAGGGTGCTCAGAATGACAGAAATCACATTTAGATTATGGTAATTATTCTTAACAGAACATGCAAGTCGAGGATGCAATGACTTGTGTCCTTTCCGCACACTTTGAAAATGTTAGAATAATTATCCACATGTACTTTTCCTCAGCCAACAAGACAAGTAACAAACACTAGCCAATGCATAGGTGGCGCATGAGTTTCAAGTTTGCGGAAGGACATTTTCACCATAAAAATGCACCTTTATAAGAAAGCAATCCATGCATCATTGCATTTGCAGACTTACTATTCGTAATATGATGAGTAGATTGGATAGTCATAATTTTGGCTTATAACTCAATCACTGTTCGCAATGTATGGCTGAGCGTGTAGAGGCCTGGGCCTCATTTATCAATCATGCTTAGTCAAAAATATGTGCGTAAACCATGCGTGGGATCATTTCCACGCAGTGTGAGTTTGAGCAATATGAACGTTTATTTAAGACTGTGTGTAAATTTACGCACAGCCATGACCATGCATATGCCCAGTGCCAAGTGGTGGAATAAGGGAACTGCTTGTCAAGTGTAGAATGGGGAAAATACACCATGTACAAAAGTATGTGGACACCCCTTTGATTTACTGGATTTTGCTATTTCAGCCACACCAGTTGCTGACAGGTGTACAAAATCGAGCACACAGCCATGCAATCTCCATAGACAAATATTGGCAATAGAATAGCCTTACTGAACAGCTCAGTGACTTTCAACTTGGCACCGTGATAGGATGCCACCTTTTCAACAAGTCAGTTCGTCAAATTTCTGCCCAGCTAGAGCTGCACCTGTCAACTGTAAGTGCTGTTATTGTGAAGTGGAAACGTCTAGGAGCAACAACGGCTCAGCCGCGAAGTGGTAGGCCACACAAGCTCACAGAACGGGACCGCTGAGTGCTGAAGCAGGTAGTGCGTAAAAATTGTCTGTCCTCAGTTTTAACACTCACTACTGAGTTCCAAACTGCCTCTGGAAGCAAAGTCAGCACAAGAACTGTTCGTGGGGAGATTCATGAAATGGGTTTCCATGGCCGAGCAGCCGCACTCAAGCCTAAGATCACCATGCGCAATGCCAAGCGTCGGCTGAAATGGTGTAAAACTCGCCACCATTGGACTCTGGAGCAGTGGAAACGCGTTCTCTGGTGTGATGAATCACGCTTAACCATCTGGTAGTCTGACGGATGAATCTGGGTTTGGCAGATGTTAGGAGAACGCTACCTGCCCCAATGCATAGTGCCAACTGTAAAGTTTGGTGGAGGAGGACTAATGGTCTGGGGCTGTTTTTCATGGTTCAGGCTAGGCCCTTTAGTTCCAGTGAAGGGAAATCTTAACGCTACAGCATACAATGACATTCTAGACGATTCTGAGCTTCCAACTTTGTGGCAACAGTTTGGGGAAGGCCCTTTACTGTTTCAGCATGACAATGCCCCCGTGCACAAAACGAGGGCCATACAGAAATGTTTTGTCAAGATCGGTGTGGAAGAACTTGACTTACCTGCACAGAGCCCTGACCTCAACCCCATTGAACACGTTTTGGATAAATTGGAACACTGACTGCGAGCCAGGCCTAATCGCCCAACATCAGTGCCCGACCTCACTAATGCTCTTGTGACTGAATGGAAGCAAGTCGCCGCAGCGATGTTTTAACATCTAGTGGAAAGCCTTCCCAGAAGACTGTTATAGCAGCAAAGGGGGGACCAACTCCATATTAATGCCCATGATTTTGGAATGAGATGTTCGACGGTCATGTAGTGTATATGTTGAAGTTTTGTAGGGCTGTCCCTGACTAAAAACAATCTTGGTCGACCGAAAGTCGTCTGTTCTTTCGACCAATTGATTGGTCGAAATGTTTAAACGTGTATTTTTCCAAATATAGACACACCCTATGTGTTTTAATAAAATCAACTATATGCATTGAGCTTGTCTGATGCTTAAAGCTTACGGTTTGATGAAATAAGACAAATGCCTCAAGACGGCGCCAGAGTTCTAGATAACCAGAAGAAAAAAAACTTAACCTGACCCAACTATTCTCCTCCTCCTCCTGCTGGCTTTCGCAGATTCTGCAATTACTCTCCTGAAGTTGCCGGTGATAGGCTACAAGAGGAGTCGGCAACCTTTGTCATGTGGAATGCCAATTTATCTTACCATTTCTACCAGTTCTGGTTTTCATGTGCACATTTTCGTGAAACAGTTTCATTTAATTTATAATAACGTCTTCATATCTCAAGATCATTGTCATGTGGTTAATCAAAATTCTATCCAAATGAAAATGATACAAATCTAAAAAGTAACTTATATTGCCATTGCCAACTATGTATAAATAGCCTATATAAAGCCAACAAATAAAAACATTGCCGCCTGCAGGTAGAAAATATTCGGATAAAAATAAATATCCTATAAATCACATTGGCTACACATGGCCTTTCTGCAGCGAACTTGAAACATTGTATCAACTATTAACTTGGGTCTGGCCTGAAGCTTGATGCTAGCAAACTTGTACCATTGTATAACATATTCTGGGCCACAGAGTTTTCTGCGCTAGTGAGCTCTGGACAGACACAGCTGTAGGCTATTTGCGCAAGAGATAAGAAGCAGTGCTTGACTTGGGCAGGAGCTCACCGGAGCTGAGTACCGGCACCTCAAATGTTCTACTGCTTGAGCTCCTGTTCCTCTTATAGAATATTCGCTCAAAAGTATTGTGGAGCTCCTGCACCTAAATATAAACAGTACCAGCACCCAAAATGAGTACTGGAACCTATTTCAGTCCAAGTCAAGCACTAGTAAGAAGTAATTAGTTAGGCCTATTTTATGAAGTTTCCCTTTGATCAGAGCATTATATTTTTCCCTTTCACGCTGAGTGGTTATCGAAAGGGAGAGAGCTGGAAAGATTTTTCAAATACATTGAGGAACTATTGTATATCTCAATGGATGTAAAAACAGACTTTGTTTGCTTGCTGTTTGAGGTGAAGAAAACATTACTTTGAGAAGCTCCACAGGTCATTAGTGGTGGTGCGTAAAGCCAATCAGAAATACTATCAGATCCCCATATGGGCACATTTATATGCCTAAATTTGTGCGCAGGCCAGGTAGCCTATAGGCCTACTTCTATGCGTGCGTGTCCCTACTCAACATTAACAGGAGCGCTCCAAACAAAAGACAAGTGACTAAATTGACAAAACTCGTAAATGGAATGACATAAACCAAAACACGTTTCTCACAAGTGTAGCATAGGTTGTGCACTCTGCAAACAATCTGTCCACTCATACAATTAGAATGGGAAGACTGGAATAATAATATTGAATGCATTAAAATAAATTACCGTAACCAAAGTAACAAACCTTGTAGATTAGAAATTATAGGAATTAACGGTAAATGTACTACTGGTGATATACAGTTGAAGTCGGAAGTTTACATTCAACTTAGCCAAATACATTTAAACTCTGTTTTTCACAATTCCTGACATTTAATCCTAGTAAAAATTCCCTGTCTTAGGTCAGTTAGGATCACCACTTTATTTTAAATATGTGAAATGTCAGAATAATAGTAGAGAGAATGATGTATTTAAGCTTTTATTTCTTTTATCACATTCCCAGTGGGTCAGAAGTTTACATACACTCAATTAGTATTTTCTTTTCTTTTATTTCACCTTTATTTAACCAGGTAAGCCAGTTGAGAACAAGTTCTCATTTACAACTGCGACCTGGCCAAGATAAAGCAAAGCAGTGCGATAAAAACAACAACACAGAGTTACATATGGGGTAAAACAAAACATAAAGTCAAAAAAAATTAAAAAAATAATAATATAATAATATGCCATTTAGCAGACGCTTTTATCCAAAGCGACTTACAGTCATGCGTGCATACATTTTTTGTGTATGGGTGGTCCCGGGGATCGAACCCACTACCTTGGCGTTACAAGCACCATGCTCTACCAGCTGAGCTACAGAGGACCACAAAATACAACAGAAAATATATATACAGTGTGTGCAAATGTAGCAAGTTATGGAGGTAAGGCAATAAATAATTACAACTAGTATTAACACTGGAATGATAGATGTGCAAGAGATGATGTGCAAATAGAGATACTGGGGTGCAAATGAGCAAAATAAATAACAATATGGGGATGAGGTAGATGGGTGGGCTAATTTCAGATGGGCTGTGTACAGGTGCAGTGATCGGTAAGGTGCTCTGACAACTGATGCTTAAAGTTAGTGAGGGAGATAAGAGTCTCCAGCTTCAGAGATTTTTGCAGTTCGTTCCAGTCATTGGCAGCAGAGAACTGGAAGGAATGGCGGCCAAAGGAGGTGTTGGCTTTGGGGATGACCAGTGAGATATACCTGCTGGAGCGCATACTACGGGTGGGTGTTGCTATGGTGACCAATGAGCTAAAATAAGGCGGGGATTTGCCTAGCAGTGATTTATAGATGACCTGGAGCCAGTGGGTTTGGCGACGAATATGTAGTGAGGACCAGCCAACAAGAGCATACAGGTCACAGTGGTGGGTAGTATATGGGGCTTTGGTGACAAAACGGATGGCACTGTGATAGACTACATCCAATTTGCTGAGTAGAGTGTTGGAGGCTATTTTGTAAATTACATCGCCGAAGTCAAGGATCGGTAGGATAGTCAGTTTTACGAGGGCATGTTTGGCAGCATGAGTGAAGGAGGCTTTGTTGCGAAATAGGAAGCCGATTCTAGATGTAACTTTGGATTGGAGATGCTTAATGTGAGTCTGGAAGGAGAGTTTACAGTCTAACCAGACACCTAGGTATTTGTAGTTGTCCACATACTCTAGGTCAGACTCATCGAGAGTAGTGATTCTAGTCGGGTGGGCGGGTGCCAGCAGCGTTCGATTGAAGAGCATGCATTTAGTTTTACTAGTGTTTAAGAGCAGTTGGAGGCTACGGAAGGAGTGTTGTATGGCATTGAAGCTCGTTTGGAGGTTTGTTAACACAGTGTCCAATGAAGGGCCAGATGTATACAAAATGGTGTCGTCTGCATACAGGTGGATCTGAGAGTCACCAGCAGCAAGAGCGACATCATTGATATACACAGAGAAAAGAGTCGGCCCAAGAATTGAACCCTGTGGCACCCCCATAGAGACTGCCATAGGTCCAGACAACAGGCACTCTGATTTGACACATTGAACTCTATCTGAGAAGTAGTTGGTGAACCAGGCGAGGCAGTCATTTGAGAAACCAAGGCAATTTAGTCTGCCAATAAGAATGCGGTGGTTGACAGAGTCGAAAGCCTTGGCCAGGTCGATGAAGACGGCTGCACAGTACTGTCTATTATCGATCGCGGTTATAATATTATTTAGGACCTTGAGGGTGGCTGAGGTGCACCCATGACCAGCTCGGAAACCGGATTGCATAGCGGAGAAGGTACGGTGTGATTCCAAATGGTCGGTGATCTGTTTGTTAACTTGGCTTTCAAAAACGTTCGAAGGGCAGGATGGATATAGGTCTGTAACAGTTTGGATCTAGAGTGTCACCTCCTTTGAAGAGGGGGATGACCACGGCAGCTTTCCAATTTCTGGGGATCTCAGACGTTACGAAAGAGAGGTTGAACAGGCTAGTAATAGGGGTTGCGACAATTTTGGCGGCTATTTTTAGAAAGACAGGGTCCAGATTGTCTAGCCCAGATGATTTGTAGGGGTACCATATTTTGCAGCTCTTTCAGAACATCAGCTGTCTGAATTTGTGTGAAGGTGAAGCGGGGGGGGGCATGGGCAAGTTGCAGCGGAGGCTGCAGAGCTGGTGGCCGGGGTAGTGGGAGCCAGGTGGAAAGCATGGCCAGCCGTAGCAAAATGCTTTTTGAAATTCTCGATTATTGTAGATTTATCGGTGGTGATAGTGTTTCCTAGCCTCAGTGCAGTGGGCAGCTGGGAGGAGGTGCTCTTATTCTCCATGGACTTTACAGTGTCCCAAAACCTTTTGGAGTTAGTGCTAAAGGATGCAAATTTCTGTTTGAAAAAGCTAGCCTTTACTTTCCTAACTGCTTGTGTATATTGGTTCCTAACTTCCCTGAAAAGTTGTATATCGCGGGGGCTATTCGATGCTAATGCAGTACGCCACAGGATGTTTTTGTGCTGGTCAAGGGCAGTCAAGTCTGAGGAGAACAAGGGGCTATATCTGTTCTTAGTTCTGATTTTTTTGAATGGGGCATGCTTATTTAAGATTGAGAGGAAAGCACTTTTAAAGAACAACCAGGCATCCTCTACTGACGGAATGAGATTGATATCCATCCAGGATACCTGGGCCAGGTCAATTAGGAAGGCCTGCTTGCTATAGTGTTTTAGGGAGTGTTTGACAGTGATGAGGGGTGGTCGTTTGACCGCGGACCCGTTACGGACGCAGGCAATAAGGCAGTGATCGCTGAGATCCTGGTTGAAGACAGCAGAGGTGTATTTAGAGGGTAAGTTAGTCAGGATGATATCTATGAGGGTGCCCATGTTTACGGATTTAGGGTTGTACCTGGTAGGTTCCTTGATAATTTGTGTGAGATTGAGGGCATCTAGTTTGGATTGTAGGATGGCCGGGGTGTTAAGCATATCCCAGTTTAGGTCACCAAGCAGTACAAACTCTGAGGATAGATGGGGGGCAATCAATTCACATATGGTGTCCAGGGCACAGCTGGGGGCTGAGTGGGGTCTGTAGCAAGCGGCCACAGTGAGAGACTTATTTCTGGAAAGGTGGATTTTTAGAAGTAGGAGCTCAAACTATTTGGGCACAGACCTGGATAGTATGATAGAGCTCTGCAGGCTATCTCTACAGTAGATTGCAACTCCCCCCCCTTTGGCAGTTCTATCTACACGGAAAATGTTGTAGTTGGGGATGGACATTTCTGAATTTTTGGTGGCCTTCCTAAGCCAGGATTCAGACACTGCTAGAACATCAGGGTTGGCGGAGTGTGCTAACACAGTGAATAACTCAAACTTAGGAAGGAGGCTTCTGATGTTAACATGCAGAAAACCAAGGCTTTTACGGTTACAGAAGTCAACAAATGATAGCTCCTGGGGAGTAGGAGTGATACTGGGGGCTGCAGGGCCTGGGTTAGCCTCTACATCACCAGAGGAACAGAGGAGGACTAGAATAAGGATACGGCTAAAGGCTTTAAGAACTGGTCTTCTAGTGCGTTGGGTACAGAGAATAAAAGGGGCAGATTTCCGGGCGTTGTAGAATAGATTCAGGGCATTATGTACAGGCAAGGATATGGAAGGATATGAGTACAGTGGAGGTAAACCTAAGCGTTGGGTAACAATGAAAGAGATAGCATCACTGGAGGCACCGATTGAGGCGGTCTCCGCGTGTATGGGGGGTGGAACAAAGGAGCTATTTGAGGCAGTTTGAGAGGGACTTGGGGTACTACAGTGAAATTGTATAATAAGAACTAACTGGAACAGCAATAGGCAAGGCATATTGACATGGGAGAGAGGCATAAAGCAATCACAGGTGTTATTAGAGAGAGCTAAGACAACAACTGGTAATGGCGATGAAAGTTTGGGCTGAGGCTGAACAGATAAATAGGACAGGGTACCGTGTAAAGGAACAGTCCAGCAGGCATCAGCTGTGCAGCTGAGTGATCATAAGGTCCAGTGAACAGCAATATGTGAGTCCGAGAGCAGATCGAATTGGTGCAACAGCACAGTGAGCAGGAAGCACGACTGTTGTTTGCATGTGCTAGCGGGCCGGGGCTAGCAGATGGATCTTTGTGGTCGTTGCAACGGGAAGCCTGTTGAAACCACAGACGATTACGTCGGCAGACCAGTCGTGATGGATCGGCGGGGCTCCGTGTCGACTCTAGGAGGTCACGTCCGGTTGACAGAGAGGTAGATAGCCGGGAGATGTGCCTGACTCGAGGCTAGCTCAAGGCTGATTAGCCAACAACAACATCCATTTGGTTGCAGCTAGCTAGTTGCGATGATCGGGTGTTAAGGTCGAGTGATTCAGTGATTCCCACAGAAAATCCGATATGTTCTGGGTCGATAATGCGCTGTGCAGACAGTGCAGACTGGCCGAGAATAGTCCAGGCTAGAGCTGGCTAGGTAGTGCAGGCCACGGACAATGGTGAAAAACCGCTAACGGTGGCTAATAGCAAGTAGCTAGTTAGCTAGCTACTCCCGTCCGGTAGACAAAGAGGTAGATAGCCGGGATATGGGCCTGGCTTGAGGCTAGCTCAAGGCTAACTGGCGCTTGCTTCAGGGGCAGTGGTGATTAGCCTACAGCAACATCCATAAGGTTGCGGCTAGCTAGTTGCGATCCGGTGTTAAGGTCCAGTGATTCAGTTATTCCGGCAGAAAATCTGATGTTCTGGGTGAAAACCGCTAACGGGGGCTAATAGCAAGTAGCTAGTTAGCTAGTTAGCTGGCTAGCTAGTTTCAACTGGAGATTCTAGATAAAGGTGAGTAAATAATAGAATCCGTTCCACATTGAGTGATGCGGGTTGCAGGAAAGTATATTTAGTAGAAGGATGAAAAGTGTGATAGGTAAATATATACGTAAAATACAAAAGAAATACAAAAAACTGGCTATTTACACGGACACACAACAGAGAACACGACCGCACTGCTACGCCATCTTGGATATGATGGTAGCATTGCCTTTAAATTGTTTAACTTGGGTCAAGCCTTCCACAAGCTTCCCACAATAAGTTGGGTGAATTTTGGCCCATTCCTCCTGACAGAGCTGGTGTAACTGAGTCAGGTTTGTAGGCCTTGATCGCACACGCTTTTTCAGTTCTGCCCACAAATTTTCTACAGGATTGAGGTCAGGGCTTTGTGATGGCCACTCCAATACCTTGACTTTGTTGTCCTTAAGCCATTTTGCCACAACTTTGGAAGTATGCTTGGGGTCATTGTCCATTTGGAAGACCCATTTGCGACCAAGCTTTAACTTCCTGACTGATGTCTTGAGATGTTGCTTCAATATATCCACATCATTTTCCTTCCTCATGATGCCATCTATTTTGTGAAGTGCACCAGTCCCTCCTTCAGCAAAAAAAACCCACAGCATGATGCTGCCACCCCCGTGCTTCACGGTTGGGATGGTGTTCTTTGGCTTGCAAGCAACACCCCCTTTTCCCTCCAAACATAACGATGGTCATTATGGCCAAACAGTTCTATTTTTTGTTTCATCATTTTTATGGTGGTTTTGGAGCAGTGGCTTCTTCCTTGCTGAGCGGCCTTTCAGGTTATGTCGATATAGGACTCGTTTTACTGTGGATATAGATACTTTTGTACCTGTTTCCTCCAGCATCTTCACAAGGTCCTTTGCTGTTGTTCTGGGATTGATCTGCAGTTTTCGAACCAAAGTACGTTCATCTCTAGGAGACAGAACACGTCTCCTTCCTGAGAGGTATGACGGCTGCGTGGTCCCATGGTGTTTATACTTGCGTACTATTGTTTGTACAGATGAACGTGGTACCTTCAGGCGTTTGGAAATTGCTCCCAAGGATGAACCAGACTTGAGGTCTACAATTTGTTTTCTGAGGTCTTGGCTGATTTCTTTTGATTTTCCCATGATGTCAAGCAAAGAGGCACTGAGTTTGTAGGTAGGCCTTGAAATACATCCACAGGTACAGTCCCCTGTCGCTCAGTTGGTAGAACATGGCGCTTGCAACGCTAGGGTTGTGGGTTTGATTCCCACGTGGCACCAGTGCGAAAATATATGCGCTCACTACTGTAAGTTGCTCTGGATAAGAGCGTCTACTAAAATGTAAAAGAAATGATAGACCATTTCAGTTTTCACATAGAAATAAGTTGCATTTGCAAAGTGTTTCAAGAAACTGGAAAACATAAAGCATTTTTATATTCCACAAGTATTATCAGATTAACTGTTTTGTACAGATAATTATCAGACTCAAGTTACAAATGATGGTAAATACTAAAATTCAAATACATTTGGTTGAATTATTTTCACCAACGCCCTGTATTAGGTCCTCTGTAGCTCAGCTGGTAGAGCACGGCGCTTGTAACGCCAAGGTAGTGGGTTCAATCCCCGGGACCACCCATACACAAAAATGTATGCACGCATGACTGTAAGTCGCTTTGGATAAAAGCGTCTGCTAAATGGCATGTTATTATTATATTATATTAGCAGACCTATAGACGTCTGTAGGGTGGGCAAAAAACAATTTCAGCATATGCACCCCGCCCGTCAGCTACAAAATTGCAGCACCCCCACCCCCAAACTATACTGAATAAAAATATAAATGCAACATGTAAAGTGTTGGTCTCATGTTTCATGAGCTGAAATAAAAGATCCCAGAAATGTTTCATACGCACAAAAAGCATATTTCTCTCAAATTTTGTGCACAAATTTGATTACATCCACTTGACAGATGTTTTGGGATGATGATTTTTATGGCAATGTGGGTGCCATCTATTGCTCCGTTCGTATTTGGGAACCCATTGATGGCATCATGGCAAAGAAATCCCTCTTGACTTCAACCTGTTGTTGGAAACAATATCTGATGAGCCAATCTGTGCTTTCTGCAGAAAAAACCCAACCGTCTCTAGAAACATGCTCTCTGCGAAATGCACCGTGTTCCAAATCTTCCAACAGACCAACATCAGCCATAACTCATTCGATTTCCCATTATCTCAGTCTTTTATAGTATTTCAACAATGGTTTCACTTTCATACACATTTAACAAATTACTGTACTTTATATGGATTATTGTTGTAACAAATGCACTGATGTGGCCTCATATGTAGTAAAAACGTTCAGGTTTCAAACAATTAAGTAGCTATATGTTTTCAAAATGCATACTGCCTCCAGCTTATTGCAAAGTGGTGTGTGACGCGCTGATGAAGCCTGCCTTCCGTTGCCTATGAATTTGAATGGGAAGCGCGCTTCAATTACCAGTTGAGAAATACAAATAGTAGCTTTTTAAAATCTTAGACCAAAAACTATTTTTAATACAGAATTGTATTTAGAATTGTTGCAAGATGATTGGGCTTATAAAAGTGTTTTCTGACAGATTTTCTGCTAAAGGGCTCTGTATCTGTATGCTGTGCGCATGTGATAAATTAGATGCCTAACGAATATACACACGCACCAATTTAATTCCACTAAATTATGCAGATGAACCCATAAACCAATCAGCATGACTGGTCAAATGTATTTACAATCAACTTGTATTTCCATCAATGAATAGGCTAAAAAGCATTAATTTGCTATGGGATATTTTAAAATTATCTTGGACAATTGGCCAGTGCCAATTTTATTTATTGGCTTTTCAATTATTATTATTAGGCCAAAAGCTGGCTATTACCGGCTAACAGAAACCCTGCTGCCATTGCTAAAACAATAGAACACAAACGTACTATTATTCACCCAGTGTGGAAATGTGCTTTTAGAATTTCACTGCAGCTGTACAAACTGTGCAAAACACAAAGGGAGCTCTAACACTGAGCTTTAAAGCTAGACTCAGCGATATGACATAGATCAGGGATGGGCAACTTTGATGGGGGTGGGAGCCACAAAATTTAAACTCATCATGAGGGGTCACAGTGGCTCACAGGTCTGTGTACCCACAGCCATACCCACACATTAAGTCAGAGCCGGCCATAGACTTTTGGGGCCCGTATTCACAAGTTTAAGGACCAGACATTGAAATGGGTTTAGAATATTTGAGGAAATGGAATGGATGTGAGATTGAGGATTCAGGAGGGGAATGAGAATGGACAAGATGAAACCGAGGGCTGCAGATGAAGGATCGGGAGGTAGAACTTGTAGAGTTCAGTTTGGAGTCTCAGGTAGACATCATCGTCAGGCTGCAGTGACGGCAACTGAGTTTCTGAGCCTACAAAAGGGGGCCCCACGGGCTGTCAGTTGTCTATCCCTGACGTACAGTTGAAGTCGGAAATGTACATATACTTAGGGTGGAGTCATTAAAACTCGTTTTTCAACCACTCCACAAATTTCTTAACAAACTATAGTTTGGCAAGTTGGTTAGGACGTCTACTTTGTGCGTGACACAAGTAATTTTTCCAACAATTGTTAACAGACAGATTATTTCACTTATAATTATCACAATTACAATGGGTCAGAAGTTTACATACACTAAGTTGACTGTGACTTTAAACAGCTTGGAAAATTCCAGAAAATGATGGCATGGCTTTATAAGCTTCTGATAGGCTAATTGACATAATTTGAGTCAATTGGAGGTGTACCTGTGGATGTATTTCAAGGCCTACCTTGAAACTCAGTGCCTCTTTGCTTGACATCATGGGAATATCAAAAGAAATCAGCCAAGACCTCAGAATGTAGACCTCCACAAGTCGGTTCATCCTCGGGAGCAATTTCCAAACGCCTGAAGGTACCACGTTCATCTGTACAAACAATGGTACGCAAGTATAAACACCATGGGACCACGCAGCCGTCATACCGCTCAGGAAGGAGACACATTCTGTCTCCTAGAGATTAACGTACTTTGGTGCGAAAAGTGCAAATCAATCCCAGAACAACAGCAGACCTTGTGAAGATGCTGGAGGAAACAGGTACAAAAGTATCTACATCCACAGTAAAACGAGTCCTATATCGACATAACCTGAAAGGCAGCTCAGAAAGGAAGAAGCCACTGCTCCAAAACCGCCATAAAAAAGCCAGACTGCGGTTTGCAACTGCACATGGGGACAAAGATCGTACTTTTTGGAGAAATGTCCTCTGGTCTGATGAAACAAAAATAGAACTGTTTGGCCATAATGACCATCGTTATGTTTGGAGGAAAAAGGGGGTGTTGCTTGCAAGCTGAAGAACACCATCCCAACCGTGAAGCACGGGGGTGGCAGCATCATGCTGTGGGGGTGCTTTGCTGCAGGAGGGACTGGTGCACTTCACAAAATAGATGGCATCATGAGGAAGGAAAATGATGTGGATATATTGAAGCAACATCTCAATACATCAGTCAGGAAGTTAAAGCTTGGTCGCAAATGGGTCTTCCAAATGGACAATGACCCCAAGCATACTTCCGAAGTTGTGGCAAAATGGCTTAAGGACAACAAAGTCAAGATATTGGAGTGGCCATCACAAAGCCCTGACCTCAATCCTGTAGAGAATTTGTGGGCAGAACTGAAAAAGCGTGTGCGAGCAAGGAGGCCTACAAACCTGACTCAGTTACACCAGCTCTGTCAGGAGGAATGGGCCAAAATTCACCCAACTTATTGTGGGAAGCTTGTGGAAGGCTACCCGAAACGTTTGACCCAAGTTAAACAGTTTAAAGGCAATGCTACCAAATACTAATTGAGTGTATGTAAACTTCTGACCCACTGGGAATGTGATGAAATAAATAATAGCTGAATTAAATCATTCTCTCTACTATTATTCTGACATTACACATTCTTAAAATAAAGTGGGGATCCTAACTGACCTAAGACAGGGAATTTTTACTAGGATTAAATGTCAGGAATTGTGATAAACTGAGTTTAAATGTATTTGGCTAAGGTGTATGTAAACTTCCGACTTCAACTGTAGATGCACAAAGTAAACTGCATAGTGCTGGGGTGTCAAACTCATTTTGCCCCGGGGGCCACATTCGGGGGAACGAGGTCCGGAGGGCCTCACTGAAAATGTGTTATATTTCCTATTTTTCTGAATTTTTGATACTGCCCGACTGTCTAGCTTTAATTCCGGTGCTTATTAGCAAGCTGGACACCGTCAAGAAACGGCATAAATGTAGGTCCATTATCATTCATTTCTACACAGTTTGGTTTTAGTCATTTTAAAGTATACGTTTTTCTCAAACCACCCGAGGGCCAGATTGGAACCCCTCGCGGGCCGGTTCCGGCCATATGTTTGACACCCCTGGCATAGTTGGTAAATTCCTGCAACAACTAAGAGCGTTGAAGCGCAAGGCTAAACTTCTCTACTGTTTTGGCCCCGTTGCTACCGCGCTGTAACAGCATGAAGCAAACCCGTGCATATGGAGAAATACTGTGTGTGACTGTGTGAGAGCGCGAAGTCTTGCATCTCACTTATTGCAAAATCTGCGGTGCTGCTCGTGGCAACATAATTTTAGCAGAAAGTAATTTATTCCTCTCTCTTCTCTCCCCCTCACTGTGCTTTTTACTGCCTGGCTCCATCTCGCTTCACCATTCTATTACTCTTGTTCATTCTATTCCTCCACCTTTCTCTTCTCATTCACTCTGCTCGCTCTCTCTCTCTCTCTCTCTCTCTCTCTCTCTCTCTCTCTCTCTCTCTCTCTCTCTCTCTCTCTCTCTCTCTCTCTCTCTCTCTCTCTCTCTCTCTCTCTCTCTCTCTCTCTCTCTCTCTCTCTCTCTCTCTCTCTCTCTCTCTCTCTCTCTCTCTCTCTCTCTGTCTCTCTGTCTCTCTGTCTCTCTGTCTCTCTCGCTCTCTGTCTCTCTCGCTCTCTGTCACTGTGTCTCAGCCACTCCAGTGGTGTGTTGGAGAGGTGTGTTGAGTGGTCTGTGTGATTACTGCTGAGGACTGGAAGCCACTGAGATGGGAGAGCTACTGAGGATGTGCTACTTCCTTCCAATACAGGCATACCACACTGACGCTAGCTGCTATCCACAGGCCCCAACATCTTGCTACTCTCATTACATTGGATATTAGCCTATTGTTCCGTTTGTCATCTACCAGGTGTTATAAAGGTCAATGGTATTCGTTTTGATTGGTTGGAAGATGGTCATCATGTGTAACTGGCTAAGCCCTAGTTTAAACACCGCTCCATCGTTTTACCGAACTAAAAAATACGTAACTATCTCGTCGGAAGAGCGGGGCTAGAGTGCCGTCTGAACCCACGCAGTGCGACTCGTCTGACTTTTGACAATAGTTCGGCAGCCAAAAAGTGCTCAGCATATGTGGGAACTCCTTCAAGACTGTTGGAAAAGCATTCCAGGTGAAGCTGGTTGAGAGAATGCCAAGAGTGTGCAAAGCTGTCATCAAGGCAAAGGGTGGCTATTTGAAGAATCTCAAATATAAAATATTTGTTTAACACCTTTTTGGTTACTACATAATTCCATATGTGTTATTTCATAGTTGTGATGTCTTAACTATTATTCTACAATGTAGAAAATAGTAAAAAATAAAGAAAAACCCTTGGAATGAGTAGGTGTGTCCAAACTTTTGACCGGTACTGTATATATATATATATATATATATATATATATATATATATATATATATATATATATTTGATATGATTTTTAGACATTTTAGAAAAAAACAAATATTTACATTTTTACATTTTAGTCATTTAGCAGACGCTCTTATCCAGAGCGACTTACAGTTAGTGAGTGCATACATTTTTCATACATAAATATCACATTTACATAACTATTCAGACCCTTTACTCAGTACTTTGTTGAAGCACCTTTGGCAGATATTACAGCCTCAAGTCTTCTTGGGTATGACGCTACAAGCTTGGCACACCTGTATTTGGGGAGTTTCTCCCATTCTTCTCTGCAGATCGTGGAACAAGCTCCCTCACGACGCCAGGACAGCGGAGTCACTCACCACCTTCCGGAGACACTTGAAACCCCACCTCTTTAAGGAATACCTGGGATCGGATAAAGTAATCCTTCTACCCCCCCTGACCCCACCCCAACAATATTGTAAAGTGGTTGTCCCACTGGCTATCATAAGGTGAATGCACCAATTTATAAGTCGCTCTGGATAAGAGCGTCTGCTAAATGACGAAAATGTAAAATGAAAATGTAAAATGCAATCTCAAGCTCTGTCAGGTTGGATGGGGAGCGTCGCTGCCCAGCTATTTTCAGGTCTCTCCAGAGATGTTCGATTGGGTTCAAGTCTGGGTTCTGGCTTGTCCACTCAAGGACATTCAGAGACTTGTCCCGAAGCCACTCCTGCGTTGTCTTGGCTGTGTGCTTAGGGCTTTGTTCCGTTCATCTTTCCCTCGATCCTGACTAGTCTCCTAGTCCCTGCCGCTGAAAAACATCCCCACAGCATGATGCTGCCACCACCACGCTTCACCATAGGGCTGGTATTGGCCAGCTCTAGGAAGAGTCTTGGTGGTTCTATACTTCTTCCATTTAAGAATGATGGAGGCCACTGTGTTCTTGGGGACCTTCAATGCTGCAGAAATTATTTGGTACCCTTCCCTAGATCTGTGCCTCAACACAATCTTGTCTCGTAGCTAGAGGATCCACCCCTAGAGGATTACTGAATAAGGTGTGGTTTGATGTGCAGTTGCATTTTGGCCGAAGAGGCAACGAAGGAAACTGCAAACTGAAGTCAGACTAATTTGTAATACAAGAGGACGAGAATGATATGAGATACGCGACACTGAGTTTCGATGAAGAAACCAATGACCACAAAAATGCAATGGAAAGAGACAGAGAATCGCCGTGGTTGCATATATGAGGACCCAGGGAATGGGCTCTGCCCCGTGGCATGGCTAGAAAAATATCTCTAAATTACCCAAACATTCATCAGCCTTTTATCTACACCCCAGACGAAAGCTTGCAGATGATGACAACGTGTGGTAGACCATAGAGCCAATGGGACTCAACACCCTTTCATCAATGCTGCCCCGTCTGTGCAAGGTATAACGTTTTGTTCAAATACTGTAACTAGGCTGCTATACAGTATATTAGTAGAATGAACATGAATAGAATCATTGTCATAGAGCGATCTCTCTCTCTCTTTCTCCCTCTCTAGGAGGCTGTCACATCCCATAGGTATACCAACCACTGCATCAGGATGACTACCATCCAGCAGCTCTTCGATACAGGTCTGGAGGCCAGAGAGTGTGAGTGGGCACAGGGCTGAAAGCTCTCTTAGGAGCTTTTGGAAGCCGTCCACGGAAAACAGGAGGAGATGGGGTAACATCCTAACAGCTGGGTGCAACAACAATCAGTTGTTCCTGAGAAATGGCGCCCAGCTGCGCTTGAGACCCCGGTGTTAGACAGCTACTTCACTAATTGCACACCGAACGGAAATCCTTTTCAATGTGTATCATAAATAAATAGCTGTCGATGCTGTGACCATCCGAAAAAACCTGTCATTGTGGTTTCTATGATCTGCTGTATCGATGCCTTTGTTACAATGTTTCTGGTAAATAATACATGAGTTTACTTCATTACTATGAGGTAACTGTCACGATGTCAGTGTATGCGGTAGACTGAAGTCAGGCGCAGGACACAGAACTCAAGGGAAAAACGTATCTTTACTTAATCATGTAAAGTAACAAGAAGCCTCCACGCAGGGAGGAATAAACCTGCTCACTCACGACATCCGCGAACAAACAACAAACACGCACAGAACACAATGGGAGCCACAGGGTTAAATAGGGGCGGAGTAATCACAAGATGGGCAACAGGTGTGAAACAATCTGACACAACAGGTAGAACATAGAAACATATAACATAGATCGGCAGCAGCTAGCACTCCGGTGACGACGAACGCTGAAACCTGCCCGAGCAAGGAGGAGGGGCAGCCTCGGCAGAATCCGTGACAGTACCCCCCCCCTGACGCGCGGCTCCAGCCGTGCGTCAACACCGGCCTCGGGGACGGCCAGGAGGACGCGGTGCGGGGCGAGTGGGATGATTGCGGTGGTAATCCCTCAACATGGATGGATCGAGGATATCCCTCCTAGGAACCCAGCACCGTTCCTCCGGACCGTACCCCTCCCACTCCACGAGATACTGCAGGCCCCCCGCCCGACGCCTCGAATCCAATATGGACCGAACCGAGTACGCCGGTGCCCCCTCGATGTACAGCGGGGGCGGAAGAACCTCCCGTATCTCCGACTCCTGGAGTGGACCAGCTACCACCGGCCTGAGGAGAGACACATGGAACGAGGGGTTAATACGATAATTAGTAGGGAGTTGTAACCTATAACATACCTCGTTCAATCTCCTCAGGACTTTGAATGGCCCCACAAACCGCCGACCCAGCTTCCGACAGGGCAGGCGAAGGGGCAGGACCGGCTGATAACCTAATACACATTGGAACGGAGACAGGTTAGTAGAGGAGTGGCGGATGGAGTTCTGGGCTATCTCTGCCCAGGGGAGGTAAACCAACCACTCCCCCCGCCGGTCCTGGCAATACGACCTCAGAAACCTACCCACCTCCTGGTTGACTCTCTCCACCTGCCCGTTACTCTCGGGGTGAAATCCTGAGGTCAGACTGACCGAGACTCCCAGACGTTCCATGAACGCCCTCCAAACCCTAGAGGTGAACTGGGAACCCCGATCAGACACTATATCCTCAGGCACCCCGTAGTGCCGGAAGACGTGTGTAAATAGGGCCTCAGCTGTTTGTAAGGCCGTAGGGAGACCGGGCAGCGGAATGAGGCGGCAGGACTTAGAAAACCGATCCACAACGACCAGGATCGTGGTGTTCCCTTGTGATGGGGGAAGATCCGTCACGAAGTCCACCGATAGGTGGGACCATGGTCGTTGTGGAACGGGTAGAGGTTGCAATTTCCCTCTGGGCAGGTGTCTAGGAGCCTTACACTGGGCACACACCGAGCAGGAGGAAACATAAACCCTCACGTCCTTAGCTAAGGTGAGCCACCAGTACTTCTCCCTAAGACAGTGCACTGTCCGACCGATACCAGGATGACCAGAGGAGGGTGACGTGTGAGCCCAATAGATCAACCGATCGCGAACATCAAGCGGTACGTACACACGACCCTCTGGACACTGAGGAGGAGTGGGTTCGTTGCGCAACGCCCGCTCGATCTCCACGTCAACCTCCCACACCACCGGTGCCACCAGACACGACGCCGGAAGTATGGGAGTGGGCTCCACGGAACTCCCCTCCGTGTCATACAGTCGGGACAGAGCATCTGCCTTAGCGTTCTGGGAACCTGGCCTGTAAGAAAGAGTGAAAACAAAACGGGTGAGAAACATGGACCACCTTGCCTGGCGAGGGTTTAACCTCCTCGCTGCCCGGATGTACTCCAGATTGCGGTGGTCAGTCAAAATGAGAAAAGGGTGTTTAGCCCCCTCAAGCCAATGTCTCCACGCTTTCAGAGCTTCGACCACAGCCAACAGCTCCCGGTCCCCCACATCATAGTTGCGCTCCGCCGGGCTGAGCTTCTTCGAAAAGAAGGCACAGGGGCGGAGTTTAGGTGGCGTACCCGAGCGCTGAGACAGTACAGCGCCTATTCCAGCCTCGGATGCATCCACCTCAACCGTGAAGGCTAAAGAGGGGTCCGGATGAGCCAGCACTGGAGCCGAGGTAAACAGGTTTTTCAGACGACTAAAAGCCCTGTCCGCCTCTGCTGACCACCGCAGACGCACCGGCCCCCCCTTCAGTAATGAGGTAATGGGAGCTGCCACCTGACCAAAGCCCCGGATAAATCTCCGGTAATAATTAGCAAAACCCAAAAATCGCTGCACCTCCTTTACCGTGGTTGGAGTCGCCCAATTACGCACGGCCGAAATGCGGTCACTCTCCATCCTCACCCCTGACGCGGACATATGGTACCCCAAGAAAGAGATGGACTCCTGGAAGAACAGGCATTTCTCTGCCTTAGCATACAGGTCATGTTCCAACAGTCTTCCAAGCACCTTACGCACCAGGAACACATGCTCGGCCCATGTAGCGGAGTATATAAGGATGTCATCAATATACACCACTACCCCTTGTCCGTGCAGGTCCCTGAAAATGTCATCCACAAATGATTGGAAAACTGAGGGAGCATTCATTAACCCGTATGGCATGACCAGATACTCAAAATGTCCAGAGGTGGTACTAAATGCCGTCTTCCACTCATCTCCCTCACGGATACGCACTAGGTTGTACGCGCTCCTAAGATCCAATTTTGTGAAAAAGCGTGCCCCGTGCAATGATTCCGTCATACTAGCTATCAGAGGTAATGGATAGCTGTACTTGATGGTAATCTGATTTAGGCCATGGTAATCAATGCACGGGCGTAACCCACCATCTTTCTTTTTCACAAAAAAGAAACTTGAGGAAACGGGTGAAGTGGATGGCCGAATGTATCCCTGCCTCAGAGATTCGGTGACATATGTCTCCATAGTCGCCTTCTCCTCCTGAGACAAAGGATACACGTGACTCCGGGGAAGTGCAGCTCCTACCTGGAGATTTATCGCACAATCCCCAGGACGATGGGGTGGTAATTTAGTCGCCCTCTTCTTACTGAAGACGATAGCCAAATCGGCATACTCGGATGGAATGTGCATGGTGGAAACCTGGTTTGGACTTTCCACCGAAGTTGCCCCCAAGGAAACTCCTAAACACCTCCCTGAACACTGACTGGACCATCCCTTGAGAGCCCTCTGTTGCCATGAAATCGTGGGGTCATGAATGGCTAACCAGGAAAGTCCCAACACCACAGGATGCGCAGGAGAATTAATTAGATAGAGACTAATCCTCTCCTCATGACCCCCCTGCATCATCATTAGCAATGGAGCGGTGACCTCCCTGATTATGCCTGACCCTAACGGGCGACTATCTAATGCGTGAACAGGGAAAGGTTTATCAACAGACACTGTGGGAATCCCTAGGCTACGTGCATAATGGCGATCAATAAAATTCCCAGCCGCGCCTGACTCTACTAGCGCCTTATGCTGGGAATGGGGAGAAAAATCTGGAAACATAATGTCGATACACATATTAGCAACAGGGAACTCTGGGTTAGTCGGGTGCCTACTCACCTGAGACGGTCGGCCAGTGCTCTGCCTGCTGCCTCGTCCTCCTGAGAACCCTCCCCTGCACCGACCAGCAGTGTGTCCTCTGCGGCCACACTTGGTGCAGGGGACAGTCTCTCTCCCAGTCTCCCTACCTGCAGCACCTCCGAGCTCCATGGGAGTATGCTCGGAAGTGCTGGGGGATGGAATGGACAGACCCCCATCAGAACGTCCGCGGGCTGCCAACAGGTTATCCAACCGGATGGACATGTCCACCAGTTGGTCCAGGTTGAAATTGGTGTCCCTGCAGGCCAGTTCCCGACGGACGTCCTCCCCTACGCTGCAACGATAGTGGTCGATAAGGGCCCGCTCATTCCATCCCGCGCTGGCTGCTAAAGTCTTAAACTCCAGCGCAAAATCCTGCGCGCTCCTCATCTCCTGTCGTAGGTGGACCAGCCGTTCTCCCGCCGCTCTCCCCTCCGGTGGATGATCGAATACCGCCCGGAAGCGGCGGGTGAAATCCTCGTAGCGGACAGTTCTCGAGTCTATATCTCCCCACTCGGCGTTAGCCCACTCGAGCGCCTTCCCTGATAGACAGGAGATGAGGGCGGACACACTCTCGTATCCCGAGGGCGCCGGGTGAATGGTGGCCAGGTAAAGCTCTACTTGGAGGAGAAATCCCTGGCACCCGTCATATGCCCTCGGGAGCGAGAGCCGAATTCCCCTGGACCCAGGTGGCGAAGTGGTAGCCAGGGTAGCAGGTGGTGGTGTGGTTGGGCATGGTGAAGGGATACCACCTCTCTCAATTCGCTCCATCATCTGGAACACTCGTTCCATCGTAGCACAGAGATTCTGGAGCATCGTCCCTTGACGTTGGACTCGTTCCTCAATCGTCTTGGTAGATCCAGTCGTTCCTGCTGACTCCATAATGGTGCGTGTTTCTGTCACAATGTCAGTGTATGCGGTAGACTGAAGTCAGGCGCAGGACACAGAACTCAAGGGAAAAACGTATCTTTACTTAATCACGTAAAGTAACAAGAAGCCTCCACGCAGGGAGGAATAAACCCACTCACTCACGACATCCGCGAACAAACAACAAACACGCACAGAACACAATGGGAGCCACAGGGTTAAATAGGGGCGGAGTAATCACAAGATGGGCAACAGGTGTGAAACAATCTGACACAACAGGTAGAACATAGAAACATATAACATAGATCGGCAGCAGCTAGTACTCCGGTGACGACGAACGCTGAAACCTGCCCGAGCAAGGAAGAGGGGCAGCCTCGGCAGAATCCGTGACAGTAACCTACACCACATTAGAGGTACCCTATTATTATGCATAGACCTGCACTGTTTTCAGAACCATGGACCGCGTCCCTAGAAACCAATGTTCTGGAACTGTCAACCAGTGCTTGGGCAGTCAATACGAATAGAATTGCACTTGACAACTAGTGTTAGTGAATGAAGTATCACATTTTTCTGAAAAATGTAGGGTTTGGGAATGAATTTAACGTTTTAATGCAGGTAACCTGTTATATAAAAGTGATGATACACTCGAGTCCATGTGTTATGTCATGACGTGGTCATAGCCACGAGGCGAAGCGATCATATTCACTGTTTCAAACATTAACTTCAGCGCTGCATAGGTGTGTGAATCATCTTTCTTTGCCTCTTTTGTGGTTTCTTTAACACAGAAGAGGTCGCTGTTATGCCTGAATTCGACTCCCAAAAACCAACGAGGAAGTCTGCAGTGGTGAGAGTGGTTGTTTGAAACCAATCGGTACGTCAAGAAAAGCTCTCAACTGTGCCAGCCCACTCTGAATTTCTATTCAGTCTGAACTGTGCGTAACATTCTTGAAGATTTTTTATATCATGGTAGAAACTGATAGTCTGCAAAACCTAGTAACTGGGGATGACATTGATACAGCTAATCAGCTGATATTTGTCTTTTTTTTATACTTGTTGTCGTCTTCTTGGCGCTCGAAAAATGGGGAAATTTCTACCAACATTTGTATAAATCAAAAATGTATTGTGCTGAGAAGACCTTGAGACTTTTTTTGATTTCATTAAGTTACCAAAGTTGCATGATGAGAGCCTAAGTCTCAATTGGATAAGCCAATATCAATACAGGAAATACACAATGCCATTTTAGAGCTACCAAAATCAAAGGCACCAGAAAGTGATGGTTATATCTCAGAATTGTATAAGAAGTTTGTAACTATACTTCTGCCAATGCTGCTTAGACTGTATAATATTTTTAGGGATCATGGTATTGTAAATGGAACTACTGCTGAGGCAATTATCACACACATTCCTAAAGTGGGAAAATACCTATCTCAATGCTCTAACCATAGAACAATCGCATTAGTGTTGATTTTAAGACCCTTTCCTATGTCTGTTTGCTAATAATTTAGAAAGTTATTCATTCATTGATTTCAACTGACCACGTTGGTTTCATTTCAAATCGATATAGCTCAGACAATGCAAGGACATGTTATAATGTGGTGCAGAGATGTTTAAGGTACCATCTGCAGCATTATCACTTGATGCTAAAAAAGCATTTGATCAAGTAGAATGGAAATATTTATTCTATACAATGGAAAGATTTGGGTTTGGTCCTTTGTTGTTAAGATGGGTCTCCATTATATACAATAGCCCTAAAGCAGCAGTTATAGCAAATGGTATGATGTCTAATTTCTTTACATTGAAGAGGGGCACAAGGCAGGGATGTCCCTTGCTCTTTGTTTTAGTGTTAGAACCATTAGCAGAAGCCATGATGACAAAGTGATATTGAATGTATTGTGGTGGGAAAGCGTGAGTATAAACTGGCAATGTACGCAGATGACATGTTGTTTGTTAGGAATACCAAAATGTCAATTACGGGGCTACTTAAGTTGGTCAAAGAATATACAGAGATTGCTGGCTTCAGAATAAACTAGAAAAAGTCAGAGGTTACTCCGATAAATGATCCATGTACTGAAGACCAAATTTCAGATGTAAATTTTGTTTGGGCACCAGAAGGTTTAAAATATCTTTGTGTTTTTCTATCATCAAATATTAAGTTCATGGTTGAAGAGAACTTGGAAGCTATTGTGAATTCCTTGAAAGCAGACTTTGTGAGATGGTTCTCCCTCTTTTTAACGTTCCGAGCAAGATTTTAAATAATACAAATTACAGTGGCTCCAACAATCAATTACAAACTAAGAATGTTGCCTCTCAATCTACCGCAATCCTTTTTTAAGAAGATCAATGAAATTATCACTACATTTATATGGAATTCAAAGCAACCCACATCGCCTTAGAGAAACTAATGATGCCAAAATATAAAGGAGGCATGGCACTTCCGGATATTAAAACATATTACATTTAATATGTAACAAGACATAGTATGGCTCTACCCAGCAAAACAACTCCCCTCTTGATTAGCAATTGAAGAAGAAATGTCCCACCCCATGCTTGATAGCATACCGAATACTACCTGAATATCTGAAAGACCATCCAGCAATATCTGCTTCTTGGAACGTTCTTAAATTTGTTGGAAATAAATGTGCAGTCTCCTTATGTACCTCTTTTCAAGCAACCATCTGGAACAATCCACACATATTAATCAATAATAGACCGGTACTGTGGAGAGATTGGCTACAGATGGGAGATTGGACGTAATATATAAAGATGGTGAAATTATGGATCTGAATGAACTGAAGGATAAGACCAGCTCTACCAACCATTTTAGAATAATTTAGATTGTACAGGCAGTCATGTTTGCAGATTACATTTAAACAGTATTTAAATGAATTGGAACGTTTCATAAAGGATGTCCATTCCAAAAAACCACCTGGCATCCAGGGTGTATACATTCTTAAACAAAAAAACAAGGGGAGTACACCCTCCCTTAAGGGAAAAATGGGGTAAACATTTTAAGAATAATATATAAGTATTTGAATGGAAAAAGGTGTGAAAAACAGTTTTAAAATGTGCAGTCTAAAACACAAATGGTTCAGTATAATATATTAAATAGAACTTACTGGACTCCCTATAAAATGTACAAGGTAAAAATGACAACCGACAGCAAATGTTGGAGATGTAAATCAGATGATGCTGGGCATGTACATGTTGGTCAAGAATCCTAAGTTGGAAGCATATTGGAAAATAATATTCTCTCTATTTCAAGGAGCAATAGAAAATAGACTACACACAAATGCAGCCTTTATCTTACTGGGAATTAACCTCCCAGAAAATGCACAATGCTTCCATGCTCAGGACATTTCTAAAAGGGCCATTTTAAGGCATTGGAAAGAGGAGCAGCCACCCTCATTTGCAGAATGGCTCCAACTGTCAATGAACACTATCAAATTTGAGAACTATTGCAAATGGAAATGGAAAATCAAAGCAAAAAAAAATATGGGCCAAAAAAATACAGTCTCCACGCTTTCTGGTCTTTCCGGTCTTACCGTTTTAAGCCGTGTCGCCACAGCTCCATGCTTTCTGGTCTTTCTGGTCTTTCTGGTCTTTCTGGTCTAACCATTTAAAGCCGTGTAGCCACAGCTCCACGTTTTCTGGTTTTTCTGTTCTAACTATTTTAAGCCATGTAGCCACACCTCCGCTTTTTGGTCTAATATAAATTTTGTTACCAAGGCTTTTTATGCACTCTGGTAAAAGGGTCGTTCCTACTTGCTGACACAGTCTCTGAGGTCACTCGGGGCGTGGCTACTGACTGTGCATAGCTTATATGAAAACCTATGATCTCGTTAGAAAACTAAAATCACATTCCTATCTTAACAAAAATACTTTCATCATTTTTTATTTCTAATACACAACGTATTGGATGAAGACTTGACAGATAGAATGTGTATACTTTCCCAATTACAGTACTTTCTTGATACCATCCTTAATGACATCACAAAATAAAAAACAATATGACACGATTATTCTTTAGATCCCCACTGACCATTGCCCACATTCTGATGTTGGAAATATTGATCCAGTGTTCTTTTTGGACGTAAAAAGTATTCTGGAGACAAAGCACATTCCTTTACCAATACTGAAGAGCAAGGGAGAGATTCCCCTCCTGCCTAATTTACGACCGAGTGTTAAGGTGTCAAAACCGGCCCAGCCCCCCCTCCACTCTTCTGTGGGTGAGAGGGTCTGGTTGTTGTTAGCCATTTGCCAAGCTGATCTGAGGCCTTTGATCCTCACCCAGGAGCGTCATGACAATGTGGTGTGTTTTGTTGTTTGGTTAGTGTGATATGTTGTATGTGTTGTAAAGAAATAATTGTTAAAACCTTTAAATAATAAACAAATAAACAAATAAAGCAATAAAAATATATATTTTATTGCTCTGTCTCGCTCTCTTCCTCTCTTTTGCTCTCTCTTTCTCCTTTTCCTCACTTTGCACTTCTTATATCCCCTCCATGTTTGTCTTCCTTTCTGAGTTTAGAAGAAAGACTGTAAAGGTTTAGCTCGATGCATCCGCACTACAGGTCATAGGTCCGTTCCCTTGGTTTCCCTTTTCGTTACAGTGAGTCCCAGTGGCCTTGACTGAAACCTACACTTTTAACCTTCAAAATCATACTTTTATACTTGTGACCTTAACATAAAACATTTAAAGACTGGGAGAGAACGCAAGGCTTCTTCTCCACGAAAGGTCAGACTGACTTAGGGGATTTCTCTGGTCCTCTGGTGCCTCCAGGGGTAGGAAAGGTAGAAAGGTGAAAGAGGATCACTTTATGAAAGCTAGATGAATCATTTTACCTGGTGAATATGTCTAAAATAGCCCTGCTCTGCCTGAAAGGGATAATTCACCCTGAAATTTGTGTGCCTCAGAAGTGGTTGAACTCCCAAGCGTCGCATTTTCCCTCCATTTGCAAGTCTATGGTCTCACGAGACTGCAGTGCCGACGACATCGGAGGCATACAAATGGAGGCAAACATTAAAAGCACAAGCCACTTTATTAGGCTAGTTGTGAACACAGACGTTTGTGTTAAATGCTTGAAATAGACTTGAGGTGCAAAAAGAGGCTTCGGCAGCGTTGATTGACTGAAGTTGTAGGATCATAATTTGATCACTCTTTTGTTGCTGAGAGACAGTGGGAAAGAGAGTTTTGCTGAAATATCAGCAGGCTGGATTTGAACCCATGCTGCAGCGGTATATGTGATCCGGAGGCAGCAGTTTAGACCGCTAGACCAGAACACCCTAGATCACACACACAGTTATATTAAAAGTATTGCACTTTTCATGTAGCCTCATTTTGACCGCCTAACCACCGATCAAGCAACATTATGGACTAAACATTCAAATGCTGTTGCTGCAGGATTTGTTTTCTACAACAATACAGGTCAAATTAAGATCCTACATCTGTATGTAAGATTATGTCTGATGGTATGTCACTGTGTCACTGATTACAGTGTGTCCGTTTATAACTGTAGCTGACACAGGGGAGAGAAACGGACATGCCACACTTTCAGTAGCCCTATAGGCAGTGGTGTAAAGTACTATAGTAAATAATACTTTAAAATCAAATCAAATCAAATTGTATTTGTCACATGCGCCGAATACAACAGGTGTAGACCTTACCGTGAAATGCTTACTTACGAGCCCTTAACCAACAATGCATTTCAAGAAATAGATTTAAGAAAAAATGTAGTAAATAAACTAAAGTAAAAAAGAAAAGAAAAAGTAACACAATAAAATAACAATAACGAGGCCATATACAGGGGGTACCGGTACCGAGTCAATGTGCGGGGTTACAGGTTAGTCGAGGTAATTTGTACATGTAGGTAGGGGTAAAGTGACTATGCATAGATAACTACTTAGGTCGTTTTTTGGGGTATATGTACTTTACTTTACTATTTATATTTTTGACAACTTTTACTTTTCCTTCACTACATTCCTAAAGAAAATGATGTACTTTTTACTCCATACATTTTCCCTGACACCCAAAAGTACTCATTACATTTTGAATGCTTAGCAGGACAGGAAAATGGTCTAATTCACACACTTATCAAGAGAACATCCCTGGTCATCCCTACTGCCTCTGATCTGGCGGACTCTCTAAACACATGCCTCATCAGTAAATGATGTCTGAGTGATGGAGCGTTCCCCTGGCTATCCATAAATAGAAAACAAGAAATGGTGCCATCTGGTTTGCTTAATATAAGGAATTTGAAATGATTTATACTTTTACTTTTGATACTTAAGTATTTTTTAACCAAATACTTTTAGACTTTTACTCAAGTAGGATTTTACTGGGTGACTTTCACTTTTACTTGAGTCATTTTCCATTACTTTTACTGTGACAATTGGGTACTTTTTCCACCACTGCCTATAGCCTTGTTGTGGATGTACAATTGGCAGGTTGGTCAGTTCTGTAGATCACAGTTTACATGATGGGATTATTGTAGCTGCCTGTATCAGGAGACATTCTTCTGGTCTCAATCATCAAACGTGTGTGTTACTGTGTTGTGTAATGATATCCACATCTGCCTTTTTGTTCATTCCATGCATGTTTTTGCCCACTGGGATATGCCTCTGAATTGATAATGCAGTGATGTGTGTAGACTGTGGGTCGGGAAAGGCTGTACTGTATACTAATAGGTTGGGCTGCTGCTACAGCTAATGTCTGTGTGATTATGGATGAGACCTTGCTCTTTGTGATTCTTTCTCTGTCCTCTCCCTCTCACTCTCTCTCATCCCCCTCTCTCTTTTTCTACCATCTGACCTGCCCTCTGTGTCCTGCCTCACGTACAGTACCTTTTAAAAGTATTCATCCCCCTTGGTGTTTTTCCTATTTTGTTGCATTACAACCTGTAATTTAAATGGATTTTTATTTGGATTTCATGTAATGGACATACACAAAATAGTCCAAATTGGTGAAGTGAAATGAAAAACATTACTTGTTTAAAAAAATGTGAAAGAATTAATAATGGAAAAGTGGTGCGTGCATATGTATTCACCCCCTTTGCTATGAAGCCCCTGAATAAGATCTGGTGCAACCAATTACCTTCAGAAGTCACATAATTAGTTAAATAAAGTCCACCTGTGTGCAATCTAAGTGTCACATGATCTGTCACATGATCTCAGTATATATACACCTGTTCTGAAAGGCCCCAGAGTCTGCAACACCACTAAGCAAGGGGCACCACCAAGCAAGCGGCACCATGAATACCAAGGCTCTCCAAACAGGTCAGGGACAAAGTTGTGGAGAAGTACAGATCAGGGTTGGGTTTATAAAAAAATATCAGAAACTTTGAACATCCCACGGAGCACCATTAAATCCATTATTTAAAAAATGGAAAGAATATGGCACCACAACAAACCTGCCAAGAGAGGGCAGGGGGGGGGGGTGAACAGTTATGCACGCTCAAGTTTTCTGTTTTTTTGTCTCATGTCTTGTTTGTTTAACAATAAAAAATATTTTGCATCTTCAAAGTGGTAGGCATGTTGTGTAAATCAAATGTTACAAACCCCCCAAAAATCCATTTTAATTCCAGGTCGTAAGGCAACAAAATAGGAAAAATGCCAAGGGGCGTGAATACTTTTGCAAGCCACTGTACCTACCTCCCTCCCTCTCCCCCTTTTTCACCTTTTTCCTTTTCTGACCTCTCTCTCTACTTTCTCTTCTCGCTCTCTTCTCTTCCCCCCCCTCTCTCTCTCTCACACACGCACGCTCGCTCTCTCTCACAGCTGTAGCCGTAAGATGAGATCACAGACACTGTCAGGCAATGATGTTGTTTACACCAGTGGCCCTGCCATACGGACACATACACAAACCAACTCTTCACCTCTTTATCCATCCCTCTCTCCCTTCCTCCTTTCTTCCACTCTCTCATTTCTATACATTACTCTCTCCCTCCATCCCTTCTCCCACCACTTTTTCAACCTCACCCCTTTCATCCTGTCATCCTCTCACCGTCTTTCTCAGTTGGCAGGGCTGTCAGTATTTTGTATTTATTAGGGATCCCCATTAGCTACTCTTCCTGGGTTCCAGTGTTAATCACAGCTCTCCTTATCTTTCCCTCTATCAACCCCCCCACCCCCCCACCCCCCGCTCTCCCTCTCTCAATCCCTCTCTGTATTGTTGCTTTACACGCTGGATCAGTCTGTTTGAACAGGAAACAGCTCCCTCTCTCCTCTCCGTCTCCTCTTTGTTCCCCCCATTACATTTATCTTCATCCTCCCACTCATCCACTCTTCCATGTCTCTTCTCCCGTCCGCTTAATGTTTCCTCTCTGCAGCGGCTGCCTCGTTTATCTCACTCTCTTTGTCCTCACCAGTTTGGATCCCTCAATTTTCTTCTCTCTTTCTATATGCATCAGATTTATCTCTCTATCCATCTGTCTGTCATTTATCAGGGCTGTCAGATGGGGTTTGGGAAGTAGTTTAACCCTGGCTCCTCCACCTACCAATTGAAACGTTATCAGGGTCTGGAGAGCATCCTCTGCCTGCTTTTCCATTTCAGTAAAGAGGGTGTAGGCTTATTTGTAGCTCAATGGAATATACTTTTTACTAACAGACCTGGATGTTGATCTGTAATATGAAGATATTTGATGGTACTTTATGGGGAAAAAGTTGTAGAAAATACTCAAACTTCCTCTAAAACTTTTAAAAGAATGTATTTCAAAAGCTTCTAATGTATCAAGTCCTGCCTACTTTCTCTGTGAGTCTGTGGCCTGAGCTTTCCTCCTTCCACCCATCCCTCACGGTGTGAGTGTGTTTTCTAAGGGGTTGAAAGGGCCTTACTCTCTTTTTGACCAGAGAGAAAGAGCGAAGGCGGCAGAGTCTCTTTCAATGGATCGATAAACGACAGGGAGCCTACTTCAGGTAGAGGGATGGAGGGAGAGTGGGATGGAGGGAGAGAGAAAGCGGGATAGAGTGACCCTGGCTGTGTCCACAACCTCTCTAACTAACCACTAGGAAAATTGGCCTCTATAGGTTTCTGTTGAATGTTTTGATGTTTGATGCATATAAATATAATGAATAGAACCCTGGTAATTTGACTGGTAAACTCATGGGTACACTCGCAATGGCTGCCTGGTATTGTGATGCAATGATTTCCATGGTAATGTAGAATGTTCACTCAAATCAAATTGTCTTTGTCAAATGGTTCATAAACAACAGGTGTAAACTAACAGTGAAATGCTACAAATGATGCTAACTGATGTGGCTCATGCAATGTATTTTGTGTAATGTCAGTTGAGTTGATTCAACTAATCACACCACAGATTGATTGGTACACTTCCTGACATTAAATTATTATTTGTTTTGCCTTTTGCTGATATATGTAGGACTATCATTCGTCAAAATATGTAAATGGTTGGCGAAAAAGTCCTTAACCAGCGACAAAAACATGCATATAGTAATTATTTGTTGTGTCTCAACTCAATGATCTTCTTAGTAATCCTGTAAACAATGACACTCAGCCTCTCTAAGTCCAACTGCTAAAACAGGTCAACGAGTCACTGGAGACCAGAGATAAGACGAGAGAGAAAGATGATGGAGAGTGAGAGAGAGAGACCGAGACATAGAGACAGACAGCAAGGGATGGGAAAGGAGAGAGACATTTTAAAAGTAGAGAGGGGGGAAGGGGAAGATGTGGAGAGAGAGGGGATGATGAGAGAGAGATGAAGAGAGAAAGAGAGAGATGGAGAGAGAAAGAGAGAGATGGAGAGGCAGACCTAGTTGTGTAGTCGGATGCTGCAGCTCCATGTGCTCAGATTAGAGAGACACTTCTACATAGATTAAAGTATTGTTTGTAAAGAGATCATGCATTGCCATCGTGATCCCTTTCTCCTGTCCTCTCCTCCTCACAGGGCCAGTAAACTCATTACTTTAAAGCACTTATTTGCCCAGACTCATTCCTCTCTTTGTTCCTCTCTTTGTTCCTCTCTCTCTCTCTCTCTCTCTCTCTCTCTCTCTCTCTCTCTCTCTCTCTCTCTCTCTCTCTCTCTCTCTCTCTCTCTCTCTCTCTCTCTCTCTCTCTCTCTCTCTCTCTCTCTCTCTCTCTCACTGTCTTTCCCTCCTCTTACAGCAGCTTTGTCAGACATCCTGTAAAATTCAGTTATTTTCCTGTTCTATTGCTCTGCAGTGTGGGTTAGTCAAGACCACTTTCATCTCACAGATGGATTGGGGCATCAGTGGATGTGACGTTTAAACTGTAGTGCTTTTTTGGGGTTGTTAAATAACTAATTGACTGTTCAATTACTTGAATTCCATTTATTTAAAAAAATGTATGAGCCCAATGCGCTGTTTCTCTAGAAAGAAATCAAATAATTCACGAGAGAAATTAAGTTGTACTTTTCATGAAAAAAATATTCAACCTAGTTCAGCGCAGAATCGCAGAAATGTGGTAATTAACTGCAATGACCATAATCCATTGCGCCAGTTTTTTCCGGTTCGAACACGGGTCAGAGAGGAAGAGGCGAAGTGAGAGGTTTCACTCTTGGCAAAGTCTGTCCAAAATAATCCCAATGCGTTTCTGTTGTTTTATTTTAGATCTAAACTTGTTGCCTGCCTTCCCGCCTTTCGGACAACGACTCCCATTGTTAGGGCGGAGACAGCCTGCCTTCCCGCCATTCGGACAACGACTCCCATTGTTAGGGCGGAGACATGAGCATCTCGTCATTATATACATGTCTCTGGACGGATACACTTTTACGCCTGCTACGTTAGGTTAGATACACACAGACCGCACACAACAACGAGGGACAGAGATAATTCGCGAAAGTATACCTTATCTACTTTGAAGAACTAGTTAAATGATTTCGTCAGACATCTCTGCAGCATACTTAGGCAGGCTAGCTAAATAGGATGACTAAAGACAGTACAGTTGGGGATCACGTAGATAGCTGGCTGGCTGACTGCTACTACCTGAGCAGAGATGAGATTATGACTTTTAAGGAATGAAACATAATAATGTCATCAAATAAAAACAAAGTAAAACACACAACTGAAATATTGTATTATTTCATTGTAATTTCCAATTTTTTTATTGATGTCTACCCAGTGTGGGCCTAACAGAGACAATTACATCTTTTCAATGTTTTGGCAATTGAATGTTCACAATTTTTGCCTTTGGAATTTCCATTAAAAAGCTCTAAAATCATTGTAATGTACTTATTTCATGATGCATTTAACGTTTTAAAAAATGATCGAAATCGAAACCCGTGATTATTTATTAATAATCGAACCGAAACCAAACCAACCTCAAAAAGCACCAATCACTCAGCACTATTAAACTGGCATTTTGTTATCGTCTAAAGGTTTAAACAATAAGAAAAACATCACAAAACAATATGTAAATTCACAATGCAGATATGGTCCTGCGTATGACCGCTAGGGGGCAATGCAGTTCAATCTACCGCAGTCACGACTACCAGAAGGTGTTCACCTTACTGCTGTCCCCCACCCACTCAGCAAAGATGGTAGTTAATGCCGCTTTTAGGTTCGCTGCTCTTTGCCTCCTCCATGTCCTCAGTGGTCAGTAAATGGGACTTCATATCCCACTTCAATGTCATGGCTCGTTGCAGTGATGTATGACAGCGTGTTCATAGACATCCAACAATCTGTTGTTAACACCACTCTGTTGTAAATGCGACGTATGGTTTTTGAGAGCTCGTGCATTGTACTTGTAGAGCAATCATTGTACAATTTCCTCATCCAGGCCGTCACGTTTTTTCGACATGGTATTTTGTAATCTGGTTCTAGAAATGCCATTAGGGCATTGAAGCTGACATCGTCTACCATGGACAATGGCTGCATATCAACTGCAATAATTTCTGTAATAAACTGTGATTTTCTCACTCCGTCCCTTATCGCACTTCTTTGGTGTGAAGAGCCTGTCTAATGTCTGTTGTTGGGGGACTGCGCTGCTGCCAGGGGAAAATGACTGCCCCTTCATATTGAAGCCACGGAAGTTCAAGGCCGACCGCGGTACTGAGGCATTGTTTGCAGAAAACAGGATCCCCCATTATAGTGAATGAAAAAGGCAATCTTCATGGTGAATCGTTGTAAGTATAAAATTGTCTGAAGACAATCATGGTACCAATAATTGCTTTTAATACACCAGATGTACAGTGCATTCGGAAAGTATTCAGACCCCTTGACTTTTTCCACATTTTGTTACAGCCTTATTCTAAAATGGATTAAATAGTTTTCCCCCCTCATCAATCTACACACAAAACCCCATAATGACAAAGCAAAAACTGTTTTTAGAATTTTTTGCTAATGTATTAGACATAAAAACTGAAATATTACATTTGCATAAGTATTCAGACCCTTTACTCAGTACTTTGTTGAAGCACCTTTGGCAGCGATTACAGCCTCGAGTCTTCTTGTTACGCGGAGTGAAACAGGGGAACCCAAGAGCAGACTCAGACGAGGAGACTGGGATGAAGTAACCAAGGTATTTATTGAGACACAGGAGGGAGATGGAGTGCAGGTCAGGGGAAACTGCTGGAAATCAAGTGCGGAGGCTGCGAGGGGGGTTGAGACATGGTGAGCAGGTCCGGAGGGGAGTGGGGAATCCAGGACAGAGTAGCAGGATGACGAGACGTGGGACTGGAAACAGGGACCAGAGTCAGAGCGGGCAGAACTGTAGCGGAGAGGAAAACAGCATCAGGCAAGGAAAACAGGCACAACAGGATAACAGGATCTGAATAGTAACAAACGGCTAGAAGCGTAGACTGACTGAGCAGAGATTACAATCTGGCAGTGTGGAAGTGGCAGGACTGAGTATTTGTAGAGGTCCTGATTATGGAACAGTTTGCAGCTGGTGGGGATCTGCTCTGACTCCAGCACACCTGTCTCCGCCCACACAATCACACACACACAGAGAGAGAGGGAGAGGGAGAGAGTACTGGGGGAGTGGTGGCAGGTCAAGGAGACACAGGATGAGCAGTAGAGGGCGTTGCAGGAGCAGATAAAATCAAATCAAATCAAATTGTATTTGCCACATGCGCCGAATACAACAGGTGTAGACATTACCGTGAAATGCTAACTTACAGCCCTTAACCAACAATGCATTTATTTTTTAATAAAAAAGTCAAATAAAACAACAACAACAAAAAGGTGTTGAGAAAAGAAGAGCAGAAGTAAAATAAAATAACAGTAGGGAGGCTATATACAGGGGGGTACCGGTGCAGGGTCAATGTGCGGGGGCACCGGCTAGTTGAGGTAGTTGAGGTAATATGTACATGTGGGTGTTAAAGTGAAAGTGACTATGCATAAATAATTAACAGAGTAGCAGCAGCGTAAAAAGATGGGGTGCGGGTGGGGGGGCAGTACAAGTAGTCCGGTTAGCCATGATTAGCTGTTCAGGAGTCTTATGGCTTGGGGGTAGAAGCTGTTGAGAAGCCTTTTGGACCTAGACTTGGCGCTCCGGTACCGCTTGCCGTGCGGTAGCAGAGAGAATATTCTATGACTAGGGTGGCTGGAGTCTTTGACAATTTTGAGGGCCTTCCTCTGACACCGCCTGGTATAGAGGTCCTGGATGGCAGGAAGCTTGGCCCCAGTGATGTACTGGGCCCTACACACTACCCTCTGTAGTGCCTTGCGGTCGGAGGCCGAGCAGTTGCCATACCTGGCGGTGATGCAACCAGTCAGGATGCTCTCAATGGTGCAGCTGTATAACTTTTTGAGGATCTGAGGACCCATGCCAAATCTTTTCAGTCTCCTGAGGGGGAGTAGGCTTTGTCGTGCCCTCTTCATGACTGTCTTGGTGTGTTTGGACCATGATAGTTCGTTGGTGATGTGGACACCAAGGAACTTGAAGCTCTTAACCTGTTCCACTACAGCCCCGTCGATGAGAATGGGGGCATGCTCAGTTCTCTTTTTTTTCCTGTAGTCCACAATCATCTCCTTTGTCTTGGTCACGTTGAGGGAGAGGTTGTTGTCCTGGCACCACATGGCCAGGTCTCTAACCTCCTCCCTATAGTCTGTCTCATCGTTGTCGGTGATCAGGCCTGCCACTGTTGTGTCGTCGGCAAACTTAATGATGGTGTTGGAGTCGTGCCTGGCCATGCAGTCATGGGTGAACAGGGAGCACAGGAGGGGACTGAGCACGCACCCCTGAGGGGCCCCCGTGTTGAGGATCAGCGTGGCAGATGTGTTGTTACCTACACTTACA
Organism: Coregonus clupeaformis; assembly: GCF_020615455.1. NCBI lineage: Eukaryota > Metazoa > Chordata > Actinopteri > Salmoniformes > Salmonidae > Coregonus > Coregonus clupeaformis. The sequence continues at coordinate 24,884,352 of NC_059209.1, read as the reverse complement.
GATGTGACACTTCTTGGGTATGACGCTACAAGCTTGGCACACCTGTATTTGGGGAGTTTCTCCCATTCTGCTCTGCAGATCCTCTCAAGCTCTGTCAGGTTGGATGGGGAGCATCGCAGCACAGCTATTTTCAGGTATCTCCAGAGATGTTAGATTGGGTTCAAGTCCGGGCTCTGGCTGGGCCACTCAAGGACATTCAGAGACTTGTCCCGAAGCCACTCCTGCTTTGTCTTGGCTGTGTGCTTAGGGTCATTGTCCTGTTGGAAGGTGAACCTTCGCCCCAGTCTGAGGTCCTGAGCGCTCTGGAGCAGGTTTTCATCAAGGATCTCTCTGTACTTTGCTCCGTTCATCTTTCCCTCGATCGTGACTAATCTCCAAGTCCCTGCCGCTGGAAAACATCCCCACAGCATGATGCTGCCACCACCATGCTTCACCGTAGGGATGGTGCCAGGTTTCCTCCAGACGTGACGCTTGGCATTCAGGCCAAAGAGTTCAATCTTGGTTTCATCAGACCAGAGAATCTTGTTTCTCATGGTCTGAGAGTCTTTAGGTGCCTTTTGGCAAACTCCAAGCGGGCTGTCATGTGCCTTTTACGGAGGAGTGGCTTCCGTCTGGTCTCTCTACCATAAAGGCCTGATTGGTGGAGTGCTGCAGTGATGGTTGTCCTTCTGGAAGGTTCTTCCAACTCTACAGAGGAAATCTTGGAGCTCTGTCAGAGTGACCATCGGGTTCTTGGTCACCTCCCTGACCAAGGCCCTTCTCCCTCAATTGCTCAGTTTGGCCAGGCGGCCAACTCTGTGGTTCCAAACTTCTTCCATTTAAGAATGATGTAGGCCACTGTGTTCTTGGGGACCTTCAATGCTGCAGAAATTTTTTGGTACCCTTCCCCAGATCTGTGCCTCGACACAATCCTGTCTCCAAGCTCTACGGACAATTCCTTCGACCTCATGGCTTGGTTTTTGCTCTGACATGCACTGTCAACTGTGGGACCTTATATAGACAGGTGTGTGCCTTTCCAAATCATGTCCAAAATTGAATTTACCACAGGTGTACTCCAATCAAGTTGTAGAAACATCTCAAGGATGATCAGTGGAAAATGATGCACCTGAGCACAATTTCGAGTCGCATAGCAAAGGGTCTGAATACTTATGTAAATCGGGTATTTTTGTTTTGTATTTGTAATAAATGTGCAACATTTTCAAAAAAACTATTTTGTCATTATGGGGGTATTGTGTGTAGATTGATGAGGAAAAAAATAATTTCATAAATTTTAGAATGAGGCTGTAACGTAACAAAATGTGGAGAAAGTCAAGGGGTCTGAATACTTTCCGAATGCACTGTATGTCCTTGAACCAATTGTTTTAAAGTTGCACACAGAATAAGTTTCTAATGGCAGCCTGCAGTACCCCGGTCGTCCTTCAACTTGAGTTACTCAGTGAGAGTGGGCAGCACTAAACTAGCCTGCAATGTCACTTTCTAGAGTGGCTCAAACTGCGCATGTTATGTCTCCATAAGATGCCATCTTAACCGACTTAATTTGGCTTCAATGCGCTATTGAGTCTTCACTTAGGAATGAATGGTGTCACGTGATCAATTGCTTTGTCCATTCATATATACGGTTTGCTGGCATTGCACCTGTACTGCCACTGTAGCTCAATTTCACCTCGCAAAGTTAGCATTTTACCACCTTCTCATTAAACTTCTTAAAGTATTGCCATACAGGACTTCACTGCTGTTGCTTCCCTCTCTCGCCATTTTTCCAACTGTTAACGACGATCACATGCGGAGCACTTCATATCCGTGGCAAGTAAATTGAATGATGCATATCTCCTCCTACTAACTTTACAGCATTGTTGCATTAAATATTTGTTTAATTTTAATTGTTCCTTTTATGATGATGATCGGGACCTGTTAGTGGTAGTTTTGTGATACTGCACTGTGATTTTATTTTGTGAAGAAGAAAACAAAAACATAATTTTTCAGTTAGGGATTTTTTTCTAAATGTTAAAGATCCCAATTTTTGTTTAAACGTTGACAGCCCTACTCTGGGTACCTCTGCATTCATCTGAGAGGAAGTGAGTTGAGGAGAGGATTAGATTAGATTAGAGAGTTTAATAGTCACGTGTACAGGGTTGCAGGTGTAATTACAGGGTAGGAAGTCCGGGGGGGCTGGAGGGAGACAGAGGGAGCAGGTAGCTGACTGGCTATTCAGCAGCCTGATGGTCTGAGGGTAGAAGCTATTGGCCAGTCTACAGTTTTTACCTGATGCTCCTATACAGCCTGTGTCTGAGTGATGGAAACGGGGAGAACGGACCATAGCTTGGGTGTCTGGGGTCCCTGATGATCTTCTTGGCCTTCCTGCGACACCTGGTGTTGTAGGTGTCCTGGAAGGCAGGCAGTGTGCACCCAATAGTGCGTTTGGCTGAGCGTACCACCCTCTGTAGCTCCTTGTGGTCCACGGCGGTGGAGTTGCGGTATCAGGCTGTGATGCAGCCCGACAGTATGCTCTCGATGGTGCTCCTGTAGAACACTGTGCGGGCCCTCAGGGACAGGCCGAATTTCTTCAGCATCCTGAGGTTGAAGAGTTGCTGTCGTGCCTCCTTCAACACGGTGTCCGTGTGGTTTGACCAGTTCAGCTCTTTGGAGATGTGTACGCCGAGGAACTTTACGTGTTTGATCGTCTCCATGGCGGCCCTGTTGAGGAGGACGCGGGCGTGCCCAGCCTAGTTCCTCCTGAAATCCACAATTAGCTCCTTTGTTTGAGGGAGAAGTTGTTTATCTGGCACGACGCTGTCAGAGTGCCTACCTCCTCTCTGTAGGCCATTGTTGGTAATCAGGCCTACTACTGTCGTGTCATCAGCGAACTTGATGATGGACTTGGAACTGTGCGAGGCCACGCAGTCGTGGTTATACAAGGAGTACAGGAGGATACTGAGGATACACCCTTGTGGGGCCCCCGTATTGAGAATCAGTGTCAAGGAGGGAATGTTGCCTACCTTCACCACCTGGGCTGGCCCGTCAGGAAGTCCAGGACCCAGTTGCATAGGGAGGAGTTCAGTCCCAGGGCCGTGAGCTTTGTGGTGAGCTTAGAGGGCACTATGGTATTGAAGGCCGAGCTGTAGTCGATGAACAGCATCCTCACATGTATTCCTTTTGTCCAGGTGGGTGTGGGCAGTGTGCAGTGCAATAGCGATTGTGTCATCCGTGGATCTCTCAGGGCGGGAGGCGAATTGGAGAGGTTTGAGTGTGTCGGAGAGGGATGAAGGTAATGTGGTCTTTGACTAGCCTCTCGATGCACTTCATGATGACAGAAGTGAGTGCTACTGCTGGTCGGTAGTCATTCAGTTCAGTTACTTTCCCTTTCTTGGGCACGGGGATGATAGTGGACATCTTGAAGCAGGTGGGGCGGCGTTGGTGTCCGCGACGTGGCTGGCTTTCTATTTGTAATCCGTGATCATTAGAAGCCCCTGCCACATACGCCTCGTGTCCGACCTGCTGAATTGCTCCTCCACTTTGTCCCAATACTTGGGTTTTGCCATCTTGATCGATCTGCGTAGGTCGTATTTTTACTGTTTAACCATACTATTGTCCCCGGTCACCTTGCCGTGTTTATAAGCAGCATCTCTCTCCTTCATTGTCCCTAAAAGGCTGCCGTCAATCCACGTTCTTTTTATTTTATTTTTTATTATTATTATTTTTTTTTAAATTAGGGGGTAGATCAGCTTAATATTGCAGATACAGTGGGGGGAAAAAGTATTTAGTCAGCCACCAATTGTGCAAGTTCTCCCACTTAAAAAGATGAGAGAGGCCTGTAATTTTCATCATAGGTACACGTCAACTATGACAGACAAAATTAGAAAAATAAATCCAGAAAATCACATTGTAGGATTTTTAAGGAATTTATTTGCAAATTATGGTGGAAAATAAGTATTTGGTCAATAACAAAAGTTTCTCAATACTTTGTTATATACCCTTTGTTGGCAATGACACAGGTCAAACGTTTATTGTAAGTCTTCACAAGGTTTTCACACACTGTTGCTGGTATTTTGGCCCATTCCTCCATGCAGATCTCCTCTAGAGCAGTGATGTTTTGGGGCTGTCGCTGGGCAACACAGACTTTCAACTCCCTCCAAAGATTTTCTATGGGGTTGAGATCTGGAGACTGGCTAGGCCACTCCAGGACCTGGAAATGCTTCTACGAAGCCACTCCTTCGTTGCCGGGCCGTGTGTTTGGGATCATTGTCATGCTGAAAGACCCAGCCACGTTTCATCTTCAATGCCCTTGCTGATGGAAGGAGGTTTTCACTCAAAATCTCACGATACATGGCCCCATTCATTCTTTCCTTTACACGGATCAGTCGTCCTGGTCCCTTTGCAGAAAAACAGCCCCAAAGCATGATGTTTCCACCCCCATGCTTCACAGTAGGTATGGTGTTCTTTGGATGCAACTCAGCATTCTTTGTCCTCCAAACACGACGAGTTGAGTTTTTACCAAAAAGTTATATTTTGGTTTCATCTGACCATATGACGTTCTCCCAATCCTCTTCTGGATCATCCAAATGCACTCTAGCAAACTTCAGACGGGCCTGGACATGTACTGGCTTAAGCAGGGGGACACGTCTTGCACTGCAGGATTTGAGTCCCTGGCGGCGTAGTGTGGTACTGATGGTAGGCTTTGTTATTTTGGTCCCAGCTCTCTGCAGGTCATTCACTAGGTCCCCCCGTGTGGTTCTGGGATTTTTGCTCACCGTTCTTGTGATCATTTTGACCCCACAGGGTGAGATCTTGCGTGGAGCCCCAGATCGAGGGAGATTATCAGTGGTCTTGTATGTCTTCCATTTCCTAATAATTGCTCCCACAGTTGATTTATTCAAACCAAGCTGCTTACCTATTGCAGATTCAGTCTTCCCAGCCTGGTGCAGGTCTACAATTTTGTTTCTGGTGTCCTTTGACAGCTCTTTGGTCTTGCCCATAGTGGAGTTTGGAGTGTGACTGTTTGAGGTTGTGGACAGGTGTCTTTTATACTGATAACAAGTTCAAACAGGTGCCATTAATACAGGTAACGTGTGGAGGACAGAGGAGCCTCTTAAAGAAGAAGTTACAGGTCTGTGAGAGCCAGAAATCTTGCTTGTTTGTAGGTGACCAAATACTTATTTTCCACCATAATTTGCAAATAAATTCATTAAAAATCCTACAATGTGATTTTCTGGATTTTTTTCTTCTCAATTTGTCTGTCATAGTTGACGTGTACATATGATGAAAATTACAGGCCTCTCTCATTGTCACGATCGTCTGAGGAAGCGGACCAATACGCAGCGCGTTGAGTGAACATGATGACTTTATTTAATCAAAGCAACCACGAAAACAAATAAACGAATGACGATAGTGAAGTCCACAGTGACAAATAACTGTACATGGAACAAAAACCCACAAACACACAGTGAAACCACAACAGTTTAAATATGGCTCCCAATCAGAGATAACGAGCCGACAGCTGACACTCGTTACCTCCGATTGGGAGTCATATGACTAATCACCAAACATAGAAATGAACAACTAGAAACCAAAATAGAAATACACCCAAAAGAAAATGAACAACCCTGGCTCAATAATCAAAGCAGACGGGCGGCTTTGCAGGTTCAGTACAGACGGGCGGCTTTAGCGCCGTTGGGCAGACGGGCAGTTCAAGCGCCGTTGGGCAGACGGGCAGTTCAGGCGCCGTTGGGCAGACGGGCAGTCCAGGCGCCGTTGGGCAGACGGGCAGTTCAGGCGCCGTTGGGCAGACGGGCAGTTCAGGCGCCGTTGGGCAGACGGGCAGTTCAGGCGCCGTTGGGCAGACGGGCAGTTCAGGCGCCGTTGGGCAGACGGCAGACTCTGGCCGTCTGAGGCGCACCTTAGGCCTGGCGCGTAGTGCCGGAACTGGAGGTACCGGGCTGAGGACACGCATCTCAGGGCTAGTGCGGGGAGAAGGAACAGGCCGGACCGGGCTGGCGACGCGCACCGTAGACTTGGTGCGGGTGGCAGGAACAGGCCGGACCGGGCTGGCGACGCGCACCGTCAGTTTGGTGCGAGTGGCAGGAACAGGCCAGGTCGGGCTGGCGACGCGCACCGAGACTTGGTGCGGGTGGCAGGAACAGGCCGGGTCGGGCTGGCGACGCGCACCGTAGACTTGGTGCGGGTGGCAGGAACAGGCCGGACCGGGCTGGCGACGCGCACCGTATCCCTGGTGCGAGTGGCCGGAACAGGCCGGGTCGGGCTGGCGACGCGCACCGTATCCCTGGTGCGAGTGGCCGGAACAGGCCGGGCCGGGCTGTCGACGCACACCGTATCCTTGGTGCGTGGAGCAGGAACAGGCCGGGCAGGGCTGTCGACGCACACCGTATCCTTGGTGCGTGGAGCAGGAACAGGCCGGGCTGGGCTGGCGACGCACACCGTGGGCTTGGTGCGTGGAGCAGGAACAGGCCGGGCAGGGCTGTCGACGCACACCGTATCCTTGGTGCGTGGAGCAGGAACAGGCCGGGCAGGGGCTGTCGACGCACACCGTATCTTGGTGCGTGGAGCAGGAACAGGCCGGGCTGGGCTGGCGACGCACACCGTAGGTTCTGTGCGTGGAGCAGGAACAGGCCGGGCTGGGCTGGCGACGCACACCGTAGGTTCTGTGCGTGGAGCAGGAACAGGCCGGGCTGGGCTGGCGACGCACACCGTGGGCTTGGTGCGTGGAGCAGGAACAGGCCGGGCAGGGCTGTCGACGCACACCGTATCCTTGGTGCGTGGAGCAGGAACAGGCCGGGCAGGGCTGTCGACGCACACCGTATCCCTGGTGCGTGGAGCAGGAACAGGCCAGGCTGGGCTGGCGACGCACACCGTAGGTTCTGTGCGTGGAGCAGGAACAGGCCGGGCTGGGCTGGCGACGCACACCGTGGGCTTGATGCGTGGAGTAGGAACAGGCCGGTCCGTACTGGGAACACACACCACTGGCTTTAACTGGGGATCAGGAACGGGCCGGACCGGACTGGTAACACACATCAGTCTCTCACGCCGTGCCGCAACAACTTCCCTTCCTCTACTCGCCAATGGCTCCCGTAATCCGATAGCCTTCTCTCCACGTCTCCCTGTAGCAGCCTCCTGCTGCCCAGCCGCCCAAGCCATGTGCCCCCCCCAAAAAACTTTTTGGGGTTGCCCCTCGTCCTTCCAACGATGATGGCCCTGCTGACGCCGTTGCTCCTCTCTCGCCAGGGCCTTGATCTTCCCCCAAGGTCCCTTGCCCCCGAGCATGTCCTCCCAGGACCACGATTTGCCCACCTGGGCCATCGCCAGCCTCTCGATCTCCTTACCAGGCGCTTCCTCCCATGTCCAGCTGTCTTGCTCCTGGACACGCTGCTTGGTCCTTCTGGGGTGGGTTTTTCTGTCACGATCGTCTGAGGAAGCGGACCAATACGCAGCGCGTTGAGTGAACATGATGACTTTATTTAATCAAAGCAACCACGAAAACAAATAAACGAATGACGATAGTGAAGTCCACAGTGACAAATAACTGTACATGGAACAAAAACCCACAAACACACAGTGAAACCACAACAGTTTAAATATGGCTCCCAATCAGAGATAACGAGCCGACAGCTGACACTCGTTACCTCCGATTGGGAGTCATATGACTAATCACCAAACATAGAAATGAACAACTAGAAACCAACATAGAAATACACCCAAAAGAAAATGAACAACCCTGGCTCAATAATCAAAGTCCATGGAGCCAGAGTGTCACACTCATCTTTTTAAGTGGGAGAACTTGCACAATTGGTGGCTGACTAAATACTTTTTTCCCCACTGTAGATTGTAACTTCCATCAATGTAATTGCCTGCATCACTTCCAATCACCCTTTTTAAATATATATATATATATACATATATACATACACACATACATACCTACATATACATACATACACATACAAACATACATACATACACATACATATCCTTTAAAAAAAAAAATATTCCCCTTTATTAATTTCCAACCCCACCACCCTTTCCCTAAATGGAGTAAACTAGTGAACAACAATGCTTAGGCCTCTACTTCCAGCTTATACAGTGAGGGAAAAAAGTATTTTATCCCTGCTGATTTTGTACGTTTGCCCACTGACAAAGAAATGATCAGTCTATAATTTTAATGGTAGGTTTATTTGAACAGTGAGAGACAGAATAACAACAAAAAAATCCAGAAAAATGTATGTCAAACATTTTATAAATTGATTTGCATTTTAATGAGGGAAATAAGTATTTGACCCCCTCTCAATCAGAAAGATTTCTGGCTCCCAGGTGTCTTTTATACAGGTAACGAGCTAAGATTAGGAACACACTCTTAAAGGGAGTGCGCCTAATCTCAGCTTGTTACCTGTATAAAAGACACCTGTCCACAGAAGCAATCAATCAATCAGATTCAAAACTCTCCACCATGGCCAAGACCAAAGAGCTCTCCAAGGATGTCAGGGACAAGATTGTAGACCTACACAAGGCTGGAATGGGCTACAAGACCATCGCCAAGCAGCTTGGTGAGAAGGTGACAACAGTTGGTGCGATTATTCGCAAATGGAAGAAACACAAAATAACTGTAAATCTCCCTCGGCCTGGGGCTCCATGCAAGATCTCACCTCGTGGAGTTGCAATGATCATGAGAACGGTGAGGAATCAGCCCAGAACTACATGGGAGGATCTTGTCAATGATCTCAAGGCAGCTGGGACCATAGTCACCAAGAAAACAATTGGTAACACACCACGCCGTGAAGGACTGAAATCCTGCAGCGCCAGCAAGGTCCCCCTGCTCAAGAAAGCACATATACAGGCCCGTCTGAAGCTTGCCAATGAACATCTGAATGATTCAGAGGAGAACTGGGTGAAAGTGTTGTGGTCAGATGAGACCAAAATCGAGCTCTTTGCATCAACTCAACTCGCCGTGTTTGGAGGAGGAGGAATGCTGCCTATGACCCCAAGAACACCATCCCCACCGTCAAACATGGATCTGGAAACATTATGCTTTGGGGGTGTTTTTCTGCTAAGGGGACAACTTCACCGCATCAAAGGGACGATGGACGGGGCCATGTACCGTCAAATCTTGGGTGAGAACCTCCTTCCCTCAGCCAGGGCATTGAAAATGGGTCGTGGATGGGTATTCCAGCATGACAATGACCCAAAACACATGGCCAAGGCAACAAAGGAGTGGCTCAAGAAGAACCACATTAAGGTCCTAGAGTGGCCTAGCCAGTCTCCACACCTTAATCCCATATAAAATCTGTGGAGGGAGCTGAAGGTTTGAGTTGCCAAACGTCAGCCTCGAAACCTTAATGACTTGGAGAAGATCTGCAAAGAGGAGTGGGACAAAATCCCTCCTGAGATGTGTGCAAACCTGGTGGCCAACTACAAGAAACGTCTGACCTCTGTGATTGCCAACAAGGGTTTTGCCACCAAGTACTAAGTCATGTTTTGCAGAGGGGTCAAATATTTATTTCCCTCATTAAAATGCAAATAAATTTATAACATTTTTGACATGTGTTTTTCTGGATTTTGTTGTTGTTATTCTGTCTCTCACTGTTCAAATAAACCAACCATTAAAATTATAGACTGATCATGTCTTTGTCAGTGGGCAAACGTACAAAATCAGCAGGGGATCAAATACTTTTTTCCCTCACTGTACTTACTATATACATTTTATGGCCACAGTCAATTTTTACAATAATTATATTTTGTTAGTTTCTCCTGAACTTCTACTCTCAACCTCTCCGATCATTTTCATGATGTCAATCCGGTTTGCTTCTATATGCCATATCTTTCTAACTGTGCTCTTTCACAAAAGCTCCCAATCTACAACCTATATACTTATTATTGACACAGTATGCTCACATTATTAGTTATCTTGTTATTAGTTGTTGTTAGTTGTTATTAGTCCCATCTTTCAACTCCATTCAACACCACCCATCTATCTCTTAACACCATCCATATAGGATTTCTATTTGCCATATATTTTTCAACTGTACTGTGATGTTTTACAAAAGTTCTGAACCTTTCTATTCTCATTGTTTCTACAGATTGTAAATTGAAAATAAACATTTTTGCTAAAAATATTATTATATTATTGATCGATTGACTATGACTTTTCAGATCACCCAGTAATGCTATCTGCAAGGTTAGCTCCAGGTAAATATTGCAATCCTTTAGCCATTCTTGGACCTGTGTCCAAAAACAAGCTACAAATGGACAGTACCAAAACAAATGATCTAATGATTCTGTCTCTTCGCAGCAAAATCTGCAGAGCTGGGAAGATTGTATCCCCCATATAAATAACATTCTATTGGTAGCAAGAATTTTATATAATAATTTAAATTGAAAGATTCTAAGTTTTGAATCCGGTGTCATTTTGCGTATCAATTCATAAACACTATGCCATGGGATCGGTAAGTCAAAAATCTCTTCCCAACTATTTTGCAATCTATACGGGACGGCTGTCAATCCTTTGGTCCTTAAATGAAACTAGTATACTTTTTTATTTATCACAGTTTTCTTTAACCAATTATGTTCTTTAATGCAAGGCCGACAGACAAGTTCCTTACTTTCTCCCCCTTCCACTTTCCTCATCGATTTTTGCGGTAAGGCTGCAATTATTTGGTTGTAATTTTGGGTAGGGCAGACATTTCCATATGTTTTTGTTACCTGCATGTGCGACATAACTCCACCAGTCCAACCGATGATATCATTTACGAAGATTATACCTTTTGTAAACATTTTTTCAAAAAAAATAGTTTTTTTGTCAATTAGTATATTTGAGTTTATCCACAATATGTGTTGCATCATTTGTTCTGTAGTTTCTGGAGGATTAAATTGAAATTGCAACCAACTTTCTATGGCTTGTTTTAGAAATAGTGATATTTGGGAGATAATTTCCTTTTCAAATAACTGAAAGTGAGAGGTTGTAATCTGAATAAAGGGAAAAAGTCCCTTCTTGAACATTGGGTGAGACAATCTTACTAATTTGCTAGAGAACCAGTTCGGATTTAAGTATAACTTTTGTATGACTGAAGCTTTCAGTGATAGGTTTAATGTTTTAATATTTAATAATTTCTGTCCTCCGAATTCATATTCATTATAAAAATAGGGCCATTTAATTTTGTCTGGCTTGCCGTTCCAAATAAAATGGAATATTTTTTTCTCATATAATTAAAAAAACTGTTCGCTAGGCGTAGGCAAGACCATAAGCAAATAGGTAAATTGGGATAATACTAAAGAGTTAATCAGGGTGATTTTTCCACAAATTGACAGGTATTTACCTTTCCATGGTAGCAAGATCTTATCTATTTTTGCTAACTTTCTATTAAAATTTATTGGAGTGAGATCATTTATTTCCTTTGGGGTATGTATTCCGAGTATATCCACATCACTATCAGACCATTTTATTGGTAAACTACATGGTAATGTAAAAATTGTCTTTTTTGTGATCCAATACATAATATAGTACATTTGTCATAATTTGGTTGTAATCCAGAGAGGTTAGAAAATGTATCTAGATCCTCTATGAGGCTAGGGGGGATTCTAGTTGTGGATTTAAAAGAAAACATGAATCATCAGCATACAATGACACCTTTGTTTTTAAGCCCTGGATTTCTAATCCCTTGATATTATTGTTGGATCTGATTTTAATAGCTAACATCTCGATGGCCATAATAAATAGATATGCCGATAGTGGACAACCTTGTTTCACTCCTCTTGACAGTTTAAAACTTTTGGAGAAATAGCCATTATTTACTATTTTACACCTAGGGTTACTATACATGACTTTAACCCAATTTATAAGAGATTGTCCAAAATTGAAATGCTCCAGGCATTTATATATAAACCCCAGTCATACTTTATCAAATGCCTTTTCGAAGTCTGCTATGAATAGTAGGCCTGGCTTCCCAGATTTTTCATAGTGTTCTATTGTTTCCAGTACTTGCCTTATATTATCTCCAATGTATCGCCCATGTAAAAAACCTGTCTGATTAGAATGAATAATGTCCGACAATACCTTTTTAATTCTATGCACTATACATTTTGCTAGAATTCTTGCATCACAACACTGAAGTGTAAGGGGCCTCCAATTTTTTTAATGGACTGGATCTTTATATTTTCCACTTGTATCCTGTTTCAGTAATAATGAAATCAGACCTTCTTCTTGAGTGTCTGATAATCTACCATTTACTTGGGAGTGGTTAAAACATGCTAATAACGATCCTCTTAGTAAATCAAAAAAGGTTTGGTATACCTCGACAGGTATGCCATCCAACCCTGGAGTTTTCCCGGACTTAAAGTCTTTAATTGCATCCAGAAGTTCCTCCTCTGTATTTTCACCTTCACATGAGTCTTTCTGTATGGCTGTTAATTTTACATTATCAATAGAAAAAAAATCTCTACAATTAGCTTCATATAGAGGAGATGGAGGCGACTGAAACGAAAACATAATCCACGTTTTATGATTCAGGTAAGTTTTGAAAGACACTATCGGTATCACATCATCTATGCATTTTTTTATGAATCCGGTGACTGAGTCGGCGTATTCATTGATATTATCCCCAGAGGCGACCCGGAACATATTCCAGTCCATGTGATCAAAACAGTCTTGAGGCATGGATTTTGATTGGTCGGACCAGCGTTGTACAGACCTGACAACAGGAACTTCCCTATTGTGTCTTTGTTTGTAGGCGGGGAGAAGCAAAATTGAGTTGTGGTCAGATTTGCCAAAAGGAGGAAGGGAGAGCGCCTTATACCCTTGTCGAAAAGGCAGGTAGCAGTGGTCAAGTGTTGAATTTCGGAGTTGGACCGTCAATGTGTTGATAATAATTTGGGAGCACGGTCCTCAAATTACTTTTGTTAAGGTCCCCCGCGACAATGAACGCTGTCTCCAGTTTGTTCAGGATCCAATTAAGCATTTTTGGGGTGTCGGCTTGGGGCGGGTGTACGCAGTGGAGGGGAGCATGAGGAGAAGAGAAGAGAAGAGGGCAGAATATGGATGAGGTGGTCATTAGGACTGTGGCCTAAAGTAAACACATATTCTCTAACTGATCTGTTCGCCCTCTCTCTCCCTCTCTATTTCTCTCTCTCTTTATCCACATTCTTCTACATTCCATTGCCTTCAGTTCCTCTCTCTGTCCTCTTCCCTCTCTCCCACCTCTCCCCCCTCTCCAAGAAACCTAATTAAGGCTGCCGTTAACCTACTCTCTCATAACAATTAAACAACTCCCCAAATCAGAATGTATAATTAAACCAGCCACTCATCTGATACAGTTATTAGAATGGAAGATGTTGTTCTTTTCCCCACAAGACAAAGAGCTGAACAAAGCCCTAAATTAACCAACATCAACCTCTCCAACAGAACAAACCTCTCCAGAGTGAAATGCTGTTATTCAAACACACATACACACACATCATGCACATAAGTAGCACATAACTAGCACATAAGTAGTACATAAGTAGCACATAAGTAGCACATGAGTAGCACATACACACACACTAACAACCTACTCTCAGCTTTCAGAGTAAGAGGCTGTTATGAACAGAATGTATCACTTTGGAGAACCACTCAACTTAATGTGTTATGTTATTTCTACTAATTATTGTCTGTCTGATGACAGAGCAGCTTTCAGATGCTAATCCATTTCTATAGAAAATCACTTTTCGTTGCAAACAAAGAATCATCTCTCTCTTTTTAATTTCAAACAATGTAGTACCACCCCACTCTCTTTTTCACACTCTCTCACACACATTCAATAAAAACATAAATCCCAATAGTCTCAGATATAGTGTAGGGTATATTTGAGACTCCCCTAACCTCCCCTCCCCTCCCTCCGCTCCCCCACACACACACACACACAAACACACACAAACACACAACACTACTGCTAATTGCCTTGTTTTCCATCTGGAGTGTTTGGCAGTGAAAACTGACTCTGTGCTCTCCTCTCCTCCATGCTAGCTTGGCCTCTTCTGCTCTCCTCTCTGTTCTCTGCTGCCTGGACTCTCTTCACACAGAAACCAACAGATGAAGCCTATTCCCTCTAAACGGAGGAGACCAGCACTGTCAGTCCTAACCCACTGGGAAGGGCAAGGGGGGACATGTAGTTCACCACATCCCACAGTCCTAGAGAGAGAGAACGTGGCCAGTCATACAGCTATGTATAGGCTAGCTAGAGACTAGAGACAAGTTTAGAATGTTACTGCCTGTCAACATTCCAGCCATCCATTCATGATGAGGATTTAGATTCTGGTTCTTATTCCAAGTGATTCAGTTAGCTTGAGTTTAGAATTCAGATAATTAGAATGTCAGCATTACCCAGGTGGGGCTACAGTAGCATGGCTACTGTGGAATGATGGGATCTAGGCCTATGTTGTAGCCTTTTTGAAATAAAACTGTAATCTCCCTGCCACAAGCTGTGTCAATGCAGGCCAATGCTGATGATGTGCTGACTGTTATGTATTGGTGATAATATATTACTGTTGTTTAGACATTTAACAGTGTTTTACCAGAATGGTAAGCTGTAACTAGGTTTGCAACATTCCGGGAACAATCAATAAATTCCCTGGTTTTCCAGAAATCCTGGTTGGAGGATTCTGGATTTCCTGCTTATTCCCTCCTGATTCCGGGATTCTTCCAACCGGGATCTGGCGAAAACCATGGAATATATTGAAAGTTCCTGGAATTTGCAACCCTAGCTGCAACCATATCCTATTGGTCTCCGATTGTTCTGTCTACTTGCTTCATGTGGCTCAGGGTCAAGGCACAACAAAGTTTAGGAGCCACTGATAGCCTAGTATAGGTCTAGGCTACTTTAACAGAATTTCCAAGACAGTTGAGGTGTGATATGGATCTGCCCTGGTAGGGAAAGGTAGTCGGTAGGGCAAGCTATGTTTAGAAGTTATATTTCTGGTTAATTGGTCAGATAATTTCCCATTTGAACATGGACGATCAGGCTTCTCTCTTTAGCCAAGCAATTTCCTTATAATGTGTTCTATAAAAGCTGCTACATTAATCACTCAAATGTCACTCAAGAGTCTATAACCAAATCATTGCTTTTGTCGACCAACCCAGGCCGGCAGACGCTGGTCATTGGTGGCAGGCTGGTGTAGAAATGTCTGTCAATTGATTTCAATGTCTGAGGTTCGGTCCTGCTCCATTTCCTCACTTAGCCATGTAGTGTGTGACGTGTGTTGGTGGATACAGAAAGAGAGTGATGGTGTGTATTGGGTGGAGGAGGCAGTTGGTGTGAATGGAAGACATTATGGAGATGAATGCTTAGGTGTTCCTGACTCCTAGATCCCCATCTACTGGCTTCTGGACATTAGCTCCACTCCACTCCCAGCCACAGAGATTGTTTGGCTTGGCAGGTATTTTGTGAGTCCCAAATGGCCACCTATTCCTTATATAGTGCACTACTTTTGACCAACAGTTGCGCACCACTAGCCTAAAAAGCGAATAGGGTGCCATTTGGGACGCAAACTTAGACTTTTCTATTGAACCTTAATGATGCCAGGTACCATTGAGAACAAATTGTGTTATTATACAGTAAAGACCTGGTAAAGAAAAAGTAGGGGTATGTCTAGGATTCAGTGAAAGAGTACCTTCCTTCCTCCCTCAGACTTGGAGTGAATCTCAATAGACTTTAAGTGTCTCCCTCTCCTTGTCTCCCTTCTTTACTTTCCCACGATCTTAAAGAACTGGACAGCTTGAGCATGTGCCCTGCTAGGCTTCTTTCCTGTCGTTTCCACCTAGGCTTTTAAGACCAGTGCCTATTGAAGTTGCAGCCTCTTTTACACTATTGAGATACAGCCCTGCTCCCTTCCCTCAAGAGATGACAGGTCAGTGAGCGTTCAATAGGACTTATTGTAGGCCATTACTATCAGTGCTTTCATTACATTCCAAAATAGGCTAAATGATTCTGCATGTAGGAACACCTAGATATTTTGGATTCCTACTCCAGTTCAATTTCTACTCAGTGATTTATGATGATGAATGATAAAATAAAACTAGAGCAGAGCATTATTTATAGAAATTGAAGAAATCATCTATCAAGATGGCAAATGATTATCAGTGTTGATGAACTCTCTTTTATAAGATTCCAAATATCTGGGCCAAATTAAGTGGTCATGATGTTCAAGTGCATGTACTAGTACATCAGCGCTTCATTGATGCGGTGAAGCTTTCATCTGTTCATCTCCCTAACCCAACTAACTTAAACTTTGACTTAGACTTAATATAACTTTATTTTTTCAAAGGGAACTTCATAAAATTGTAAATGTCTTTTTTGGGGGCAGCTATGAGAAGTGAAAGTGTCTACCTGTAAGGTACGTAAAGGAACTAACTTAAAGGAACTAACATAAGGGAACTAACGTAAGGGAAATAACGTAAATGGAAATAACGTAAAGGGAACTAACGAAAGGGTAGGGAACTAACAAAAGAGCGTCTGCTAAAATAAGGTAAATGTAAATGTATATAAGGGAAGTCAGTCTACGAGGTACATTTATAATACAGAAAAACATTTTGCCATTTGATTTGACCACAGGAAAATAGCCCTATTTGGTAAAGGACCAAGTCCATATAATGGCAAGAACAGCTCAAATAAGCAAAGAGAAACGACAGTCCATCATTACTGTAAGGCATGAAGGTCATCAAGAACTTTGAAAGTTTCTTCAAGTGCAGTCGCAAAAACCATCAAGCGCTATGATGAAACTGGGTCTCATGAGGACCGCGACAGGAATGGAAGACCCAGGGTTACCTCTGCTGCAGAGGATAAGTTCATTAGAGTTACCAGCCTCAGAAATTGCCGCCCAAATAAATGCTTCACAGAGTTCAAGTCACAGACACATCTCAACATCAACTGTTCAGAGGGGACTGTGTGAATCAGGCCTTCGTGGTCGAATTGCTGCTAAGAAACCACTACTAAAGGACACCAATAAGAAGAAGAGACCTGCTTGGGCCAAGAAACACGAGCAATGGACATTAGACCGGTGGAAATGTGTCCTTTGGTCTGGAGTCCAAATTGGAGATTTTTGGTTCCAACCGCCGTGTCTTTGTGAGATGCGGTGTGGGTGAACGGATGATCTCTGCATGTGTAGTTCCCACCGTAAAGCATGGAGGAAGAGGTGTTATGGTGTGGGGGTGCTTTGCTGGTGACACTGTCTGTGATTTATTTAGAATTCAAGGCACGCCACAGCATTCTGCAGTGATACCCCAGGCTGTGTAAGGGCTATTTTACCGAGTGATGGAGTGGTGCATCAGATGACCTGGCCTCCACAATCCCCCGACCTCAAACCAATTGAGATGGTTTGGGATGAGTTGGACGGCAGAGTGAAGGAAAAGCAGCAAACAAGTGCTCAGCATATGTGGGAACTCCTTCAAGACTGTTGAAAAAGCATTCCAGGTGAAGCTGGTTGAGAGAATGCCAAGAGTGTGCAAAGCTGTCATCAAGGCAAAGGGTGGCTATTTGAAGAATCTCAAATATAAAATATATTTTGATTTGTTTAACACTTTTATGGTTACTACATGATTCCATATCTGTTATTTCATAGTTTTGATGTCTTCACTATTATTCTACAATGTAGAAAATTGTAAAAATAAAGAAAAACCCTGGAATGAGTAGGTGAAACACAGCAAACAGACCGAAGTAAAACAAACCAAGAAACTGGCAATGTTTTTAATTGACTGCAGAGTTTATTCCAAAATGTACAAGACTCTGAGGGAGGAAGTTAAGAGGGTGTCAAGCTCTCTAGAAGGCTGGCTGCCTATTAGATGGCCTACTCTCTCCATATCGTATAGCCTGTTTTTCATTCTGTTTCGCTGGAACCAAAAACATGCATGTCTCCTCTCATTATGGTTGTAATCAGAACCTTTGAAACACACACTAAGTGAAGGCACTTAGTCATATACAGTGCATTCGGAAAGTATTCAGACCGCTTCCCTTTTTCCACATTTTGTTACGTTACAGCCTAATTCTAAAATGGATTAAATTATTAATAAATTTTTCTCCCATCCAACCTGACAGCTTGAGAGGATCTGCAGAGAAGAATGGGAGAAACTCCCCAAATGCAGGTGTGCCAAGCTTGTAGCATCATACCCAAGAAGACTCAATGCTGTAATACCTGCCAAAGGTGCTTCAACAAAGTACCGAATAAATGACCAGGGAGGTTTTCCAATGCCTCGCAAAGAAGGGCACCTATTGGTAGATGGTTAAAAATACAAAAATTAGACATTGAATATCCCTTTGAGCATGGTGAAGTTATTAATTACACTTTGGATTGTGTACAATACACCCAGTCACTACAAAGATACAGTTGTCACGTTCGTTTAATGACGGGTCAGACCAAGGCGCAGCGTGATATACGTACATGTTTATTAACTTATAAACACAACAACAAAACAACAACCGAAACAAAACGTGAAGTCCAAGGTAGAACACACAACATACCTTACACAGAACAAGATCCCACAACTACACAGTGCCAATGGGCTGCCTAAGTATGATCCCCAATCAGAGACAACGAGCGACAGCTGCCTCTGATTGGGAACCACACCGGCCAACATAGATCCACACATACTAGATCGACAACATAGAATAAACACAACAAAGAATACACACACCCTGACTCAACATATACGAGTCCCCTGAGTCAGGGCGTGACAACAGTGGTGTAAAGTACTTAAGTAAAAATACTTTAAAGTATTACTTCAGTCGTTTTTGGGGGTATCTGTACTTTACTATCCTAAAGAAAAGAATGTACCTTTTACTCCAGAAATGTTCCCTGACATCCAAAAGTACTCGTTACTTTTTGAATGCTTAACAGGACAGGAAAAAAGTCAAATTCACACACTTATTAAGAGAACATCCCTGGTCATCTCTATTGCCTCTGATCTGGCGGACTCACTAAACACAAATTATTCGTTTGTAAATTATGTGTGCCCCTGGCTATCTGGAAATTGAGAAAAAAAACACGAATATGGTGCCGTCTGGTTTGCTTAATATAAGAAATTTGAAATGATTTATACTTTTACTTTTACAAATGATACTTAAGTATAGTTTAGCAATTACATTTACTTTTGATACTTAAGTATATTTAAAACCAAATACTTTTAGACTTTTACTTAAGTGGTATTTTACTGGGTGGCTTTCACATTTTCAATTAAGGTATATTTTACTCAAGTATGACAATTGGGTACTTTTTCCACCACTGCAAAGATACAGGCATTCTTCCTAACTCGGTTGCCGGGGTGGAAGGAAACCGCTCAGGGATTTCACCAGGAGGCCAATGTGTGACACTCTGGCTCCATGGACTTTATATTTGAGCCAGGGTGTATTTTGATTTGTTGGGGTTTGGTGTTGTATTTCTAGGTTTGCCTTTCTGTTGGTTGTATTTCTAGGTTTGGTCATTGACTCCCAATCGGAGGTAACGAGTGTCAGCTGTCGGCTCGTTATCTCTGATTGGGAGCCATATTTAATCTGTATGTTTTCTTGTTGGGTTTGTGGGTTTTTGTTCCATGTTTCTGTCAGTGTTACAGAGGACTTCACTATCGTCATTTGTTGTTTTTTCGTGGTTGCTTTATTAAATAAAGTTATCATGTTCACTCCACGCGCTGCGTATTGGTCCGCTTCTTCAGACGATCGTGACACAATGGTGACTTTAAAACAATTACAGAGTTTAATGGCAGTGATAGGAGAAAACGGAGGATGGATCAACAACATTGTATTTACTCCACAATACTAACCTAATTGACAGACGCAAAAAAAGGAAGCCTTAACAAAATAAAAATATTCCAAAACATGCATCCTCTTTGCAACAAGGCACTAAAGTAATACTGCAAAATATGTGGCAAAGCATTTCACTTTTTGTCCTGAATACAATGCGTTATGTTTGGGGCAAATCCAATACAAAACATTACTGAGTACCACTCCATATTTTCAAGCATAGTGATGGCTGCATCATGTTATGGGTATGCTTGTAATCGTTAAGGACTAGGGAGTCCAAATCTACACTGGAGTTGCTTACCAAGAAGACAGTAAATGTTCCTGAGTGTCCAAGTTTTGACTGAAGTCTGCTTGAAAATCTATGGCAAGACCTGAAAATGGTTGTCTAGCAATGATCAACAACCAATTTGACAGAGCTTGAAGAATTTTGAAAAGAATAATGGCCAAATGTTGCACAATCCAGGTGTGGAAAGCTGTTAGAGACTTACCCTGAAAGACTCAAAACTGTAATCATTGCCAAAGGTGCGTCTACAAATTTTGACTCAGGGTGTGAATACTTATGTAAATTAGATATTTATGTATTTCATTTTCAATACATTTTCTAACATTTCTGAAAACATGTTTTCACTTTGGCATTATAGGGTATTGTGTGTTGATGGGTGAGATTTTATTTAATTTTTTATCTATTTTGAATTCAGGCTGTAACACAACAAAATGTGGAATAAGTCAAGGGGTATGAATACTTTCTGAAGGTACTGTAGAATAATTTGTAAAAAAAATTGACCTTTATTTAACTAGGCAAGTCAGTTAAGAACAAATTCTTATTTACAATGACAGCCTACACCGGCCGAACTCGGACCAATTGTGCGCCGCCCTATGGGACTCCCAATCACGGCCGGTTGTGATACAGGGTGTCTGTAGTGACGCCTCAAGAACTGCCTTAGACCGCTGCGCCAATCAGGAGCCCCAAAATAAAAGGCAGAGTGGGAGCGATTTTATTATTATTGTACTTAACCTCAACAACACCCCCTCCCATCCATCACTCCATCCCTCTTTCCTACACCCTTCAATCTCTCCATCCTTTTTGATCTGAACCCCCTCACTGCGAAATGGAAACGGTTCTGCTTTTGATGCATCTACTAGAGGTTGACCTAGGGCTGTTGCGGTGAACATATTCCTTCCACACCAGCAGTCTTGCAGCATTGCGTTGCAGAGGCAGTTGCAGTGCTTTCTGTGTGGTGCATACGTTGGATTTATCGAAAGTATGCGTCAAGCTGTATGCGTAAACGGGTTGACAGAAATGGTAGCAGAAGGTGAATGTTGAACTTTTGTTGCACACATATCTAGATGATGCTGCATACTATTTTGCGCAATGACGCAGTTGGTGTGTTCAAAGTGTTATGCACTCTGGACATGCGTTGGTAGTACCCAACTTGCTAACGACCAGCAAGCAATGACGTGTATTCATGAATGCCAAGAGAAGTCTGGCTTCCCCCAACAATATACCATAAAAAAAAAAAAATAGATCATTTATCTAAAGTCTCTCTGTGTTTCATAATTTTCCTTCAATTCGCAAGAGGTTGAATGTATTTCACCTGAGAAAGCATCCGAGCGAGTAAAACAGCGCCCCTCTGTCTCTGTATGTGTAGCCCATCTATCTGATGCTGTCTGGTCAAAAATAGCATGATATTGTTGCCGCCCATAGCACTGAATGCATGGGAAGCCAGCGAGCATTTGGTATCCCTCTGTAAAATAATTTATAAAATAATATCCAATCTGCATTGAGCTAAACTGAAGAAAACAAGTGTCAAGGGAAGCCAGTTTGGATTTGGCTTCACACCAATCACATCACATCAAAAACCAAACGTCATTGACAGAAAAAACTTGAATTGTTCCATCTAACTGTGTTGTTGTCCTCTGGTGGCTAGCTAGCTAGCTAAAATTGGCCCTTTCCTAAATTAGCCATGGATGGAGATAGGGATTTGGACTTGTGGTTTTACTTAATTCTCTGTACTGGCCAATGATTATAACGGCGACTCTGATCCAACCATAAACTCATACATTGTGCCCCTTGCCTGAGAGGATGGAAATTCAATATATAGCTAGATGTAGTAGGCTAATGTTAACTAGCTGGCTCATCGTTGCCCATGAAAGGAAGTTAGGCTAGCGAGCAAGCATTTTAGCCAGGTAGCCTAGGACAACCAAAACTAAAAGCGTGTACTGTATGACAGGGTCATAAACCGTTTCGGCAACATGAAAGACAGGAGGATGGCATTGGCGTTTCTACAAGTAACCTTTTTTTTTCTACACACACACACACACAGAGAGAGAGAGAGAGAGAGAAATCAGTACCATGGATAGCCAGATGATATTTAGTTCACGTTGATTGGACTAAATTGATTTTTGGAATCTTTTAGTTGTCACTGTACTAGATTAAGCATAGGTGATTTGATGATGTTGAAGTTGAAATGGTGCTGGAATAGTGGAGGCAGCTCCTGTTTTCTTTGCGACTTGTGTTAACTCTCCGGTGTTCTAAATCAATAGTTGTTTGGTAGTCCCAAAATGTCGGAAACATTAACTTGATTGACCATGCTGTTGGTCATGTAACTGTTAGTCACATGCAATATGCTTTGTGGACTTCACCGGACAGATGTTGGTCTCTGGTTTTGTGATGAAACAAAGGTGTGGTTGAATTTATTCTGCCACTGTGTCATCTTATTGTCACGGCCTTAGGCCTATATATCACGGTGGCAAGGTATATGAACTAACAGGTTATAGAGCAAACAACGCAATTATCACAACGCATAGGTTGTAATATGGCTTTTTTTTCTAGCTTGGCTTCCCAAGTGATTTTACCCATGCACCGCTACTGCCATCAGGTCGCTAATGGCCTGGTACTCAGTGCTCTATTGTCCTTCTAACCACTCTGACATCAATGCAAATGCAATCGAAAAATCACAAACACATCATCAAAACAGTATCGTGCTTTTAAAACTCACTTTTAGGCAAAACAAATTTCACCCTACTGTGATGATGAATTTGAAGAAAGAAGTTCAACAACAGGTTGAAACTGAGTGGAAAACATGGTCGTTGTGGATGTTGTTTCAAAGCCAAACAAAATTATATGGACAGTGCTTTCTAAAGTGATGATTAATTCAAAGCATTTAAGACGTTGCATGTAGAACACTCATATGCATATTAGAGCTTATGCATACCATTAACTTACACTAAGTGTACAAAACATTAAGAACACCTTCCTAATATTGAGTTGTACCCCCTCTTTTACCCTCAGAACAGCCTCAATTCCTCGGGGCATGGACTCTACAAGGCGTCCAAAGCGTTCCACAGAGATGCTGGCCAATGTTGACTCCAATGCTTCCCACAGTTGTGTCAAATTGGTTGGCTGTCCTTTGGATGATGGACCATTCTTGATACAGATGGGAAAACTGTTGAGCGTGAAAAACCTAGCGGTGTTGCAGTTCTTGACACAAACCAGTGCGCCTGGCACCTACTACCATACCCCATTCAAAGGCACTTGTCTTGCCCATTCACCCTCTGAATGGCACACATACACAATCCATGTCTCAATTGTCTCAAAACTTTAAAATCCTCCTTTAAACGGTCTCTTCCCCTTCATCTACACTGATTGAAGTGGATTTAAAAAGTGACATGAATAAGGGATCATAGCTTTCACCTGGATTCACCTGGTCAGTCGATGTCATGGTGTTCTTAATGTTTTTGCTGTGAAAAAGTATTTGCCCCCTTTCTAATTTTCTCTACTTTTGCATATTTGTGATACTGAATGTTATCAGATCTTCAACCAAAACCTAATTTTAGATAAAGGGGACATAAGTGAACAAATAACACAACAATTACATATTTATTTCATTTATTTCATAAACAAAGTTATGCAACACCCAATTCCCCTGTGTGAAAAAGTAATTGCCCCCTTACACTCAATAACTGGTTGTGCCACCTTTAGCTGCAATGACTCCAACCAAATGCTTCCTATAGTTGTTGATCAGTCTCTCACGTCGCTGTGGAGGAATTTTGGCCCACTCTTCCATGCAGAACTGCTTTAACTCAGTGACGTGTGGGTTTTCAAGCATGAACTGCTCATTTCAAGTCCTGCCACAACATCTCAATTGGGATTAGGTCTGGACTTTGACTAGGCCATTCCAAAACTTCCAATTTGTTGCTTTTTTTATCATTATGTAGCCTAATAGCCTACTGCATATTATGCACGGCAGAAAAACATGGAAAGAAACATATATTTATACGTAATTGGTATATCCTATACTCCAGAATTAAACAAATTCTAGCAATCACCTTTGAGTGTGGACTGTATTATTATGCATACTGGATGGACTGGTTAGCGTATGCTATGCTCCAAACTTTCTATCCATGAGTCTGAGAGAGAATGTATAGGCCTAGGCCAGTGGTCATCAAGATCACTTTCGCAGTCAAAAAGCAACCCGAGATCTACCGCTCATAATAAAAAATAACAAAACATGACTTAAAAAATGTAACATTAACCTAATAAAAACCATTTTGTACGAATGAGTTTTGTTCAGTAGGCTTAATACATTATCACAACATATTATTTATATGCCTGGCCTGACAATATTGTTGTTCTCTGACTATATTATATTTCAAAACTCTAGCTTTGATAACAAAATAGAACAGTTGGATGGTGGGAGAATCGCGTTTTATGTTTTGTAATAGTGTTGAATAAAAACAGTGTTGACAATGCTGAATAAAAATGTAAAAATAAACAGCAGCTCTTTGCAGTATTCTTTGACAGTCTCTCTCTGGTCATGGTTTTATAAAAGTTATGAAATCTCACGTAGGCTAGTATAAAACTTTGCTGTGACTGGGGTCATGGAAGCTATAGGCACAGTAATTGGAGCTATCCGATTGGCCAGCGCAGTAGGCACACTCGCCAATAGCCTATCGTCGCGTCATGCAGCCCATATACAGTGGGGCAAAAAAGTATTTAGTCAGCCACCAATTGTGCAAGTTCTCCCACTTAAAAAGATGAGAGAGGCCTGTAATTTTCATCATAGGTACACGTCAACTATGACAGACAAATTGAGAAAAGAAAATCCAGAAAATCACATTGTAGGATTTTTAATGAATTTATTTGCAAATTATGGTGGAAAATAAGTATTTGGTCACCTACAAACAAGCAAGATTTCTGGCTCTCACAGACCTGTAACTTCTTCTTTAAGAGGCTCCTCTGTCCTCCACTCGTTACCTGTATTAATGGCACCTGTTTGAACTTGTTATCAGTATAAAGACACCTGTCCACAACCTCAAACAGTCACACTCCAAACTCCACTATGGCCAATACCAAAGAGCTGTCAAAGGACACCAGAAACAAAAGTGTAGACCTGCACCAGGCTGGGAAGACTGAATCTGCAATAGGTAAGCAGCTTGGTTTGAAGAAATCAACTGTGGGAGCAATTATTAGGAAATGGAAGACATACAAGACCACTGATAATCTCCCTCGATCTGGGGCTCCACGCAAGATCTCACCCCGTGGGGTCAAAATGATCACAAGAACGGTGAGCAAAAATCCCAGAACCACACGGGGGGGACCTAGTGAATGACCTGCAGAGAGCTGGGACCAAAGTACAAAGCCTACCATCAGTAACACACTACGCCGCCAGGGACTCAAATCCTGCAGTGCTAGACGTGTCCCCTGCTTAAGCCAGTACATGTCCAGGCCCGTCTGAAGTTTGCTAGAGTGCATCCAGAAGAGGATTGGGAGAATGTCATATGGTCAGATGAAACCAAATATAACTTTTTTGGTAAAAACTCAACTCGTTGTGTTTGGAGGACAAAGAATGCTGAGTTGCATCCAAAGAACACCATACCTACTGTGAAGCATGGGAGTGAAAACATCATACTTTGGGGCTGTTTTTCTGCAAAGGGACCAGGACGACTGATCCGTGTAAAGGAAAGAATGAATGGGGCCATGTATCGTGAGATTTTGAGTGAAAACCTCCTTCCATCAGCAAGGGCATTGAAGATGAAACGTGGCTGGGTCTTTCAGCATGACAATGATCCCAAACACACCGCCCGGGCAACGAAGGAGTGGCTTCGTAAGAAGCATTTCAAGGTCCTGGAGTCTCCAGATCTCAACCCCATAGAAAATCTTTGGAGGGAGTTGAAAGTCCGTGTTGCCCAGCGACAGCCCCAAAACATCACTGCTCTAGAGGAGATCTGCATGGAGGAATGGGCCAAAATACCAGCAACAGTGTGTGAAAACCTTGTGAAGACTTACAAAAAACGTTTGACCTGTGTCATTGCCAACAAAGGGTATATAACAAAGTATTGAGAAACTTTTGTTATTGACCAAATACTTATTTTCCACCATAATTTGCAAATAAATTCATTAAAAATCCTACAATGTGATTTTCTGGATTTTTTTCCCTCATTTTGTCTGTCATAGTTGACGTGTACCTATGATGAAAATTACAGGCCTCTCTCATCTTTTTAAGTGGGAGAACTTGCACAATTGGTGGCTGACTAAATACTTTTTTTCCCCACTGTATGTTTTTATTTCTAAGACATTATAAGGTTTGTATCATTCACAACTAAATTTGCCAAATAACTCTAAATCTATTATATAGGACCTGTTTCAAATGATCACTTTTACGCTCAACATAGCCACTTCATATGCGCACTCGCTCCAGAATGGGAAAGAATATCTGTTCTATTTTATTCAGCTAAGTTCAATTATATTAAGTAAAATAAAATCATATAATATAAAATAACAGCACAGGACTTAAATGCATATCTTGTCAGCTAAATGAACTAGCCTAGGGCACACATAGCCAGATAACATACAGTAGGCCGACTCATATTCTGTTCTTCTGAAATACATTTTCTTCATATCAGTGTTTCTTTAGACCTACCGTGGAAAAAAATTGATTTATTGTGATGGTGTATATTAAATGGTTTATAAGACTTTTTTAAGTGTAGATGTTCCAAAGACGTGCATTAGCGGCTTGTATGCATGGAGGCCTGGAGATGCTAAACATGTATATGTCAATTAACGGTCAATTACCATGAGACCGGCAGTCATTTGCATGAATAACTGGCTGACAAAATTTCATGAGTGCTACAGCCCTAGGTTGACCTCATCTCAGCTCAGCACTGTATTCCAATAAAAGCAATAAAAGACAAATGTATGTTATTTACTCTGGGTGGACAGCTCCGTTGCCTCACTCCCATTCCATTCATTTTGAGGCCCAAGCTGACCCTTCCTACGCCAATGACTGGATCACTTAATGAAAGGTTTGATGACAACAATAAATAATCAACTTTATATTTGTTAGGCCCTTTCATACACCATTAACACCCCCAAAGTGCTTCACATTATGGAATTGTTTTTGTTTTGTTGTGTACAGTGCTTTGTCTTTCTTTCTCCTTGTCTGTAGCACTGAGTGTTCTTGTGTTGCAGGAATAATTTAGTGTTTTAATTGTGCTAGAGGGGCGATATGGGAGTAGTGAATAGAGTCTGGTTTATTTCATTTGCTTTTTCTCTGTATGCTGGCTTACAGAATATCAATTATTAATGTAATGGAAATTAACATCAAACACACACCGTAAAACCTTTACTGTTTTTTTTATGGCAACTTACAGGCAGCCAGTTGCCTGTAAGTTACCGTAAAATAATGTACAGTATGTTACCGTACTTTACGGTATCCAATACTGTTACTGACATCTTTTTTACCGTTGTTTTTATGGTAACTTACTGTAATGAATACTCAGGGAGAAAAAGGTGTAGATTCACGCACAGAGCACGGCAGGTGTTTATTACGCCTTCGCAGAAGGCAGGAATCGTGGTCACAGGCAGGCAATGGTCATACACAGGTAGGCAAACAGGCAGGTGAAACAAAACTAGGACTGAAGGCTAAAACTGGTTCTCACAAACGAGCTAGGAAAAGGCTTAGTAGAGTCAAAACGAACAATACCTCACAAGGCACAAACAGAAAGAACTGAACTAAATACGGAGCTGATGAGACCAGGTGAGTAACTAACACAGGTGAAATCAATGAACAAAAATGAAAGAGAGGGCTACGTTCAAGAACACAAAGAAACAGGGCTACGTTCAAGAACACAAGGTGAACTGAGAAAATAAATACAGAACCTTACAGTACACCCCCCTCCCCCAAGGGAGGCTCCTGATGACCCAACAGCACCGGAGGGTGGAGTGGGCGGGCGGGGGAGCAGAGGCGGCTGCCTACCTTGGGGGCGAGGTCCGACAGGCTGGTTCGACAAGGTTGTGGACTGACCCGATGTTCTGCATCAAGGTTGATGTCCAGTGGGTCTGTTCGGGGGTCGACCCCGAGGTCGGGGAGCGGGATGATCCGGACGGTTACGGTGGAATGCCTGAATCATCTCTGGGTCGAGGATGTCCTGGTCGGTGACCCAGGACCGGTCTTCAGGCCCATAACCTTCCCAGTCCACTAGATAGTGGATGCGACCTCTCAGGCGTTTGGAATCAAGGATGGCCTGAATGGCGTAGGCAGGTTCCCCTCCAACGTCCAACGGTGGGGGCGCACTGCGAGTTGAGACTGGAGGATGAAGAGGACTCTAGGTGACCAGTTTTAACAGAGACACAAATTACATAAATGTAAGGACGAGGAGATTTTATACAGACGGGGTAACTGGAGGCGGTACGTGACAGGGTTGATGCGATGGGTTATCTTGAAGGAACCAATGAAGCGAGGACAGAACTTTTTGCAGGGGAGGCAGAGCCAGATGTCTCTGGTAGAGAGCCACACATGCTGTCCGGGGTGAAAGAGTGGCGTAGGTCGGCGGCGTCTGTCGGCAAAGCATTTCTGGGTATTAAAGGCTTCCTACAGATGCCGGTGAGCGGTCTCCCCTACCCGCTCACTATGCCGAAACCAGTCGTCGACAGCTGGGACAGTACCAGGCTCCGCCTCCCAGGGAAACATGGGGGGTTGGTAACCAAGGACACACTGAAACGGAGTAAGGCAGAGGGATGAATGCATGAGTGAATTCTGAGCGTATTCGGCCCAGGCCACATACCGACTCCAGTCGTGTGGCAAGGCAGAACATTGTTGGCGGAGGTAGATCCCTAGTTCTTGGTTCAGGCATTCCGTCTGCCCGTTGGTCTGGGGATGGTACCCGGAGGAGGCTGAGGGTGACCCCCAGTCGGTCACAGAAGGCTCGCCACACCCGGGAGACAAACTGGGGCCCGCGGTCAGAGACGATGTCCTCCGGAATCCCATACAGACGGAACACCTGTTGGAACATACACTCAGCCAATTCTATGGCGTTAGGTAAATGAGGAAGAGGAACCAGACGACACATTTTTGAAAAACGGTCTACTATGACAAGGATGGTGGTGTTACGAGAGGATTCAGGAAGGTCTGTGATTAAGTCAACAGTTATGTGGGACCAGGGTCTGTGAGGGATTGGCAAAGGTTGAAGCTTACCGGAAGGGAGATGACGAGGGCTTTTGGTTTGGGCGCAGACTGGACAGGAAAGTACGTATCCCTGACGTCAGATGCCAGTGAGGACCACCAGAACTTACGGGCTAGAAGTTTGGTGGTTCGTGAAATGCACGGATGTCCTGACCCCAAGGACGTGTGACACCATTGCGTCAGTTGGGGTCTAACAGCTGCTGGTACTTAACTCTTCCCAGCTGGTGTCTCAGGAGGAGCCGGGTCTGAGGTTAGGGCTTCTTGTATGGCAGAGTGAACCTCCCACTGTACTGGTCCCATAATGCAAGAGGAAGGAAGAATGGGTGTAGGGTCTGAGTTACTGGTCGGAAGGTCAAACTGGCAGGAGAGAGCATCAGCTTTTACGTTTTTCTTTCCAGGGATGTAAGTAACATGAAAATGGAAGCGTGTGAAGAAGAGAGCATAGCGGGCTTGTCTGGAGTTTAACCTCTTGGCCCCTCTGATATATTCCAGATTACAATGATCTGTTAGGACGAGAAAGGGATGTTGTGCGCCCTCCAACCAGTGGCGCCACTCCTCGAGGGCAAGCTTGATGGCAAGGAGTTCTCTGTTCCCCACATCGTAATTCCTCTCAGCGGGGGATATCTTCCTGGAGAAGAAGGCACAAGGATGTGATTTTGGAGGTTTTCCCACCCGCTGCGAGAGTATGGCTCCTACTCCTACTTCAGCGGCATCCACCTCCAGGGTGAAAGGAAGGGTCGGATCAGGTTGGCGGAGGATAGGAGCTGAGGTGAAGAGGCGTTTCAAGGTGTTGAAAGCAGTCAGTGCAGTATCAGTCCATTGAAGGGTCTGTGTCTTTTGGCTGGTAAGGGCATTGAGGGGAGCGGCAGTAGAACTGAAGTTCCGAATGAACCAGCGATAGAAGTTGGAGAACCCAATGAAGCGTTGGAGTTGCTTAACGGTGGTGGGTTTGGGCCAGTTACTGACGGCAGTGACTTTGTTCTCATCCATGCTGACCCATCTAGGTGTCAGTACGAAAGCGAGGAAGTTTACTGAGGTTACATGGAAGATGCTCTTTTCAGTCTTCACATAAAGGTTATGGTCAAGGAGCCGTTGAAGAACCCTTTGTACATCCTATATGTATTCCTTCAGGGAGTGGGAGTAAATCAGGATGTCATCAATGTAGACGATGAGAAAGCGGTTGATCATATCCTGGAAAACCTTGTTCATAAAGGATTGGAAGACAGCGGGGGCGTTAGTAAGGCCGTAGGGCATGACCAGGTATTCGTAGTGCCCTCGTGCAGTGATAAAGGCCGTCTTCCATTCGTCGCCTTCACGTATACGGACAAGGTTATAAGCACTACTGCAATGAGAGTTCCATGAGTTGAATGGTTTCAGTGTGGAACACTCCAATCTGGAGGGTAACACTCTGTGTCAGGTGCATAATGAAGCCTGTGCCCAATGGCTGCCCATCCAAGATGTTAATCCTTAAGGGAGGGGTGACAGGTGTAAGATCAATGTCAAGCTCTTGTACTAGCTGGTGATCGATAAAACTACCTGCTGCTCTCGAATCTATCAAGCTCTCTACGTACTTCAAATCAAAATCAAAAAAATCAAATCAAATGTTATTGGCCACATGCGCCGAATACAACAGGTGTAGACATTACAGTGAAATGCTTACTTACAGTCCTTAACCAACAATGCATTTTTTTTTGTGAAAAAAGTAAAATAAAACAACAACAAAAAAGAGTTGAGAAAAAAAGAGCAGAAGTAAAAAAAAATAACAGTAGGGAGGATATATATACAGGGGGGTACCGGTGCAGAGTCAATGTGCGGGGGCACTGGCTAGTTGAGGTAGTTGAGGTAATATGTACATGTGGGTAGAGTTAAAGTGACTATGTATGAATCATTTACAGAGTAGCAGCAGCGTAAAAAGATGGGGTGGGGGTGGGGGGGCAGTGCAAATAGTCCAGGTAGCCATGATTAGCTGTTCAGGAGTCTTATGGCTTGGGGGTAGAAGCTGTTGAGAAGTCTTTTGGACCTAGACTTGGCACTCCAGTACCGCTTGCCGTGCGGTAGCAGAGAGAACACTCTATGACTAGGGTGGCTGGAGTCTTTGACAATTTTGCGGGCCTTCCTCTGACACAGCCTGGTATAGAGGTCCTGGATGGCAGGAAGCTTGGCCCCAGTGATGTACTGGGCCGTACGCACTACCCTCTGTAGTGCCTTGCGGTCGGAGGCCGAGCAGTTGCCATACCAGGCGGTGATGCAACCAGTCAGGATGCTCTCAATGGTGCAGCTGTAGAGTTCTTTGAGGATCTGAGGACCCATGCCAAATCTTTTCAGTCTCCTGAGGGGGAATAGGCTTTGTCGTGCCCTCTTCACGACTGTCTTGGTGTGTTTGGACCATAATAGTTTGTTGGTGATGTGGACACCAAGGAACTTGAAGCTCTCAACCTGTTCCACTACAGCCACGTCGATGAGAATGGGGGCGTGCTCAGTTCTCTTTTTTTTCCTGTAGTCCACAATCATCTCCTTTGTCTTGGTCACATTGAGGGAGAGGTTGTTATCCTGGCACCACACGGCCAGGTCTCTGACCTCCTCCCTATAGGCTGTCTCATCATTGTCGGTGATCAGGCATACCACTGTTGTGTCGTCTGCAAACTTAATGATGGTGTTGGAGTCGTGCCTGGCCATGCAGTCATGGGTGAACAGGGAGTATAGGAGGGGACTGAGCACGCACCCCTGAGGGGCCCCCGTGTTGAGGATCAGTGTGGCAGATGTGTTGTTACCTACCCTTACCACCTGGGGGCGGCCCGTCAGGAAGTCCAGGATCCAGTTGCAGAGGGAGGTGTTTAGTCCCAGGATCCTTAGCTTAGTGATGAGCTTTGAGGGCACTATGGTGTTGAATACTGAGCTGTAGTCAATGAATAGCATTCTCACGTAGGTGTTCCTCTTGTCCAGGTGGGAAAGGGCAGTGTGGAGTGCAATAGAGATTGCATCATCTGTGGATCTGTTGGGGCGGTATGCAAATTGGAGTGGGTCTAGGGTTTCTGGGATAATGGTGTTGATGTGAGCCATGACAAGCCATTCAAAGCACTTCATGGCTACAGACATCAGTGCTACGGGTTGGTAGTCATTTAGGCAGGTTATCTTAGTGTCCTTGGGCACGGGGACTATGGTGGTCTGCTTGAAACATGTTGGTATTACAGACTCAGTCAGGGACATGTTGAAAATGTCAGTGAAGACACTTGCCAGTTGGTCAGCACATACTCGGAGTACACGTCCTGGTAATCCGTCTGGCCCTGCGGCCTTGTGAATGTTGACCTGCTTAAAAGTCTTACTCACATTGGCTACGGAGAGCGT
This sequence comes from Coregonus clupeaformis, assembly GCF_020615455.1. Taxonomy (NCBI): domain Eukaryota; kingdom Metazoa; phylum Chordata; class Actinopteri; order Salmoniformes; family Salmonidae; genus Coregonus; species Coregonus clupeaformis. Next base: position 24,851,783 of record NC_059209.1, on the reverse strand, counting down.
GATCACATAGTCATCCGGAACAGCTGGTGCTCTCATGCATGCTTCAGTGTCCTTTTTTTTTTTTTTTTAGGGGGTAGATCAGCTTTAATATTGCAGATAGATTGTAACTTCCATCAATGTAATTGTCTGCATCACTTCCATTCCCCCATATGTTTTTTTCTCTCGCTTACATACATATATACATACATACATACATATCCTTTAAAAATATATATATTTCCCTTTATTACTTTCCAACCCCACCATCCCCTCCCTAATTGGAGTAAACTAGTGAACAACAATGCTTAGGCCTCTACTTCATGCTTATACATACTATATACATCTTATGGACACAGTCACTAATTATATTTTGTTTGTTTTTACTCCTGAACTTCCTCCGATCATTTTCATGATGTCCATCTGGTATGCTTCTATATGCCATATCTTTCTAACTGTGCTCTTACACAAAAGCTCACAATATATAACCAATATACTTATCATGGACACAGCATGTCTTACACTAGTTATCTTGTTGTTATTAGTTGTTGTTATTAGTCCCATCCTTCAGCTCCATTCAACACCTCCCATCTATCGCTTAACACCATCCATATTGGATTTCTATTTGCCATATATTTTTCAACTGTACTGTGATGTTTTACAAAAGTTCTGAACCTTTCTATTCTCATTGTTTCTACAGTTTGTGAATTGAAAATAATAACTTTGCTAAAAGTATTATTATTTTATTTATCGATTGACTATGATTTTTCAGATCACCCAGTAATGCTATCTGCAGGGTCAGCTCCATGCAAATATTGCAATCCTTCAGCCATTCCTGGAACTGTGTCCAGAAACAAGCTACAAATGGACAGTACCAAAACAAATGATCTAATGATTCTGTCTCTTCACAGCCAAATCTGCAGAGCTGGGAAGATTGTATCCCCCATACAAATAACATTCTATTGGTAGCAAGAATTTTATATAATAATTTAAATTGAAAAATTATACGTTTTGAATCCGGTGTCATTTTGCGTATCAGTTCATAAACACTATGCCATGGAATCGGTACGTCAAAAATCTCTTCCCAACTATTTTGCAATCTATATGGGACAGCTGTCAATCTTTTGGTCCTTAAATGAAACTGGTAAACTTTTTTATTTATCACAATTTTCTTTAACCAATTATGTTCTTTAATGCAAGGCCGACAGACAAGTTCCTTACTTTTTCCTCCTTCCACTTTCCTCTTCCATTTTTGCGGTAATGCTGCAATTATTTGGTTGTAATTTTGGGTAGAGCAGACATTTCCATATGTTTTTGTTAGCTGCATGTGTGACATAACTCCACCATTCCTACCGATAATATAATTTACGAAGATTATACCTTTTGTAAACATTTTCTCAAAAAAGAACAGTTTTTTATCAAGTACTACATTTGAGTTTAACCACAATATGTGTTGCAATATTTGTTCTGTCATTTCTGGAGAATTAAATTGAAATTGCAACCAACTTTCTATGGCTTGTTTTAGAAATAGTGATATTTGGGAGATTATTTCCTTTTCAAATACCTGAAAGTGAGGGGTTGTAATCTGAATAAAGGGAAAAAGTCGCTTCTTGAACATTGGGTGAGACAATCTTACTAGTTTGCTAGAGAACCAGTTCGGATTTAAGTATAATTTTTGTATGACTGAAGCTTTTAGTGATAGGTCTAATGCTTTAATATTTCATAATTTCTGTCCTCCTGATTCATATTCATTATATAAATAGGCCAGTTTAATTTTGTCTGGCTTGCCGTTCCAAATACAATTGAATATTTTTTTCTCATATAATTTAAAAAACTGTTCGCTAGGCATAGGCAAGACCATAAGCAAATAGGTAAACTGGGAAAATACTAAAGAGTTAGAGTGGTCCTCTGTAGCTCAATTGGTAGAGAATGGTGCTTGTAACGCTAGGGTAGTGGGTTCAATCCCCGGGACCACCCATACGAAAAATGTATGCACACATGACTGTAAATTGCTTTGGATAAAAGCATCTACTAAATGGCATATTATTATTAATCAGTGTGATTTTTCCACAAATTGACAGGTATTTACTTTTCCATGGTAGCAAGATCTTATCTAATTTTTTAAACTTTCTATTACAATTTTTTGGAGTGAGATCATTTATTTCATTTGGGATATGTATTCCGAGTATATCCAAAACCATCAGACCATTTTATTGGTAAACTACATGGTAATGTAAAAATTGTATTTTTTAGTGATCCAATACATAATATAGTACATTTATCATAATTTGGTTGTAATCCAGAGAGGTTAGAAAATGTATCTAGATCCTCTATGAGGCTGTGGAGGGATTCAAGTTGTGGATTTAAAAGAAAACATGAATAATCAGCGTACAATGACACCTTTGTTTTTAAGCCCTGGATTTCTAATCCCTTGATATTATTGTTGGATCTGATTTTAATAGCTAACATCTCGATGGCCATAATAAATAGATATGCCGATAGTGGACAACCTTGTTTCACTCCTCTTGACAGTTTAAAACTTTCTGAGAAATAGCCATTATTTACTATTTTACACCTAGGGTTACTATACATGATTTTAACCCAATTTATAAGAGATTGTCCAAAATTGAAATGCTCCAGGCATTTATATATAAACCCCAGTCGTACTTTACCAAATGCCTTTTCAAAGTCTGCTATGAATAGTAGGCCTGGCTTCCCAGATTTTTCATAGTGTTCTATTGTTTCCAGTACTTGCCTTATATTATCTCCAATGTATCGCTAATGTAAAAAACCTGTCTGATTAGAATGAATCATATCCGACAATACCTTTTTAATTCTATGTGTACATTTTGTTAGAATTTTTGCATCACAACACTGAAGTGTAAGGGGCCGCCAATTTTTTAAATGGACTGGATCTTTATATTTTCCACTTGTATCCTGTTTCAGTAATAATGAAATCAGGCCTTCTTCTTGAGTGTCTGATAATCTACCATTTACATAGGAGTGGTTAAAACATGCTAATAACGGTCCTCTGAGTATATCAAAAAAATGTTGGTCGCCCAGGTGGGTGTCCAGGATAGGGGCCGAGCGCGCGCCTGCATCCCACACCTGCCGCAAGGGGGAAAGGACGCCAGGGAGAACACAGGACCAACCACAACAACCGTCCGCCAAAACAACAATTGCCTGCCAAAAATGCAATGTTCTAATTAGTTGTATTTGAAGATGTATTATTATGCTTGTTATCTTTTCTTGTTATATCGTCTTATCCTTTAATAAAATACTATACATGTTCTTTAATATTACAATCCCTATCATGGCTAGTATTGGGTGTTCCATTATTCAACTCCTCTATTAGAACTTTCAGAATAGCCATGGAGTAATCTTTGTGTCTCGGAACATTTGGTTGTCAATATAAAGTTTACCGACAAAGAGTGCAACACGTTTCCCTTTTAATCTATTTTCCTTGAAGATTGGATAAAGAACTTTGCGCCTTTCTGCAATCTACCTCGGAAACTGATCATTCATGCCTATTTTCGTGCCAGCAAGTCTTTTACCTAGGCTTTTAACCATTGCTTTACACTTAAAAAAAGCAAATTTGGCAACGATTGGACGCTCGTATTTCTGTCGTCTTTGTCCGAAATGGTGTACACGTTCGAGTTGGATTTTATCGACAGCCTCGAGTGGAATCTGTAGCGCTGTAAGAAGGAAGTCCTTCACAATATTCTCAGTTACTTCTCCCTCTTTTTCCTGAATACCCGTAAGTACTAGATTTTCTCTCATTGATCTAGTTTGGATGTCTAGTAAGGCTTCTCTCAGAAGGTTGTTCTCCTTTTTAAGTTCCCTAACGTCCGTTTCCATCTTAGTGACTGTCACTTTTAATTTTTTGGTTTCTTTCTCCATTATCGCAGCTTTTTCGTCACTCATTTCAAGACTAGCTTTCAACTCCTTTACATCCTTACTGACCAACTCTAGTATGCCCAGTTTGTCATTTATCGACTTCAACTGGTCGCTTTCCACACTTACCAGACCCAGTGGTGAAAAGCATAAATCATCTGTATCAGTCGACGAGTCGCGTTTTCTCTTGGGGATTGATTCTCCTCGTTTATCTTCCGACATGTTTGGGTGTTGTAGTGTCTGAAGGTCTATGATTTTGCTGACATTTGCAAATGGTGTAATAGATGAACTTTACTTTGCTTTGCTGAAACATCTGGAAAGCATTACTTCATAGGCTTCTTGGAATAGAGGACATTTGGAGATATGTGGAGGCCAGGGATTGGTCTATCTAAAACCACCCATCTTATGTTACATAGGATAAATACCATGTTTGAACAAAGGACGAAGAAATAACATATCAGAGATTGGGTCCGGTTATTCTCCAGATATCTGCAGATGTCTGTAAATTGACGCTGAACTCTTTTGATACAATAAACCTTTATAATCAAAGTACAGCGTCAGCGGATTTCTTATCATCACAGCATAATCAGCATCGTTGTCTCGGACACTACAGAATGGCGACGAGGATTTGGGACGTGTTGCGTCTTTTCTCGGCGTTCCATTCATGAGCTACGAAGTGACTCCCGCTCAAGACGCCGGCAGATAAGGTGAGATTTCTCACAGCTTTGGGCGCTGGTCGGTTCGTGTGCTTGTGTGTGTGTGTGTGCGTTGAGGAGATGTACCGTCAAAGGACTTGTGTGTGCGCTTTGCTGTTATTTGCTGTGTGATGAGAATCCGTTCAAAATTTCTACATTTGTTTGCGTTGGGAACAACGCAAACGGGGGAGTGTCTATAGGAATTCTTAACACTGGGCACACGGATATTTGGCTTGAATAAAATTAAAAGGAGTGTCCAGGAATAGCATGAAGGAATAAGACAAGGAAATAAGGAAAAAGTACACTTTTAGGACGTCGCTGATTTAAGGAAGCCCTCAAACGAGGCGATCATTAAGATGGGCCATAAATCCTAGGAGAGTCACTAGGTTGACTTTCGGGTCAGTTCTGGGAACTGTGAGTTTGTGGAAGATACGTTCAATTGCACGTTACCTCTCGGAATATAGTTGATGAAGTATATGTCCGATGTAGCCTCTCATTGAATATCTGCAACTCAAGGTAGCAGAAATGTTGGAAGGAATATAAAGGAAAAAAGGAGCGACGTAAGCATGCTTTAGAGTATTGTATGAACGGATGCATTCTTGTTTGAATATGTGTGTGTGTGTGTGAGACAAAGAGAGCCTATGCGTGTGTGCACATGGGGAGGTCTCTGCTGTGTTCCAGCTGTGTGTCGACTAAGGCTATGACAACAGGGGTTTTAGTTTTTTGTAAGGAAATATGTTAGTTAAGGTTAAAACCTTATGAGTCTCCATTAGAGAGAACTTGTAATACTTGTTAAAAAACTATGAGCCCCTGGGAGGACGATTATTTGTAATGGATAAGAAAATAACTATACATCTGCAGATTAGAATAAGTGAAGATAAGAAACTTCGAAGTAGGATTTGTGTTCTATGTTCTGTGTTGGTTTGTTTCTGTTGTTTAGCTTGGAGAGAGCTGCTTGGGAGAGCTCCTTTCACTCTGAAATCGCATTGGTGAATGAACTACGCATGCGTGGGATTTTATGAGTTTAGAGTTACGTAGAGCAAATATGCCACTCCCCTGCCTGCACTGAGTTGCTGGGAGACGCAGACTCAGAGCAGACAGAGAGGGAGGGGGAGACTTACACACGAATGGAGTGTTCTGTTTGTTAAATCGGCTGTTGCTTAACTATGAAACTATTTGATTGAGATCTATTGAATTTATAAATGAGAAGATATGTTGACGGATTAAAAAAATAAATAATAATAATTAAATAAATAAAATAAAATGTTATTGCGCTATTTATAATATTCCTGAGTTAAGCTGTTTGCTTATTTCTTAGCTTGAATGTGAACATAGGTATGTCTAAAAGGGTATTGTATGGTTGAAATAACCCAGTGAGTGCATAAAATACTAAATTCTTGTCTGTTCCTTTTGTTCTTCTGTCACGTGAGAGACGAGAAGGAGGAGACAGAGAGAGAGAGGAGGTGCTGACAAGTGCGTCACGCGACAGTGTGTGCTGCGACGGATCCAGTCCAATTAAGGCCAGTACTGTTCTATCCACAAAACCTACTTTCCCTTACAGGATATAATAGATACATTGTGTATGCATAGAATATTTCATGTTGTGACCATTTCACAGGAACTTGGCAACAGACTGATGAATTGATGTAATTGAGAATTGCACATTAGGGTTTTTGTGAATGAGTTGTTTTGATTAGAGTTGTGTTGGAAATCCAGCACTGACATTATTCTGTAAAATTAAGGTAATTGGGTGATTATTAAGCAATTGGTTTGTTGCTGGATTACAGGTCTTTCTTTTTTGGATTGCTCTGAAGTTGACTACTTTCCTTTACTTTTCCTAATCGGATGTGGTAAGATTGCCACTAATCAGTAATTTGGTAAAATAAAATAAATGGATATATTGATTAATTAATTGATTAATTAATTAATTAATTAATAATAATAAAAAATTTACTAAAAAAATTTTAAAAAAATAAAAAATAAGATAAAAATATATATAAGGAGGGAAACATACAAAAGAGCCGTTACAATGGGGAAAAAGGACATCAAAACTACAAAAGTAATTACTCCTGTTAATGTAGTACAAAATAGTAATCCTCTAGTTAATGGTATTGCAAGGTTATCTGGAAAATTGAATAAACGTTGGCCTGACATTGAACAACCATGGCCAGTGGAAGGGACTCTTAACCCAGACGTCATCAAGATAATGCAAGTGCTTGTATCCACGTATAAGGCAGATCAAAAGAAGGGGAAAAAAGGGGAACAACGTAAAGAAAAGAGACAAAGAGAGCTGGGTGTTCTTAAGCTGTTTGAAAATGAAGGACAAAAACTGATAAAAGATACAAAAGATAAAAGAGACAGAGGTATAGAGAAAATGGCAAAAGAGGTGAAGGTAACAGAAAAACTAATGGCAGAAGTCAATACACCTTTCTCACATATGGATTCAGCAAAAAGACCCCCACCTTACGAGGAAGAAGTAGAGTTTAAGGACGTTTATCCTCAGCTTCCAGTGATCATTCAGGAGGGTGATTATTGCATCAGAGATGAAGATGAACGAATAATAGAGAGAGGACAAGCAGAAACGACCATAAAGATTAATCCAAACTCCAAAAGTAAGAAGAAAACGAGATGTCTGGAAACTAAGGGTGGAGTGAGGTTCAGGAGGATGGAACTTGAAGATGATGATGATGATGATGATCAGAGTGATTCAGAAGAGATCATGGGTGGATATGACCCTGTGATCAGACAGAGGTTGGCCAGAGCGGAAAGAAGGGGTGATGGAAGTTGGAAGAAGAAGAATACAAGAGATTCGAGTTCTGATGAAAATGAAGATGGAGACAGTGATGAAGATTTTGAGATTAAAGGTGCTTCATATTCAAGAGGATTTTATCCTACAATGACTAGCACAGAAGAAATAGAAAAAGATATAGATCGATGCATATCATGCCTGGATAAGGCCATTAATTTAGAAGAAGTAAGAGAACTGGAAGAACAACTCAAGAAGCTGAAGATACAGAAGAAAAAACTGCTGAAAAAGGATCCCAAGAATTGGAGAAGAAGTATACATTGAGGCCAAGATAAGGGAGCACAAGTAAGAAGATGATGCCAGTGATAATTTGAGGACAGAACCTGGAGTATAAGCCTTTGCAGAATACCGATATGTCAGATATACTTGAGAAGCTGCCTACTCTTCAAGATGGAGTATATCCTTGGATTTCAAAATTGGAAGAAATTACGGTGGGAACACAGTCTGCCATAGGAGACATTAAGAGACTTTTGGCTAATCTCCTTGGGATTCCAGGTATGTAAGAAATTTTTCAGAGAGCTGGACTTCATCGATATGTGGGGACTGCGGTGAATGATCCTGAATTGTTAGCTGCAAGTAGAAATCGGCTGTGGAGAGCTCTGAAAGATACGTTTCCAACAAATGTGCATCCTGACAACATTCTGATTGACCCACTAGGACAACAAGAAAATCCGAGAGCCTATGTGTCAAGAGTTCATCAAGTGTGGAGAAATATTACCGGAAATGATCCAGATATGAGTCAAATTGAGCAGTCAATTTTGAGAGCTAAACTACAGATGGGACTGCCCTCACCAGTAAGGAGCAAACTGGCAGAGGTGGTTGGACTTGGAAGCATGACAAAAGGTGTCTATACAGATCATATAGCCCATCAAGTGGATGGGGAAAAAAGGAACACAACCAGGAACACAACCAGAAAGAACAGGACCAAGAAACTCTCAGAAAACTCAATCAAATACAACTGGTGGAGAATAAGAAGGAGAAGAAACAAGCTTTGGTTATGCAGAATCAGTGTGCACCAAATCAACAATCACTGCCACAGCTTCAACCGAACCAGTTCCAACCGCAATTGTACCAGCCACCAATAGCGGTACCAGTTGTTTCATATCCACAGCCAGTTTCTGGACAGAGACAGAATTGGAGAGGAAGAGGACGAGAAGGCTTAGGAAGAGGAAGATTTAAGCCATACTTCCAGCAATCTTCAGAAGTGTGTTATAATTGTGGACAGGTTGGTCACTTTGCCCGTGAGTGTAATGGGCCAGGAGGAAACACCAGAGGGCATTTCAGAGGAAGATACAGGGGCCAGTCAAGATCATCTGTAGGACCGGTGAACCCTTATAGGGGCCCGGAGCAAGGATTCTAGAGGTGCCCAGAAGATCCGAAAGGGGGGTGTCAGCTGGTAGCATCAGGACCGGAAAAAGATCCAACAATTGAGGTGAAAGTAAACAAACGACCATTGGAAGTGATGGTGGATAGCGGAGCTGCTTTTACCTGTGTTCGGCCTGAAGATGCTACACATCTCCCTATGTCCAATCAACTAATTAGGACAATCGGATTTGAGGGAGTGAAACAGCTGATTCCTCTTACAGAACCAATTGAGCTCTGCTATGAAAATCAGAAAATTACAATACCCATACTGGTATCAGAACATACACCTATCGCATTGTTGGGAAGAGATGCATTGTGTAAATTGAACTGTACAATAAAATGTACACCAGACGGCTGTCTGGTAGAAGTGCCAAAGGAAAAGGTTTACCAATTGTTGATGACGACAGAGATGGATTCTTCTTCAGTATTCTGGATTGGAAATCTCAGTGAAGATTTTTTGAAGCAGGCTAAGATATGGGAGAAATTAATTGTGGCAAACATGCCAGATGTGAGGCTTCCGGAATATCCATTTCATTGTATGCTCAAGTATTTCAAGAATGCTGCCCAATCGGACTCAGAGGAATGGTTGAGTCATCAACCAAAGAAAGTTCAACTCAGCTCATGTTGCATAATTTTAGGACCACAAGGAGATGCTATGAAGATAAACACAGACGATTATCTGGATAAAGAATTTGAGATTGAGACGAGTGTGCCACATGTGACCTTGTTGGTTTCTGAAGGCTATGAGCAGAAGAAAATAGGAGAAATGATGACAGAAGCAGAGAAAGCTGTTTTCGTACCGATGAAAGAGAATTTGGCGATTTGGAGGAGTGAAGATCAGCGATTTCTCAAAATCATGATTTCGGCTCAAGGACAAGGAGAGCCACAAGCTGTACGGATGACACATGAATCTATTTGTAGTGCGAAGATGGATTCAGACCCTATGAAAGAGGAGATGTTGCAACAAGTTCCAGAATGTTTGTGGTCTCAACACAGTACCGATATTGGACTTGTGAAATCAGCCCAACCGGTGAAATTTGAACTTCGACCAGGAGCCAGACCTCCTTGGAAGAATCAGTATCCATTGAAAGATGAAGCAATCCAAGGGATCGAATCACAAATTGAAGAACTTTCGAAAGCAGGTGTTTTAAGGACAACAAAAAATCCTCAGAGTAACACACCTTTGTTACCTGTGAAAAAACCAGATGAAACTTATCGTGTGGTTCATGATTTGAGAGCGGTGAATGAGGTAGTGACTGACTTTCCAGCGGAAGTGCCAGACCCGCATACCTTGTTAGCCCAAATTCCTCCTGATGCGACACATTTTACGGTGTTAGACTTATGTGGTGCATTTTTTAGTGTTCCACTTAGTGTAGAAAGTCAGGGTTTATTTGGGTTCACATATAAGGGACAGTTCTATGAGTACAGTCGTTTGCCACAGGGGTACAGGCATAGCCCCCACATTTTCAATAAAGTACTGAAGGATGATTTGGTAGGGATATATCAGATATTGCAAAACACTGTCATTCAGTACATAGATGATATAATTATCTGCTCACAGAATAAGGAAACATGTCATAGAGACTCAATTAAATCTTCTGAACTTTGGAAAATATACATTGACTATGCCTAGGCTCAGAGACTATCATAGGCTCTTAGAGCAGGAAGATGTCACCCTAGTGAGGTGTGATACGGTGAATCCAGCCGAGAATTTGCCAACTTCAGAGGATGGTGAGCCACATGATTGTGTCCAAGAAGCAGAGAAATACTCGAGGCTTAGATCAGATTTGCAAGCCTTTCCATTACGTGAGGCAGACCTGGAGTATTGGACTGATGGGTCTTGTTATGGAGGGCGAGGGAGAGCTTTGTATGCGTATCTGTGTGTGGAGTAAAGGCGGTCTAGAGTTATTTTTCCTCTGGTTGCACATTAAACATGCTGGTAGAAATTAGGTAGAACGGATGTAAGTTTCCCTGCATTAAAGTCCCCGGCCACTAGGAGCGCTGCCTCTGGATTACATTTACATTTACGTCATTTAGCAGACGCTCTTATCCAGAGCGACTTACAAATTGGTGCATTCACCTTATAGCCAGTGGGATAACCACTTTACAATATGTTTTTTTTTATTTATTTTTTTTATTCTTTGGGGTGGGGTAAGGGGGGGATAGAAGGATTACTTTATCCTATCCCAGGTATTCCTTAAAGAGGTGGGGTTTCAAGTGTCTCCGGAAGGTGGTGAGTGACTCCGCTGTCCTGGCGTCGTGAGGGAGCTTGTTCCACCATTGGGGTGCCGGATCAGCGAAAAGTTTTGAATGGGCTGAGCGGGAACTGTGCTTCCGCAGAGGTAGGGGGGCCAGCAGGCCAGAGGTGGATGAACGCAATGCCCTCGTTTGGGTGTAGGGACTGATCAGAGCCTGAAGGTACGGAGGTGCCGTTCCCCTCACAGCTCCGTAGGCAAGCACCATGGTCTTGTAGCAGATGCAAGCTTCAACTGGAAGCCAGTGGAGTGTGCGGAGGAGCGGGGTGACGTGAGAGAACTTGGGAAGGTTGAACACCAGACGGGCTGCGGCATTCTGGATGAGTTGTAGGGGTTTAATGGCACAGGCAGGGAGCCCAGCCAACAGCGAGTTGCAGTAATCCAGACGGGAGATGACAAGTGCCTGGATTAGGACCTGTGCCGCTTCCTGTGTAAGGCAGGGTCGTACTCTCCGAATGTTGTAGAGCATGACCCTACAGGTTCGGGTCACCGCCTTGATGTTAGCGGAGAATGACAGGGTGTTGTCCAGGGTCACGCCAAGGCTCTTTGCACTCTGGGAGGAGGACACAACGGAGTTGTCAACCGTGATGGCGAGATCATGGAACGGGCAGTCCTTCCCCGGGAGGAAGAGCAGCTCCGTCTTGCCGAGGTTCAGCTTGAGGTGGTGATCCGTCATCCACACTGATATGTCTGCCAGACATGCAGAGATGCGATTCGCCACCTGGTTATCAGAAGGGGGAAAGGAGAAGATTAGTTAGGATGTTAGGATGAAACAGTCAGAGGTCACCAAGTGCAACATAGCTTCAGCGTGTAAATCAGCTAGAAAGATGTGTCGGCATCGAGTAATTGTCTCTGGCCCCCTCCCAGTTAGGGGGAGTGACGAGCTCTACAGCAGAGTCTCAGCACTCAATCGCTGGTTGAAAACTGTTTTCTGCCCCTCCCAAAAGATAGAATTTGTAGATAATTGGCCCTCTTTCTGGGACTCACCCACAAACAGGACCAAGCCTGACCTGCTGAGGAGTGACGGACTCCATCCTAGCTGGAGGGGTGCTCTCATCTTATCTACCAACATAGATAGGGCTCTAACTCCTCTAGCCCCACAGTGAAATAGGGTGCAGGCCAGGCAGCAGGCTGTTAGCCAACCTGCCAGCTTAGTGGAGTCTGCCAATAGCACAGTCAGTGTAGTCAGCTCAGCCATACCCATTGAGACTGTGTCTGTGCCTCGACCTAGGTTGGGCAAAACTAAACATGGCGGTGTTCGCCTTAGCAATCTTATTAGGATAAAGACCTCCTCCATTCCTGCCATTATTGAAAGAGATCGTGATACCTCACATCTCAAAATAGGGTTACTTAATGTTAGATCCCTCACTTCAAAGGCAGTCATAGTCAATGAACTAATCACTGATCATAATCTTGATGTGATTGGCCTGACTGAAACATGGCTTAAGCCTGATGAATTTGCTGTGTTAAATGAGGCCTCACCTCCTGGTTACACTAGTGACCATATTCCCCGTGCATCCCGCAAAGGCGGAGGTGTTGCTAACATTTACGATAGCAAATTTCAATTTACAAAAAAAAAATGGCGTTTTTCGTCTTTTGAGCTTCTAGTCATGAAATCTATGCAGCCTACTCAATCACTTTTTATAGCTACTGTTTACAGGCCTCCTGGGCCATATACAGCGTTCCTCTCTGAGTTTCCTGAATTCCTATCAGACCTTGTAGTCATAGCAGATCATATTCAAATTTTTGGTGATTTTAATATTCACATGGAGAAGTCCACAGACCCACTCCAAAAGTCTTTCGGAGCCATCATCGACTCAGTGGGTTTTGTCCAACATGTCTCTGGACCTACTCACTGCCACAGTCATACTCTGGACCTAGTTTTGTCCCATGGAATAAATGTTGTAGATCTTAATGTTTTTCCACAAAATCCTGGACTATCGGACCACCATTTTATTACGTTTGCAATCGCAACAAATAATCTGCTCAGACCCCAACCAAGGAGCATCAAAAGTCGTGCTATAAATTCTCAGACAACACAAAAATTCCTTGATGCCCTTCCAGACTCCTTCTGCCTACCCAAGGACGTCAGAGGACAAAAATCAGTTAACCACTTAACTGAGGAACTCAATTTAACCTTGCGCAATACCCTAGATGCAGTTGCACCCCTAAAAACGAAAAACATTTGTCATAAGAAACTAGCTCCCTGGTATACAGAAAATACCCGAGCTTTGAAGCAAGCTTCCAGGAAATTGGAACGGAAATGGCGCCACACCAAACTGGAAGTCTTCCGACTAGCTTGGAAAGACAGTACCGTGCAGTACCGAAGAGCCCTCACTGCTGCTCGATCATCCTACTTTTCCAACTTAATCGAGGAAAATAAGAACAATCCAAAATTTCTTTTTGATACTGTTGCAAAGCTAACTAAAAAGCAGCATTCCCCAAGAGAGGATGGCTTTCACTTCAGCAGTAATAAATTCATGAACTTCTTTGAGGAAAAGATCATGACCATTAGAAAGCAAATTACGGACTCCTCTTTGAATCTGCGTATTCCTCCAGGGCTTAGCTGTCCTGGATCTGCGCAGCTCTGCGAGGGCCTGGGATCGGGAGAGACACTTAAGTGTTTTAGTACTATATCTCTTGACACAATGATGAAAATAATCATGGCCTCTAAACCTTCAAGCTGCATACTGGATCCTATTCCTACTAAACTGCTGAAGGAGCTGCTTCCTGTGCTTGGCCCTCCTATGTTGAACATAATAAACAGCTCTCTATCCACCGGATGTGTACCAAACTCACTAAAAGTGGCAGTGATAAAGCCTCTCTTGAAAAAGCCAAACCTTGACCCGGAAAATATAAAAAACTATCGGCCTATATCGAATCTTCCATTCCTCTCAAAAATTTTAGAAAAAGCTGTTGCGCAGCAACTCACTGCCTTTCTGAAGACAAACAATGTATACGAAATGCTTCAGTCTGGTTTTAGACCCCATCATAGCACTGAGACTGCACTTGTGAAGGTGGTAAATGACCTTTTAATGGCGTCAGACCGAGGCTCTGCATCTGTCCTCGTGCTACTAGACCTTAGTGCTGCCTTTGACACCATCGATCACCACATTCTTTTGGAGAGACTGGAAACCCAAATTGGTCTACACGGACAAGTTCTGGCCTGGTTTAGATCTTACCTGTCGGAAAGATATCAGTTTGTCTCTGTGAATGGTCTGTCCTCCGACAAATCAACTGTACATTTCGGTGTTCCTCAAGGTTCCGTTTTAGGACCACTATTGTTTTCACTATATATTTTACCTCTTGGGGATGTTATTCGAAAACATAATGTTAACTTTCACTGCTATGCGGATGACACACAGCTGTACATTTCAATGAAACATGGTGAAGCCCCAAAATTGCCCTCGCTAGAAGCCTGTGTTTCAGACATAAGGAAGTGGATGGCTGAAAACTTTCTACTTTTAAACTCGGACAAAACAGAGATGCTTGTTCTAGGTCCCAAGAAACAAAGAGATCTTCTGTTAAATCTGACAATTCATCTTGATGGTTGTAAAGTCGTCTCAAATAAAACTGTGAAGGACCTCGGCGTTACTCTTGACCCTGATCTCTCTTTTGACGAACATATCAAGACTGTTTCAAGGACAGCTTTTTTCCATCTACGTAACATTGCAAAAATCAGAAATTTTCTGTCCAAAAATGATGCAGAAAAATTAATCCATGCATTTGTTACTTCTAGGTTAGACTACTGCAATGCTCTACTTTCCGGCTACCCGGATAAAGCACTAAATAAACTTCAGTTAGTGCTAAATACGGCTGCTAGAATCCTGACTAGAACCAAGAAATTTGATCATATTACTCCAGTGCTAGCTTCCCTACACTGGCTTCCTGTTAAGGCAAGGGCTGATTTCAAGGTTTTACTGTTAACCTATAAAGCGTTACATGGGCTTGCTCCTACCTATCTTTCCGAGTTGGTCCTGCCGTACATACCAATACGTACGCTACGGTCACAAGACGCAGGCCTCCTAATTGTCCCTAGAATTTCTAAGCAAACAGCGGGAGGCAGGGCTTTCTCCTATAGATCTCCATTTTTATGGAACAGTCTGCCTACCCATGTGAGAGACGCAGACTCTGTCTCAACCTTTAAGTCTTTACTGAAGACTTATCTCTTCAGTAGGTCATATGATTGAGTGTAGTCTGGCCCAGGAGTGTGAAGGTGAACGGAAAGGCTCTGGAGCAACGAACAGCCCTTGCTGTCTCTGCCGGGCCGGTTCCCCTCTCTCCACTGGGGTTCTCTGCCTCTAACCCTGTTACAGGGGCTGAGTCACTGGCTTGCTGGTGCTCTTTCATGCCGTCCCTAGGAGGGGTGCGTCACTTGAGTGGGTTGAGTTACTGACGTGATCTTCCTGTCTGGGTTGGCTCCCCCCTTGGTTTGTGCTGTGGTGGAGACCTCTGTGGGCTATACTCGGCCTTGTCTCAGGATTGTAAGTTGGTGGTTGAGGATATCCCTCTAGTGGTGCGGGGGCTGTGCTTTGGCAGAGTGGGTGGGGGTTATATCCTTCCTGTTTGGCCCTGTCCGGGGTTTCTTCGGATGGGGCCACAGTGTCTCCGGACCGCTCCTGTCTCAGCCTCCAGTATTTATGCTGCAGTAGTTTATGTGTCGGGGGCTGGGGTTAGTTGGTTATACCTGGAGTACTTCTCCTGTCTTATCCAGTGTCCTGTGTGAATTTAAGTATGCTCTCTCTAATTCTCTCGTTCTCTCTTCTCTCTGAGAACCTGAGCCCTAGGACCATACGTCAGGACTACCGGGCATGCTGACACCTTGCTGTCCCCAGTCCGCCTGGCCTTGCTGCTATTCCAGTTTCAACTGTTCTGCCTGCGGTTACGAAACCCCTACCTGTCCCAGACCTGCTGTTTTCAACTCTTAATGATCGGCTATGAAAAGCCAACTGAGAGACCTGAGCCCTAGGACCATACGTCGGGACTACCAGCCGTGGTGACTCCTTGCTGTCCCCAGTCCGCCTGGCCTTGCTGCTATTCCAGTTTCAACTGTTCTGCCTGCGGTTATGGAACCCCTACCTGTCCCAGACCTGCTGTTTTCAACTC
Organism: Coregonus clupeaformis; assembly: GCF_020615455.1. Taxonomy (NCBI): domain Eukaryota; kingdom Metazoa; phylum Chordata; class Actinopteri; order Salmoniformes; family Salmonidae; genus Coregonus; species Coregonus clupeaformis. Next base: position 24,835,686 of record NC_059209.1, on the reverse strand, counting down.
TTAATGATCGGCTATGAAAAGCCAACTGAGATTTATTCCTGATTATTATTTGACCATGCTTGTCACTTATGAACATTTTTGAACATCTTGGTATGGTTCTGTTATAATCTCCACCCGGCACAGCCAGAAGAGGACTGGCCACCCCTCATAGCCTGGTTCCTCTCTAGGTTTCTTCCTAGGTTTTGGCCTTTCTAGGGAGTTTTTCCTAGCCACCGTGCTTCTACACCTGCATTACTAGCTGTTTGGAGTTTTAGGCTGGGTTTCTGTACAGCACTTCGAGATATTAGCTGATGTACGAAGGGCTATATAAAATAAAATTGATTGATTGATTGATTAGTTGTGTGTCGTCTGCGTAGCAATGATAGGAGAGGCCATGTGAGGATATGACAGAGCCAAGTGACTTGGTGTATAGCGAGAATAGGAGAGGGCCTAGAACTGAGCCCTGGGGGACACCAGTGGTGAGAGCACGTGGTGCGGAGACAGATTCTCGCCACGCCACTTGGTAGGAGCGACCGGTCAGGTAGGACGCAATCCAAGAGTGAGCCGCGCCGGAGATGCCCAACTCGGAGAGGGTGGAGAGGAGGATCTGATGGTTCACAGTATCAAAGGCAGCAGACAGGTCTAGAAGGACAAGAGCAGAGGAGAGAGAGTTAGCTTTAGCAGTGCGGAGAGCCTCCGTGACACAGAGAAGAGCAGTCTCAGTTGAATGACCAGTCTTGAAACCTGACTGGTTTGGATCAAGAAGGTAATTCTGAGAGAGATAGCAAGAGAGTTGGCTAAAGACGGCACGCTCAAGAGTTTTGGAGATAAAAGAAAGAAGGGATACTGGTCTGTAGTTGTTGACATCGGAGGGATCGAGTGTAGGTTTTTTGAGAAGGGGTGCAACTCTCACTCTCTTGAAGACGGAAGGGACATAGCCAGCGGTCAAGGATGAGTTGATGAGCGTCAAGGATGGGTTGATGAGCGTTTTCCTGTTCACTTATGGCCTTATACGGCTCATTCAGTGCAATCTTAATGCCAGCATTGGTTTGTGGTGGTAAATAGACAGCTATGAAAAATATAGATTTAAACTCTCTTGGTAAATAGTGTGGTCTACAGCTTATCATAAGATACTCTACCTCAGGCAAGCAAAACCTCGAGACTTCCTTAGTATTTGATTTTGTGCACCAGCTGTTGTTTACAAATATACACAGACCGCCACCCCTTGTCTTATCGGAGTCAGCCGTTCTATCCTGCCGATGTAGCGTATACCCCGCTAGCTGTATGTTGTCCATGTCGTCGTTCAGCCACGACTCTGTGAAACATAAGATATTACAGTTTTTAATGTCCCGTTGGTAGGATAACCGTAATCTTAGGTCATCTAATTTATTCTCAAATGATTGAACATTGGCTAATAGGATTGATGGAAGAGGCAGTTTAGTCGCTCGCCGTCGGATCCTTACAAGGCACCCCGACCTACGTCCACGATATCTCTGTCTCTTTCTCATGCGAATGACGGGGATTTGGGCCTTGTCGGGTGTCTGTAGGATATCCTTCGCGTCTGACTTGTTGAAGAAAATCCTGTCCTGATATCCAGAAGCTCTTTTTGGTTATAAGAGATGATGGCAGAAACATTATGTACAGAATAAATTACAAATAATGCGGAAAAACACACATAATAGTACAATTGGTTAGAGGGCTGTAAACGGCAGCCATCTTCTCCGGCGCCATTCAAACTTTCGTAACCCCCTTCATGGTTATCAATACTGGGATGGAGAATTGCTTCTGGGAGACATTTAGAAATACGAATCCGCCTACCTGCATGGCAGTGGAGGGACCCTTCTTATCTCTAGGTGGGGGGCGAACAGGGCAATGGCTGAGTAGATGATCTTTCCCTCCACAGTATAGGCAGAGCCCTTCTTGGATCCGCCTTTGACGTTCAATACACGGGAGAGGAGCATGACCCAACTGCATGGGCTCCGGAAGACTCGGACGGGATGACGGAATCATGGAAAGAGAAGGTTTCGGGTTCCTGGGTGGCAGAGTTCTTCGGCGGTCGGCGATGAGGTGGTCGATGGAGATGGACATACGAATGTATTGATTTAAATCCTGAAGGTCACCTCTACAGGCCAGCTCCACCTGAAGTTCCCTGTTGAGCCCTCTTTGGTAGACGGTAAGTAAAGCAGCCTCCCTCCATCCACTCCCTGCAGCCATGGTGCGGAACTCGAGGGCATACTCAGCAGCTGAATTGCGTCCTTGTTGAAGGTCTATGAGGAGTTCCCCTATAGGACGACCGGAAGGAGAGTGATCGAATACCTCTTTGAAGAGGGTGTGGAAATGGGTCTCGGTCCTGAGTTCTGTGCTGTTGGCAGTCCATATGGCGGTGGCCCAATCCAGGGTTTTGCCTGTGAGTAGAGACACAACAAAATCCACCCTGCTCTTGTCGGTGGCGAAGTTAGTGGGGTTGGATATGAATGAAGGAGGGCTATGGGGTACGATACCTGGCATCGGAGGAGTAGGGATAGGCTGGCGGAGAAGATGGCCGATTACCTCCATACGCTCCTCTTGCCGGGTTAGGTGCCACTGTAGCTCCGCTGAATCCATTCTGTTTTTGGTGAGGTATTCTGTAATGAATACTCAGGGAGAAAAAGTTGTAGATTCACGCGTAGAGTGCGGCAGGTGTTTATTACGCCTTTGCAGAAGGCAGGAATCGTGGTCACAGGCAGGCAATGGTCATACACAGGTAGGCAAACAGGCAGGTGAAACAAAACTAGGACTGAAGGCTAAAACTGGTTCTCACAAACGAGCTAGGAAAAGGCTTAGTAGAGTCAAAACGAACAATACCTCACAAGGCACAAACAGAAAGAACTGAACTAAATAAGGAGCTGATGAGACCAGGTGAGTAACTACCACAGGTGAAATCAATAACAAAAATGAAAGACAGGGCTACGTTCAAGAACACAAAGTGAACTAAGAAAATAAATACAGAACCTTACACTTACAAGCAACTGGTTGCCTGTAAGAGACTGTAAACAGTAATAATAATTAGTCATGTAGCAGATGCTCTTATCCAGAGCGACTTACAGGAGCAATTAGGGTTAAGTGCCTTGCTCAAGGGCACATCGGCAGATTTTTCACCTAGTCGGCTCGGGGATTAGAACCAGCGACCTTTCAGTTACTGGCACAACGCTCTTAACCACTAAGCTACCTGCCGCCCATTGTACAGTGCATTACTGTAATCTTATTACGGTAATTGTAACAAATTAATGAATTAGCTAAGTTCATTGAGGGGAGATGGGGTTTGTATTTTACAGTATTTTAAAATAATTGCATGGGATTGGTGCAAGCATGTTGGCTGCTATGTAATGTGTTAACATATTATGGCATATCAATGAATGCCAGTCTGGATGCCTTTGTTAAGGCCTCTAGAAGTGAAAGTGTCATAAAATATCAAATGTTGGTATTTTAGAACCTTTGCACTTCTAGAGGCCTTAACAAAGGTTTCCAAACTGGCAGTGACTACAGTGCAAAACAGACCAAAGGACATGGCAAATACTCAGCCATTAATGGTTTGAGACTTGCTGCCACTCCAATCTGTCTCCTATACAAGTTGAATTGTTTGGGCACTACTACCACATATTAGTTAAATTGGTACAGCACTCTCACTAACGGATGGCACAAATGTAGCCTCTTACAAGGCACGCCTCACAATATGTTAATGACCTAGAAACAACAATAACATGCAACCACTAGTGGGGTGGAATTACAGTACCATTCGAAATACAGCAATTCTTTCCCTGCCCACAACATTTTCCCACAATGCACCATAATTTACAGTATGCTGCAGTATAATACTTCACAGTATTTTACTGTTGATAAATGTACAAATTTACCGTATGAATCAGTTTTTCATTAGTGTAATATTTGGTGTAATTCATTTTATAAATCATATAAATGTTGTAGACACCTTGTTTGGTTGGTTCACCGCAGACCTTGATGTCTCTCAATCCTATCACTCAGAATAGTTTGAAAAATGTGCCAGTTGCCGATCCCAAAATGCTGTGCGTTTACAGTAATGTACTGTTAAATTAAAGTGACTTTGGAATTTATGGTATCATTTACTGTTTATGCCTGTCAGGCGTCAGTGTGTAGCGGTAGGACGGAGTCAGGCTCAGGACACAGAGCTAGTAGACAACGTACTTTACTCGAGAAAATAAATGAACATAATCTCCACGCAGGGAGGACAAATCCTGCTCACCAGTCGATGACACCAAACATAGAACAAACACACACACAACACAGTGGGAGCCAGAGGGTTAAATAGGGAACAAATCATGAACATAATGGAAACCAGGTGTGTACAATAAAGACAAAACAAGTAGAACACAGAAACATAGATCAGTGACAGCTAGTACTCCAGTGACGACGAAGCCTGCCCGAGCAAGGAGGAGGGGCAGCTTCGGCTGAATTCATGACAGTACCCCTGACACTGGCCTCAGGGACGGCCAGAAGGACGCGGAGCAGGGCGAGTCGGATGACGACGGTGGAAATCCCTCAACATGGAGGGATCGAGGATGTCCCTCCTAGGGACCCAGCACCGTTCCTCCGGACCGTACCCCTCCCACTCCACGAGATACTGCAGGCCCCCCATCCGACGCCTCGAATCCAGGATGGAATGGACCGAGTACGCCGGTGCCCCCTCGATGTCCAGTAGTGGCGGAGGAACCTCCCGTACCTCAGACTCCTGGAGTGGACCAGCTACCACCGGCCTGAGGAGAGACACATGGAACGAGGGGTTAATACGGTAATCAGGAGGAAGCTGTAACCTATAACAAACCTTGTTCAATCTTCTCAGGACTTTAAATGGCCCCACAAACCGCCGACCCAGCTTCCGGCAGGGCAGGCGAAGGGGCAGGTTTTGGGTCGAGAGCCAGACCCGAAACCTCACTGCGGTGGCGGTCGGCGCTCGCCTTCTGTCGCCTGATAGCCCGTTGCAGGCGTACATGGGCAGCGTTCCAGGTCTCCTCCGAGCGCCGAAACCATTCATCCACCGCAGGTGTCTCGATCTGGCTCTGATGCCATGGTGCCAAGACCGGCTGATAACCTAATACACACTGAAATGGAGAAAGGTTAGTAGAGGAGTGGCAGAGGGAGTTTTTGGCCATCTTTGCCCAGGGGATGAAAACCGATCACTCCCCCCGCCGGTCCTGGCAATAGGACCACAAATACCTACCCACATCCTGATTTACTCTCTCCACCTGCCCATTACTCTCGTGGTGAAACCCTGAGGTCAGGCTGACCGAGACCACCAGACGTTCCATGAACGCCCTCCAGACCCTTGAGGTGAACTGGGAACCCCGATCAGACACTATATCCTCAGGTACCCCGTAGTGCCGGCAGGACTTAGAAAACCGATCCACAACGACCAGTATCGTGGTGTTCCCTTGTGACGGGGGAAGGTCCGTAACGAAATCCACAGATAGGTGTGACCACGGCCATTATGGAACAGGTAGGGGTTGTAATTTCCCTCTGGGCAGGTGTCTAGGTGCCTTGCACTGGGCGCACACCGAGCAGGAGGAAACATAAACCCTCACGTCCTTAGCTAAAGTGGGCCACCAGTACTTCCAACTAAGACAGTGCAATTGTTCCGACCGATGCCAGGATGACCAGAGGAGGGTGACGTGTGAGCCCAATAGATCAATCGATTGCGTACAGCTAATGGAACGTACATACGACCCTCTGGACACTGGGGGGGGGAGTGGGCTCTGTACGTAACGCCCGCTCGATGTCCGCGTCAACCTCCCATACCACCGGTGCCACCAGACGAGAAGCCGGAGGTATGGGAGTGGGCTCCATGGACCTCTCCTCTGTGTCATACAGCCGGGACAGAGCGTCTGCCTTAGCATTCTGGGAACCTGGTCTGTAAGAAAGGGTGAACACAAAACGGGTGAAAAACATGGCCCACCTTGCCTGGCGAGGGTTCAGTCTCCTCGCCGCCCGGATGTACTCCAGATTGCGGTGGTCAGTCAAAATGAGGAAATGGTGTTTAGCCCCCTCAAGCCAATGCCTCCACGCTTTCAGAGCCTTGACAACAGCTAACAGCTCCCGGTTCCCCATATCATAGTTGCGCTCCGCCGGGCTGAACTTCTTCGAAAAGAAAGCACAGGGGCGGAGCTTTGGTGGCGTACCCGAGCGCTGAGACAGTACAGCTCCTATCCCAGCCTCGGACGCGTCCACCTCTACTGTGTCCGATGAGCCAGCACAGGAGCCGAGGTAAACAGGTCCTTCAGGTGACCAAAAGCTCTGTCCGCCTCAGCTGACCACTGCAGTCGCACCGGTCCCCCCTTCAGCAAGGAGGTAATAGGAGGCGCTACCTGACCAAAGCCCCGGATAAACCTCCAGTAGTAGTTGGCAAACCCTAAGAATCGCTGCACCTCCTTAACCGTGGTTGGAGTCGGCCAATTACGCACGGCCGAAATGCGGTCATTCTCCATCTCCACCCCTGATGCGGACAGGTGGTGCCCTAGGAAGGAGACGGACTGTTGAAAGAACAGATATTTCTCCACCTTGACGTACAGGTCATGTTCCAACAGTCGACCAAGCACCTTGCGTACCAGGGACACATGCTCGGCTCGTGTAGCGGAGTATATGAGAATGTCATCTATATACAATCTCATCTATATACACCACTATACCCTGTCCGTGTGGGTCCCTGAAAATCTCATAGACAAAGGATTGGAAGACTGATGGAGCATTCATCAACCCGTATGGCATGATGAGGTACTCATAGTGCCCAGATGTGGTACTAAATGCCGTCTTCCACTCATCCCCCTCCCGGATACGCACCAGGTTGTACGCGCTCCTGAGATCCAATTTGGTGAAGAAGCGCGCCCCGTGCAATGACTCCATCACACTAGCAATGAGAAGTAGTGGATAACTGTACTTAACAGTGATCTGATTGAGACCGCGGTAGTCAATGCACGTAAACCTCCATCCTTCTTCTTCACAAAAAAGAAACTCAAGGAGGCAGGTGAAGTGGAAGGCCGAATGTATCCCTGTCCCAGAGATTCTGAGACATATGTTTCCATAGCAGCCGTCTCCTCCTGTGACAGAGGATACACGTGACTCCGGGGAAGTGCAGCGCCTACCTGGAGATTTATCGCACAATCCCCCTGTCGATGGGGTGGTAATTGAGTCGCCTTCTTTTTACAGAAGGCGAGAGCCAAATCGGCATAGTCGGGGGGAATGTGCATAGTGGAGACCTGGTTTGGACTTTCCACCGTAGTTGCACCTATGGAAACACCTACACACCTCCCCGAGCACTGACGTGACCATCCCTTGAGAGCCCTCTGTTGCCATGTAATAGTGGGGTCATGAGAGGTTAACTAGGGAATCCCCAACACCACTGGAAATGCAGGAGAATCGATCAGAAAGAGACTAATTCTCTCCTCATGACCCTCCTGCGTTTTCATCCAGAGTGGAGCTGTGACCTCCCTAATCAGGTCTGACCCTAAAGGGCGACTATCTAAGGCATGTACAGGGAAGGGCACATCAACAGGAACAATAGGAATCCCTAATCTACGGGCAAATATACGATTAATAAAGTTCCCAGCTGCGCCTGAATCTACGAGCGCATTATGCTGGGAATGCGGGGAAAACTCAGGAAATTCTATGTCAATACACATGTGCGCAACAGGGAGCTCTGGGTGAGTCGGGTGCCTACTCACCTGGGAAGGTCCACCAGTGCTCTGCCTGCTGCCTCGACTCCCTGAGGACCCTCCCCAGCACCGACCAGCAGTGTGTCCTCTGCAGCCACAGTTGGTGCAGGAAACAGCCCCACTTCCGGTCTCCCTGAGAGCAGCACCTCCGAGCTCCATCGGTGTAGGGTCGGAGGTGCTGGGGGATGGAATGGACGGACCCCGATCATAGAACAAAGAACAAACACGCAGACAACACAGTGGGAGCCAGAGGGTTAAATAGGGAACAAATCATGAACATAATGGGAACCAGGTGTGTACAATAAAGACAAAACAAGTAGAACACAGAAACATAGATCGGTGGCAGCTAGTACTCCGGTGACGACGAACGCCGAAGCCTGCCCGAGCAAGGAGGAGGGGCAGCCTTGGCTGAATTCGTGACAATGCCTAAAATCACCCAAAGTGCATTGCCATTTAAGGCAATTTACTGTAAATAATTAATACAGTACTTTAAAGGTAGTTTCATTTTATAATACTGTCAACACAACAAGAAAGTTTTACAGTGCACTTTAATGTTAACTTTTATCTCTACGGAGACTACTGTTCTTTCTCTCTCGCTCTCTCCCTCTTTCTCTCTCTCAAAACATCTCTTTCCACAATGTCAAAGCCTTATATCTAAAGAAAGATGATAAGAGGAGAAGAAGAGGGAGAGAGACAGACTGGTATAAGACTAGAACGATGAACGATGCTGTGTATGATTTGATGTGAGTTTTTGATGTGCGTTTTGATGTGTGAGTGTTTGAAGCAGACATTAAATCAGGCGCAGTTTAACAACTAACTTCACACCTGCATAGCAATCCTGTCCGTCTGTCCTCTCGTCTAAGGGAAGTTTCTGCAGGGAAAAGTGCAGAAACTACTAAACTTAGTTGAATGCTCGGACTGTAAGTCGCACTGGATAAGATTGTCTGTTAAATTACTCAAATGTAATGCAATGTAAGTACTGCTGGCTGATTAACTGGTGTGTTGAGCTAGGCTAATCCTTGCAAAATCCTGAGTCATTGTGGGTGTTTGTGTGAGATTGTACAAGGTGTCTGTTAATCATTCCAATAGATTGGGACTGATTTCCAGTATGTGTGTGATCCTGCATCACCATGCTTATGTGTTAGTGTGCACGTCCATGCGTTTAATGCCTGTGTGTGTGTGTTAATCGTTGTGATAGCTTAGTTATTGGGACTGATTCCTAGTGCATGTTGGTGTTTGCATGCACCGCAGCTGCACACGCGTGTTAATGGTTGCGATAGATTGGTTATTGGGACTAATTCCCAGTGCATGTTGGTGTGTTTGCGTGCACCCTGGCTGCGTGTGTATTTATGGTTGCGATAGATTGGTTATTGGGACTGATTTCAGCGAGTGTTTCTTACTGATAAAGCCCTGAGGGCCGCCTCTCTCTGCCAGCAGCCAGTGAGGGAGCGCAGATAACCTGGGCTGCCTGCATGCTACAGCTCCCCTAAAGCCTCACAGCACTGACAAGCACTGGCAATCAGCCGAACGCAACCACACAATCACAGCTAACAGAACCATGCATATTTGGTGTTTGATTTGGTACGCTTGATTAATTGATGCTGGTCAATTCTGTGCAAATGCTGGTGTACTGCCATAGATACAGGGCTGTGAGCTGTGTAATTGTTTTATTTTAGGGGCTGTGTCCCTTGACTCCTTTCTAATCATTTTAATTCTACAGCTGCAACTAGAGAAAAAGAAGCACTCTAATTCTCATTCTATTACTGCTGTGTGTATCTCTTTTGTGTGTGTGTGTGTGTGTTTGTGTTTGTGCGCCCAGAGAGCTGTTCTCTCTGTTTCACTGGTACTGGGTTAATTGCTGTAGCAGCTAGTACACTACTACATGTTGATTTCTTATTGTTAAAGGAAAATGCCACCCAAAAACTACAGTACCAGTCAAATGTTTGGACACACCTACTCATTCAAGGGTTTTTCTTTATTTTTACTATTTTCTACATTGTAGAATAATAGTGAAGACATCAAAACTATGAAATAACATATATAGAATCATGTAGTAACCCAAAAAGTGTTAAACAAATCAAAATATATTTTATATTTGAGATTCTTCAAATAGCCACCATTTGCCTTGATGACAGCTTTGCACACTCTTGGCATTTTCTCAACCAGCTTCACCTGGAATGCTTTTCCAACAGTCTTGAAGGAGTTCCCACATATGCTGAGCACTTGTTGGCTGCTTTTCCTTCACTCTGCGGTCCGACTCATCCCAAACCATCTCAATTGGGTTGAGGTCGAGGGATTGTGGAGGCCAGGTCATTTGATGCAGCACTCCATCACTCTCATTCTTGGTCATTGTCCTGTTGAAAAACAAATGATAGTCCTACTAAGCCCAGACCAGATGGGATGGCGTATCGCTGCAGAACGCTGTGGTAGCTATGCTGGTTAAGTGTGCCTTGAATTCTAAATAAATCACAGACAGTGTCACCAGCAAAGCACCCCCACACCATAACACCTCCTCCTCCATGCTTTACGGTGGGAAATACACATGCGGGGATCATCCATTCACCCACACCGCGTCTCACAAAGCCACGGCAGTTAGAATCAAAAATCTCCAATTTGGACTCCAGACCAAAGGACACATTTCCACCGGTCTAATGTCCATTGCTTGTGTTTCTTGGCCCAAGCAAGTCTCTTCTTCTTATTTGTGTCCTTTAGTAGTGGTTTCTTTGCAGCAATTCGACCATGAAGGACTGATTCACTCAGTCTTCTCTGAACAGTTGATGTTGAGATGTGTCTGTTACTTGAACTCTGTGAAGCATTTATTTGGGCTACAATTTCTGAGGCTGGTAATTCTAATGAACTTATCCTCTGCAGCAGAAGTAATTCTGGGTCTTCTATTCCTGTGGCGGTCCTCATGAGAAACAGTTTCATCATAGCGGTTGATGGTTTTTGCGACTGCACTTGAAGAAACTTTCAAAGTTCTTGAAATGATCTGTATTGACTGACCTTCATGTCTTAAAGTAATGATGGACTGTCGTTTCTCTTTGCTTATTTGAGCTGTTCTTGTCATAATATGGACTTGGTCTTTTACCAAATAGGGCTATCTTCTGTATACCCCCCCTGCCTTGTCACAACACAACTGATTGGCTCAAACGCATTAAGAAGGAAATAAATTCCACAAGTTAACTTTTAAGAAGGCACACCTGTTAATTGAAATGCATTCCAGGTGACTGCCTCATGAAGCTGGTTGAGAGAATGCCAAGAGTGTGCAAAGATGTCATCAAGGCAAAGGGTGGCTATTTGAAGAATCTCAAATATAAAATATATTTTGATTTGTTTAACACTTTTTTTGTGTTATGTCATAGTTTTGATGTCATCACTATTATTCTTCAATGTAAAAAATAGTAAAAATAAAGAAAAACCCTTGAATGAGTAGGTGTGTCCAAACTTTTGACTGGTAGTGTATATGTTTTGATATTTGTTCAATTAGTCCATTGTTGATATAGTCCCAATTTGTTTTGCATATTAGCAATCAATTTTTTCAAGATATCTATCACTTTCAAAATACAGAAATACAGCCGGTATGGTGCATTTTTAGTTTTGCATCATACCGGCTGTCTTTCTGTATTTGGAAAGTTATATACAGTGCATTCGGAAAGTTTTCAGACCCCTTGACTTTTTCCACATTATGTTACGTTACAGCCTTTTTCTAAAATGGATTAGAACCCTTCTGGAAGGTTCTCCCATCTCCACAGAAGAACTATGGCGCTCTGTCAGCGTGACCATCGGGTTCTTGGTCACCTCCCTAAACCAAGGCCCTTCTCCCCCGATTGCTCAGTTTGGCTGGGCAGCCAGTTCTAGGAAGAGGCTTGGTGGTTCCAAACTTCTTCCATTTAAGAAGTGGCGCAGTGGTCTAAGGCACTGCATCGCAGTGCTAGCTGTGCCACTAGAGATCCTGGTTCGAATCCAGGCTCTGCTGTAGCCGGCCGCAACCGGGAGACCAATGGGGCGGCGCACAATTGGCCCAGCGTCGTCCAGGGTAGGGGAGGGAATAATAATGTATGCACTAACTGTAAGTCGCTCTGGATAAGAGCGTCTGCTAAATGACGTAAATGTAAATGTAAGAATGATGGACGCCACTCTGTTCTTGGGGACCTTCAATGCTGCAGACATTTTTTGGTACCCTTTCCCAGATCTGTACCTCGACACAATCCTGTCTCGGAGCTCTATGGACAATTCCTTCGACCTCATGGCTTGGTTTTTGTTCTGACATGCACTGTCAACTGTGGTACCTTATATAGACAGGTGTGTGTGTGCCTTTCCAAATAATGTCCAATCAATTGAATTTACCACAGGTGGACTCCAATCAAGTTGTAGAAACATCTCAAGGATGATCAATGGAAACAGGATGCACCTGAGCTCAATTTCGAGTCTCATAGCAAAGGGTCTGAATAGTTGTGTAAATAAGGTATTTCAGTTTTTTGTTTTTAATAAATGTGCAAACATTTATATAAACCTGTTTTCGCTTTGTCATTATGGGGTATTGTGTGTAGATTGATGAGATTTCTATTTTATTTAATCACTTTTAGAGTAAGGTTGTAACGTAACAAAATGTGGAAAAAGTCAAGGGATCTGAATAATTTCCGAATGCACTGTATATTGAAAACTTGATTGCTGACATGCAAAACATTTTGGGACTATATCAACAATGGACTAAGGAAACAAATAAGAAAATATAGTTTTTTGTGGAATTTTTGTTTTATGGCAGAGTGCATCTGTACTGGAGCCAGTGGTCTTAAACAAAACATTTTTGTGAGCCAGCCTAAAACTTAACATAAGTGTGAAACTTTTCCTATCAGACCTTCAACCAGTCTTTCAGCTCTTTGTAAGGGTTGTTGAGAGGCCGATGTGGAATTGATGCTGTTTACTCATTCACCTGCTGTTCCCTTCTCCTCTCTACCTCTCTCGTTTCTCCTTCTCGTTCCCTCTCCCTGTCTCTCTCCTCATCTCCCTCCACCTCTAGGACACGGCACAGAGAGCAAGGGTGTCTTTGTATCGAGGCATTTGTGTGTACGGAGGGCAGCTTTATACGTAGTGCAGTGGTCTTGCTAAATATTAATGATGGACATAAATAATTGAGGATCCAAACCAGTTGAAGACTGTGAGACCTTGAAGAGGATACTAGAGGGAGTCTATGGGACAGAGAGACAGAGAGACAGAGCCCTTGACAGGTGAGGTGTGTGGGGGGGGTGGGCTGAGAGGAGGTCTAATAAGAAAGAAAGAGGGGAGTATTCGAGTGAGCTGAATGAAGCAAGAGATGATGAGAGCGCACGGCACGGTGGATAAGAGTGTCTGCAAAGTGACTGACAACATATATTGTAATGTAAAATGAGTGTTGAAGGGGGATGGCCAAGGGGGGCAACACAGCTGGGACCACGGAGGTGGTGCATGCGTTTATCATCCTCTGGGTTTTGTATGCTTGTCTGATTTCAAACATCAACCTTAAAAAAAAAAGTATTTTCTTCCTTCTCATTTTAATACTCTGTGGCAAAGCATCCCCATTTTGATGATCAGGCGTTGAGGAGTTGAATTGAAAGCTGCTGTGACTTGACTGTGGAGTCTTTGGGGAAAGTCAGCTCATGTAATATGGAGGAGCTCTTCAGATGTCATTGGCTTGCTAGCATATTAGCTCCTTTATTCTAAAGCAGTGGTCACCATCCTTTTTGAGCCGAGATCACTTTCTGAGTCAAAATGCAGGCCGAGATCTACCACTTATGATTTTTTTAAAACATTAACCTATTAAAAAAAAGTTTTGTAGCACAGCTGAGGGAGCATAAATTTAAATTATAATTTGCTTTTTAATTTCCTGGACTGATGGTGCCTGCATCTGATGGTCAGTCTCAGCAGAGGGAGAATGAAAAAAAGCAGACATTGTCTTCCAGATTGCGAAACTCGAGTCGCACTTAATTATTTCTGCCTAATGCACCAATTGATGTTGTTACTCCTATGACCAGAGAACGTGAAATATTTTTCGATTTAAAAAAAGACACAAGCCTCTAATAATAACGCAAGCATATTGATACACTTTGTAGCATGAGTGGATAGGGAGAAGCGCGTCTTATGGTTTATAGAGTGAATAAAGTGTTGACAGTGCTGAATTAAAAAAACTTAAACAGGAACTCACTCATAAAACAGCAGCTCTTTGCTGTATTCGCTGACAGTCTCTTATGGTTTTATACGTTTTTAAATCTCAGTGTCAACTTCGCTGTGGGAAGCTGCACGGTAATCTGAGATAGTGGTGCCAGGAAAATAACCTCTCCCTCAATAAAATGAAGGAGCTGATCGTGGACTTCAGGAGACAACAGAGAGAGCATGCCCCTATTCACATCGACGGGACCGCAGTGGAGAAGGTGAAAAGCTTCAAGTTCCTGGGCGTACACATCACTGACAATCTGAAATGGTCCACCCACACAGACAGTGTGGTGAAGAAGGTCTCTTCTGTGTTTTCTTTTAGCAGTGAGTGTGCCTATGCTCCTGTGTGAGTTGTCCTCCAGGTACTCTGTGTGTGTGTGTGTGTGTGTGTGTGTGTGTGTGTGTGTGTGTGTGTGTGTGTGTGTGTGTGTGTGTGTGTGTGTGTGTGTGTGTGTGTGTGTGTGTGTGTGTGTGTGTGTGTGTGTGTGTGAGTGCGTGCGAGCGTGTGTGTGTGTGCATGCGTGTGTGTGTGTCCTGGCATTTCTACCAGACTGACTGACTGAGAGCTGTGACTGCTGCCATCAAAGAGAAGAGAAACTTGTCTTATTTTTCCCTGTTTTTATTCTATTTGTGACGTGAAGTACAAACACAGGCTGCTCATCTTGTGAAGTTCTAGAACTACATCACAACAACAGCAATATGACCAGACACAGAGAGATGGAGGTGTGTGTGTGTTTTGATGTGTGTCTGTGTCTCAGTCATTCCCAGGAATTGGACGTTGCAGATGAAGACTGACTGTCTCTCTTTCCCATCTTTCTATTTTTCTCTCTCTTTCCCTTCTGTCTCTCTCTTTTTCTACTTTCAGTCTTTCCCTCACCCCCTCTCTTTCTAGGGATGGATGGACATTACCTTTTTCTAAGCTTACTGCATCTGTCTGCGTCACCCACAGAGAGACCCAACTGGCTGACTGATTAACACAACAATTCAACCGCTATTACTCCTACATTACCTCATCAACTATTCTATTATATTATTGAGTTGTTTTATCTAAAGCACCTGGGGCAATGTAAGGGGTGCAAACCTGTAAAACAGAAAGTGATCATCCCACCGATCCCATTGGCCTTCATTTTGTGCGTGCGTACTGGAATTTGTTGTGTATGACCTTCATAGGAGTAAACAGTGGAAGCTCAGGGTCAATACAATTAGTCAATAGTGCACAGGGGACACAATCATGGCTGCCATGGAGTTACAGTGCTTTCAGAAAGTATTCACACTCCTTGACTTTTTGAAAATGTTGTTAGGCATGATGCATCATAGTGACACAAACCTTATTTGTCTTTTCATTATCATCTGATGTAGCCTATTAGCAATGAGGGAACAAATTATTCTGTATACCCTATCTGTGTACGTCTTCTCTTTACCAGCTAGCTAGTATACCTCAGTGTATACCTGTATTAGCGTATTACCTGTAGGCCTATAACCTGTCCTGCTTCTCACTGACTGTGTCAGCTTTACCTGGCAGTGAAGTCCAGACCACTTCTAATAGGCCCTAAATACTCCAAATACTCAAGTGTTATTTTCATCTGACTGAAGCCCTGATTTGGAAAGGTCTTCAGGGTGTTTCGTGTGTGTGTGTGTGTGGTGTGTAAGTGTGCGTACATGGGCAGAAAGGGAAAGTGATGGGAATGGATGTTGGGTAATTGCAGTGTAATTAGTAGCATTTGCCAGGCAGATGGTAAGTGATTGTGGAGTGGTTGGTACATTCAGTACTAACACTGTTCCACCCACAGGTACACACACACATGCTCACACACACACATTCACTCACATGCATACACACATGCACACACACACACAGACACACACACATACACACAAACTATGAGTATTCACTCCAATGTGTTCAGACTTAAAAATAATAATAATAATCTTTAGACTGTTGCTGTTTACTCTTCACTGTGGTAAGACGAGGGGTGGGGGTGGGGGTGTGTGTCTATTTGTCAATAACAGCTGGTGCGCGATGTCTAATATTAAAGAAGTCTCGAGGTATTACTCACCTGAGGTAGAGTACCTCATGATAAGCAGTAAACCACACTATCTACCAAGAGAGTTTTAACCATATTATGCGTAGCTGTCTATTTACCACACAAACTGATGCTGGCACTAAGACCGCACTCAACGAGCTGTATAAGGTATAAGCAAACAAGAAAATGCTCACCCAGAAGCGGCACTCCTAGTGGCCGGGGACTTTATTGCAGGCAAACTTAAATCAGTTTTTACCTCATTTCTACCAGCATGTCACATGTGCAACAAGAGACAAAAAAACTCTAGACCACCTTTACTCCACACACAGACACGCATACAAAGCTCTCCCTCGCCCTCCATTTGGCAAATCTGACTATAATTATATCCTCCTGATTCCTGCTTACAAGCAAAAACTAAAGCAGGAAGTACCAGTGGACTCCTCTGGCGGGCAGGGCGCATGACCGCTGACACGGTCGCCAGTTGAACAGTATTTCCTCCGACACATTGGTATGGCTGGCTTCCGGGTTAAGCAAGCAGTGTGTCAAGAATCAGTGCGGCTTGGCAGGGTCGTGTTTCGGAGGACGCATGGCTCTCGACCTTCGCCTCTCCCGAGTCCGTACGGGAGTTGCAGCGATGGGACAAGACTGTAACTACCAACTGGATATCACGCAATTGGGGAGAAAAAAAAGGTGTACAAAAAAAAAGACAAAAGAAGAAAGGAGTACCAGTGACTCGCTCAATACGGAAGTGGTCAGATGACGCGGATGCTACGCTACAGGACTGTTTTGCTAGCGCAGACTGGAATATGTTCCGGGATTCATCCAAAGGCATTGAGGAGTATACCACCTCAGTCACCGGCTTCATCAATAAGTGCATCGACGACGTCATCCCCACAGTGACCGTGCGTACATATCCCAATCAGAAGCCATGTGTCACGGTTTCGGCCGAGGCTGCTCCTCCTCCTTGTTCGGGCAGGCTTCGGCGGTCGTCGTCTCCGGAGTACTAGCTGCCACCGTTCTATGTTTCATGTTCGTTTGGTTTTGTCTCTTTGTAACACCTGTCCCTTGTTTGTGTTTGATTGTGTTCCCTATTTAGTTTCGTTTGTTTGGGTCAGGTGTTATGTGTGATTGTTATTGTCAGCTTGCCTCCGAGGAGTTTGTCTCTCTCGTTTTGTTGCATTTTCGAGAGTTCGCACTGCGTGCGCTTTTTCTTGTTTTCCGCACTGTGTGTTGTGCGTAATTGTTCGCGCCGCCCGGTTGGGTTGGCGACTCATTCCTGTGTTTGGATATTACTAAAGTCTGTTGAAGTCATCCTTGTTCCTGCGCTTGATTCCCTTCACTCATCCACACACAGCACTCTGACACCATGGATTACAGGCAACACCCACACCGAGCTAAAGGCTAGAGCTGCCGCTTTCAAGGAGCGGGACACTAATACGGACACTTATAAGAAATCCCGTTATGCCCTCAGATGAACCATCAAACAGGCAAAGTGTCAATAGAGGACTAAGATTGAATACTACTACACCGGCTCTGATGCTCGTCGGATGTGGCAGGGCTTGCAAACTATTACGGACTACAAAGGGAAACCCAGCCACGAGCTGCCCAGTGACGCAAGCCTACCAGACGAGCTAAATGCCTTTAATGCTTGCTTCGAGGCAAGCAACACTGAAGCATACATGAGAGCATGAGCTGTTCCGGACGACTGTGTAAATAACACTCTCCATTGCCAATGTGAGCAAGACCTTTAAACAGGTCAACATTCACAAAGCCCTGGGGCCAGACGGATTACCAGGACATGTACTCAGAGCATGCGTGGACCAACTGGTAAGTGTCTTCACTGACATTTTCAACCTCTCCCTGACAGAGTCTGTAGAACCTACATCTTTCAAGCAGACCACCATAGTCCCTGGGCCCAAGAAAGCAAAGGTAACCTGCCTACATGACTACCGCCCCGTAGCACTCACGTCGGTAGCCATGAAGTGCTTTGAAAGGCTGGTCATGACTCACATCAACACCATCATCCCGGAAACCCTAGACCCACTCTAATTCGCATTACGCCCCAACAGATCCACAGATGACGCAATCTCAATCACACTCCACACTGCCCTTTCCCACCTGGACAAAAGGCACACCTATGTGAGAATGCTATTCATTGACTACAGCTCAGCGTTCATCACCATAGTGCCCACAAAGCTCATCACTAAGCTAAGGACCCTGGGACTAAACACCTCTCTCTGCAACTGGATCCTGGACTTCCTGACGGGCCGCCCCCAGGTGGTAAGGGTAGGCAACAACACATCTGCCACGCTGATCCTCAACAGTGGAGCCCCTCAGGGGTGCGCACTTAGTCCCCTCCTGTACTCCCTGTTCACCACGACTGCGTGTCCAAGCACGACTCCAACAACATCATTAAGTTTGCTGACGACACAACAGTGGTAGGCCTGATCACCGGCAACGATGAGACAGCCTATAGGGAGGTCAGTGACCTGGCAGTGTGGTGCCAGGACAACAACCTCTCCCTCAATGTCAGCAAGACAAAGGAGCTGATCGTGGACTACAGGAAAAGGAGGGCCGAACCTTTTACCCCTCAGGAGACTGAAAAGATTTGGCATGGGTCCCCAGATCCTCAAAAAGTTCTACAGCATCGAGAGCATCCTGACCGGTTGCATCACCGCCTGGTATGGCAACTGCTCGGCATCTGACCGTAAGGCGCTACAGAGGGTAGTGCGTACAGCCCAGTACATCACTGGGGCCAAGCTTCCTGCCATCCAGGACCTACAGTGAGGGAAAAAAGTATTTGATCCCCTGCTGATTTTGTACGTTTGCCCACTGACTGGTCCTCTGTAGCTCAGCTGGTAGAGCACGGCACTTGTAACGCCAAGGTAGTGGGTTCGATCCCCGGGACCACCCATACACAAAAAATGTATGCACGCATGACTGTAAGTTGCTTTGGATAAAAGCGTCTGCTAAATGGCATATTATTATTATTTATTATTAAATAAATGATCAGTCTATAATTTTAATGATAGGTTTATTTGAACAGTGAGAGACAGAATAACAACAAAAACATCCAGAAAAACGCATGTCAAAAATGTTATAAATTGATTTGCATTTTAATGAGGGAAATATGTATTTGACCCCCTCTCAATCAGAAAGATTTCTGGCTCCCAGGTGTCTTTTATACAGATAACGAGCTGAGATTAGGAGCACACTCTTAAAGGGAGTGCTCCTAATCTCAGCTTGTTACCTGTATAAAAGACACCTGTCCACAGAAGCAATCAATCAATCAGATTCCAAACTCTCCACCATGGCCAAGACCAAAGTGCTCTCCAAGGATGTCAGGGACAAGATTGTAGACCTACACAAGACTGGAATGGGCTACAAGAACATCGCCAAGCAGCTTGGTGAGAAGGTGACAACAGTTGGTGTGATTATTCGCAAATGGAAGAAACACAAAATAACTGTCAATCTCCCTCGGCCTGGGGCTCCATGCAAGATCTCACCTCGTGGAGTTGCAATGATCATGAGAACAGTGAGGAATCAGCCCAGAACTACACGGGAGGATCTTGTCAATGATCTCAAGGTAGCTGGGACCATAGTCACCAAGAAAACAATTGGTAACACACTACGCCGTGAAGGACTGAAATCCTG
Source organism: Coregonus clupeaformis (assembly GCF_020615455.1). Taxonomy (NCBI): domain Eukaryota; kingdom Metazoa; phylum Chordata; class Actinopteri; order Salmoniformes; family Salmonidae; genus Coregonus; species Coregonus clupeaformis. The sequence goes on along the minus strand of NC_059209.1, from coordinate 24,816,122 downwards.
CAGCGCCCGCAAGGTCCCCCTGCTCAAGAAAGCACTTATACAGGGCCGTCTGAAGTTTGTCAATGAACATCTGAATGATTCAGAGGAGAACTGGGTGAAAGTGTTGTGGTCAGATGAGACCAAAATCAAGCTCTTTGGCATCAACTCAACTCGCCGTGTTTGGAGGAGGAGGAATGCTGCCTATGACCCCAAGAACACCATCCCCACCATCAAACATGGAGGTGGAAACATTATGCTTTGGGGGTATTTTTCTGCTAAGGGGACAGGACAACTTCACCGCATCAAAGGGACGATGGACGGGGCCATGTACCGTCAAATCTTGGGTGAGAACCTCCTTCCCTCAGCCAGGGCATTGAAAATGGGTCGTGGATGGGTATTCCAGCATGACAATGACCCAAAACATACGGCCAAGGCAACAAAGGAGTGGCTCAAGAAGAAGCACATTAAGGTCCTGGAGTGGCCTAGCCAGTCTCCAGACCTTAATCCCATAGAAAATCTGTGGAGGGAGCTGAAGGTTTGAGTTGCCAAACGTCAGCCTCGAAACCTTAATGACTTGGAGAAGATCTGCAAAGAGGAGTGGAACAAAATCCCTCCTGAGATGTGTGCAAACCTGGTGGCCAACTACAAGAAACGTCTGACCTCTGTGATTGCCAATAAGGGTTTTGCCACCAAGTACTAAGTCATGTTTTGCAGAGGGGTCAAATACTTATTTCCCTCATTAAAATGCTAATCAATTTATTAAAAAATGTACATGCGTCTTTCTGGATTTTTTTGTTGTTATTCTGTCTCTCACTGTTCAAATAAACCTACCATTAAAATTATAGACTGATCATGTCTTTGTCAGTGGGCAAACGTACAAAATCAGCAGGGGATCAAATACTTTTTTCCCTCACTGTATATACTAGGCGGTGTCAGAGAAAGGCCCAAAAAATGGTCAAAGACTCCAGTCACCCAAGTCATAGACTGTTCTCTCTGCTACCACACGGTAAGCGTTACCGGAGCGCCAAGTTTAGGTCCAAAAGGCTCCTTAACAGCTTCTACCCCCATGCCATAAGACTGCTTAACAATTAATTAAATGGCCACCCTGACTATTTACATTGACCCCCCACATTAAGGTCCTGGAGTGGCCTAGCCAGTCTCCAGACCTTAATCCCATAGAAAATCTGTGGAGGGAGCTGAAGGTTTGAGTTGCCAAACGTCAGCCTCGAAACCTTAATGACTTGGAGAAGATCTGCAAAGAGGAGTGGAACAAAATCCCTCCTGAGATGTGTGCAAACCTGGTGGCCAACTACAAGAAACGTCTGACCTCTGTGATTGCCAATAAGGGTTTTGCCACCAAGTACTAAGTCATGTTTTGCAGAGGGGTCAAATACTTATTTCCCCTCATTAAAATGCTAATCAATTTATTAAAAAAAATGTACATGCGTCTTTCTGGATTTTTTTGTTGTTATTCTGTCTCTCACTGTTCAAATAAACCTACCATTAAAATTATAGACTGATCATGTCTTTGTCAGTGGAGCAAAGCATTACAAAATCAGCAGGGGATCAAATACTTTTTTCCCTCACTGTATATACTAGGCGGTGTCAGAGAAAGGCCCAAAAATGGTCAAAGACTCCAGTCACCCAAGTCATAGACTGTTCTCTCTGCTACCACACGGTAAGCGTTACCGGAGCGCCAAGTTTAGGTCCAAAAGGCTCCTTAACAGCTTCTACCCCCATGCCATAAGACTGCTTAACAATTAATTAAATGGCCACCCTGACTATTTACATTGACCCCCCCACATTAAGGTCCTGGAGTGGCCTAGCCAGTCTCCAGACCTTAATCCCATAGAAAATCTGTGGAGGGGGAGCTGAAGGTTTGAGTTGCCAAACGTCAGCCTCGAAACCTTAATGACTTGGAGAAGATCTGCAAAGAGGAGTGGAACAAAATCCCTCCTGAGATGTGTGCAAACCTGGTGGCCAACTACAAGAAACGTCTGACCTCTGTGATTGCCAATAAGGGTTTTGCCACCAAGTACTAAGTCATGTTTTGCAGAGGGGTCAAATACTTATTTCCCTCATTAAAATGCTAATCAATTTATTAAAAAATGTACATGCGTCTTTCTGGATTTTTTTGTTGTTATTCTGTCTCTCACTGTTCAAATAAACCTACCATTAAAATTATAGACTGATCATGTCTTTGTCAGTGGGCAAACGTACAAAATCAGCAGGGGATCAAATACTTTTTTCCCTCACTGTATATACTAGGCGGTGTCAGAGAAAGGCCCAAAAAATGGTCAAAGACTCCAGTCACCCAAGTCATAGACTGTTCTCTCTGCTACCACACGGTAAGCGTTACCGGAGCGCCAAGTTTAGGTCCAAAAGGCTCCTTAACAGCTTCTACCCCCATGCCATAAGACTGCTTAACAATTAATTAAATGGCCACCCTGACTATTTACATTGACCCCCCCTTTATTTTTACACTGCTGCTACTCGCTGATTATTATCTATGCATAGTCACTTTACCCCTACCTACATGTACAAATTACCTCGACTAACCTGTACCCCCGCACATTGACTCGGTACCGGTAACCCCTGTATATAGCCTCGTTATTGTTATTTTATTGTGTTACTTTTTATTTTATATTTACTTTAGTTTATTTAGTAAATATTTTCTTAACTTTATTTCTTGAACTGTATTGTTGGTTAAGGGCTTGTGAGTAAGCATTTCACGGGAAGGTCTACACCTGTTGTATTCGGCTGTCACGTTCGTTGTATAAAGGATTGGACCAAGGTGCAGCGTGGTATGCGTACATGTTCTTGTTGGCTGGTCCTCACTACATATTCGTCGCCAAACCCACTGGCTCCAGGCCATCTATAAATCACTGCTAGGCAAATCCCTGCCTTATCTTAGCTCATTGGTCACCATAGCAACACCCACCCGTAGTATGCGCTCCAGCAGGTATATCTCACTGGTCATCCCCAAAGCCAACACCTCCTTTGGCCGCCATTCCTTCCAGTTCTCTGCTGCCAATGACTGGAACGAATTGCAAAAATCTCTGAAGCTGGAGACTCTTATCTCCCTCACTAACTTTAAGCATCAGTTGTCAGAGCACCTTACCGATCACTGCACCTGTACACAGCCCATCTGAAATTAGCCCACCCAACTACCTCATCTCCATATTGTTATTTATTTTGCTAATTTGCACCCCAGTATCTCTATTTGCACATCATCTCTTGCACATCTATCATTCCAGTGTTAATACTAAATTGTAATTATTTTGCACTATAGCCTATTTATTGCCTTACCTCCATAACTTGCTACATTTGCACACACTGTATATATATTTTCTGTTGTATTTTTGACTTTATGTTTTGTTTAACCCATATGTAACTCTGTCGTTGTTGTTTTTATGGCACTGCTTTGCTTTATCTTGGCCAGGTCGCAGTTGTAAATGAGAACTTCTCAACTGGCTTACCTGGTTAAATAAAGGTGAAATAAAATGTAAAATTTTTAAATAAAAAATATTTATTAAATAAACACTTGACAAAATAACAAAAGCAACTGACCGTGAAGTTCTAAAGGCTAACAGCAACAAGCCTAAACTGAAACAGAAACAAGATCCCACAACTAAAGGTAGGCAAAATGGCTGCCTAAGTATGATCCCCAATCAGAGACAACGATCGACAGCTGCCTCTGATTGGGAACCACACCCGGCCAACATAGAAATAGAATAAACTAGATTCTATCCAAATCACACCCTGACCTAACCAAACAGAGAATACAGGTGATGTCTAAGGTCAGGGCGTGACAGTACCCCACCCCAAAGGTGCGGACTCCGGCCGAAAAAACCTGACTCATTAGGGGAGGGTCCGTTTGGGCTTCCAGCCTCGGTGGCGGCTCCGGCTCCAGCTTCGGACGTGACGTAGGCAGTAAACTCCTCTCCCATCCTGCCTTCCCGTTGCACGCCCGGTCCGGTCTGGACCCCGGCACGATGCTCCTCTTCTCAGTCCTCCCACGATGTACCAAGCCCTGTCTGGACCCTGGTGTGGGAGGCCTCGACCCTGGAGAGGGGCTGACGTCTGGTCCTGGCCCAGCAGTCCTCCTGTGATGCACCAAGTCCTGTCTGGACCCTGGTGTAGGAGCCCCCAACCCTGGAGAGGGGTTGACGTCTGGCTCCGGCTCGGACCCCGGTGGAGTGGATGGCTCCGGCATGGGGGAAGAGTAGACGACCGGACCCGGACTGGGCACTGGTGAAGTGGACTGCCCCGGCTCTGGTAGGGAGCAGATAACCGGAGCTGGACTAGGGACCGGTGGAGCGGACTGCTCTGGCACTGGAGTGAAGCAGCTGACCGGAGCTGGACTAGGCACCGGTGGAGCGGACTGCTCTGGCACTGGAGTGGAGCGGCTGACCGGAGCTGGATTTGGCACCGGTGGAGCGGACTGCTCTGGCACAGGAGTGGAGCAGCTGACCGGAGCTGGACTATGCACCGGTGGAGCAGACTGCTCTGGCTCTGGAGTGGAGCAGCTGACCGGAGCTGGACTCTTCGGGCCATGGATCATCACTGGAGGCTTCGTGCCATGGATCATCACTGGTGGCTTTGTGCCAGTGCGGGGCGCTGGCACAGGACACACTGGGCTGTGGACACACACCACTGGTTTGGTGCGAGGAACAGGTACGGGCTGTACAGGACTGGAGACACGCACCACTGGTTTGGTGTGAGGAACAGGTACGGGGCGCACCAGGCTGGCGACACGCACCACTGGTTTGGTGCGAGGAGCAGGCACAGGCCTTACCAGGCTAGGGACACGCACCACTGGTTTGGTGCGAGGAGCAGGTACGGGCCGTACATGCTCCTGGAGACACGCACCACTGGTTTGGTGCGAGGAGCAGGAACGGGCGCCACCGGACTGGAGACACTGGATTGTTGGGGGCCAGAACATAGATATAAATAATTTGTACACTGCAAATTTACCGCAAGAATCCCAAACAGATATTTTATTTGACAAAAACATAACCATTTTTATCCTTGATTACATTGGGATACGATCACATATGCCTCTCTATTTATGCGGGGAATACTTGGGAACAGATTTTCTAAATTAATAATTATTTTGCTCAGAAAACTTGTGGGGGAGCCGCGAGCCGCCTATTGGGGAACCCTGACCTACATGAAGTAGTCTGATAGGCGAAAAAGCATTCAGCCAAGATATCTATGAAATCGTTTTACATCAGTTGTCACCTGGGAATGGTTGGTTGTCGTAAACTGTGATGACCCATAATAACAAGCCTACAGACTTGGGATCTTAATTTGATCACTCTGTTGTTGCTGAGAATTGTCTTGTGCTACAGGATTTATATAAATGTGGTTATATTAACAGCATTGCACTTTTCATGTAGCCTCATTTAGATCAGCTAATAGCAAAACTACATCGGTGGAACAGTGTGAATGGACTTAATGTTCAAATCCTGTTGCTGCAGAATTATTTTGCTGTGACAGAACTGGTCAAATGAAGATCCTACATCTGTATGTCGTGTCATATACAGAGGCTGTCAGAGCACTTCAGATAAACACGTACTCCTTTTCATCCTCCTTTGCCTCCTGTTCCTCCTAACTCTCCTCTGTGTCTTTGAGAGCTGTGGTTCCCCGGGGTCTTGTTAGGCAGGAGAGGTAATGGGAATAATAGAGCATAGAAGGGATTTAAATGATGTATCGTACTTGTTGAAGTACAAAGGTACAGGTTCACACACACAGAACAGGCAGACACAGGTTCAGATTAACAAGGTTTAAGAGCTGCCTGCAGGCCGCAGCACAGTTGGGTCTATAAATTATACTACAGTACATGCTGCTATATGGCATAATAGCTATAGTATCATAAACAGACCAAAACTAAACTATTCTGCTAGGTGTTTATTGAACTTTGTGTGTGCGTGTGTGCCTGCCTTCCTGGTGGGCCTGCTTACCTATGTAGAATGTCTGCGTGGGTATGTGTGCTGTGTCAGGGCATGCTGGCATATTTATTGAGTGGGTAGAAGAGCAATACCTCATCATGTTGCGAGATTAGTTTAACACACACCTCTGGGTCAATACACACTGATGTAGTATCTCCCTCCCTCCTTTCCTCCCTCTCTTAACCTTTATCTCTCTGCCACTCTTCTCTTATCTCTCCTGCTGTCTGTCCTCCTCTCCTCCCTTCCTCTCTGTTGTTGTCAGTGGAGAAGACCCATACAGCCATCTAATTTTGTAGCAAAGGTGGTTTAGTGAACAAAGCCTGCATGATAACTACCTTTACCTTGACTGAGATTTGAAGACTTGTGTTAGTTCTCTGAGCTGATGCACAGGCTTTAGCTCAATGGGCTAATGCAATCTTGAGGCATACTGACAGTTGCATTTGTTAGCTGGTCGGTCAAAAAATATGAATTACCTCTCATCTTATGATAAAAACAGTAGGCCATGCTACATCAATTCCCAAAGGATATTTCCAGGATGAAAACATCTAGCAATGTCAACATATATTTTTCTTTTTTGGTTGTCTGATAAGTTTAAGTGGTAGCCTACTTTATGGAATGGATCAATAATCAATGTTTATTTGGATCTCCATTAGCTCTTGCAGAAGCAGCAGCTACCCTTCCTGGGGTCCACAAAAAACACAAAACATGACAAGTTGGTCTCGTGAGTACCGTGTATTGTGCTCTTGTTATTACGGGTCTCGTCCCGTGTATTGTTTGAAGGTTTACACCTCGCTCTTTTGTTTGGGTTACATCCCTGTGTTATATACACTGCTCAAAAAAATAAAGGGAACACTTAAACAACACAATGTAACTCCAAGTCAATCACACTTCTGTGAAATCAAACTGTCCACTTAGGAAGCAACACTGATTGACAATACATTTCACATGCTGTTGTGCAAATGGAATAGACAACAGGTGGAAATTATAGGCAATTAGCAAGACACCCCCAATAAAGAAGTGGTTCTGCAGGTGGTGACCACAGACCACTTCTCAGTTCCTATGCTTCCTGGCTGATGTTTTGGTCACTTTTGAATGCTGGCAGTGCTTTCACTCTAGTGGTAGCATGAGACGGAGTCTACAACCCACACAAGTGGCTCAGGTAGTGGGCAGTTTTGTGGTCCTCTGTAGCTCAGCTGGTAGAGCACGGCGCTTGTAACGCCAAGGTAGTGGGTTCGATCCCCGGGACCACCCATACACAAAAATGTATGCACGCATGACTGTAAGTCGCTTTGGATAAAAGCGTCTGCTAAATGGCATATTATTATTATTATTATAGGTAGTGCAGCTCATCCAGGATGGCACATCAATGCGAGCTGTGGCAAGAAGGTTTGCTGTGTCTGTCAGCATAGTGTCCAGAGCATGGAGGCGCTACCAGGAGACAGGCCAGTACATCAGGAGACGTGGAGGAGGCCGTAGGAGGGCAACAACCCAGCAGTAGGACTGCTACCTCTGCCTTTGTGCAAGGAGGAGCAGGAGGAGCACTGCCAGAGCCCTGCAAAATGACCTCCAGCAGGCCACAAATGTGCATGTGTCTGCTCAAACGGTCAGAAACAGACTCCATGAGGGTGGTATGAGGGCCCGACGTCCACAGGTGGAGGTTGTGCTTACAGCCCAACACCGTGCAGGACGTTTGGCATTTGCCAGAGAACACCAAGATTGGCAAATTCGCCACTGGTGCCCTGTGCTCTTCACATATGAAAGCAGGTTCACACTGAGCACATGTGACAGACGTGACAGAGTCTGGAGACTCCGTGGAGAACGTTCTGCTGCCTGCAACATCCTCCAGCATGACCGGTTTGGCGGTGGGTCAGTCATGGTGTGGGGTGGCATTTCTTTGGGGGGCCGCACAGCCCTCCATGTGCTCGCCAGAGGTAGCCTGACTGCCATTAGGTACCGATATGAGATCCTCAGACCCCTTGTGAGACCATATGCTGGTGCGGTTGGCCCTGGGTTCCTCCTAATGCAAGACAATGCTAGACCTCATGTGGCTGGAGTGTGTCAGCAGTTCCTGCAAGAGGAAGACGTTGATGCTATGGACTGGCCCGCCCGTTCCCCAGACCTGAATCCAATTGAGCACATCTGGGACATCATGTCTCGCTCCATCCACCAACGCCACGTTGCACCACAGACTGTCCAGGAGTTGGTGGATGCTTTAGTCCAGGTCTGGGAGGAGATCCCTCAGGAGACCATCCGCCACCTCATCAGGAGCATGCCCAGGCGTTGTAGGGGGAGGTCATACAGGCACGTGGAGGCCACACACACTACTGAGCCTCATTTTGACCTGTTTTAAGGACATTACATCAAAGTTGGATCAGCCTGTAGTGTGGTTTTCCACTTTAATTTTGAGGGTGACTCCAAATCCAGACCTCCATGGGTTGATAAATTTGATTTCCATTGATAATTTTTGTGTGATTTTGTTGTCAGCACATTCAACTATGTAAAGAAAAAAGTATTTAATAAGATTATTTCATTCATTCAGATCTAGGATGTGTTGTTTAAGTGTTCCCTTTATTTTTTTGAGCAGTGTACATATACACATTTGTTTTTGGGCTTCATCCCCGTCGTTTTTCATGATGTACCTTGTGTTGGGTGGAGTAATAAAAAACCGTAATACGTATTCCTGCGCCTGTCTTCTAATCATTATACAACATGACAGAATAATTGACCCAGTAAAATGGAGACAGTGGGAAAGGCAGAGCTGGTGACCATCATAGAGACAGTCCAGCATCACAAGGACTGTCTCTCCAGACTCGACAGCACCATGGACAGCGTGCTGGCAACCATCCTGCATTTGGAGAGGAATATGCAGTCCCTCCAGTCTCCAGCACCGCTTCTGGCACCAGTACCCACACCACCACTACCTGCCTCTTTCCCATTTGAGCCGGTCCGCGGAATACCCCTGTCCCTCCCGGAGCACTTCGATGGCGCACCAGCGAGATGCAAGGGATTCCTTCTGCAGTGCGACCTGTACCTCGCTCGCTACACCAAGGCTGTCTCCGGGAGAGACAGGGTTGCCACGGTCATCTCGGCACTGACCGGAAGGGCCCTGGACTTGGGTGCCGCGGTCTGGGAAACGGGCGGACCCGAGGTCGAGTCCTACGAGCGCTTCACCCTCCTCTTCCGCTCGGTGTTTGATCATCCTGTGGAGGGCCGAGAGGGGGGTGAGCGTCTAATCCAACTACGCCAGGGATCTAGGACCACCTCAGAGTTCGCCCTGGAGATCTGGACCATCGCGGCCTCCACCGGATGGAATGAGTCGGCTCTGGTCACCGTTTTCCGCAGCGGACTGCATGAGGAGGTACAGAGGGAGCACGTTTTCCCAAGGCAGAGCGTGGGAGAAGGAGGAATCTGGGCTTCTGCTCCTATTGTGGAGAAAGGGGTCATTTCTCCCCGACCTGCCCTTTATCCACTAATAGGCGAGGAGGTGACAAGCCAGGGAATTCCCCTGCTCCAAGATGCAAGATCTCCTCTCCTTTTCTGTCGACTCAACCAGTGTGTTTTCCCATTAAATTCCCTCAATACCCTAGCCCCTCACTCCCGATAGCGCACTGGCCACTGCATTCCGCATTCCTTTGGTTCCCCTACAGTCACCCATTCCTGTTCGAGCCCTGGATAATCGTCCAATAGGGACAAGGCTCGTACATCCCATCACTGTTCCCATTTCTCTGCTGACCCATGACACTCATTTAGAACAGATCACCTTTTTGATTATAGGTCTCCCCTGGTTGAGTTGGCATAACCCTGTTATTTCCTGGTCTGGGAGGAGACTGCTGGGTTGGTCACAGGAGTGTCAGGGAGGTGTCTCGCGGTGTCTGTCAACACCACTACGGTGGAAAGTCCGGACCACGCCACTCAAGTGGATTTACCGGAGGAATACCAGGACCTGCACAGGGTTTTTTCTAAGACCCAGGCTACACGCCTGCCTTCTCATCGCCCCTGGGACTGTGCCATTGACCTGCTGTCTGACGCAGCCCTCCCGAGAGGATACGTCTATCCCCTATCCTATGCGGAGAGCGAGGCCATGGAGACCTACAGTACCAGTCAAAAGTTTGGACACACCTTCTCATTCAAGTTTATTTTTTTTTACTATTTTCTACATTGTAGAATAATAGTGAAGACATCAAAACTATGAAATAACACAATCATGTAGTAACCGTAAAATAGTTAAACAAATTCTGAGATTCTTCAAAGTAGCCGTCCCTTTGCCTTGATGACAGCTTTGCACTCTTGGCATTCTCTCAACCAGCTTCATGAGGTAGTCACCTAGAATGCATTTCAATTAACAGCTGTGCCTTCTTAAAAGTTAATTTGTGGAATTTCTTTCCTTCTTAATGCGTTTGAGCCAATCAGTTGTGTTGTGACAAGGCAGGGGGGGTATACAGAAGATAGCCCTATTTGGTAAAATACCAAGTCCATATTATGGCAAGAACAGCTCAAATAAGCAAAGAGAAACGACAGTCCATCATTACTTTAAGACATGAAGGTCAGTCAATACGGAAAATGTGCAGTCGCAAAATCCATCAAGCGCTATGATGAAACTGGCTCTCATGAGGACCGCGACAGGAATGGAAGACCCAGAGTTATCTCTGCTGCAGAGGATAAGTTCATTAGAGTTACCAGCCTCAGAAATTGCAGCCCAAATAAATGCTTCACAGAGTTCAAGTAACAGACACATCTCAACATCAACTGTTCAGAGGGGACTGTGTGAATCAGGCCATCATGGTCGAATTACTGCAAAGAAACCACTACTAAAGGACACCAATAAGAAGAGACCTACTTGGGCCAAGAAACACGAGCAATGGACATTAGACAGGTGGAAATGTGTCCTTTGGTCTGGAGTCCAAATTTGAGATTTTTGGTTCCAACCGCCGTGTCTTTGTGAGACGCGGTGGATGAACGGATGATCTCCGCATGTGTATTTCCCACCGTAAAGCAAGGAGGAGGAGGTGTTATGGTGTGGGGGTGCTTTGCTGGTGACACTGTCTGTGATTTATTTAGAATTCAAGGCACACTTAACCAGCATGGCTACCACAACATTCTACAGCGATACGCCATCCCATCTGGTTTGGGCTTAGTGGGACTATCATTTGTTTTTCAACAGGACAATGACCCAACACACCCCCAGGCTGTGTAAGGGTTATTTTACCAAGAAGGAGAGTGATGGAGTGCTGCATCAGATGACATGGCCTCCACAATCCCCCGACCTCAACCCAATTGAGATGGTTTGGGATGAGTCGGACCACAGAGTGAAGAAAAAGCAGCCAACAAGTGCTCAGCATATATGGGAACTCCTTCATTTACATTTTTTACATTTTAGTCATTTAGCAGACGCTCTTATCCAGAGCGACTTACAGGAGCAATTAGGGTTAAGTGCCTTGCTCAAGGGCACATTAACGTCATTTAGCAGACGCTCTTAGCCAGAGCGACTCACAAATTGGTGCGTTCACCCTATAGCCAGTGGGATAACCACTTTACAATTGGGGGGGTAGAAGGATTCCTTTATCCTATCCCAGGTATTCCTTAAAGAGGTGGGGTTTCAAATGTCTCCGGAAGGTGGTGAGTGACTCCGCTGTCCTGGCGTCGTGAGGGAGCTTGTTCCACCATTGGGGTGCCAGGGCAGCGAACAGTTTTGACTGGGCTGAGCGGGAACTATGCTTCCGCAGAGGAAGGGGAGCCAGCAGGCCAGAGGTGGATGAGCGCAATGCCCTCATTTGGGTGTAGGGACTGATCAGAGCCTGAAGGTACAGAGGTGCCGTTCCCCTCACTGCTCCATAGGCAAGCACCATGGTCTTGTAGCGGATGCAAGCTTCAACTGGAAGCCAGTGGAGTGTGCGGAGGAGGGGGGTGACGTGAGAGAACTTGGGAAGGTTGAACACCAGACGGGCTGCGGCATTCTGGATGAGTTGTAGGGGTTTAATGGCACAGGCAGGGAGGCCAGCCAACAGCGAGTTGCAGTAGTCCAGACGGGAGATGACAAGTGCCTGGATTAGGACCTGTGCCGCTTCCTGTGTAAGGCAGGGTCGTACTCTCCGAATGTTGTAGAGCATGAACCTGCAGGAGCGGGTCACCGCCTTGATGTTGGCGGAGAACGACAGGGTGTTGTCCAGGGTCACGCCTAGGCTCTTCGCACTCTGGGAGGAGGACACAGCGGAGTTGTCAACCGTGATGGTGAGATCATGGAACGGGCAGTCCTTCCCCGGGAGGAAGAGCAGCTCCGTCTTGCCAGGGTTCAGCTTGAGGTGGTGATCCGTCATCCATACTGATATGTCTGCCAGACATGCAGAGATGCGATTCGCCACCTGGTTATCAGAAGGGGGAAAGGAGAAGATTAGTTGTGTATCGTCAGCGTAGCAATGATAGGAGAGACCATGTGAGGATATGACAGAGCCAAGTGACTTGGTGTATAGGGAGAAAAGGAGAGGGCCTAGAACTGAGCCTTGGGGGACACCAGTGGTGAGAGCACGTGGTGCGGAGACAGCTTCTCGCCACGCCACTTGGTAGGAGCGACCGGTCAGGTAGGACGCAATCCAGGAGTGAGCCGCGCCGGAGATGCCCAGCTCGGAGAGGGTGGAGAGGAGGATCTGATGGTTCACAGTGTCAAAGGCAGCAGACAGGTCTAGAAGGACAAGAGCAGAGGAGAGAGAGTTAGCTTTAGCAGTGCGGAGAGTCTCCGTGACACAGAGAAGAGAAGTCTCAGTTGAATGACCAGTCCTGAAACCTGATTGGTTTGGATCAAGAAGGTCATTCTGAGAGAGATAGCAAGAGAGTTGGCTAAAGACGGCACGCTCAATAGTTTTGGAAAGAAAAGAAAGAAGGGATACTGGTCTGTAGTTGTTGACATCAGTGGGGTCGAGTGTTGGTTTTTGAGAAGGGGAGCAACTCTCGCTCTCTTGAAGACGGAAGGGACATGGCCAGCGGTCAAGGATGAGTTGATCAGCGAGGTGAGGTAGGGGAGAAGGTCACCGGAGATGGTCTGGAGAAGGGAGGAGGGGATGGGGTCAAGCGGGCAGGTTGTTGGGCGGCCTGCAGTCACAAGTCGCAGGATTTTATCTGGAGAGAGAGGGGAGAAAGAAGTCAAAGCATAGGGTAGGGCAGTGTGAGCAGGACCAGCAGTGTCATTAGACTTAACAAACGAGGATCGGATGTCGTCAACTTTCTTTTCAAAGTGGTTGACGAAGTCATCCACAGAGAGAGAGGAGGGGGGTTTGAGGATTCAGGAGGGAGGAAAATGTGGCAAAGAGCTTCCTAGGGTTAGAGGCAGATGCTTGGAATTTAGAGTGGTAGAAGGTGGCCTTAGCAGCAGAAACAGATTAAGAAAATATAGAGAGGAGGGAGTGAAAAGATGCCAGGTCGGCAGGGAGTTTAGTTTTCTTCCATTTCCGCTCCGCTGCCCGGAGCTCTGTTCTGTGAGCTCGCAGTGAGTCATCAAGCCACGGAGCTGGAGGGGAGGACCGAGCCGGCCGGGAGGATAGGGGACACAGAGAGTCAAAGGATGCAGAAAGGGAGGAGAGGAGGGTTGAGGAGGCAGAATCAGGAGATTGGAGGGAGAAGGATTGAGCAGAGGGAAGATATGATAGGATGGAAGAGGAGAGAGTAGTGGGAGAGAGAGAGCGAAGGTTGCGGCGGCGCATTACCATCTGTGTAGGGGCAGAGTGAGTAGTGTGGGAGGAGAGCGAGAGAGAAAAGGGAAACAAAGTAGTGGTCGGAGACATGGAGGGGAGTTGCAGTGAGATTAGTAGAGGAGCAGCATCTAGTGAAGATGAGGTCAAGCGTATTGCCTGCCTTGTGAGTAGGGGGGACGGTGAGAGGGTGAGGTCAAAAGAGGAGAGGAGTGGAAAGAAGGAGGCAGAGAGAAATGAGTCAAATGTGGACATAGGGAGGTTGAAATCCCCCAAAACTGTGAGGGGGTGAGCCATCCTCAGGAAAGGAACTTATCAAGGCGTCAAGCTCATTGATGAATTCTCCAAGGGAACCTGGAGGGCGATAGATGACAAGGATATTAAGCTTAAATGGGCTAGTGACTGTGACAGCATGGAATTCAAATGAGGAGATAGACAGATGGGTTAGGGGAAAAATTGAGAATGTCCACTTGGGAGAGATGAGGATTCCTGTACCACCACCCCTCTGACCAGATGCTCTCGGGGTATGCGAGAACACATGGTCAGACGAGGAGAGAGCAGTAGGAGTAGCAGTGTTTTCAGTGGTGATCCATGTTTCCGTCAGCGCCAGGAAGTCGAGGGACTGGAGGTTGGCATAGGCTGGGATGAAGTCAGCTTTGTTGGCAGCAGAACGGCAGTTCCAGAGGCTGCCTGCGACCTGGAACTCCAGGTGAGGGGTGCGTGCAGGGACCACCAGGTTAGAGAGGCAGCAGCCGCGCGGGTGTGGTGCGTTTGTGTAGCCTGTGCAGAGAGGAGAGAACAGGGATAGGCAGAGGCATAGTTGACAGGCTGTAGCAAATGGCTACAAAAATGCAGAGGAGATCGGAATGAAATGAGCTAACATCTGGGAGAGGAGAGAGCAGGGCCTCCCTCACCAAAAACTTCTACCTCAGAAACTAAAATTGTTTCACTGAACCACCCGGAACAAAAACTCTCCCAACTTCCACCTTTAGAAATCAGAATTGTTGTGAACCACAGCGGTTCAATGTTTAAAGGAATAGACTCAACCCACTTTATTCAGCTAGCTAACTATGACACCATAGCTAACTAGCATGCTAGCATCCAATAACACACAGTTTAACACACAGTTTAGCACCAACACTTGGTCACAACAAACCACCAATAGTGTGTTAACTAGCTAACTAGCATGCTAGCATCCAGTAACACACAGTTTAGCACAAACACTTGGTCACAACAAACCACCAATAGTGTGATAACACACTAAACAGATCATTCGTGTCTGTGTCAAGTTCCTTTCATGACGCAGCAATGATTCAACGTTGGCTAGCTAGGACAAGTATATTGTATTTAGCTACTACAGTACAGTTAGCTGGTCGTGTTGGGTAGCTAGCATTGGCCACTGTGTTGACTTTGTTTGAAGAACGGCTAGCTAGCTAGCTTCGTGCTACACCCGGCACACAATGGCTACTGTGTTGACTCTGACTCTGTTCGAAAAACGGCTAGTTAGCTCGCTTCGTGCTACAGCCGGCACGGCCGAAGACACTGCCAACCTGCAGTAACTACCCACAACAACCCACGATACCTAGCTGTGACGCCGTAGCTAACTAGCAAGCTAGCATCCATTAACACACAATTTAGCACCAATACTTGGTTACAACAAACTGCCAAGAGTGTGTTAGCACACTAAACCTGCAGTAACTACCCACAACAACCCACGATACCTAGCTATGACGCCGTAGCTAACTAGCAAGCTAGCATCCATTAACACACAATTTAGCACCAATACTTGGTTACAACAAACTGCCAAGAGTGTGTTAGCACACTAAACAGATAATTCATGTCCGTGTCTAGTTCCTTTCATAACGCATAACGCAGCAAAAATTAAACGTTGGGTAGCAGCACATTAACATTGGAAACAGCTCTCCACCGTTGCTAATCGTTACCAGTAGCTACCCGCTAGCTAGCTAGCCTCATGCTTCGATACTAACCTACAATTACCTACGGAAACCTACAATAACAACAATACTAACCTATGATAAATACAATACCTAACTACAACTAACTACCTACCTACGATCTAATACATGGTTAAGCTTTACTCAACACCATATGAGAAGCTTACCTCCTGCTTACCTCCAGCTAGAGAAAAACACAACCGGAACACAACCTTCAAGACTGTTGGAAAAGCATTCCAGGTGAAGCTGATTGAAAGAATGCCAAGAGTGTGCAAAGCTGTCATCAAGGCAAAGGGTGGCTATTTGAAGATTCTCAAATATAAAATATACTTTGATTTGATTAACACTTTGTTGTTTACTACATGATTCCATATGTGTAATTTCATAGATTTGATGTCTTCACTATTATTCTACATGTAAAAAATAGTAAAATTAAAGAAAAACCCTTGAATGAGTAGGTGTGTCCAAACTTTTGACTGGTAGTGTACGTACAGGAGAGCCTCCAGCAGGGGTTTATCTGCCCCTCTAAGTCACCAGCCTCCTCAAGCTTGTTTTTTGAAAAGAAGAAAGATGGGGGACTGCGCCCCTGCATTGATTATCAAATACAGAATAAAGTCACCCTTAAGTTCAGCTATCCTTTACCCCTCATCCCAACCATCGTCGATCAAATGCACGGGGCGCAGTACTTCACGAAATTGGACTTGAGGAGCGCCTACAATCTGGTGCGCATTCGTGCAGGCGACGAATGGAAAACAGCCTTTTCCACAACCATGGGGCATTACAAGTGTCTCGTAATGTGTGGGAAGACTGTTGGAGCATAATCTCTATGTTAAACAATCTCTATATTAAACAAGAAAAGTGTTTGTTTTTCCAGCGGTCTGTGTCCTTCTTCGGCTACCTCATATCCACGGAGGGAGTGAAGATGAAGGAGCAACGCGTCAGCGCAGTCAGATCATGGCCCATACCCAACTCCGTGAAAGCAGTCCAGCGATTCCTGGGGTTCGCCAACTATTTCCAGAGGTTCATCCGGGGCTTCAGCACGGTGGTCGCGCCTCTTACCTCCCTGCTGAGAGGAGGTCCCCAGCGGCTTTGTTGGACGGCGGAGGCGGAGAGGGCGTTCGAGACGCTGAAGGCACGCTTCACCACTGCTCCCGTGCTGGCACATCCTGACCCCTCACTCCCCTTCATCATCGAGGTGGATGCCTCCGAAGTAGGAGTCGGGGCAGTGCTTTCCCTGCACACAGGAACCCCACCCAGAGGAACGCCCCGCCCAGAGGAACTATGACGTAGGGGACCGAGAACTCTTTGTGGTCAAGAAGGCTCTGAAGGCGTGGAGGCACTGGCTGGAGGGGTCCAAACACCCTTTCGTGGTGTGGACGGACCACCGCAACCTGGAGTACATCAGGGCAGCGAAGAGGCTAAACCCGAGACAGGCCAGGTGGGCTCTATTCTTCGCCTGGTTCCAATTCCAGGCTCGAGGAACGTGAAGGGGGTCGCCCTGTCTCGCCTCTATAACACAGAGGAGAGGCAGGGAGAGGAGACTCCGATCATCCCTCCATTCCGTATCATCGCGCCAGTGGTGTGGGACTTGGACGCCAACATACGGCAGGCCCTGCGTATGGAACCCGCACCTGCACAGTGCCAGAAGATCCGCGCCTACGTGCCCATGGGTGTGCGGGACAGCCTCCTTTCCTGACTGTACACGGCACCTGTGTCGGGTCATCCTGGGATAGGCCATTCCATCGCCTGCCTGACTGAGAAGTACTGGTGGCCCACCTTGGCTAGGGATGTCCGGGTTTCGGTCTCTTCCTGCTCCATCTGTGCCCAGTCTAAGACACCCAGACATCTCCCTTATGGAAAGCTCCTTCCCCTGCCGGTTCCACAACGACCCTGGTCTCAACTCTCAGTGGACTTTGTCACTGACCTTCCCCCCTCCCAGGGGAACACCACCGTTCTCATCGTTGTGGACCGGTTTTCCAAAGCTTGTCGCCTACTTCCTCTGCCTGGGCTCCCGTCGGCCATGCAAACAGCGGAGGCTCTTTTTACGCACGGGATCCCAGAGGACATTGTGTCAGAGCGAGGTCCTCAGTTCACCTCACTCGTATGGAAAGCGTTCATGGAACGCCTGGGGGTCAAGGTCAGTCTCACCTCCGGGTACCGTCCTCAAGCTAATGGGCAGGTGGAGAGGGTCAATCAGGAAGTGGGCAGGTTCCTGAGCTGTTACTGTCAGGACCGGCCGGGGGAATTGGTGGATATTCTACCTTGGACTGAGTACGCGCAGAATTCCCTCCGCTACTCCTCCACTAACCTCACTCCTTTCCAGTACGTGTTGGGGTATCAGCCAGCCCTGGCACCTTGGCATCCGGGCCAGACCGAGGCCCCTGCGGTGGACGAGTGGTTTCGGTGCGCTGAGGAGATCTGGAACGCTGTGCACACTCGTCTCCAGCGGGCCGTGCGTTGGCACAAGGAACAGGCCGACCTCCAATGCAGTGAGGCGCCTGTTTTATCTCCAGGTGACCGGGTCTGGCTCTCCACCCGGAACCTGCCCCTCCGCTTGCCCTGCCGGAAGCTGAGCCCACGGTTTGTGGGGTCGTTTAAAGTCCTGAGGAGGGTTAATGAGGTAACATACCGTTTGCAACTCCATGCTGATTACCGCATTAACCCAACTTTTCATGTCTCTCCTCAGGCCAGTGGTGCCTGGTCCCCTCGCTGAGGCTGGACCCAGTGACGCCCCACCTCCTCCTCTGGACATTGAGGGAGGTCCGGCGTACTCGGTCCGTGAAGTCCTGGATTCGAGGCATTGGGCGGGGCGTCTCCAGTACCTCATCGACTGGAAGGGGTACGGCCTAGAGGAGCAGTGCTGGTTTCCTGCGGTGGACCTCCTGGATGCTTCGCTGACCAGGGATTTTCACAGTCGGCGCCCTGACCAACCCGTACCGTGTTCCTGTGGTCGTCCCCGAGGCCGGTGTCATCCCGCTGCTGGTGCAGCATGTCGGGGGAGTGGGAGGCCTCGATGCACAACTGAGCAGAAATACATTAGAGTGTCTAGTTTGAGAAACAGATGCCTCACAGGTCCTCAACTGGCAGCTTCATTAAATAGTACCCGCAAAACACCAGTCTCAACGCCAACAGTGAAGAGGCGACTCCGGGATGCTGACCTTCTAGGCATAGTTGCAAAGAAAAAGCCAAATCTCAGACTGGCCAATAAAAAGAAAAGATTAAGATGGGCAGTCTGAGATATGGCTTTTTCTTTGCAACTCTGCCTAGAAGGTCAGCATCCCGGAGTCGCCTCTTCACTGTTGATGTTGAGACTTTGTGGGTACTATTTAATGGACACACCTACATTTCTCAGAACAAGAATAGACTGTCAAGTTTCAGAAGAAAGTTATTTGTTTCTGGCCATTTTGAGCCTGTAATCGAACCCACAATTGCTGATGCTCCAGATACTCAACTAGTCTCAAGGCCAGTTTTATTTCTTCTTTAATCAGCATAACAGTTTTCAGCTGTGCTAACATAATTGCAAAAGGGTTTTCTAATGATCATTTAGCCTTTTAAAATGATAAACTTGGATTAGCAAACACAACATGCCATTGGAACACAGGACTGATGGTTGCTGATAATGGGCCTCTGTACGCCTATGTAGATATTAAATAAAAAACCAGCTACAATAGCCATTTACAACATTAACAATGTCTACACTGTATTTCTGATCAATTTGATGTTATTTTAATGGACAAAAAAAATGATTTTCTTTCGAAAACAAGGACATTTCTAAGTGACCCCAAACTTTTGAACGGTAGTGTATGTGCCCTCTGTTCCCCATTGTCCTTGTCGATTATTGTCCCATGTCCGTTGGTCTCGTGAGTACCGTGTATTGTGCTCTTGTTATTACGGGTCTCGTCCCGTGTATTGTTTGGAGGTTTACACCTCGCTCTTTTGTTTGGAGAACATCCCTGTGTTATATACACTGCTCATATATATACGTGTTTGTTTTTGGGCTTCATCCCCGTCATTTATCATGACGTACCTTGTGTTGGGTGGAGTAATAAAAAAAACGGATACGTATTCCTGCGCCTGTCTTCTAATCATTATACAACGTGACAGATAGACAAGGAATGTCACACAAATTAAAAAATATATATATACAAACAATACAACTACAAAATAATACAAATAATACAACAAAGAATAATTTGTGTTAGCGTATCTGTGTGTGTTTGTGTGTGTCCCCTCACAGTCCCCGCCGTTCCATGAGATGTTGTTTAATCCGCTTTTAAAGGTAATTGTTTTCTATTAATAATTGGAGATGGGAGTTCCATGCGATCATGGCTCTGTATAATACTGTGCGTTACCGTAAATTTGGTTTGGACTTGGGGACTGTGAAGAGAGCCTTGGTGACATGCCTTGTGGAGTATGTATGAGTGTCTGAGCTGAATGTTATTTGATTATGCAGACAGTCTGGAATCTTCGTTACAGTAATATTTCTCATAAAAACTCCAAGAGAAGCAGGCAGTCTCTTGTCAACCCTCAACCAGGAAAGACTGGCATGGATGTTGTTGATGTCAGTTAGGCGGCAGGTAGCCCAGCGGTTAGAGTGTATTGGTAGATAGGTAAAAATACAAAAACTCATTGAATATCATTGAATATCCCTTTGAGCATGGTGAAGTTATTAATTACACGTTGGATGGTGTATCAATACACCCAATCAGGGATTTCACCATGAGGCCAATGGTGACTTTAAAACAGTTACAAGAGTTTAATGGCTGTGATAGGAGAAAACTGAGGATGGATTAACAAGATTGTAGTTACTCCACAATACTAACCTAAATGACAGAGTGAAAAGAAGTAAACCTGTACAGAATACAAATATATATACATCTCCAAATATCATCTTATTATCCATTTATTTTAACCAATCATCAGTCATCTGAGTCAGTACAGTACAAGTTGAGTGCCATTCTCTCTATATATGCTGAAAGTCAGCAGTTAAATTGTTCTCTGACAAATAGCATTGTATTTGGTCAAACACAATTCTCTCCATCAGTTTACTAAGAACAGGCAACAAACTGATTGGGTGGCTTTTAGAGCCAGCAAAGGGTGCTTTACTATTTTTAGGCAGTTAAAGATATAGCGGTGGCAATACAATTTGCTACCATTCTCAATAGTTTCCCATCAAGGTTGTCTATACCTGGTGGCTTATCATTATTGATGGATAACAAAAGTTTTTCCACCTCTCCCACACTAACTTGACGAAATTCAAAACAGCAATCTTTCATTATTAGATATTTTATACAAAAATATGATGGGTCACTGTTCAATGTTGTCATTGAACAGTTTTTCCACTTTACTAGTGAAATAGACATTTTAATGATTGGCAATATCGAAAGGTTTTGTTATAAATTATCCATTAACTTCAATGAATGATGGAGATAAATGAGGTTTTCTGCCCATGATATCATTTAAGGTACTTCAAAGTATTTTTTTTTTTAATGTAATTTTTTCTTGGTTTGGTTATATAATTTTTTTTTTTTTGTTAAGTTTATTCTCAAAATGTCTCAGTTGACAGTGTGTCAACCAATGAGCTGAGCAGCTCGACTTGTTTACCACCTTTTTTGCATCATTTCTTTGAACCACACCATTTTTAAATTCATCATCAATGCAGGGGGCTCTGACAGTTCTCACAGTGTAACGATCCCGGCAGTCTGAGTCGGGTCCTGTCTGTGGACTAGTTGTTATGTTCGTGATCTCCAGTTTCCCGAGGGTTCTGGAACGCTCCGGGGAGCTCTCTTGATTTCCGCACCTGCATCCCATCAGCAATCTGCACACCTGGTCCTGATCATCACCCTTCTTAGGCTCTGGCCTAACATCCATTCCCTGCCGGATCGTTAGCCATGAACAGTAGGTTTACCAGAGTATCAGTCTTAGAGCCTAGCGTTAGTTTTGTTGTTTTTGCACCTTGTTGGTTTGTTGCTTACTTACCCCCGTTTTGTTCCATCTGCAGTCACCCGTCCGGAACCTTCATCCAACCTCTGCCTGGTGGTCGGCGGCTGCCGACCCAGGATGGGATCAACCACTGCACCCCCAACAACTAATCAACGCCGCCCGCTCTGTTCCCTGGATTATTCAGCATCACTCTTGAACTTGTAAATAAACACTCACCTTCGTTTCAACTTACCTTGTCCTGGTCTGCTTCTGGGTTCTGGCTTAGCAACTCGTGACAGAACGATCCGGCCAGTAATGAACCCAGCGGACCTGGACTCTGTTCGCCATGCCATTACCCAGCAGGAGAAGATGTTGGGCCATCATAGCACGGTACTACAGGAGATCGCGTTGTCAGTTCGGAACCTTTCTACCGGTCTGACGGAGGTCCAGAACCAACGCAAGTGTCCGGTGGAAGATCCACTACCGGTTTCACCCATCTCGCCTGCCGCTTCTGAAGCTGTGTCCTTCCGTGAGCCCAAGGTTCCGACACCGGATAAATATGAGGGGGAGCTGGGAAGATGCCGTTCCTTCCTTATGCAGTGTGGATTAGTGTTCGATCTACAGCCCTACTCTTATGCCACAGACAAGGCTAGGATAGCCTTTGTGATTGAGTTGCTGCGTGGTCGAGCGCTGGAGTGGGCTTCAGCCGTTTGGGAACGACAGGATCCCTGCATGGCTTCATACCAGGGGTTCACGGCCGAGATGAGGAAGCTCTTCGACCATTCCGTCCGAGGGAGGGACGCAGCTAGGCGCCTGTTTTCGCTTCGCCAAGGAACTCGCAGCGTGGCCGACTTCGTGATCGAGTTCAAGACGTTGGCTGTGGAGAGTGGGTGGAATGAGGAGGCTCTGCAAGCGGCCTTTTACCAGGGTCTGTCGGAGCAGCTCAAGGATGAGTTGATCTCCTATCCGGAGTCTAGTGACCTGGACAGCTTGGTAGCCTTGTCTATTCGGGTGGATAATCGAGTCCGAGAGCGAAGGAGGGAGAAGCAATGGGCTCCGTCCAACCGATCAGCTTCTCAGGTTCCAGTCGGGTCGTCAAACTGCGCGGCTCGCTAAAGTTGGGAGGACTTTTAGCGAGCCAGTTTCGACCTCTCAATACCTCTGTCAGACCCCGTTTCCCGGCTACCCTTATGAACAGGAATCAGAGCTTAGCGATTAACGCTTTTATCGATTCAGGTGCCGATGGAAGCTTTCTAGATGCCGAGTTGGTGGAACAGCTGGGGCTTTCCAAGGAGCAATTGCCGGAAGCCATTGAAGCTACCACTCTGGACGGCAGTAGTCTGGCACGTATCACGATGAGGACTGAACCGGTTAAGATGCGGTTGTCGGGGAATCATTCTGAGATGATTTCATTCTTCATTCTGCCGTCTTCCCAGGTTCCTCTGGTCCTTGGATACCCCTGGCTGAAGGAACACAATCCCACGTTCGATTGGGTGACGGGCAAGGTAACGAGTTGGAGCCTTGATTGTCATGCTAACTGTCTCAAGACTGCCTGCCCCCATTCGGTTCCCAGTCAGGTGATTGAGGCTAAACCCCCAGATTTGTCCCTGGTTCCCGAGACATATCACGATTTGGGGGAAGTTTTCAGTAAGCAGAAGGCTCTGTCACTCCCTCCCCACCGACCATATGATTGTGCCATCAACCTGTTCCCTGGAGCTGTCTACCCCAAGGGAAGGTTATACAGTATCTCCCGACCTGAACGTGAGGCTTTGGAGACCTACATCAAGGAGTCCCTAGCTGCTGGTCTCGTTCGTCCCTCGTCATCACCCCTGGGGGCAGGATTCTTCTTTGTGGGTAAGAAGGATGGCTCTCTTCGACCGTGTATTGATTATCGGGGGTTGAATGACATCACGGTCAAGAACAAGTATCCCCTGCCCTTGATGAGTTCTGCCTTCGACTCCTTACAGGGTGCTACGGTGTTCACCAAGCTAGACCTACGCAATGCGTATCACATGGTCCGGATCAGAGAGGGGGACAAGTGGTTGACGGGTTTCAATACACCGATGGGTCACTTGAGTATCAGGTGATGCCGTTTGGACTGACCAATGCTCCAGCGGTATTCCAGAGTATGGTGAACGACGTCCTGAGAGATATGATCGGTCTCTTTGTGTTTGTTTACCTGGATGACATTCTGATCTTCTCGAAGGAACCTTCCGACCACGTCCAGCATGTCCGGCAGGTTCTGCAGCGATTGTTGGAGAATCGCCTGTTCGTGAAGGCCGAGAAGTGCGAGTTTCACGCCCACACGACATCCTTTCTCGGGTACATCATCTCCAGGGGAGAGATTAGGATGGACCAGGAGAAGGTTAGAGCGGTTCTGGAATGGGCCCAGCCCGGTACGAGATTGCAGCTCCAGAGATTTTTGGGGTTTGCGAATTTCTACCGCAGATTCATCCGGGGATTACAGCCGTGTGGCCGCTCCGTTAACTGCCTTGACTTCCAGTATCAGGACCTTCAAGTGGAATCCGGAGGCGGATCGAGCGTTTCTGGATTTGAAGAGGCGATTCACCAACGCACCGATTCTCTCTCAACCGGACACGGCCCGTCAGTTCGTCGTTGAAGTGGACGCGTCTGATGTGGGAGTTGGCGCCATCCTGTCGCAGCGATGCTCCACGGACAGTAAACTCCATCCCTGCGCCTACTACTCTCGTCGCCTTTCGCCTGCGGAGAGGAATTACGATGTGGGTAACCGGGAGCTTCTCGCGGTGAAACTTGCCTTGGAGGAGTGGCGCCACTGGTTGGAGGGGGCGGAGCAACCGTTTATTGTCTGGACTGACCACAAGAATCTTGCTTACGTGCAATCGGCTAAACGTCTCAACTCCCGTCAGGCCAGGTGGGCGTTGTTTTTCGGACGATTCAAGTTTTCCCTGACGTTCCGACCTGGATCTAAGAACGGCAAGGCGGACGCCTTGTCCCGGATGTTCTCCAAGACGGAGGAGAGTGGGTCCAAGACCGAGACAATTCTCCCCGGAACTGCGTCGTGGGAGCAGTTATGTGGAAGATTGAGGAGGAGGTGCTGGCGGCCCTTCGGACTCAGCCCGGTCCCGGTAACGGTCCACCCGGTCGGTTGTTTGTGCCTGAGTCGGTTCGTCCTGCTGTCCTCAAATGGTCCCACGCCAGCAAGATGGCTTGTCACCCTGGCGTGGCTCGGACAATGGCGTTTCTTCGCAGACGTTTTTGGTGGCCTGCCATGGCCGAGGATACTCGGGGTTATGTTGCTGCCTGTCCAGTGTGTGCGCAGAATAAGAGTACCAATCGGCCCAGCTCTGGACTACTTCACCCCCTTCCTATTCCCCGGCGACCATGGTCGCATCTGGCCCTGGACTTTGTCACTGGGTTGCCCGCTTCTGAGGGGAACACGGTCGTTCTGACTATCGTGGACAGATTCAGCAAGTTCGCCCACTTTGTGCCTATTGCCAAGCTTCCCTCTGCCTCGGAGACGTCCGAGATCCTGGTTAGGGAGGTTTTCAGGGTCCACGGGTTGCCCAGTGATATCGTTTCCGACCGTGGTCCTCAGTTTACCTCTGCTGTCTGGAAGTCCTTCTGTTTGGCCATTGGAGCTACAGTCAGTCTCACATCTGGTTTTCACCCCCAATCTAATGGTCAGGCGGAGAGAGCCAACCAGAAGATGGAATCCACGCTACGCTGTCTGGCCTCTTCCAACCCCACCTCCTGGGTCTCTCAGTTGCCTTGGGTTGAGTATGCCCACAATACTCTCCCTACATCTGCCACTGGGATGTCGCCCTTCCAGTGCCTGTATGGCTACCAACCTCCCTTGTTCCCTTCTCAGGAGAAGGAGCTCTCAGTGCCTTCTGTTCAGGTCCATATTCGTCGTTGCCACCGGACCTGGCATCGGGCCAGAAAAGCACTCTTAGAGTTTCGGACCGGTATCAGCTCCAGGCGAATCGTCGCCGGATCCCCGCTCCCACCTACACCATCGGAGATAGGGTCTGGTTGGCCACACGGGATCTTCCTTTACGGACTGAGTCTAGGAAGTTGTTACCGAAGTTCATTGGTCCGTTTGTGGTGGAGAAGGTGATCAATCCGGTGGCAGTTCGACTCAAACTCCCGAGGACGCTCAGAGTCCATCCCACCTTTCATGTCTCCTGCCTCAAGCCTGTTTTCCTCAGTCCTCTGTTGCCTCCTCCGCCTCCTCCTCCTCCTCCTCGGATGATCGGAGGTGGTCCTGCCTACACGGTGCGTCGCATCATGGATTCCAGACGGCGGGGCCGGGGTTTCCAGTATCTCGTGGACTGGGAGGGGTATGGTCCTGAAGAGAGGAGTTGGATTCCGCGGCGACAGGTCCTAGATGCTGACCTCATCAGTGACTTCTACCGCCTCCATCCTGGCGCTCCGGGGAGTCCGCCCGGTGGCGTTCGTCGGAGGGGGGGTACTGTAACGATCCCGGCAGTCTGAGTCGGGTCCTGTCTGTGGACTAGTTGTTATGTTCGTGATCTCCAGTTTCCCGAGGGTTCTGGAACGCTCCGGGGAGCTCTCTTGATTTCCGCACCTGCATCCCATCAGCAATCTGCACACCTGGTCCTGATCATCACCCTTCTTAGGCTCTGGCCTAACATCCATTCCCTGCCGGATCGTTAGCCATGAACAGTAGGTTTACCAGAGTATCAGTCTTAGAGCCTAGCGTTAGTTTTGTTGTTTTTGCACCTTGTTGGTTTGTTGCTTACTTACCCCCGTTTTGTTCCATCTGCAGTCACCCGTCCGGAACCTTCATCCAACCTCTGCCTGGTGGTCGGCGGCTGCCGACCCAGGATGGGATCAACCACTGCACCCCCAACAACTAATCAACGCCGCCCGCTCTGTTCCCTGGATTATTCAGCATCACTCTTGAACTTGTAAATAAACACTCACCTTCGTTTCAACTTACCTTGTCCTGGTCTGCTTCTGGGTTCTGGCTTAGCAACTCGTGACACACAGTTAATTTCTTAACAGGTGCATGCTTGTCAACAATTGGCAGGAATAATTCTACAAATACTTCCAGTGCTGCATCTTGATTCACTTCCTCATACACATCAGACCAACAGCTTTCCTTGTTATTGCCACAATGTTATGGTCACTACAGCCAATGGGAACTGATATTGCTTTGGAGCAAAGCTCTTGCATTTGATGCATTTCTGTCTGTGTTTAAATATTTTTTTGTAACTTAGGTAGAGTCTGTCTGAAGGGAGGGGAAGTGGGACAGAAGCGGTAAAGCAAAGATTAGTTTCAGCGGAAAATATTGTGTTCTGCCAAAGAGAGGAGATTCAATTCCCCTCCTTTTATAAACCTGTATATCTCCACCGAAAGAGAGAATGTGTGTATAAGCAGAAGTCAGAGAGAGAGTGTGTGCGTGCATGCGTATGTTTGTGTATGTGTGAGTGCGTCAGAGAGAAACATAAGGCAGAGTCGTATACCATTGTGTAGAATTAAATTATTAACTCTGAGTGAAATTGAATCAGATCAAATGTCAGCCTTTTTGCAATTGCCTCATAACCCAAAACGTCAGCCATTTTACTTTGGCCCCACACCACAAAACGTCAGCCATTTACCCTTACCTTCCACTGTCAATCCCCAGCATCCAAATCCTTTAACAACCCTTAGGGAAATGCTACCCCTGCAATTAGTTGTCTATCCTTGGCTGTGCCATGCTCTGGTTCCAGGCCAAAGGCCTTTGGGGGAGAGTGAGTGGACAGTGTACTAGTTGTAACACAGGAGGAAACAATGAAATGCGAGGTCTCCCAGGCAGCAGATCCAGACCATAGATACACTTTATGTTTTATTGAGCTTCCATTGGCCCACAGGCAGCTGGCTGTTCGATGTGTTCTAACCTGGCCAGGATCAATACAACAACTTCATGATGTCATACTGGCTCTATTGACACTCCTGTTCATACACTCTGAGTCCCAAATGCCACCTTATTCCATATAGGGCACTACTTTTGACCAGAGCCCATATGGAGGGAATAGGGTGCCATTTGGGACTTAGAGTTTATGAACAGGAAGGAGAATGTACAGTTTAGAGGATCTCACCAGAGTTTTAATTCAGCAAGGCTTTTGATTGATCTAGGGGCACACCTGTCAGATAGCCAAAGACTGTGAATGCACTGCCAGGCTTATGGGGGATTTGAGGGGCAGCAGGGATGTCCTGTATGATTAATTCCCCTGAGCCTGAGAGACAGAGGTTCTGAGAGGAGTGAAAGAGAGAGATAGATAGAGAACTGGCTTCCATCTAAATGAGCTACCAATGGAATTATTGGCCCAATCAATCAATCAGAGAGAGAGAGAGAGAGAAATACCTATTAAATTATTAGGAGCATGTATAGCGTGTGTGACGATCTTTATTACATTTTTCATGACATCAATCTCAGCGACAGCAGTAATTAGTTTGGTGTGATCATGAAATGCAGCCCGTGTCATTTGTTGTGGTGATCTTACTGTGGCAACGTGGCATTAATCTGGACACATCTCATTTGTGGATGGCTGCCTAGCTTTATTAAACACTTAATCAGGTGTGGATGCTGTGAAGTGGCCCATCGTTTTAACACACAGTCAGTCAGGTCAATTCATGCATGACATCCAGACTGAAATCTATCTGACAGGAGTAGCTAGTTTTCCTCTATGCCTCATCCTTTCATTCTTTTCCTTTCATTCTTCTCCTCCTCATTCTCCTCTGTATTCTTCCTCTACTTCTCTCCTCTTCCTCTCATCCTACCCCCTCTTCCTATCTCCCCTTTCTCCTCCTCTCCCTATTGTACCATCCCCTCTTCCTCTCCTCCCCCCTCTCTTCCTCTCCTCTCTCTTTTTCTTGTCCTACCCCCTCTTCCCCTACTTCCAATCCTCTACTCCTGTCCTCCCCCCTCCTCATCTCTTCCTATCCCTTCCTCTCCTCTTCCTCTCATTCTACCCCTTCTTTCTCTCCTCGTCTCGCCCTCCTCTCTTCTCCTTCTCTGTCAGAGAGACAAATTATTGGTGTAACCCTCTCCATGAACTTCTGTATTGATTAATACTAATGAGAGAATGTCCTGAGGCCACAGGACAGGCCTGTTTGTCTGTCTGTCCCAACTTTCCTCTGCCTGTCAGCTCTTTCTAGGCAAAAGATGATGAGGAGGACAGGAAGTCTTGACAAAGTTTGGCTCAAGTTTACAGTTTTCATATCCAGAAGGATTGTAGGATGAGATGATCTGACTGGCAGATTCACAGGCTGTCTTCTGATTACCGCCATTAGGATTCTTCAGGGAAGCGTTGGCTCTGATTTGAATAGATTCCAATAGTTTTTTGAACATTTCAGAACCTCTCTGGGGCTTAAGAAAAGTCTGGCTCTGTGGTCTCCATCTATGTCTGTCCCTACTCATTAATCTCCAAAGTTATTACACAGGCTCTATAATTTGATTGTTGCACTATATTTCATTCCCTTTAGGCCTAATTCTGTGTGTGTGTGTGTGTGTGTGTGTGTGTGTGTGTGTGTGTGTGTGTGTGTGTGTGTGCATGTAATTCAGCTGACAGAGAGATCCATCTCCCCCTCCATTAGTTATATTATCTGCTCAGGTAATGATCGTCTGTATCTTTATTACCTTCATCAATTTTATTGTTGGAGTTAATATTATGGGCTGTCCCTTTCGTGCCAATGCAGAAGAGATGAGAGGATCAATCAATACTAGATTGACTCCTGGAGGATAAATAACCTGCTAGCAGATAAATAAAGAGAGACAGAGAGAAGAGGAAGAACGAGGCAGAGAAAGATAGAAGTTAGCTTTTCTGATAAAAAGACAGGGAGAGGGAGAAACAAATGAGCTCCCCTGAATGTGGCATCTCAATCCTCTTTGGACATAAAAGTAAAGGAACGAACAGAAGAGAAAAAAGAGATATGAAAAAAGGAATCATTGTGTGGTGGTAGCAGAAAGAAGGGTGAAAGGAGAGGAGAGAGAGGAACAGAATGAAAGAGTAGCAGGGTGAGGGAAGAGACAGAGAGCAATAGAACAAGAGTAACAGAGAGAGAGAGATTGAGCATGAAAAGGGCTGCTTTTACTTGTCTTTGATGCTGTGTAGACCAAAGCAGAAGTGGTCCTGCGAAGAGAACAACAGTAGTCTCATCTGTAGTTCTCGAGTCAGACACAAACACATACACACACCCACACCCACAGTGCCTCGGCAAGGATTATATAATCATAATTAGGGCCAGTTGTTTTGGTTTATTTTTATTTTTTATTGGACCGGTATTTCCAGCATTATCCACCAGTGTTTCCAGCGACTGTCAAGCCAACACCTTAACCCAGTGGTTCCCAAGCTAGGGGTCGCAACCCCATGTGGGGTCGCTTGATATGAAAATATTTTTCAAATCAGAGCCAACGCTTCCCTGAAGAATCCTTATGGCGCTAATCAGAAGACAGCCTGTGAATCTGCCAGTCAGATCATCTCATCCTACAATCCTTCTGGATATGAAAACTGTAATTATACCAGAGAGCGCCCTTAGATCATGGGAAAAGGCAGCACTTGACCGTTGCACTTGAAACATTCCCACAGGGAATGGGGAGGCCTGCTACTCTATGAAACCACACACTATTGCAGAGACTTTGATATTACCACCGTAATTGATATGGTGAAAACAATGTGTGGGGAGGCAGAGGCACAGAAACTCACATCAATGCCTTTGTCAGATAACACTGTTAAACTAATAATTTATGCTATTGCTAGCAATCAATAGGAAACTGACTAACCGTCTCAGGCTCTCGAAATGGATGTTAGCTATGAGGGTCGAGATCCCATGCATTGACTTTTGTTGACTATACATGTCTGGGGATACTATTCACGAGGACATATTGTTCTGTCTCACGATTCTCGAACATGAAATGGCACAGGGGATGTTCAGTGTGCTACGTGGCTATGTTGATGAAAAAGAGCAACTGGCGGCAAAAGAGCTGAGCACAGAACTCGGAGATATACTGTAGCAGGTAACTTCGGTTATAAACTACATCAAACCACATACACTGCGTGCATGCCTGTTTGCAAAACTATGTGGAGATATGGGATCAGAGCATGACAATGTTCTATTTCACACGAGGCTTGGTGGTTATCAAGGAGAGTGTTGGAAAGAGTTTTAGCATTGAGAGAGGAACTGTTGTCATTCACAATGGATGTAAAAAAAATACTTGGTTCACTTTCTGTGTAATGAAAAGAAAATGTGTCTCCTTGCCTATGTAACAGACATATTTGGGAAACTGAACAAACTGAATGCAAGCATGCAGGGGAAATACAAAAATATTCGACAGATGAGTGACTGAATCAGTGGATTCAGAGGAAATTATTCTTATTGGAGAGTCTTTCAAAAGTGAACCATGCCCTCTTCCCTCGGCTGCTGTGTATGTTTCTAACAGAAAACAACATCAGTAAGTGTCCCACCTGAGTGATGACTGCTCACCTCCAACACTTGGAATAGCACTTTGGGACTGTCACGGTTTACTATGCCAGAACCCAGAAGCAGACCAGGACAAGGTACGTTGAGAGAAAGGTGAGTGTTTATTTAATAGATTCCGAGTGAGGCTGAATAATCCAGGGAACAGAGCGGGTGGCGTGGATGGGTTGTTGAGGGTGCAGTGGTTGGTCCGGTACTGGCTCGGCAGCCGCCGACCATCAGGCAGAGGTTGGGTGAAGGTTCCGGGTGAAAACTGCAGACAGAACAAAAACGGAGGTCAGTACACAGCAAGTCACAAGGTGCAAAACAACAAAACTAACACTAATGGCTCAGAGGCTGATACGCTGACAAACATACTGTTCATAGCTAACGATCCGGCAGGAACTGGATGTTAGGCCAGAGCCTAAGAAGGGTGATGCTCAGGACCAGGTGTGCAGATTGCTGATGGGATGCAGGTGCGGAAAACAAGAGCGCTCCCCGGAGCGTTCCCGAACCCTCGGGAAACTGGAGATTACGAACCGGAACACTAGTCACCAGACAGGACCCGACTCAGACAGCCGGGATCGTTACAGGGACCTAGTTCCCAATTCGTTTGACTGTGATCCTGGCTCAGTTGACATGCCAGTAAATGAAATCGAACAGCTGATCGAGCTGTCATGTGACCGAATGCTGCAGACAACGCATTCACGGGTCACTACGGAGGAGTTTTGGTTCCTGACTCAAAGGGAATAAATACCCTGCCATCTCCCTCTGAGCATTAATGTCGCATTCAACTGGGAACTAGGAACTGGGAACTCGGAAATCTGACTTCCGACTTCAGTGCGTTCAAGACAACTGGGAACTCTGAAAAAAACGAGTTCCGACTGGGAAAAATAGTTTTGAGCGGTCATCCAACTCAGAATTCCAACTCGGGAACCCGGGCCTCTTTCTAGAGCTCCGACTTTCCGACCTGAAGATCACTGATGTAATGATTTGACCTCGTATTTTTCAGAGTTTCCAGTTGTCTTGAAAGCGCCATAAAACGCATGGTACCCTTCGCCAGGTCATATCTGGATTGAGTGCTCTCATCTGCATTAAAACCAAATATCGATCAGGTTGGATGTGAGAGCAGAGATGAGGTGCGCACTGTCGACCACGCCCTCTGACTTTGAGAAGCTCCGACGCCACATGCATCAAGCACACCCATCTCATTAGTGGGGGTGAGATAAGATATATTATCTCAGACTAATTTGCAATTGACTGTCATAGCCCCACATTCAAAATATGTGATGGTGGGTTGAGAAGAAAATACTGTTTGAATGTTTTTCAATTGACTGCCATAGCCCCAAATAAAAAAGTGAACATTGGCTGTTAATTACATAATTATTTTCACATGGTTGGGGTCGTGGGCCAAAAAAGTTTGGAAACCTTGCCTTAATCATTATGCCAAGAGGTCCAAAGCACTTGACGAGCTTGTTAGGTGTTGGCTTAAGGTCGCTACCCTACCCATTTCCTAAGGGTGATAGCGTGTCTTCAGGATTCTCTATACCAAGTATCTCATGTGTACACGCCTCTCTGATGGCCTCACGGGCGCCATCCCACTTCTGACGCAACTGTCAAGCCAACACATTAACCCCCTTTCCTGCAGTCAACTGACCAAATGGCCCTCTAGTGGCGTCATGGGTGGAATGTTATTAATATTTTTAATAATTTCATAATTAATAAACATTATTTCAAAAAGTCTGCCGAAAATCTGTTTTTTTTATGTCAAACGGTTTTGTTATATTTCAGTCTTCTGTGATGTACACTACCAGTCAAAAGTTTGGACACACCTACTCATTCAAGGGTTTTTCTTGATAAAAAAAATAATCATTACATTGTAGAATAGTGAAGACATCAAAACTATCAAATAACACATATGGAATCATGTAGTAACCAAAAAGTGTTAAACAAATGAAAATATATTTTATATTTGAGATTCTTCAAATAGTCACCCTTTGCCTTGATGACAGTTTGCCGGTGGCAAACTTGCTAAAGTAAATTATTTGAAGGAGTACATTTATAGAGTATAAAAGTCAAGTATAAGTGTAAGTGCAATTTTATATTTATTTCATTCAAGTTCGCTAACATTAGCTAGAGCTACTAGTAGGTTAGTTATTTTGTGATAATAACGTTATGGTTCTGCAGTCCTACACCTGTCAATCAACTGATCAACACATCCTACTGCACACTGCCTATTAATAAAGTGGTAACACAAGACCATTCATGAGGTCTCTAACGCACAGATACTTGTTCAGACCATTCAGTGCTTTTAGGGTGTGTTCAATGTCATAGTGACAACTGCAAATAGTACTTCAATGTACTCTCACTTTCAGTTATTTGAAAAGGAAATAATCTCCCAAATATTACTATTTCTAAAACAAGCCATAGAAAGTTGGTTGCAATTTCAATTGAATCCTCCAGAAACGACAGAACAAATAATGCAACAAATATTGTGGTTAAACTCAAATATACTAATTGTTTAAAAAAATAAAAATATTTTGACAAAAAAAATAAAATCACATTGTAGGATTTTTTATGATTTTATTTGCAAATTATGGTGGAAAATAAGTATTTGGTCACCTACAAACAAGCAAGATTTCTGGCTCTCACAGACCTGTAACAACTTCTTTAAGAGGCTCCTCTGTCCTCCACTCGTTACCTGTATTAATGGCACCTGTTTGAACTTGTTATCAGTATAAAAGACACCTGTCCACAACCTCAAACAGTCACACTCCAAACTCCACTATGGCCAAGACCAAAGAGCTGTCAAAGGACACCAGAAACAAAATTGTAGACCTGCACCAGGCTGGGAAGACTGAATCTGCTTGGTTTGAAGAAATCAACTGTGGGAGCAATTATTAGGAAATGGAAGACATACAAGACCACTGATAATCTCCCTCGATCTGGGGCTCCACGCAAGATCTCACCCCGTGGTGTCAAGGATTGGGAGAATGTCATATGGTCAGATGAAACCAAAATATAACTTTTTGGTAAAAACTCAACTCGTCGTGTTTGGAGGACAAAGAATGCTGAGTTGCATCCAAAGAACACCATACCTACTGTGAAGCATGGGGGTGGAAACATCATGCTTTGGGGCTGTTTTTCTGCAAAGGGACCAGGACGACTGATCCGTGTAAAGGAAAGAATGAATGGGGCCATGTATCGTGAGATTTTGAGTGAAAACCTCCTTCCATCAGCAAGGGCATTGAAGATGAAACGTGGCTGGGTCTTTCAGCATGACAATGATCCCAAACACACCGCCCGGGCAACGAAGGAGTGGCTTCGTAAGAAGCATTTCAAGGTCCTGGAGTGGCCTAGCCAGTCTCCAGATCTCAACCCCATAGAAAATCTTTGGAGGGAGTTGAAAGTCCATGTTGCCCAGCGACAGCCCCAAAACATCACTGCTCTAGAGGAGATCTTTTTTTCCCCACTGTAGATTGCAAAATAGTTGGGAAGAGATTTTTGACGTACCGATTCCATGGCATAGTGTTTATGAACTGATACGCAAAACGACGCCGGATTCAAAACTTAGATATTTTCAATTTAAATTATTATATACAATTCTTGCTACCAATAGAATGTTATTTATATGGGGGATACAATCTTCCCAGCTCTGCAGATTTTGCTGCGAAGAGACAGAATCATTAGATCAGTTGTTTTGGTACTGTCCATTTGTAGCTTGTTTTTGGACACAGGTCCAGGAATGACTAAAGGATTCCAATATTTACCTGGAGCTAACCCTGCAGATAGCATTACTGGGTGATCTGAAAAGTCATAGTCAATCGATCAATAATATAATAATACTTTTAGCAAAAAAATTTATTTTCAATTTACAATCTGTAGAAACAATGAGAATAGAAAGGTTCAGAACTTTTGTAAAACATCACAGTACAGTTGAAAAATATATGGCAAATAGAAATCCAATATGGATGGTGTTAAGAGATAGATGGGTGGTGTTGAATGGAGTTGAAGGATGGGACAAATAACAACAACTAATAACAACAAGATAACTAATAATGTAAGCATACTGTGTCCATAATAAGTATATAGGTTATAGGTTGAGAGCTTTTGTGAAAGAGCACAGTTAGAAAGATATGGCATATAGAAGCAAACCGGATGGACATCATGAAAATGATCGGAGAGGTAGAGGAAGTTCAGGAGTAAAAACAAACAAAATATAATTATTGTAAACTTGACGGTGTCCATAAAATGTATATAGTATGTATAAACTGGAAGTAGAGGCCTAAGCATGGTTGTTCACTAGTTTAATCAAATTATGGAAGGGGTGGTGGGGTTGGAAAGTAATAAATATATATTTATTTTTTTAAAGGATATGTATATGTATGTGTATGTGTATATATATATATATATATATATATATATATATATATATATATATTTGCAAGAAAAAAAACATATGGGGGATTGGAAGTGATGCAGACAATTACATTGTTGGAAGTTACAATCTATCTGCAATATTAAAGCTGATCTACCCCCTAAATTTTTTTTTAAATAATAATAATAATAATAATAATAATAATACTTCAATGTAGGCTACATGTAGGCCTAATGAAAAATAATATAGTAACTAGTATTTAAATGCAGTAATTCAACAACAAACGCATTTAGCCTGCACATCTTTTACAGCATGTCATTGCCTCGTTGCTCAAGTGGGTTGCAAGTGATTTCCATTTTTCTAATGGTTGTCTATTCCTTTGGGTCTTCTTTTTCACTGTGATCATCTAGGCTATGTCCTGTGCAACTATTTGCAATGCATCAGTGCTACAATGTTATCATAACCGGCCAAAAGTGATCACACCAATGCACATTCTCTCCTCAACATTCCTCGACATGCATTTTCTATGCTGTAGGCCTGTTTTACATTCAGCAATTAGCAAGACCAAGCCTGCTTCTTTCCCCGAACAGGCTATTAGGCCTAGTATAAAAAATGATAATGAATAAATGTCCTATAGAGTGGCTTGTGAAAGTATTCACCCCCCTTCGCATTTTTCCTATTTTGTTGCCTTACAGCCTGGAAGGGGGTTTGTATCATTTGATTTACACAACATTCCTACCACTTTGAAGATGCAAAATATTTGTTATTATGAAACAACAAGAAATAAGACAAAAAAACAGAAAACTTGAGCGTGCATAACTATTCACCCCCCCAAAGTCAATACTTTGTAGAGCCACCTTTTGCAGCAATTACAGCTACAAGTCTCTTGGGGTATGTCTCTTTAAGCTTGGCACATCTAGCCACTGGGATTTTTGCCCATTCTTCAAGGCAAAACTGCTACAGCTCCTTCAAGTTGGATGGGTTCTGCTGGTGTACAGCAATCTTTAAGTCATACCACAGATTCTCAATTGGATTGAGGTCTGGGCTTTGACTAGGCCATTCCAAGACATTTAAATGTTTCCCCTTAAACCACTCAAGTGTTGCTTTAGCAGTAAGCTTAGGGTCATTGTCCTGCTGGAAGGTGAACCTCCGTCCCAGTCTCAAATCTGGAAGACTGAAACAGGTTTCCCTCACGATTTTCCCTGTATTTAGCGCCATCCATAATTCCTTCAATTCTGACCAGTTTCCCAGTCCCTGTCGATGAAAAACATCCCCACAGCATGATGCTGCCACCACCATGCTTCACTGTGGGGATGGTGTTCTCGGGGTGATGAGAGGTGTTGGGTTTGCGCCAGACATAGCGTTTTCCTTGATGGCCAAAAAGCTCAATTTTAGTCTCATCTGACCAGAGTACCTTCTT
Source organism: Coregonus clupeaformis (assembly GCF_020615455.1). Lineage (NCBI taxonomy): Eukaryota > Metazoa > Chordata > Actinopteri > Salmoniformes > Salmonidae > Coregonus > Coregonus clupeaformis. The sequence continues at coordinate 24,779,391 of NC_059209.1, read as the reverse complement.
CCATATCTTTGGGGTGTCTCCCACATGGCTTTTGGCAAACACTAAATCTGTTTGCTTATTTTTTTCTTCAAGCAATGGCTTTTTTCTGGCCACTCTTCTGTAAAGCCCAGGTCTGTGGAGTGTACGGCTTAAAGTGGTCCTATGGACAGATACTCCAATCTCCACTGTGGAGCTTTGCTGCTCCTTCAGGGTTATCTTTGGTCTCTTTGTTGCCTCTCTGATTAATGCCCCCCTTGCCTGGTCCGTGAGTTTTGGTGGGCGACCCTTTCTTGGCAGGTGGGTTGTGGTGCCATATTCTTTAAATTGTTTAATTAATGGTGCTCCGTGAGATGTTCAAAGTTTCTGATATTTTTTTATAACCCAACCCTGATCTGTACTTCTCCACAACTTTGTCCCTGACCTGTTCCTTGGTCTTCATGGTGCCGCTTGCTTGGTGGTGCCCCTTGCTTAGTGGTGTTGCAGACTCTGGGGCCTTTCAGAACAGGTGTATATATACTGAGATCATGTGACACTTAGATTGCACACAGGTGGACTTTATTTAACTAATTATATGACTTCAGAACGTAAATGGTTGCACCAGATCTTATTTAGGGGCTTCATAGCAAAGGGGGTGAATACATATGCATGCACCACTTTTCCGTTATTTATTTTGTAGAATTTTTTTAAACAAGTAATTTTTCTCATTTCACTTCACCAAATTTGACTATTTTGTGTATGTCCATTAGATGAAATCCAAATAAAAACCCATTTAAATTACAGGTTGTAATGCAACAAAATAGGAAAAACGCCAAGGGGGATTAATACTTTTGCAAGGCACTGTAGCTTTTACTATTGCTTTTCCTGGGATTTCACGAGAAGTGGAATGGCCTATTGCGGAGAGGCTTGCGTAGCCTATAGCCCAGGGGCAGGCAACCCTGTTCCTGGAGTGCCGCAGGTACTGCAGGATTTTGTTCCAACTAGGCACCACACCTGACAAACTGAGCTAATTGATCGGTTCAATGATTGCCTAAATTCAACACAACCGGTCTTCCAGGTCGGTTAAATCAAAAACATGAAGTGTCTGCGGCACTCCAGGACTAGGGTTGCCTGCTATAGCCTATTGTGCATGGGAACAGCTGGAAGAGAGAGTGATGTGTAGCCGAAGTAAGAAGCGAAATATTAGGTAGATATTAGGACATTCATTAGCTAAATATTAGGGCTATAGGCTAAATATTTACCAGGCGGTGCTCTGTGGTCACCGGGCACGCAAAGCTTCACTGTTGATTAGGCCTAGGCCTACGTTTGTAGACAATATAATTATTATTCCTGGCCTATAACAACACAGTGCAATGAGGAATTTATTATTGTTTTCAAGTGAGTACACAGTTATTGTCCATAGGCTGTAAACTGCGGTGATGCAGGCTAATTTGAATAACCGCTCAAACGTCCTGTTTTGTTTCATACCGAAATAACTGCATAGGCCTGGTTATGCAACCATTTGGAACAGTTTGGATCTATTCTCAACAGTTTAGAAGGTCCAGAAAGGCACATTAGCAGGCTACTCATATGATGTATTTTGTCAGGATGTAGCCCAGTGTTAATATTGGCCTATTGGAAAATATGGGCTGTTACTTTCCAACTCCTGTATATATATTTTCTGTTGTATTTTTGACTTTATGTTTTGTTTACCCCATATGTAACTCTGTGTTGTTGTTTTTATCGCACTGCTTTGCTTTATCTTGGCCAGGTCGCAGTTGTAAATGAGAACTTGTTCTCAACTGGCTTACCTGGTTAAATAAAGGTGAAAAAAATAAAAATAAAAAACTCCCCACCCATTCTTAATGCTGTATTTTACTTTCTGCAAGCAAGAGCAAACATGCATCTCTCGTCCAATAGGCTATTAGTAGGCTAAAGAAATAAGTCAAAATAAGTGTCCAACAAGCTTTTGTAGTCTGGCTTTTCCTGGGATTTAAGAGGAATAGCCATGGCAGCGGAGGGGCCATGTGCGTAATTGCGCAACAGAACAAAGACAGACAGGCTCGAGATGTAGCCTATAGCCTAAGTTAGAAGCGTATGCATATTAGCCCATAATTCAAAAGTTCAATGTTAGTCTTAATACTGCTGCAGTGAATATATCCAGGCAATTTACATAGTGAAAGAAAAAAAAAGTTGATCAGATAAAGAAATCATTGCTCCCGAGGCTACGCTGAGTGTGCTCCCTCCCAGCCCCCAGGTACCAGCTCGAAAAGCTACCCTATAGTTTAATTTTTGGGGGACAAGAAATGTATCCTTCCTAGGCTACAACAACACAATGTAATGAAGTACAAAAGTACAAAACTATAGTCTAGGCTGTAAACGGCAGTGAATGTAATTGAATAACCGCTCAAATGCCTGGCGTTTTGAATGCATATTCATTTCGAAATAACTGCATTTAGCCTGCCTGATTGGGCAACCATTTGGATCAGTTATGGGGGTTTTCTCGGCAGTTTAGCCTCAAGATCCAGGCACATCAGCAGGCCAGTAATATGTTGTATTTTTTCAGGATGTATCGGCTAACAGAAACATGCTAATGTAGGGATATCTAGCAGCATACCACCCTGCATCCCACTGCTGGCTAAGCAGGGTTGGTCCCTGGATGGGAGACCAGATGCTGCTGAAAGTGGAGTTGGAGGGCCAGTAGGAGGCACTCTTTTCTCTGGTCTACGAAAATATATAATATCCCAATGCCCCAGGGCAGTGATTGGGGACATTGCCCTGTGTAGGGTACCGTCTTTCAGATGGGATGTTAAATGTGTGTCCTGACTCTCTGTGGTCACTAAAGATCCCATGGCACTTACCGTAAGAGTAGGGATGTTAACCCCGGTGTCCTGGCTAAATTCCCATCATGGCCATCTAATTATCCCTTAGCTTCAAATTGGCTCATTCATCTCCCCTCCTCTCCCCTGTAACTATTCCCCAAGTCTTTGCTATAAATGAGAACGTGTTCTCAGTCAACTTACCTGATAAAATAAGGGTTAAATAAATAAGGATTAAATAATGGCACACATATGAATTATGATAATGTGCAAGCCTGGAGGAAGTTGTGTCCATAGTTTCCGCATTTGGCTTTCGTGTTTTAAAAGCGTTCGAAAATGAGGTGGATATGGCTGCCATTTTCACCCCATTCTGGAACTTTGAGTGTTTATGACATAACCCCTCTAATTTAATGGTCAGTGCTATCCAGCATCCTTGGGACGTCCTTACCCTAAACCCTAACCTTAACCCCTACCCTAACCATTTAAAATGTAAACTTCAATAGGGTAGGGATGTCCCAATGATCCCGGATAGCACGGACCCTAATTTAATAGGATCTCTATGGGTTTGTACCACTTGGCATAACGGTTAAGGTGTTGGCTTGACAATCGCTGGACCCAGGTTTGAGTTCCGGTCCGGGCTACCCCCCGAGTTCGCTACAACATACTTCCATGGTTGGTTTAATTGACTCTCCCCTTAAACTGCCTCTAACCCATTTTCTGCTACAACTTCGAATCACTGATCTACAAATAGTATTCCCTGCCAAATAATAGGCTTTGTGCAATTAAGATTCTGGCTTGGGCGATCCCCACACCAAACACTCACGCACAACCTGACATGGATTGATTGATTGGAGACAGCTTGTGTCAATTAAATAGCATTTCCTTGCAGCAAACCTAGTGGATAATGCTGGAAATACCAGTCAAAGAAAAATACCACAAAAACCAACCAAAACAACTGACCCTAATAATGATCATTATATTTTAATAAACAGCTTCACAGTGTGGGCTGGGGTTTGGTTTGTGCCTGACATTTAACACAGGCTCGCTCTAACTGTCTGAGGGGAGAATAACACACACACATGTACGCACGCACTCACACAGCTCTCTAAAAGGTTAGCCACTCTCAACTCTCTCCATTCATAGCCCAGCGTCTCTCTCTGTGTGTCTCCCTGCCACTATCTCTGATCCGTTTCCATTTCTCAGTCTCAGTGTGAGCTGAGCTGAAAGGTTAAATATCCCATTCTGCCCTAATGGACTCCCACTGACACTCACACACACTCCTACACACACGCGCCCCTATAAGTTCTTATGTGAAACGGTTGGACAGCAATCTTACACACACCCTTCTGTGTGAAACACACTAAGGAGGCCTACTTCACGTCTGTAAGGTAGTATGCACACACTCACGTCACGCTTGCCCACACACACACATAGACTGTTGTTATTCCACTTTACCAGGCACCAGTATGTGGTGTTATCTGTTGCTACTGCAGTGAAGCTAACTGGCTTTATTTCATAATCGAAAGCTTTATTACATTGCTGCTGGAGAGACAATTGATAAAGTGCTTTAAAGTCAGAATTGAATTGTCCACTAAGAGATCCAGGAATCTGAGAACAATTGTTATGGCTTTGGCGCCTCCGCATTAGTTCCACTAAAACTGAGAGAGAGCGAGGGGTGAAGGGGCGGGCGAAAGAGGAAGATAAGAGTGCCAAGAGAGAGAGAGAGAGAGAAGGGAGAGAGGTAGAACATTAAATGTTGTTTATTGTGTTCTGGAGTTTTAACAGCTCTTACTACATTTCACAGCTGTACAATGATTCAGCAGAGTGGTTCAGGGATGGAGGAGGAGAGGAGGAAATGTTTTGTAGTTGTAATTAGGAGGGCTCTTACTTTGGGCTTTCTGGATGCATTTAGGGAGCATCCTCTATCTCACTGTTTACTGCAGCAGCTGGCTGGAGGAGGAGATAGGGGGAGGGGGGAGAAGGGGGACTAAAAGGTGGGTAGATAGGGAAGGAAGGAGAGAGAAGGAAGGAGAGAGGAGAGGGACGAGCAAGAAGCAGAAATAGTTAGTGTAGGCACGTGGGCTATTAGAGAAGCTGAGTGTGTGAGAGAAAAAGAGGGAGGGAGGGTGAAGGTAGTGTTAGGACACATTGAAGATATTAAACCAGTATGTGTGACACAGGTTTTTCTTGCAGGTCTGCTGGTCTGGGGTGTGTAAAGTACTGAGACCTTCTCTAGGCTTGCCGTTCTGTTCTGTATCTTTTATCAAAGCCTTATCCCCCACTGTAATCACTCAGTCCAGGTATGTGATACAGGATTCTTCAGGTCATCACATTTCTCAGCTCGACGTGATCGGAATTTCGACTCACCTCCGAGTTGATGAAATATGGATTTGTCCACAAACTGTAAACACTTTCTCTCTCTAATATCTCTCCTAATAGCTCTGTACTTCCTTTACTCACTTCTGCCCTCTCTGTCACACTCCTGCCCTCTCTTGTCACACTCCTGCCTTCTCGCTGTCACTGTCCATAATGAGTCATCATGCAGCTTTAAGGCTGTCTAGGGACAGTAGCGCTAGTGTCCAGTCAGCAGTTTAGGGGGCTGCTGTTTAGGGACAGTAGCACTAGTGTCCAGTCAGCAGTTTAGGGCTGCACAAATCCAGCCACAGTCAGACACTGCTGCCTGCAGTTTCCTGGTCTAATTGATATCACCAGCCCTGATCCTGGAGAGTTTCAGGGTTTTTAGTCTCTGACTCCTAACTCAGTTAAGAATTAAAACATCTCATTCAACTAATAATCAGGACCTTGGTTGATGTAAAGGGTTGTGTAGAATATGTAGCCTAATTTCTTAGGTCTAGGAGTAAGCAGTGAACATTCATTGAGCTCTCCAAGATGTGGGCATAGGTTTGTGTGTGTGTGTCTGTGTGTCTGTCTGTCTGTCTGTCTGTGTGTCTGTCTGTCTGTCTGTCTGTCACACACAGCTCACTACAGAATAATATTATGATATATTATATATCTACTGGTAATGATGACTGAACATGAAATGGAACTTTAGAACAGAGAATTCCTTTCACATTCGTGTGTCTGTGTGTGTGTGTGTGTGTGTGTGTGTGTGTGTGTGTGTGTGTGTGTGTGTGTGTGTGTGTGTGCACATGCATGTGTGTGTGTTTGCAAGCTTTTCCTGCAGGTGAAATGTTGACAGCAGCTGCCTGTGGAAAGCTCTTTGATGTGCTGGAGTTGAGATCGGTCCGGAGGGCCTTTTTGCTCTCTCTCGCTCTCTCTCTCTCTCTCTCTCTCTCTCTCTCTCTCCACACACACACACACACACACACACACACACACACACGAATGTGCAAGGAATTCTCGGTTCTAAAGTTCCATTTCATGTCCAGTCATCATTACCAGTAGATATATAATATATCATAATATTATTCTGTAGTGAGCTGTGTGTGTGCTGTTAATTAATAGTGAATAAAGTTATCTTGCTCATCATCTGTGGATCAATAGGAGATGAATCAATTAAACCGCTGCACACGTTTCCCACGGTTACAGTGAGCTCACAAACAGGCCAAGGCACCTGCTTGTTAGGCCTACTACTGCTAGGTAGCTCTCTCTGCTCTCTCCCTCCCCTCTGTCTGTCCTTGATTGCAGGAGTGAAGTCTGGTGTGCGGGAGTCAGGGTTCCAGCTGCAGCTCATTCACCATAATCACCTCAGCCTTTAAGACCCGGTCAAACTTACCACTCATCGTCAGATCATAGTCAAGACGACCATGTTAGTCTCGCTGCCGACTCAACCTGGTTATTTTTGCTCTTTGTGTTTTTGGCCTGTTATATTTACTTTTTCTCCTGTGCCACAGATATTTGGAACCTGACTCCTGCCTCCGCTTCACTCCTGCCACCACCATCCTGCTCTCCATTACCGGACCTCTCTTTTGGACTCACCACGGACACTAGGACATTACGGTACCACACCTGCCCTGATCTGGATCTGTTACCCTCCCTGTACCTGGACTTGCTCTTCCCCTATATTTGGAAACCTGGACTTGGAACATTGTAAATAAACCTGTTAAAACTTCTCTGGCTTGGTGTACTTGTCTGCATTTGGGTTCTATCCAGTTAAATCAGAACAGTATGATCTGACCAACATGAACCCAGCAGACAGTAGCTCGGATACCACCCCAGAGTGCACTCAAATTTGGACTGCCATAGCCAATCAGGGCATTTTACTTGGCCAACATGATACCCTGTTTAAGACGATTGCTGAGGACAGTCAGGTGCTGCTTAATCAGGTTCAATTACTCTCCAATCAAGTGTCTGCCCTTACTACCCCTTCAGCCCAGATCAGAGAGCCTTTTGTTCCTGCTCCAGAGCGCTATGACGGGAACATGGGAACCTGTGGCGATTTTTTGACTCAATGCTCGCTAGTGTTTGAACAACAGTCCCTCACCTACGCCTCAGAAAGAGCCCGTATTGCCTACCTTATCAACTCTACTAGCGGTTCCGCTCGTGCCTGGGGATCCGCGGTATGGGAGAGTCAGTCGGACATTTGCAACGCTTACGTTGCCTTCACCACGGAGATGAGGAAGGTTTTTGACCACCCAGTACGAGGCAAGGAGGCTGCGAAACGGTTGTTTTCTCTTCGGCAGGGGGGCTCGCAGTGTGGCGGAGATGGCAGTGGAGTTTCGGACTTTAGCAGCAGTGAGTGGTTGGAATGACGAGGCATTACAAGGAGTGTTCATCAATGCTTTGTCTGAGACTTTAAAAGATGAATTGGTGTCATATGATGAATCGCCTACGCTGGATAATCTTATTTCACTCACTATCAGGTTGGATAATCGGATTCGGGAGCGCCGCCGGGAGAGGAGTGTTAGTTCCAAGCAACCTGTCTGTCATCAACAAACTCCTCCCTGCATCGTCCCTACGGAGAAAGCCGTGTCTTCCCGAGTCGATACGAGGAGCACTGAACCCGAAGCCATGGAGGTGGGTCGTGCACGGTTGTCCTCAGAGGAGCGTGCACGTCGTATTCAGGCTCGGGTCTGCCTGTATTGTGGAGAAGCTGGTCATTTCGTTCCTTCCTGCCCAGTTCGTCCGGGAAAAGGGCCGGCTCATCATTAATGGGAGAAGTTTTGGTGAGCCGAGCAGCGGATTCTTCCTCTTCTCCCCGCATTCTGCTCCAGGCATCCCTCCAGTGGCAGTCCCAGAATTTCTCTGTTAGTGCGCTGATTGACTCTGGTGCCGACGAAAGCTTTTTGGATAGAGAGTGGGCTCAACAAATGGATTTGGAGACTGTTCCTATGGACTGTCCGCTGCAGGCTAAGGGTCTAAATGGACAATTGTTGACCCGTATTACCCATCAGACTGTTCCTGTTTGTCTTAGAGTGTCGGGAAATCATCAGGAGAACATTCAATTCCATATTATCGACTGCCCACAGACTCCCCTGGTCCTTGGTATCCCCTGGCTCATAAGACACAATCCACACATTGATTGGGTGACAGGTAGCATTGTTTCATGGAGCACATTTTGTCATGTGAATTGTTTGTGTTCTGCTCAGACTCCTGCCAGTACTGTGCCTCAACCTCCACTGGAGTCCATGGATCTTTCTGCTGTTCCTGACGTGTATCATGACCTGGCATCCGTTTTCTGCAAACACAGAGCTACTTCTCTTCCTCCTCACCGGCCTTACGACTGCGCCATTGACCTCCAGCCAGGAGCCCCGCTCCCCCAGCAGTCGCCTGTACAATCTCTCCCGGCCGGAGACGGAGGCTATGGAGAACTATATTCGGGACTCCTTGGCGGCAGGTATTATGCGTCCTTCCTCGTCACCTGTAGGAGCGGGATTCTTTTTTGTTGCTAAGAAGGATAAGACCCTCAGACCCTGTATTGATTACCGTGGACTTAACAACATCACCATTAAGAACAAGTATTCTCTGCCTTTGATTAATTCTGCTTTTCCCCTCCTTCATGGTGCTACCATCTTTACGAAACTGGATCTACGAAATGCGTATCACCTGGTGCGCATTCGTAAGGGTGATGAATGGAAGACTGCCTTCAACACACCCTTGGGACATTTTGAGTATCTGGTTATGCCTTTTGGGTTGTCCAATGCCCCTGCTGTTTTTCAGGCACTAGTCAATGATGTCCTTCGGGACATGTTGAATCGGTTTGTTTTTGTCTATCTGGATGATATCTTGATTTTCTCAGAGTCCTCCCAGGAACATGAACTGCATGTGCGCCAGGTGTTGCAAAGGTTGTTGGAGAACAAACTGTTTGTGAAGATGGAGAAATGTGAATTTCATGTGTCTGAGACCTCTTTTTTGGGTTACATCATAGCTCAGGGGGAGTTGCGGATGGACCCAGCTAAGATCTCTGCTGTCACGGACTGGCCAGCTCCCTCTACCCGCAAACAACTTCAACGATTCCTGGGGTTTGCGAACTTCTATAGGAGGTTCATCAAGGACTACAGCCGCATTGCGGCGCCACTCACCGCTCTCACCTCCATCTCACGACCGTTCGCTTGGAATGAAGGGGCCGAATCAGCGTTCGAAGAACTGAAACATCGCTTCGCCTCGGCTCCCATTCTGATGCAGCCGGACCCCGACCGCCAGTTTGTCGTGGAGGTGGATGCATCCGACACTGGGGCAGGTGCAGTGTTGTCACAACGTTCTCCTGAAGATAACAAACTGCATCCCTGTGCTTTTCTCTCAAGGAAACTTTCTCAGGCAGAGAGGAATTATGATGTTGGCAATCGTGAACTGCTCGCCGTTAAGCTGGCTCTCGAGGAGTGGCGACATTGGTTGGAGGGGGCGGAACAACCCTTCATCGTTTGGACGGATCATAAGAATCTGGCTTACCTCCAGTCAGCGAAGCAGCTCAACCCCCCGTCAAGCCAGGTGGGCACTATTTTTTGGGAGATTCAATTTTTCTCTGTCTTACCGTCCTGGGTCACGCAACGTCAAGCCTGACGCCCTGTCTCGTGTTCATTCGGCTGTTGATACTGGTAGTAACCCTGAACCCATTTTGCCTCCTACCTGCAGTATTGCAGTCATCACATGTGACATCGAGGGGATTGTTAGACAGGCTCAACATCATCAAGCTGACCCTGGGAGGGGTCCTCCTAACCGGATGTTTGTCCCTGAGTCTGCTCGCTCCCAGGTACTTCAGTGGGCTCACTCGTCTCCCCTTACCTGTCACCCTGGAGTTTCGCGGACCCTTGACTTTGTGCGACGGAAGTTCTGGTGGGCCACGATGGAGGCGGACACTCGAGCCTTCATTGCTGCTTGTACGGTATGTGCACGAAGTAAAAACTCCACCCAGGCCAGCGCTGGTCATCTACGACCTCTACCTATACCCAGCCGGCCCTGGTCGCATATCGCTATGGATTTTGTCACTGGACTTCCCCCTCGTCTGGTAAGACTGTCATTCTTACGGTGATTGATCGTTTTTCTAAGTTCGCTCATTTTTTGGCCCTACCTAAACTGCCCACTGCCAGAGAGACGGCTGATATTTTGGTTGAACATGTGTTCCGCTCTCATGGTCTACCCACGGATATTGTCTCTGACAGGGGTCCCCAGTTTGTCTCCCAGGTGTGGAAAGCTTTCTGTAAAGCTTTGGGCATTACATCCAGCCTGTCCTCTGGGTATCACCCCCAGACCAACGGGCAAGCCGAGAGAGCGAACCAGGAGATGGAGACCGCTCTTCGCTGTGTCACTGGGTCTAACCCTGGGTCATGGAGCTCCATGCTCCCCTGGGTGGAATATGCTCATAACACCTTGACTAACGCTTCCTCTGGTTTGTCTCCTTTTCTGTGTGCTCTGGGTTATCAACCTCCCCTGTTCCCTTCCCAAGAGAGGGAACTTGCGGTACCCTCGGTGCAGTCCCACATGCGCCGCTGCTTCAAGGTCTGGAGGAAGGCCAGGGTAGCTCTGTCCCGAGCTTCGGCGTACATGCAGAGGCAAGCCAACCGTCACTGGTCCCAGGCTCCCGGTTACTCTCCTGGTCAAGAGGTATGGCTGAAGTCACGGGACCTTCCATTGAAGGTGGAGTCTAAGAAGATGGCGCCTCGTTTTATAGGACCGTTCAAGATACTGTCTATTGTTAACCCCTGCGCGGTTAAGCTACAGCTTCCTGCCTCCCCTACGGGTTCATTCCACCTTTCATGTTTCCCAGATTAAGCCTGTGTCGGTTAGCCCTCTGTGCCCGCCCCTCTCGTCCCCCTCCTCCGCCCAGGATCGTGGGTGGGGGTCCGGTCTACACTGTCCGGCGACTTCTGGATGTTCGCCGCCGAGGTCGTGGTTTCCAGTACCTGGTGGATTGGGAGGGTTATGGTCCCGAGGAACGTTCCTGGGTGCCCAGGAGCTTCATTGTGGATCCTGCTCTGGTCCGAGAGTTTCATAGGTTACATCCCGATAAACCCCGTCGGCCGCCAGGTGGCGTCCGTAGAGGGGGGGGTACTGTTAGGCCTACTACTGCTAGGTAGCTCTCTCTGCTCTCTCCCTCCCCTCTGTCTGTCCTTGATTGCAGGAGTGAAGTCTGGTGTGCGGGAGTCAGGGTTCCAGCTGCAGCTCATTCACCATAATCACCTCAGCCTTTAAGACCCGGTCAAACTTACCACTCATCGTCAGATCATAGTCAAGACGACCATGTTAGTCTCGCTGCCGACTCAACCTGGTTATTTTTGCTCTTTGTGTTTTTGGCCTGTTATATTTACTTTTTCTCCTGTGCCACAGATATTTGGAACCTGACTCCTGCCTCCGCTTCACTCCTGCCACCACCATCCTGCTCTCCATTACCGGACCTCTCTTTTGGACTCACCACGGACACTAGGACATTACGGTACCACACCTGCCCTGATCTGGATCTGTTACCCTCCCTGTACCTGGACTTGCTCTTCCCCTATATTTGGAAACCTGGACTTGGAACATTGTAAATAAACCTGTTAAAACTTCTCTGGCTTGGTGTACTTGTCTGCATTTGGGTTCTATCCAGTTAAATCAGAACACTGCTGGGGGAGAAAATAAATGTACTAACATCTAACAGATGTTAGCCTTATTTGATGGTTGTTTGAGTAACACTAGAATTAGAACAGTTACGTCACCACATCCAATCGTATGCTTTTACACTGTGGCAAATGCAACAGCAAACACTTAAATATTAATAATGGTCAAGTGCTGCAAAGAAGGACCTAGAAAAGCTGCAGCTGGCCCAGAACAGAGCAGCACATCTTGCCCCAGAGGGCTAGTATCAACAGTATGCATGTCAGTCTCTCTTGGCTCAAAGTAGAGGAATGATTGATTGCATCAATACTTGTTTAAAAATATATATATATTATTGTGTTGAAAATTCCAAATTATCTGTATAATCAACTTATATATAGCTCTGACAAGCATACTTACCCCACCAGACATGCCACCAGGGGTCACTTCATAGTCCCCAAATCCAGAACAAATTCAAGGCAATGCACAGTCTTATATAGAGCCATGATCAAATGGAACAAATTACTCAAGCAAAAAGGGAAATCAGCTTTAAAAAACAAATAAAACAATACCTCACAGCACAACCCCTCTTCCCTATCTGACCTAGCTAACCTAGTTAAGGCATATGTACATGTATACATTACCGTTCAAAAGTTTGGGGTCACTTAGAAATGTCCTTGTTTTCGAAAGAAAAGCAATTTTTTGTCCATTAAAATAACATAAAATTGATCAGAAATACAGTGTAGACATTGTTCATGTTGTAAGTGGCTATTGTAGCTGGAAACGGCTGATTTTTAATGGAACATCTACATAGGCGTACAGAGGCCCATTATCAGAAACCATCAGTCCTGTGTTCAAATTGCACGTTGTGTTTGCTAATCCAAGTTTATCATTTTAGAAGGCTAATTGATCATTAAAAAAAACTTTTAGAATTATGTTAGCAAAGCTGAAAACTGTTGTGCTGATTAAAGAAGCAATAAAACTGGCCTGCTTGAGGCTAGTTGAGTATCTGGAGCATCAGCAATTGTGGGTTCGATTACAGGCTCAAAATGGCCAGAAACAAATAACTTTCTTCTGAAACTCGTCAGTCTATTCTTGTTCTGAGAAATGAAGGCTATTCCATGCGAGAAATTGCCAAGAAACTGAAGATCTCGTACAACACTGTGTACTACTCCCTTCACAGAACAGCGCAAACTGGCTCTAACCAGAATAGAAAGAGGAGTGGGAGGCCATAGTGCACAACTGAGCAAGAGGACAAATACATTAGAGTGTCCAGTTTGAGAAACAGGCGCCTCACAGGTCCTTAACTGGCAGCTTCATTAAATAGTACCCGCAAAACACCAGTCTCAATGTCAACAGTGAAGAGGCAACTTCGGGATGCTGACCTTCTAGGCAGAGTTGCAAAGAAAAAGCCATAATTCAGACTGCCCAGCTTAATCTTTTCTTATTGGCCAGTCTGAGATATGGCTTTTTCTTTGCAACTCTGCCTAGAAGGTCAGCATCCCGAAGTTGCCTCTTCACTGTTGACATTGAGACTGGTGTTTTGCGGGTACCATTTAATGAAGCTGCCAGTTTAGGTAGAACTGGAGCCTGTAGGACTTGTTTGGTCGACTGTGGTGTTAAAAATACTGAGCATCTCTTTATCACAGATAGACCTCTCCCCATCTTTACAACAATTGAATCAATATGCCTTGACCATGACCATTTACAGTCTAAGGTGACACCAAAAAGTTTAGTCTCCTCAACTTGCTCAACAGCCACATCATTCATTACCAGATTCAGCTGAGGTCTAGAACTTAGGGAATGATTTGTACAAAATAACCTGCCTAAATGATTACCGCCCCGTAGCACTCACGCCGGTAGCCATGAAGTGCTTTGAAAGGCTGGTCATGGCTCACATCAATACCTTCATCCCGGAAACCCTAAACGCACTCCAATTCACATACCGCCCCAACAGATCCACAGATGACGCAATCTCAATCGCACTCCACACTGCCCTTTCCCACTTGGACAAAAGGAACACCTATGTGAGAATGCTGTTCATTGACTACAGCTCAGCGTTTAACACCATAGTGCCCACAAAGCTCATCACTAAGCTAAGGACCCTGGGACTAAACACCTCCCTCTGCAACTGGATCCTGGACTTCCTGACGGGCTGCCCCCAGGTGGTAAGGGTAGGCAACAACACATCTGCCACGCTGATCCTCAACACTGGGGCCCCTCAGGGGTGCGTGCTTAGTCCCCTCCTGTACTCCCTGTTCACCCACGACTGCGTGGCCAAACACGACTCCAACACCAACATTAAGTTTGCTGATGACACAACGGTGGTAGGCCTGATCACCGACAACGATGAGACAGCCTATAAGGAGGTGGTCAGAGACCTGGCAGTGTGGTGCCAGGACAACAACCTCTCCCTTAATGTGAGCAAGACCAAGGAGCTGATCGTGGATTACAGGAAAAGGCGGGCCGAACAGGCCCCCATTAACATCGACAGGGCTGTAGTGGAGCGGGTTGAGAGTTTCAAGTTCCTTGGTGTCCACATCACCAACAAACTAGCATGGTCCAAACACACCAAGACAGTCGTGAAGAGGGCACGACAACACCTATTCCCCCTCAGGAGACTGAAAAGATTTGGCATGGGTCCCCAGATCCTCAAAAAGTTATACAGCTGCACCATCGAGAGCATCCTGACCGGTTGCATCACCGCCTGGTATGGCAACTGCTCAGCATCTGACCGTAAGGCGCTACAGAGGGTAGTGCGTACGGCCAAGTACATCACTGGGGCCAAGCTTCCTGCCATCCAGGACCTATATACTAGGCGGTGTCAGAGGAAGGCCAAAAAAATTGTCAAAGACTCCAGTCACCCAAGTCATAGACTGTTCTCTCTGCTACCGCACGGCAAGCGGTACCGGAGCGCCAAGTCTAGGACCAAAAGGCTCCTTAACAGCTTCTACCCACAAACCATAAGACTGCTGAACAATTAATCAAATGGCACCCGGATTATTTACATTGACACCCCCCCTCCATTTGTTTTTACACTGCTGCTACTCGCTGTTTATTATCTATGCATAGTCAATTTACCCCTACCTACATGTAGAAATTACCTCGACTAACCTGTACATTGACTCGGTACCAGGACACCCTGTATATAGCCTCATTATTGTTATTTTATTGTGTTACTTTTTTATTATTTTTTACCTTCGTTTATTTAATAACTCTTTCTGGAACTGCATTGTTGGTTAAGGGCTTGTAAGTAAGCATTTCACGGTAAGGTCTACACCTGTTGTATTCGGCGCATGTGACAAATTTGATTTGATTTGAAATACAATGCTTTTAGTTTTAGATATGTTCAAGACTATTTTATTACTAGCCACCTATCCAAAACTGACTGCAACTCTTTGTTTAGGGTTACAGGGATTTCACTAGCTGTGGTTGCTGACGTGTATAATGTTGAATAATCAGCGTACATAGACACACAGGCTTTGTTTAATGCTAGTGGTATATCATTAGTAAAAATAGAGAATTAAATTACATTTATAATATAATTTAATTTAATGTATCTTTGACCTAGCATCTGTTATGCAGTACAGAACATCACAAGACACACAATACAATTAAGTGTGTGTTACATAATCAGATTGGCTGCAAATGATCTGAGCGCACTGCTACCACAGGTTGGTAATGACACACACTACCAGATGGGATGTCAGATGCTTATGAAGCCTTAATGTCTGCTCTATGTGGCTTTCACATTATCCTTATGAAGTGCTTACAGATGTGTCATGAGTGCTTTACAAAGTTAAAGGCCTAATGCAGTCATTTTTATATCACAATCAAATCATTTCTGGGTAACAATGAAGTACCTTACTGTAATAGGTTTTTATTAAAATCTGCATTTTAGCAAAAAAACTACTTCTCAAGCAGCCATTTTGCTAGGACTGTCTGGGTGGGGAGGGGAAAACTGAAAACTAGCTGTTATTGGCAGTGGTTTGGAAGTCTTTGTTATTGGTCTATTAACCAATTTAACGCATGGTGATGTCACCATGGAAAGCCAAAACTCCCGCCCATGCAAACCTGCTGATTAGAAGGTCCTGTGTAGATTGTATTTTTGACCAGCAACTATGAGGAAATTACACTGATCCATTTTTATTACACTTTTACAGTGTTAGTTTCATCAGATGTTGTACAATCTGATATAAAACGTAGGAACAACAGGGCCTTTAAAGAATAGATGCGGGCCCTTTAAAGAATAGATGTCATGAATGCTTTACAAAATCAAAGAAAATTGTTACTGAAAAGACCACCCTATCAAAAATATATAGCCAATTGATTTGATTTGATTGATTATTGATTGATTGTATATTTATTTACCCATGCCTCATCCCTCTCTCTTTCACTCAGGAATGTTGTTGTTTTGAGTGTGTTTTAACTTACTTTTAGCATCACTTTAATGAACTGAGCAGATTGTGATCTGGTCTGTCCTGGCTTCTTTGTCGGGCCTATAGCTAATGACACTCACATGGCGCTCTCACTCTGTTCCAAACAAACACTTGGTTCTCCTCTCTGCTTGTATTAGATTCATCAGTCAAGGCTGCTTTTATAGCCTCTATCATAAGACCCACATAAATTACACTAAATTCCCTTCTTCTGGGAAGACCTCAGGCTGTATCTCTCTCTCTCTCTCTCTCTCTTTCTCTCTCTCTCTGTGTCTCTGTCTCTCTCGCTCTCTCACACACACACACACAGACAGATAGTGATCAGAAACTGTGCCTGGCCTACTTGTAGCTGACCTGGTGTAATAATCCTCCCATTGTAGAGCCAGGAGAGGAGACGGTGAAGTGTGACACACTCTCAGACACACATTTCACAACACATCTGATCAGGACTCAACACATCACGGAGGAGCTGTTTATGCCACTGGCTGCAGCATTGTGACCCACTACAAACCTTTTGACTGTTCTTGTGGTTTATATCGTTCCTTTCTGTTCCTTTTTAAACTTCTGAAATCATTTTTTTTTTACATTTAGCTTGACATTAACTTACTTCACCAATCACTGCCGATAGAGCAACTTGCTATGGAGCGGGCAAAAGCTATAGTTATTTACATGCATTCGAGATGCGACTGAAATTTTGCATATGGGGAGAGAGCGAGAGAGGGTAGAAGAGGAGGATTCTTGCTTTGAAGCGCTGGGCATCTTGTTGTTATGACATGTATTATCTGAATTAAGCCCACAGAATTATACCTATGGAGGATCTGGTTCTATGGAGGAACTTTTAATGTCTTTGAACTTCAGAGAGCTGGTTTAACGTTGGACCAAAACTAGCTAGCTAGCTAACCAGCTTGTGTGTGCAGAGCGGCACCAGAATTAAAATAAAAACGTTGGGTTAAGGTATGTAACCCCGGTACTCTGAAGGAGATGAGGGAGACATCTCACTATGGGACGCGCCCTCTTTTGCATGTCGTTGGTTGAAGCCTTATTCAATCACGTCTAACAGGCCAGTCAGTTTGTGGGTGTACGCCCCGCATGTCTATATAACACCCTGGACTGCTCTGAATGCGGCGTTAGGACGTATCATGACCTTGGAGTAGTCTGGGGCAAACTCAGTGCATGAAGGATGAACCGAGAGCGCATGAAGGTCGCTAACGCTCTTGGCCATGGCCAAAGCGAGCAACAGGGCCGTCTTATAAGACAGTCTTAAGATCCACTGTCTCCAGGGGTCCAAAGTGATGTAAGTGCATCCAGAACCAGTGCCAAGTCCCATTATGGGGCAAGTGTCTTGGAGACTGGACCTTTATTTGAGAACTGAACTTGGGGAACAGTGGGGCTCCTATGATACACCTCTGCCGTGTGTAAACGAGCTTGTGTGACCTGACTCATGGCTCTGGTTGTCGAGCTCTGCCGGCTCCTCGGGCCCCGGCGCCTTGTGCTAGGTGTGCCGCTTCTTCCCCTTCCCTCTGCATGGAGACAATGGAGTCTCCGCTGCTCGTTGCTTGGAGTGATGCCTGTGCCCTGAGGCACTGCGTTGCTGGTGAGCGTACTGTGTCTGTCCCTTGGTCGGAGCTGCTGGAGAAGGCTCCTGAGACTTCTTAGGGATCCTCCAGTTCAGGGAGGGAGGCCTCATGGTGACAACCTGGGCGAACATGGGCTTCTGGGGCTTTGGGGCTTGTTTCCGTGGTAACAGGGAGTACAAGCCTCAGTCTTCTTTTTCTTAAACTTGAACCTGGCCTGTATCTCCAATATTGCTGTCCAAACAGTCTGGTGGGATTGATCTGTCCATTCAGGATCTTTCCCTTCTCCCTCTCAGACACCCTTGCGTTGTTCAGCCAGAGGGCTCTCTGGCTGATGGTCGCGTGAACCATCACCCTCCCAGAAGCCTCAGCGGTACACTTGAGGGTCCGGGTGGTATGGTCAGCAAGGTGACTTAGCTCCATTAGCTTCTCCAGGTCGACGGTGCCACCTTTCTCCAGGGAGTCACACAGATCCTTAGCCTGCACCGCCAGACAGAGAGGAGGGCAGCTGCGTTCACGGAGCGCCCCGCTTGAGCTGCAGATTGGTAGATCCTCTCATACATGGAAGCGGTGAAAAGGTAATTGGGATGAGCGAGCTTAGGGGCAGAGGAGGTGCTTAAAGCCTGCTCAGCCTGAGAAGGCTCCACGGGAGGCACGCTGAGCCATCCCGATGACTCCATGCCGTGCATATCCAAGTGGGTGTAGCCAGTTACAGGAGAAGGTGACTTGAGTGGCTCCCCCCAGGAAGACTCCAACAAAGCCAGACAGTCTGGGAAGGCTGGTACATGCTGTCAGACTGATGTGGAATTACTCTGAGAGGAGATTCCATCCATCCTAGTCCTCATTCCGGGAAAGGTGCAGTTCTCCAAATCAGCCTGAAGCGCTTCTCCCTCCTCTAGGACTTCGTTGTCAACGAGGCCTGGGCAATACTTTCCAGGTACTTCGCTCTACGTCTAAGGACACCGTAGCCCAGCTGAGCGCAATGCACACAACTAGTGGGGTCGACGAGAGCCTCCATAGCATGTTCAATGCCGAGGCAAGTACTACAGAGATGGGAATCCGTCCCTTTTGCTAGGCTTGCGCTGCATTTTCTCCCCCTTCCCTGACAACTTGGCCGGTAAGGCTGTCGATAAATTGTTTCGACTGGACGGACAAAAGCAAATGGAATTACCGGGGGACTAGCTAGCTACTCCACGCGCTGCTAATACGACGTGAAGTTGAGAGAGACACAAGGTAACCTGAGCTTGAGCCAGGTAAGCAGAAACTAAAAGCTTTATTTACTAGGGTGGTGGGAAATAAATGCTGCCTTTATACTGTACTTTTGGTGTAGTGAAAGTAGAGCCAACAGTGATGCTAGCTAATTAGCTGGCTATCTTCACCTTAGTGATGATAGCCAGCTAGCCGAGCTGTCGTGTGAATTAGCAAGCGCTGACTCAGTGTGTAAACCTAGTAACTCGAGGTAGAACGCACGGCTAGGTTATCTTTCACAGGGGAATGTAAAAGGGATGGGGCTTCAATGGTGGTGTAACACACTGAAGAAACGGCACCGCCTGTGCTAGCCAAACAAATCGAATGGGGGTTTAGCCCAGAGGTTGCTAGCTAAAACACCAGTGGTGCCATTAGCACACTAACTAGCTAAGACACTCGAAAGTTCAGCTAGCTAACGCTGACCGGTTGGAACCAACGGAGAGCTAGAGACCACGGGTAAAAACTTGTGGGAACCTGCTATTTGCGGGATGTTAAAGCAGTGGAGCTAGCTAGCTAACAACGCCAATTGTGTGTAGGCCCGGCAACAGGTGTACTGTAGCTAGCCAACAACAAAAGGCGCTGCTAACAAGCTAACAGAGGTAACTTCACTCGGTAAAGTGAAGCTGAAGTTAGCAGAATTCCTGAAAATAGAAAATAAGCCACTCAACGGTCCATGGTGGGGTGGTAACCCACACCAAAAGGAACAGTTAAGTTGAGCACTAGTTTTCTGAAGAAAGCTGCTTAACTTGCTAGTAACCAGATAGTAACCAAATAGACTTGTGAAGAGGCAAAGAATGAGGAAACCAGAGTAGTGCAGGGTGTTATATAGACGCGCGGGGCGTACACCCACAAAGCTCTGATTGGCCTGTTAGGCATGATTGAATAAGGCTTCAACCAATGACCCGCAAAATAGTGCGTATCCCATAGTGCAATGTCGAATCGAGTCGACTGAAAGAGAACATGTCTCACCTATTTGTAGTTAAGAAATTCAATGTGAATCTTGATAACTACAGTATCCTTATCTAACGTTAAAAAAATGAAAATCTATTATCCTATAATAAAAAATCTCTCTCCCTAATTTCTGAATCACGCTTGTAATGTCAGTAGGCTACAGTAGACTATGCTTCGGAGGGAGGGGGAGGGACAGGTAGTCTACACACACACACACACTGGCAAAGATTTTCAGCTTGCAGACACTGGAATACGTATCTGAGTGACAGAGTGAGGGCTTTGCTGCGTTTTTTGTGGGACTGGAAAAAAATGCCCAGAATGTTATTAACCGGTTCCCAGTCAGTGGGCCTGTCTGTCCACAAAAAAACCCTCTGAAGGTAACGGTACAAAGCTTTGACTGGCTGCTATCAGCTAAGTTGCAGTTTGAAAGACTTCTGGGTCAAACTGTTTGCAGTTTTATTTAGTTATCTCTGACCTTGCTTGTAAACAATATGGGATGTTATATAGCCTAGCTAATACTAACACAAATACACTGTTATCATCTCCTGATCCTCTTTGTGTAGTGTGTGTGGTGTGTGTGTTGTGTTGTGGTGTGTGCGGGGTGTGGTGTGCAACAAACTATCACAGTCTCACGTCAGAATTAGACTGTCACGACTTCCGCCGAAGCTGCCCCCCCTCCTGGTTCGGGCAGGCTTCGGCATTCGTCATCACCGGAGTACTAGCTATTGCCGATCCCATTCTCATCACTCCACTTGTCATGTCTTGTCAATCACACACACATGGTGCTCATTCCCCTAATTAGTATGTGTATAAGTGTTCCCTCTGTTCCCCTTGTCTTTGTGAGTGATTGTTTTGTTGTGAGAGCGTGTAGCTCGGTTGAGCTACATTTCACTGTGTTATTGCCAAGGTGGATGTTTTCCCTCGTTTAGTTTCGTTTTGACGCTTGGGGCGTTTGATTTATGCAAACGGTTTTAAACTCTGGACGCCTGACTCCTTCTTTCACACCTCGTCACAGAATCACTCACCTGATCTGAAATGGAGTCAGCAGGAGAAGACTGCATGCCTGGAGTTGTGGCAAGGGTCCAGGAGCATTCCTCGATGTTGGCCAGCTTGGGGGAAACGATGGATCGGGTTCTTCAGGTGGTAGAACGCCTGGAGAGGAGAGGATCCAATCTATCAAGACCAGCTGGTCAACCGGATCCAGCCACCTACACCCCAGCCTCTGGAGGGATCCAGATATCCCGGCCACCGGCGTTTGATGGGACTGCAGCGCGATGTAAGGGATTCCTACTCCAACTGGAGTTGTATTTCTCCAACATCAGGCCGGAGCCCCGGGAGCGGGAGAAGGTATCCGTCCTCGTTTCCTGCCTTTGTGGGAGAGCCCTGGAGTGGGCCAACGCGGTGTGGAACGAGGGAGGTACCGTGTTGGAGAACTACGGGGAGTTTGCTTGCCTCTTTCGGGCAGTTTTTGATCACCCGCCTGAGGGTCGAGGGGCGGGCGAACGACTGGTTAATCTGAGGCAGGGGACGAGGACCACTCAGGACTACGTGCTGGAGTTCCGGACGCTGGCAGCGGGGTCCGGGTGGAACGAGCGGGCCCTGATAGACCATTTCCCGTGCCACCTAAAGGAGGATGTCCGACGGGAGCTAGCCTGCCGGGATGCCATGCTATCGTTCTCCCAACTGGTGGACATGGCCATCCGGCTGGACAATCTGCTAGTAGCCAGAGGACGTCCTGGTAGGGGTCTGCTCGTTCCCGCTCCGGACGACTCTGACCCTGAGCAGATGGAGCTGAGGGGAGCCGCCGGTCGAGAGAGCGCAGGAGGACAGCGACAGTGCCACTCTGGTGGCGCGAAGGGACAATCCACCTCATGTCGCAGTCAACGTTCTTTTGGGTCTGGAGGCGGTAGGCAGGGTACTCACGCATCACCCCAGGTAACAAACCCAAAACCCAAACGTGTTCAGAGCCCCTTGCGGCGCACTGTACTTTATCTATCTCCTTTCCCGATCACTTGGTAGGTTCCCAGTGTAAGGCGCTAGTCAATTCAGGCGCAGCTAGGAATTTTATGGAGAGGGCATTTGCACACCGTCAAGGCATTTCATTGGTTCCCCTAACCATTCCACTCTCCATCAGAGCACTTGATAGTCGACCATTAGGGTCCGGGTTGGTTAAGGAAGTTACGGTACCAGTCACCATGATTATGCAGGAGACACATGTTGAGCAGATCACCTTTATGATTATTGAGTCTCCTGCTTACCCTGTAGTCTTGGGTATCCCGTGGTTAGCCCTTCACAACCCCAATTTCTCATGGCCGCAGAGGGTTCTTACGGGGTGGTCGCGTGAGTGTCCGGGTAGGTGTCTAGGTGTTTCCATTGGTGCGACCACGGTGGAAAGTCCAGACGGTACCCCCACCGTGCGCATTCCCCCCGAATACCATGATCTGGCGCTCGCGTTTTCCAAGACGCAAGCGACTAAATTACCACCTCATCGGGAGGGGGATTACGCGATAAACCTTCGGGTAGACGCTGTACCTCCCAGGAGTCATGTGTATCCCCTGTCGCAGGCTTAAACGGAGGCTATGGAAATATACGTCACCGAGTCCCTGCGCCAGGGGTATATACGTCCCTCCACTTCACCTGTCTTCTGGAGTTTCTTCTTTGTGAAGAAGAAATATGGTGGTTTTACGCCCGTTCATTGATTATCGACCACTGAATAATGTGACGATTTAGTTATCCTCTTCCCTGCATTCCTTCAGTGATTGAGTCAATGCATGGGGCCCGTTCTTTCACCAAATTAGACCTCAGGAGTGCCTACAACCTGGTGCGTATTCGGGAAGGGGATGAGTGGAAAACAGCATTCAGCACAACCTCGGGGCATTATGAATACCTGGTGATGCTCTACGGTTTGATGAATGCTCCATCCGTTTTCCAGTCCTTTGTGAATGAGGTGTCTCGGGACATGCTTGGTCGCGGTGTGGTGGTCTACATCGATGACATCCTGGTGTATTCCGCTATGTGCGCCGAGCATGTGTCCCTGGTTCGCAAAGTACTGGTCCGACTGCTGGAAAAGTATCTTTATGCCAAGGCAGAGAAGTGTGAGTTTTTCCAGCAGTCAATCTCCTTCCTCAGATATCGCATTACTACCACAGGTGTGGAGATGGAGGGAGACCGCATTGCAGCCGTGCGTAATTGGCCGACTCCAACCACGGTAAAGGAGGTGCAGCGCTTCCTTGGCTTTGCCAACTACTATCTAAGGTTTATTCGGGGCTTTGGCAAGGTTACAGCTCACATTACCTCCTTGTTGAAGGGTGGGCCGTCCCGGCTCCGCTGGTCTGCTGAGGCTGATTTGGCATTCAGTAGATTGCGGGGTCTGTTCACCTCAGCCCCGGTACTGGCTCACCCCGATCCATCACTACCATTCGTAGTGGAGGTGGATGCGTCCGAGGTAGGGATAGGAGCTGTCTTATCCCAATGCTCAGGCAAGCCACCCAAGCTCCGCCCCTGTGCCTTCTTTTCTAAGAAGCTCAGCTCGGCGGAGCAGAACTACGGCGTTGGTGATCGGGAGCTGCTGGCTGTTGTCCGAGCTTTGACGGTGTGGAGACATTGGCTCGAGGGGGCAAAACACCCTTTCCTCGTCTGGACAGACCACCGTAACCTGGAGTACATTCGGGCAGCGAGGAGGCTGAATCCTCGCAGACCAGGTGGGCCCTCTTCTTCACCCGGTTTGATTTCACACTCTCATACATTCCGGGTACGAAGAACATGAAGGCAGACACACTGTCTCGGCTGTATGATACAGAGGAGAGGCCCAGAGACAACACCCCCATACTCCCGGCCTCATGCATTGTGGCGCCGGTAGTATGGGCGATGGACGCAGATATAGCGCAGGCATTACGCACAGATCCATCTCCACCGCAGTGTCCAGCTGGGCTGCAGTACGTGCCTGCGCTTATCCGTGATCGTCTGATCTACTGGGCACACACGTCACCCTCCTCTGGTCATCCAGGTATCGGTCGTACAATGCCTGACCGAGAAGTACTGGTGGCCTACCTTGGCTAAGGACGTGAGGGTGTATGTTTCCTCATGCTCAGTGTGCGCCCAGAGTAAGGCACCTAGGCACCTCCCAGCGGGTAAGCTACAACCTTTACCAGTTCCACAACGACCATGGTCTCACCTGAGTATTGATTTTCTCAGTGATCTTTCCCTTCTCAAGGTAACACCACTATCCTGGTCGTTGTGGACCGCTTTTCAAAGTCATGCCTCCTCCTTCCTCTGCCCGGTCTCCCCACGGCCCTCCAAACTGCGGAGGCTCTGTTTACTCACGTCTTCCGGCACTACGGGGTACCAGAGGATATAGTGTCCTGACCGAGGTCTCCAGTTCACGTCTAGAGTCTGGAAGGCGTTCATGGAACATCTGGGGGTCTCGGTCAACCTGACCTCTGGTTTTCACCCCGAGAGCAATGGGCAGGTGGAAAGGGTGAATCAAGATGTGGGTAGGTTCCTGCGGACCTACTGTCAGGACCGGCCGAGGGAGTGGTCGGTGTTCCTTGCCATGGGCAGAATATGCTCAGAACTCTCTCCGCCACTCCTCCACTAACCTAACACCCTTCCAATGTGTATTGGGTTACCAACCGGTCCTGGCGCCGTGGCACCAGAGCCAGACAGAGGCTCCCGCGGTGGATGACTGGTTTCAGCGCACGGAGGAGACTTGGGACGCTGCCCACGTTCACCTCAGCGCGCCGTGCGTCGTCAGAAGGCCAACGCTGACCGCCACCGCAGGACGGCTCTCGACCCGGAATCTGCCCCTCCGCCTGCCCTGCCGGAAGCTGAGCCGTTTAAAGTCCTGAGGAGAATAAACGAGGTGACATACAGGTTGTTACTCCCCCCTGATTACCATATTAACCCCTCGTTTCATGTGTCTCTCCTCAGGCCGGTGGTAGCTGGTCCGTTCCAGGAGTCTGAGGTACGGGAGTTTCCTTCATCTCCTCTGGACATTGAGGGGGCCCCGGCATACTCGGTCCGTTCCATCCTGGATTCGAGGCGTCGGGTGGGGGGCCTTCAGTATCTCGTGGAGTGGGAGGGGTACGGTCCGGAGGAACGGTGCTGGGTACCAAGGCGGGACATCCTCGATCCCTCCCTGTTGAGGGATTTCCTGGCCGTCCCCGAGGCCGGGGTCGACGCACTGCTGGAGCCGCACGTCAGGGGGGGGTACTGTCACGACTTCCGCCGAGGCTGCCCCCCCTCCTGGTTCGGGCAGGCTTCGGCGTTCGTCGTCACCGGAGTACTAGCTACTGCCGATCCCATTCTCATCACTCCACTTGTCATGTCTTGTCAATCACACACACCTGGTGCTCATTCCCCTAATTAGTATGTGTACAAGTGTTCCCTCTGTTCCCCTTGTCTTTGTGAGTGAATGTTTTGTTGTGAGAGCGTGTAGCTTGGTTGAGCTACATTTCACTGTGTTATTTTCAAGGTGGATGTTTTCCCTTGTTTAGTTTAGTTTTGACGCTTGGGGCGTTTGATTTATGCAAACGGGTTTAAACTCCTTCTTTCACACCTCGTCACATAGACGTTCATTCGTGTTTCTCAAACGTCAGATCACGGGTGACCTGCCTGGTGGTGTGTGTGTGTGTGTGTGTGTGTGCGTGCGTGATGTGTGTGTGCGTGTTCTCTAGATTCTGATGTAGTAAAACTGTGTTTGCTGAAGCGCAGAGGCCTACCTTAACTCTGTAGTAAAGCTTCTTATCGGTTGAGTCTTGTTTGTAGAACTTTTACTGTTTTCCCGTTCTTTGCTACACTTAGATGTAGAAAACAAACAACAGTTAATTCTCAACATTTACAGCTGTGCTGTGCCTTGTTGTCACGGATTCTGCTGAGACTGCTCCTCCTCCTGGTTCGGGCAGGCTTCGGCGTTCGCCGTCCCCGGAGTACTAGCTGCCACCGCTCTATGTTTCTTGGTGTGATTGCTTTCGTCTGTCTTTTACACCTGTGTCCAGTTGTGTGTTGATTACTTGTCCTATAAGTTCCTTGTTTTGCTTAGGCTAGATTGTGTGTTGTTTTTTGCCTGTCCGTGGTGCTGCGTGTTTTGTTCCTGTTTTCGTGTCATTTTGTTTTACGCACAGTTTGCGTATTTTCTCGCCTCTGTTTATTGTTGAGGCCGTTCTCTGTATTTTGCCATTTGGATTACTTCAGTAAACTTTGTTGGACTAGCTTCGGTGTCCTGCGCCTGACTTCCACACACCATACACCTCAGCCCTTGACAGAACAACACACCACATCATGGAGTCAGCAGGAGCAGTGGCGGCACCCAAGTCGGCTGGAGGATCGGATCAGCGATCAAGACACCATGATCCGGCAACTTGGGGCCGCCATGAACGAGGTGTCCAACACTCTGCGCCGGTTGGTGACTGGAGAGGTGCCCACGCCTTCTCACACCATCCCATCACCAACGGCCAGTCCTCCTCTCTCAGCACCGGAACCCAGTGGCATACGGCTCTCGCTCCCGAGGGCATATGACGGTTCTGCAGCCGGGTGTCAGGGGTTCCTCCTGCAGGTGGAACTCTACCTGGCTACCATACACCCAGCGCCCTCGGGGTACGAGAGCGTCTCCGCCCTCATCTCCTGTCTATCCGGCAAGGCGTTGGAGTGGGCCAACGCCGAATGGAGGGGAATAGACGCCGCTACCATCACCTACGCGGAGTTCTCCCGCCGCTTCAGGGCTGTCTTCGATCACCCACCTGAGGGAAGGCGGCGGGGGAGCGTCTGTTCCACCTCCGACAGGGGGAAGAGGAGCGCACAGGAGTTCGCCCTGGAGTTCCGGACTCTAGTGGCGGATGCGGGGTGGAATGAGAGGGCCCTCATCGACCATTACCGGTGTAGCCTTACGAGAGGACGTTCGCTCGTGAGCTGGCCTGCAGGGACACCAACCTTTCCTTCGACCAGTTGGTAGACATCTCCATCCGTCTAGACACCCTGCTGGCTACCCGCGGACGTCCCCGAGTGGGGGTCGTCCATTCCACCCTCCAGCACCTCCGAGCCGGTTCCCATGGAGCTCGGGGTGCTGGCGCTAGAGAGAGGAGGAGAGAGAACCCGAGGGGGGGCCATCCCCTGCACCAACTGTGGCCGTGGAGGACACACCGCGGCCAGGTGCTGGGGAGGGTCGCCTGGGAGAGGGGACAACAGGTCACGCACTGGGGAGTCATTTCAGGTGAGTAGGCGCCCCACTTACCCAGAGCTCTCTGTTGGTCACATGAGTATACCTGTGAGATTTCCACAGGTGGCACCTCATTCCCAGCATAAGGCGCTAGTAGATTCAGGCGCAGCTGGGAATTTTGTTGATCGAGCTTTTTGTTATAAGTTAGGAATTCCCCTTCGGCCAGTAGAAGCCCCCTTTCCTGTTCACGCCCTAGACAGCCGGCCGTTGGGGTCGGGGCTGATCAGAGAAGTCACAGCACCACTTAAGATGACGACGCAGGGGGGTCATGAGGAGACCATTCAGTTTTATCTGATTGACTCTCCTGCGTATCCCGTGGTGCTGGGGCTTCCCTGGTTAAGCACCCATGATCCTACCATTGTGTGGCAACAGAGGGCTCTTATGGAGTGGTCTGCCCAGTGTGTAGGGAGATGTCTAGGTGTTTCCTTAGGGGCGACCTCGGTAGAGAGTCCGAACCAAGTGCCCGCAATGCACATTCCCCCTGAGTATGAGGATCTAGCACTTGTGTTCAGTAAGACGAGGGCTACACGGCTACCACCTCATAGACAGGGGGATTGTGCGATAGATCTCCAAACAGGAGCGGCACTTCCGCGGAGCCGTGTGTATCCACTGTCTCAAGAGGAGACAGCGGCTATGGAAACTTACATAGCCGAGTCATTGGCACAGGGATACATACGGTCCTCTACTTCCCCGGTTTCCTCGAGTTTCTTCTTTGTGAAGAAGAAGGACGGGGGTTTGCGCCCGTGTATTGACTATCGTAGTCTCAATCAGATCACGGTTAAGTACAGTTACCCTCTTCCGCTGATTGCGACTATGACAGAATCATTACGCGGAGCGCAGTTCTTCACAAAGTTGGATCTCAGGAGCGCTGCACAATCTGGTACGCATTAGGGAGGGGGACGAATGGAAGACCGCATTTAGCACCACCTCGGGTCATTACGAGTATCTCGTCATGCCATACGGGTTAATGAATGCTCCTTCAGTTTTCCAATCCTTTGTTGACGAGATTTTCCGGGACATGCATGGGCAGGGTGTGGTAGTATACATCGACGACATCCTAGTGTACTCTTCCACCCGAGCCGAGCATGTAGCCCTGGTGCGCCGAGTGTTGAGAAGACTGTTGGAGCATGACTTGTATGTCAAGGCAGAGAAATGCTTGTTCTTCCAGGAGTCCGTCTCGTTTTGGGTTATCGGTTGTCCGCGTCTGGTGTGGAGATAGAGGTAGACCGGTAGTGTCGGCGTGCGTAATTGGCAAACTCCAACTACTGTCAAAGAGGTGCAGCAGTTCTTGGGTTTTGCTAATTACTACCGGAGGTTTATCCGGGGCTTTGGACAGGTAGCAGCTCCCATTACGCCCTTGCTAAAGGGGGGTCCGGTTCGGTTGCAGTGGTCAGCTGAGGCGGACAGGGCATTTGCCAAACTGAAGAACCTGTTCACCTCGGCTTCGGTGCTGGCGCATCCGGATCCCTCTTTACCATTCCAAGTAGAGGTAGACGCGTCGAGGCCGGCATTGGGGCAGTCCTGTCACAACGGTCCGGCACGCCACCTAAGCTCCGCCCCTGTGCGTTCTACTCCAAGAAGCTCAGCGCGCGGAGCGAAACTATGACGTTGGGGACAGGGAGCTGTTAGCTGTAGTCCAGGCCCTAAAGGTGTGGAGGCATTGGCTTGAGGGGGCTCAACACCCTTTCCTCATTCTGACTGATCACCGTAACCTGGAGTACATCAGGGCAGCTAGGAGATTGAACCCTCGTCAGGCTAGGTGGAACATGTTCCTGACCCGGTTTGTTTTTAAGATCACATACATCCCAGGGTCCCAGAACGGTAAGGCAGACGCCCTGTCCCGGCTGTATGACACAGAGGAGAGGTCCATTGAGCCTACTTCCATACTGCCGGAGTCTTGTTTGGTGGCACCGGTGGTGTGGGAGGTCGATGCGGAAATCGAGCGGGCACTGCGTACCGACCCTACTCCCCCCGAGTGTCCTGTGGGGCGGACGTACGTCCCGCTCGAGGTTCGTGATCGCCTGATTTATTGGGCTCATACATCACCCTCCTCTGGACATCCAGGTATTGGCCGGACAGTGCACTGCCTTAGCGTGAAATATTGGTGGCCAACGTTAGCTAGGGATGTGAGGGTTTATGTCTCCTCCTGCTCGGTGTGCGCCCAGTGTAAGGCGCCTAGACATTTGCCCAGGGGTAAGTTACATCCCCTGCCCGTTCCACAACGACCATGGTCCCACCTATCGGTGGATTTTGTGACCGACCTACCCCCCTCCCAGGGGAATACCACCATTTTGGTCGTTGTGGATCGGTTTTCCAAGGCCTGTCGTCTCCTCCCAATGCCGGGTCTCCCTACTGCCCTACAGACCGCTGAGGCCCTATTTACCCACGTGTTCCGGCACTATGGGGTCCCCGAGGATATTGTGTCTGACCGAGGTCCCCAGTTCACCTCCAGAGTTTGGGGGGCGTTCATGGAACGCTTGGGGGTCTCGGTAAGCCTTACCTCGGGGTACCACCCAGAGAGCAATGGGCAGGTTGAACGTGTCAACCAGGATGTGGGTAGGTTTTTGAGGTCCTATTGCCGGGACCGGCCGGAGGAGTGGTCTAGGTTCATCCCTGGGCAGAGATGGCCCAGAACTCTCTCCGCCACTCCTCCACCAATCTAACACCTTTCCAGTGTGTTTTAGGTT
Source organism: Coregonus clupeaformis (assembly GCF_020615455.1). NCBI lineage: Eukaryota > Metazoa > Chordata > Actinopteri > Salmoniformes > Salmonidae > Coregonus > Coregonus clupeaformis. The sequence goes on along the minus strand of NC_059209.1, from coordinate 24,749,538 downwards.
ATCAGCCGGTCCTGGCACCATGGCACGAGAGCCAGATCGAGGCCCCTGCGGTGGGACGAGTGGATTCGGGCGCTCGGAGGAGACGTGGGACGCTGCCCATGTCCATCTGCAGCGTGCCATCCGTCAACAAAAGGCGAGCGCCGATCGCCACCGCAGTGAGGGACCGGTGTACGCACCGGGAGATCGAGTCTGGCTCTCGACTCGAAACCTGCCCCTCCGCCTGCCCTGCCGGAAGCTGGGTCGGCGGTTTGTGGGGCCCTTCAAAGTCCTGAGAAGATTGAACGAGGTGTGTTACAGGTTACAACTGCCCATTGAGTACAAAAATATTAACCCCTCGTTCCATGTGTCTCTTCTCAGGCCGGTGGTAGCTGGCCCACTCCAAGAAGATGAGATAGGAGAGACCCCTCCACCCCCTTTGGACATCGAGGGGGCCCCGGCGTACAGGGTCCGGACCATCTTGGACTCGAGGCGCCGGATGAGTGGTCTCCAGTATCTCGTGGAGTGGGAGGGGTACGGTCCGGAGGAACGGTGCTGGGTGCCCAGGAGGGACATCCTCGATCCATCCCTCCTGACTGAGTTCCACCGTGGGCATCCCACGCGCCCGGGTCCGCGTCCTCCTGGCCGTCCCCGAGGCCGGGGTCGGCGCACGGCTGGAGCCGCGCGTCAAGGGGGGGGTACTGTCACGGATTCTGCCGAGACTGCTCCTCCTCCTGGTTCGGGCAGGCTTCGGCGTTCGCCGTCCCCGGAGTACTAGCTGCCACCGCTCTATGTTTCTTGGTGTGATTGCTTTCGTCTGTCTTTTACACCTGTGTCCAGTTGTGTGTTGATTACTTGTCCTATAAGTTCCTTGTTTTGCTTAGGCTGGATTGTGTGTTGTTTTTTGCCTGTCCGTGGTGCTGAGTGTTTTGTTCCTGTTTTCGTGTCATTTTGTTTTACGCACAGTTTGCGTATTTTCTCGCCTCTGTTTATTGTTGAGGCCGTTCTCTGTATTTTGCCATTTGGATTATTCAGTAAACTTTGTTGGACTAGCTTCGGTGTCCTGCGCCTGACTTCCACACACCATACACCTCAGCCCTTGACACTTGTCCCAACAGAGAGTAGACTAAGGGGTTTTATCTCCACAAACACCTTGCATAGTCAGCCAGGTCCTAACTATCTGAATAACGGGTAGTATTTCGGGGAGAGGAAATGGTGGCGGCCGCTATTGGACACAGCCTTGTCTGTGGTTCATGTGCCATCATCACCAGGTTCTTTAAACCATGTAGCCCCAAACACACACACACACACACACACACAGGCCTGGGTTGCTGTATTAGCATTTTGTGACAAATGTTGTCTTACATGGAAAAACTGTCAGTTATACATATTGAGTGTGATTGATTGAGTGCACAGGATGTTAGTGCCAACCCTAATTAACTGTAATAATGTCACTGCATGTGTTTCTCATAGGGATTTACAGCCACTACAATACTGTCTGTTGCTGTCAGACTTGTCATTGGGTTGTTTTTAGGATTTGATTAATTTGTGTTGGTTGGTACATACCCTCTCTTTCACATCTGTTGATAGGGCATGAATTGGTGTAACTTTTAGCTCAGCTGTCATATTATTTTGTATGATGTTAAGCTGATGCGGATGTCCTTTATGGATGTTGAATCCAGCAGTGCTATGAAGATCAGACAAGTAGTCTTTGTTCACTAACAAAGCTGAGCCACACTTCAAATCACATTTTACTGGTCGCATACACACGTTTAGCAGATATTATTGCAGGTGTAGCAAAATGCTTGGAAACAAAATACTGCAAAGTTGCTTAGGAGCCTGAAACAAGGCGGGCTTGTCTATCGGCGACATCTTTAAACAATTGTGGTATGTGTGTGTGTGTGTGTGTGAGCGGGTTGTGTGTATATCACCTCATCTGCTGTCAGTTGAACAACAACAGTAACCTCTGTCCTCTACTGTTCCTCTGCTGTCAGTGTCAGGTAGAGTTCACTGTGTATTCCTCACACCAGGAAACAGGTGTCTCAGATCTCAGCTATCATATCAATTAAATGTCATACATACCTTTCCGCCACAAAAACAGAGAGAGACAGGGAGTGATAGGGAGTGATGGAAAGATACATAGGGGAGGTAGAGATGGAGATAGAAGGAATAGGAGAGAGGTGCATTGTCTTTGCACAGATAGGTCTAACAGACTGACTGACATTTCAACATACCTGGTCCTGAGTGATCCAGCAGCATCACCACTGAGCTAGTTACTCCACTTGTAGTGTGACTGAGTTAGTCCACTTGTAGTGTGACTAGGCTAGTCCACTTGTAGTGTGACTAGGCTAGACCACTTGTAGTGTGACTGAGCTAGTCCACTTGTAGAGTGACTGAATTAGTCCACTTATAATGTGACTAGTGCTGAGCGATTAATGCTTTTTAAGGTCAGTTTGGTTTCGGTTCGTTTCTTTGAAAAAAATCACAGCTTTCGATTTCGGATTCGATAATTTGGGCTGAATGCTGAAACAACACAGAATAAAACAATTAATAAAAGTCCCATGATGGTAGTGACTGCCCAATACTTCAGATCCAAGATGGCGTAGCAGTGCGGTCGCTTTAATTTTTCGTCCTGTGTAAATATCCCGTTTCTTGTTTTTTTGTCTATATTTCTCAATTTTTTACTTTAATTCTTTAACTAAATATACTTTCCTGCAACCCGCCTCACCCAACGTGGAAAGGATTCTATTATTTCTTTATAACTTTCATCAAGAACCGTAAGCTGAAAATAGTGGCTACCTGTTATTAGTCACCGTTAGCGTCTTCACCATTGTCCGTGGCCTACACTATCCACCAGCCAGCTCTAGCTCTAGCCTGGACAATTCGTCGGCCAGTCTGCACAGCGTGCTATCGACCCAGCGTGCTATCTACCCAGAGCTTATTGGACTTTCTGCCGGAATCACTGGACCCTAGCGCCGGATCATCACAACCAGCTAGCTAGCTGCAACCTGTTGTTGGCTGATTACCATTACCATTGCCCTATAGCAAGCACCAGTTAGCCTTGAGCTAGCCTCAGGCCCATCTCCCGGCTATCTACCTCTCTGTCAACCGGAAGGGACCTCCTAGTGTTGACACTGAGCCCCGCCGATCCAACACGACTGGTTTGCCGACAAAATAGTCTGATGTGGTTTCAACAGGCTTCCCGTTGCGACGACCACGAAGATCCATCTGCCAGCCCCGGCCCGCTAGCACACGCAAACTACAACTGTGCTCCCTGCTAGCTGTGCTGAAGCACCAATTTGAACTGCTCTCGGACTCACATATTGCTGTTCACTGGACCTTATGATCACTCAGCTGCACAGCTGATGCCTGCTGGACTGTTCCTTTACACGGTACCCTGTCCTGTTTATTCTGTTTAGTCTTAGCCCAAACGTTATCGCTATTTCCAGTTGTGTCTTAGCTCTCTCTAATAACACATGTGACTGCTTTATGCCTCTCTCCCATGTCAATTATGCCTTGCCTATTGCTGTTTGGGTTAGTTCTTATTATACAATTTCAATGTAGAACCCCTAGTCCCTCTCAAACTGCCTCATATAGTTCCTTTGTTCCTCCCCCCATACACGCCGAGACCGGCTCAATCGATGCCTCCAATGACGCTATCTCTTTCATTGTTACCCAACGCTTAGGGTTACCTGAACTGTACTCATATCCTTCCATATCCTTTTCTGTACATAATGCCCTGAATCTTTTCTACAACGCCCGGAGAACTGCCCCCTTTATTCTATGTACCCAACGCACTAGAAGACCAGTTCTTAAAGCCTTTAGTCGTATCCTTATTCTAGTCCTCCTCTGTTCCTCTGGTGATGTAGAGGCTAACCCAGGCCCTGCAGCCCCCAGTATCACTCCTACTCCCCAGGAGCTATCATTTGTTGACTTCTGTAACCGTAAAAGTCTTGGTTTTCTGCACATAAATATCAGAAGCCTCCTTCCTAAGTTTGAGTTATTCACTGCGTTAGCACACTCCGCCAACCCTGATGTTCTAGCAGTGTCTGAATCCTGGCTTAGGAAGGCCACCAAAAATTCTGAAATTTCCATCCCCAACTATAACATTTTCCGTCTAGATAGAACTGCCAAAGGGGGTGGAGTTGCAATCTACTGTAGAGATAGCCTGCAGAGCTCCATCATACTATCCAGGTCTGTGCCCAAACAGTTTGAGCTTCTACTTCTAAAAATCCACCTTTCCAGAAATAAATCTCTCACTGTTGCCGCTTGCTACAGACCCCCTCAGCCCCCCAGCTGTGCCCTGGACACCATATGTGAATTGATTGCCCCCATCTATCCTCAGAGTTCGTACTGCTTGGTGACCTAAATTGGGATATGCTTAACACCCCGGCCATCCTACAATCTAAACTAGATGCCCTCAATCTCACACAAATTATCAACGAACCTACCAGGTACAACCCTAAATCCGTAAACATGGGTACCCTCATAGATATCATCCTGACTAACTTACCCTCTAAATACACCTCCGCTGTCTTCAACCAGGATCTCAGCGATCACTGCCTTATTGCCTGCGTCCGTAACGGGTCCGCGGTCAAACGACCACCCCTCATCACTGTCAAACGCTCCCAAAAACACTTCAGCGAGCAGGCCTTCCTAATTGACCTGGCCCAGGTATCCTGGATGGATATAGATCTCATTCCGTCAGTAGAGGATGCCTGGTTGTTCTTTAAAAGTAATTTCCTCTCAATCTTAAATAGACATGCCCCATTCAAAAAATACAGAACTAAGAACAGATATAGCCCCTGGTTCTCCTCAGACTTGACTGCCCTTGACCAGCACAAAAACATCCTGTGGCGTACTGCATTAGCATCAAATAGCCCCCGCGATATGCAACTTTTCAGGGAAGTTAGGAACCAATATACACAAGCAGTTAGGAAAGCAAAGGCTAACTTTTTCAAACAGAAATTTGCATCCTGTAGCACTAACTCCAAAAAGTTTTGGGACACTGTAAAGTCCATGGAAAATAAGAGCACTTCCTCCCAGCTGCCCACTGCACTGAGGCTAGGAAACACTATCACCACCGATAAATCTACAATAATCGAGAATTTCAACAAGCATTTTGCTACGGCTGGCCATGCTTTCCACCTGGCTACCACTACCCCGGCCACCAGCTCTGCACCCTCCGCTGCAACTTGCCCATGCCCCCCACGCTTCTCCTTCACACAAATCCAGACAGCTGATGTTCTAAAAGAGTTGCAAAATCTGGACCCCTACAAATCATCTGGGCTAGACAATCTGGACCCTTTCTTTCTAAAACTAGTTGCCGAAATTGTCGCAACCCCTATTACTAGCCTGTTCAACCTCTCTTTCGTAACGTCTGAGATCCCCAGAGATTGGAAAGCTGCCGCGGTCATCCCCCTCTTCAAAGGGGGTGACACTCTAGATCCAAACTGTTACAGACCCATATCCATCCTGCCCTGCCTTTCAAAAGTTTTTGAAAGTCAACAAACAGATCACCGACCATTTCAATCCCACCGTACCTTCTCCGCTATGCAATCCGGTTTCCGAGCTGGTCATGGGTGCACTTCAGCCACGCTCAAGGTCCTAAACGATATTATAACCGCGATCGATAATAGACAGTACTGTGCAGCCGTTTTCATTGACCTGGCCAAGGCTTTCAACTCTGTCAACCACCGCATTCTTATTGGCAGACTAAATAGCCTTGGTTTCTCAAATGACTGCCTCGCCTTGGTTCACCAACTACTTCTCAGATAGAGTTCAATGTGTCAAATCGGAGGGCCTGTTGTCTGGACCTATGGCAGTCTCTATGGGGGTGCCACAGGGTTCAATTCTTGGGCCAACTCTTTTCTCTGTGTATATCAATGACGTCGCTCTTGCTGCTGGTGACTCTCAGATCCACCTCTACGCAGACGACACCATTTTGTATACATCTGGCCCTTCATTGGACACTGTGTTAACAAACCTCCAAACGAGCTTCAATTCCATACAACACTCCTTCAGTAGCCTCCAACTGCTCTTAAACACTAGTAAAACTAAATGCATGCTCTTCAACTGAACGCTGCTTGCACCCGCCCACCCGACTAGAATCACTACTCTAGACGGGTCTGACCTAGAGTATGTGGACAACTACAAATATCTAGGTGTCTGGTTAGACTGTAAACTCTCCTTCCAGACTCACATTAAGAATCTCCAATCCAAAGTTAAATCTAGAATCGGTTTCCTATTTCGCAACAAAGCCTCCTTCACTCATGCTGCCAAACATGCCCTCGTAAAACTGACTATCCTACCGATCCTTGACTTCGCGATGTCATTTACAAAATAGCCTCCAACACTCTACTCAGCAAATTGGATGTTGTCTATCACAGTGCCATCCGTTTTGTCTCCAAAGCCCCATATAATACCCACCACTGTGACCTGTACGCTCTTGTTGGCTGGTCCTCACTACATATTCGTCGCCAAACCCACTGGCTCCAGGCCATCTATAAATCACTGCTAGGCAAATCCCCGCCTTATCTTAGCTCATTGGTCACCATAGCAACACCCACCCGTAGTCTGCGCTCCAGCGGGTATATCTCACTGGTCATCCCCAAAGCCAACACCTCCTTTGGCCGCAATTCCTTCCAGTTCTCTGCTGCCAATGACTGGAACAAATTGCAAAAATCTCTGAAGCTGGAGACACTTATCTCCCTCACTAACTTTAAGCATCAGTTGTCAGAGCACCTTACCGATCACTGCACCTGTACACAGCCCATCTGAAATTAGCCCGCCCAACTACCTCATCCCTATATTGTTATTTATTTTGCTCATTTGTACCCCAGTATCTCTATTTGCACATCATCTCTTGCACATCATTCCAGTGTTAATACTAAATTGTAATTATTTTGCACTATAGCCTATTTTATTGCCTTACCTCCATAACTTGCTAAATTTGCACACTGTATATTATATGTATTTCTGTTGTATTTTTGACTTTGTTTTGTTTTACCCCATATGTAACTCTGTGTTGTTGTTTTTATCGCACTGCTTTGCTTTATCTTGGCCAGGTCGCAGTTGTAAATGAGAACTTGTTCTCAACTGGTTTACCTGGTTAAATAAAGGTGAAAAAAAATATATAATAATAAATACTGCTTATTAACCATCATTTATTCACATTACTTATTTTTATTTTATTTTTACTTTTTAGGGGGTAGATCAGCTTTAATATTGCAGATAGATTGTAACTTCCATCAATGTAATTGTCTGCATCACTTCTAATCCCTTAAATTGGGTGAATTTTGGCCCATTCCTCCTGACAGAGCTGGTGTAACTGAGTCACGTTTGTAGGCCTCCTTGCTCGCACACGCTTTTTCAGTTCTGCCCACACATTTTCTACAGGATTGAGGTCAGGGCTTTGTGATGGCCACTCCAATACCTTGACTTTGTTGTCCTTAAGCCCTTTTGCAAGTATGCTTGGGGTCATTGTCCATTTGGAAGACCTATTTGTGACCAAGCTTTAACTTCCTGACTGATGTCTTGAGATGTTGCTTCAATATATCCACATAATTTTCCTTCCTCATGATGCCATATATTTTGTGAAGTGCACCAGTCCCTCCTGCAGCAAAGCACCCCCACAGCATGATGCTGCCACCCCCATGCTTCACGGTTGGGATGGTGTTCTTCGGCTTGCAAGCCTACCCCCTTTTTCCTCCAAACATAACGATGGTCATTATGGCCAAGCAGTTCTATTTTTGTTTCATCAGACCAGAGGACATTTCTCCAAAAAGTACGATCTTTGTCCCCATGTGCAGTTGCAAACCGTAGTCTGGCTTTTATTGGAGCAGTGGCTTCTTCCTTGCTGAGCGGCTTTTCAGGTTATGTCGATATGGGACTCGTTTTACTGTGGATATAGATACTTTTGTACCTGTTTCCTCCAGCATCTTCACAAGGTCCTTTGCTGTTGTTCTGGGATTGATTTGCACTTTTCGCACCAAAGTACGTTCATCTCTAGGAGACAAAACGCGTCTCCTTCCTGAGCGTTATAACGGCTGCGTGGTCCTATGGTGTTTATACTTGCATACTATTGTTTGTACAGATGAACGTGGTACCTTCAGGCGTTTGGAAATTGCTCCCCAGGATGACCAGACTTGTGGAGGTCTACAATTTTATTTCTGAGTTCTTGGCTGATTTCTTTTGATTTTCCCATGATGTCAAGCAAAGAGGCACTGAGTTTGAAGGTAGGCCTTGAAATACATCCACAGGTACACCTCCGATTGACTCAAATGATGTTAATTAGCCTATCAGAAGCTTCCAAAGCCATGACATCATTTTCTGGAATTTTCCAAGCTGTTTAAAGGCACAGTCAACTTAGTGTATGTAAACTTCTGACCCACTGGAATTGTGATACAGTGAATTATAAGTGAAATAATCTGTCTGTAAACAATTGTTGGAAAAATTACTTGTGTCATGCACAAAGTAGATGTCCTAACCGACTTGCCAAAACTATAGTTTGTTAACAAGAAATGTGTGGAGTGGTTGAAAAACGTGTTTTAATGACTCCAACCTAACTTCCTACTTCAACTGTACATTTTATTGAAACAGTCAATTTTACAATAGTTCTATTCTGTTTGTTTTTACTCCTAAACTTCCTCTACCCTCAACCTCTCCAATCGTTTTCATGATGTCCATCCGGTTTGCTTCTATATACCATATCTTTCAAACTGTGATTCTTTCACAAAAGTTCTTAACCTATGACCTATATACTTATTATGGACACAGTATGTTTTACATTAGTTATCTTGTTGTTATTAGTTGTTATTAGTCCCAACCTTCAACTCCATTCAACCCCTCCCATCTATCTCTTAACACCATCCATATTGGATTTCTATTTGCCATATATTTTTCAACTGTACTGTGATGTTTCACAAAAGTTCTGAACTCTTCTATTCTCATTGTTTCTCCAGGTAAATATTGCAATCCTTCAGCCATTCCTGGACCTGTGACCAAAAACAAGCTACAAATGGACAGTACCAAAACCAAATGATCTAATGATTCTGTCTCTTCGCAGCAAAATCTGCAGAGCTGGGAAGATTGTGTCCCCATATAAATAACATTCTATTGGTAGCAAGAATTTTGTATAATAAATTAAATTGAAAAACTCTAAGTTTTGAATCTGGCGTCGCTTTGCGTATCAGTTCATAAACCATTTGCCATGGAATCGGTACGTCAAAGATCTTTACATTACTTTACTTTAATAAAATATTTTAGTTGTTGTGTATATTACATTTGTTTTATTTGATGACTTTGTTATTTCATTCCAAGTTGTCATCTCATCTCTATAGAGCTGTTGAACGTGGAATGAGGGAGAGCTCGGTTTGTTGTTTTGGAAAGTTTTGAAAGTCTATTGAAAAAGTTTGGTTACTGCCTAGCTACCTTTTGAGTTTGGATCCTGCGACGTGGTTGAAATCACTTGCTGGGACCGCTACTATCTGACCAGTGATCCTGCCGACCAAGGCCGGGTCTAAGGAGCTTTTTGGCATAGCAGCTAGCCTAGCTGCTAGCTAGCTGCCTGTCAACCTAGCTGGGTTTTCTTGAAGGCTTGAACGCAGCCCGCGACGTGGTCAGCCATTGTGGCTGGGACCGCGGATTGTCCCGGGCTTGTGGCTGTCTAGACCCCTGCTGTTAGTTGTTGTTGTTTTCAATCTTCCCTGCGACCTGCCCTGTCTGGAACTGCGAGGAGTAATAGCGTAACCTACGTATACAGTGGGGAAAAAAACTATTTAGTCAGCCACCAATTGTGCAAGTTCTCCCACTTAAAAATATGAGAGAGGCCTGTAATTTTCATCACGTCAACTATGACAGACAAAATGAGATTTTTTTTTCCAGAAAATCACATTGTAGGATTTTTAATGAATTTATTTGCAAATTATGGTGGAAAATAAGTATTTGGTCAATAACAAAAGTTTCTCAATACTTTGTTATATACCTTTTGTTGGCAATGACACAGGTCAAAAGTTTTCTGTAAGTCTTCACAAGGTTTTCACACACTGTTGCTGGTATTTTGGCCCATTCCTCCATGCAGATCTCCTCTAGAGCAGTGATGTTTTGGGGCTGTCGCTGGGCAACACAGACTTTCAACTCCCTCCAAAGATTTTCTATGGGGTTGAGATCTGGAGACTGGCTATGCCACTCCAGGACCTTCAAATGCTTCTTACGAAGCCACTCCTTCGTTGCCCGGGCGGTGTGTTTGGGATTATTGTCATGCTGAAAGACCCAGCCACGTTTCATCTTCAATGCCCTTGCTGATGGAAGGAGGTTTTCACTCAAAATCTCACGATACATGGCCCCATTCATTCTTTCCTTTACGGATCAGTCGTCCTGGTCCCTTTGCAGAAAAAACAGCCCCAAAGCATGATGTTTCCACCCCATGCTTCACAGTAGGTATGGTGTTCTTTGGATGCAACTCAGCATTCTTTGTCCTCCAAACACGACGAGTTGAGTTTTTACCAAAAAGTTCTATTTTGGTTTCATCTGACCATATGACATTCTCCCAATCCTCTTCTGGATCATCCAAATGCACTCTAGCAAACTTCAGACGGGCCTGGACATGTACTGGCTTAAGCAGGGGGACACGTCTGGCACTGCAGGATTTGAATTCCTGGCGGCGTAGTGTGTTACTGATGGTAGGCTTTGTTACTTTGGTCCCAGCTCTCTGCAGGTCATTCACAAGGTCCCCCGTGTGGTTCTGGGATTTTGCTCACCGTTCTTGTGATCATTTTGACCCCACGGGTTGAGATCTTGCGTGGAGCCCCAGATCGAGGGAGATTATCAGTGGTCTTGTATGTCTTCCATTTCCTAATAATTGCTCCCACAGTTGATTTCTTCAAACCAAGCTGCTTACCTATTGCAGATTCAGTCTTCCCAGCCTGGTGCAGGTCTACAATTTTGTTTCTGGTGTCCTTTGACAGCTCTTTGGTCTTGGCCATAGTGGAGTTTGGAGTGTGACTGTTTGAGGTTGTGGACAGGTGTCTTTTATACTGATAACAAGTTCAAACAGGTGCCATTAATACAGGTAACGAGTGGAGGACAGAGGAGCCTCTTAAAGAAGAAGTTACAGGTCTGTGAGAGCCAGAAATCTTGCTTGTTTGTAGGTGACCAAATACTTATTTTCCATCATAATTTGCAAATAAATTCATTACAAATCCTACAATGTGATTTTCTGGAATTTTTTTCCTCAATTTGTCTGTCATAGTTGACGTGTACCTATGATGAAAATTACAGGCCTCTCTCATCTTTTTAAGTGGGAGAACTTGCACAATTGGTGGCTGACTAAATACTTTTTTCCCCCACTGTATATATATATATATATGGGGGATGACCAAAGAGCTGTCAAAGGACACCAGAAACAAAATTGTAGACCTGCACCAGGCTGGGAAGACTGAATCTGCAATAGGTAAGCAGCTTGGTTTAAGAAATCAACTGTGGGAGCAATTATTAGGAAATGGAAGACATACAAGACCACTGATAATCTCCCTCGATCTGGGGCTCCACGCAAGATCTCACCCCGTGGGGTCAAAATGATCACAAGAACGGTGAGCAAAATCCCAGAACCACACGGGGGACCTAGTGGATGACCTGCAGAGAGCTGGGACCAAAGTAACAAAGCCTACCATCAGTAACACACTACGCCGCCAGGGACTCAAATCCTGCAGTGCAAGACGTGTCCCCCTGCTTAAGCCAGTACATGTCCAGGCCCGTCTGAAGTTTGCTAGAGTGCATTTGGATGATCCAGAAGAGGATTGGGAGAATGTCATATGGTCAGATGAAACCAAAATAGAACTTTTTGGTAAAAACTCAACTCGTCGTGTTTGGAGGACAAAGAATGCTGAGTTGCATCCAAAGAACACCATACCTACTGTGAAGCATGGGGGTGGAAACATCATGCTTTGGGGCTGTTTTTCTGCAAAGAGACCAGGACGACTGATCCGTGTAAAGGAAAGAATGAATGGGGCCATGTATCGTGAGATTTTGAGTGAAAACCTCCTTCCATCAGCAAGGGCATTGAAGATGAAACGTGGCTGGGTCTTTCAGTATGACAATGATCCCAAACACACCGCCCGGGCAACGAAGGAGTGGCTTCGTAAGAAGCATTTTAAGGTCCTGGAGTGGCCTAGCCAGTCTCCAGATCTCAACCCCATAGAAAATCTTTGGAGGGAGTTGAAAGTCTGTGTTGCCCAGCGACAGCCCCAAAACATCACTGCTCTAGAGGAGATCTGCATGGAGGAATGGGCCAAAATACCAGCAACAGTGTGTGAAAACCTTGTGAAGACTTACAGAAAACGTTTGTCCTGTGTCATTGCCAACAAAGGGTATATAACAAAGTATTGAGAAACTTTTGTTATTGACCAAATACTTATTTTCCACCATAATTTGCAAATAAATTCATTAAAAATCCTACAATGTGATTTTCTGGATTATTTTTTCTCATTTTGTCTGTCATAGTTGACGTGTACCTATGATGAAAATTACAGGCCTCTCTCATCTTTTTAAGTGGGAGAACTTGCACAATTGGTGGCTGACTAAATACTTTTTTTCCCCACTGTATATGTATATGTATATATATATATATATATATATATACATATACATACATATACTCATACATATTGTTGTTACAACAACAAGAAAATAGCTTCAAGTGTTTTTTCCAAATACTGGTGGAGTCAACTAATAAAAGAATGGAGGTCCAGGACCTGAAGAACAGTTTGCAGTTCTCCCGGGGTCAGCTTGATGAGTTTAAACAGGAGAACGGCAAGATGACAGCAATCTGTAAGGCATTGAGAGACGACATCGGTTCTGTATGTGAATCCATGATAAAAATGATGACGGAGAAATCAGAATATCTCAAGGGACAATCAAGGCGGAACAACGTGGTTGTGGATGGAATTGCAGAATCTCCACGAGACCTGGACAGAGTCTAAGGACAAAGTGAGGGAAATGATCTCGGAGAAACTGAAATGTACCACAGGAAGATTGAGGTGGAGCGCGCCCACAGGACTGGAAAACCCACCACCGGCCCAGGTGACAGGCCCAGGCCGATAGTGGTCATGTTCCGGAGGTTCAAGGACAAGGTATAGTAGCTGTCTAGAAAGAGCCAACTTGAGAGGAACGTATACCTTCCTCAACGTACACTATAACGTATACAGTATCTTCCTCAACATACACTTACACACACCAACTGATTAATGGACTGCTGAATGTATATTGTTTTCTCTTGCTTTTTTTGCTCTTTTCCATATTATGTCTACCTCTAATAAGTTACCCAGGAAAGGGCTGAAAATAGCCCATATTAATATAGTATATGTAGCCTTAGGAATAAGGTTCATGAAATCAATAACTTGCTAACATCAGATAACATTAATGTATTAGCCATTTCTGAGACTCACTTAGATAATGCATTTGATGATACAGCAGCAGCAATACAAGGATATAACATCTATAGAAGAGACAGGAATGCTTATGGGGGAGGTGTTGCTGTATATATTCAGAGCCATATCCCTGTCATGCTTAGAGAAGATCTTATGTCAAGTGATATTGAAGTGTTGTGATTGCATGGCACATCTAAAGCCATTTCTATTGGGGTGTTGCTATAGGCCAAGTGCTAACTGTCAGTATCTAAATAATATGTGTGACATGCTTGATAGTGTATGTGATGTAAACAGAGGTCTACTTTCTTGGGGACCTGAATATTGACTGGTTTTAATCAAGCTGTCCGCTCAAGAGGAAGCTTCTCACTGTATTTGTGTTTATTATGGATCCCCATTAGCTGCTTCCAAGGCAGCAGCAACTCTTCCTGGGGTCCAGCAAAATTAAGGCAGTTATACAATTTAAAAAACATTACAATACATTCACAACAGATTTCACAACATGTTAAGTGTGTGCTCTCAGGCTACTCTACTCTACTACCACTTATCTACAACACAGAATCCATGTGTATGTGTGTGTACAGTGCGTATGTTATCGTGTGTTTGTATGCATATGTATGCTATGTTTGTGTTGCTTCACAGTCCCCGTTGTTCCATAAGGTGTATTTTTATCTGTTTTTTAAATGTAATTTTACTGCTTGCATGAGTTACTTGATGTGAAATGTAGTCATGGCTCTATGTAGTACTCTGCGCCTCCCATAGTCTGTTCTGGACTTGGGGACTATGAAGAGACCTCAAGTGGCATGTCTTGTGGATGGGTGTCTGAGCTGTGTGCCAGTAGTTCAAACAACAGCTCGGTGCATTCAACATGTCAATACCTCTCACAAATACAAGTAGTGATGAAATCAATCTCTCCTCCACTTTGAGCGAGGATAGATTGACATGCATATTATTAATGTTAGCTCTCTGTTTACAAGTCCCACTGTAACCAGTGCCTGTATTTTGGTTCAGGTTATTAATCAACCTACCAGGGTGTTTACAAACACTACAGGTGCAAGATCATCCACATGTATTGATCACATTTTTACTAATACTGTAGAACATTGTTCTAAAGCTTTATCTGTAACCATTGGATGCAGTAATCACAATATAGTGGCTATATCCAGGAAAGCCAAAGTTCCAAAAGCTGGGCCTAAAATAGTGTATAAGAGATCATAAAAAATATTTTTCTGTGACTCTTATGTGGATGATGTTACAAATATTTATTGGTCTGATGTGATTAATAAGTGGCATCCAGACGCTGAACTTCATGAATTGTCACGACTTCCTCTGAAGCTGCCGCCTCTCCTTGTTCGGGCAGGCTTCGGCGTTCGTCGTCACCGGCCTTCTAGCCACTGTCGCTCCTCATCTCATCATTCCATTTGTTTTGTCTTGTTTATTACACACACACCTGGTTCATATCCGCTCATCAGTACCTGTATAAGTGTTCCCTCTGCCCCCTTGTCTTTGTGTGTGATTGTTTATTGTGAGGTTAGAGAAGCTCGGTGGAGCTCCTAGTATTTTGTATCGCCGGGATATTTTCCCCGTGTGCCTTGATGTTTTCATTGCGCCTGTTTTGCGCACTGGAGTGTTTTGACGCTTTACTGCGTAACCTTGTGTTGCGGAATAAATCCTGTTATTCTGTGATTTACCCTCCTGTGCCTGACTCCTTCTAAGTCACCTATCACAGAATCGCACACCAAAATATGGAGTCAGCAGGAGAGGAGCACATACCTGGACTCGTGGCGCGGGTCCGGTAACATTCGACGATGCTAGCCAGCTTGGGAGAAGCGATGGATTGGGTTCTCCAGGTCGTCCAACGCCTGGAGAGGAGAGGACCCGATCTTTCGGGACCAGCTGAGCGACCGGATCCAGCCACCCACACCCCAGCCCACAGGGGGATTCATATATCCCGACCTAGGGATTTTGTGTCACGAGTTACAAAGCCAGAACCCAGAAGCAGACCAGGACAAGGTAAGTTGAAACGAAGGTGAGTGTTTATTTACAAATTCAAGAGTGGTGCTGAATAATCCAGGGAACAGAGCGGGCGGCGTTGATTAGTTGTTGGGGGTGCAGTGGTTGATCCCATCATGGCTCGGCAGCCGCCGACCACCAGGCAGAGGTTGGATGAAGGTTCCGGACGAGTGACTGCAGATGGAACAAAACGGAGGTAAGTAAACAACAAACCAACAAGGTGCAAAAACAACAAAACTAACGCTTAGAAGCTCTAAGACTGATACTCTGGTAAACCTACTGTTCATGGCTAACGATCCGGCAGGGAATGGATGTTAGGCCAGAGCCTAAGAAGGGTGATGATCAGGACCAGGTGTGCAGATTGCAGATGGGATGCAGGTGCGGAAATCAAGAGAGCTCCCCGGAGCGTTCCAGAACCCTCGGGAAACTGGAGATCCCGAGCAGAAAACTAGTCCACAGACAGGACCCGACTCAGACTGCCGGGATCGTTACAGTACCCCCCCTCCGACGAACGCCACCGGGCGGACTCCCCGGGAGCGCCAGGATGGAGGCGGTAGAAGTCACGGATGAGGTCAGCATCTAGGATCTGTCGCCGCGAATCCAACTCCTCTCTTCAGGACCATACCCCTCCCAGTCCACGAGATACTGGAAACCCCGGCCCCGCCGTCTGGAATCCATGATGCGTCGCACCGTGTAGGCAGGACCACCTCCGATCATCCGAGGAGGAGGAGGAGGAGGCGGAGGAGGCAACAGAGGACTGAGGAAAACAGGCTTGAGGCAGGAGACATGAAAGGTGGGATGGACTCTGAGCGTCCTCGGGAGTTTGAGTCGAACTGCCACCGGATTGATCACCTTCTCCACCACAAACGGACCAATGAACTTGTAACAACTTCCTAGACTCAGTCCGTAAAGGAAGATCCCGTGTGGCCAACCAGACCCCATCTCCGATGGTGTAGGTGGGAGCGGGATCCGGCGACGATTCGCCTGGAGCTGATACCGGTCCGAAACTCTAAGGAGTGCCTTTCTGGCCCGATGCCAGGTCCGGTGGCAACGACGAATATGGGCCTGAACAGAAGGCACTGAGAGCTCCTTCTCCTGAGAGGGGAACAAGGGAGGTTGGTAGCCATACAGGCACTGGAAGGGAGACATCCCAGTGGCAGATGTAGGGAGAGTATTGTGGGCATACTCAACCCAAGGCAACTGAGAGACCCAGGAGGTGGGGTTGGAAGAGGCCAGGCAGCGTAGCGTGGATTCCATCTTCTGGTTGGCTCTCTCCGCCTGACCATTAGATTGGGGGTGAAAACCAGATGTGAGACTGACTGTAGCTCCAATGGCCAAACAGAAGGACTTCCAGACAGCAGAGGTAAACTGAGGGCCACGGTCGGAAACGATATCACTGGGCAACCCGTGGACCCTGAAAACCTCCCTAACCAGGATCTCGGACGTCTCCGAGGCAGAGGGAAGCTTGGCAATTGGCACAAAGTGGGCGAACTTGCTGAATCTGTCCACGAGTAGTCAGAACGACCGTGTTCCCCTCAGAAGCGGGCAACCCAGTGACAAAGTCCAGGGGCCAGATGCGACCATGGTCGCCGGGGAATAGGAAGGGGGTGAAGTAGTCCAGAGCTGGGCCGATTGGTACTCTTATTCTGCGCACACACTGGACAGGCAGCAACATAACCCCGAGTATCCTCGGCCATGGCAGGCCACCAAAAACGTCTGCGAAGAAACGCCATCGTCCGAGCCACGCCAGGGTGACAAGCCATCTTGCTGGCGTGGGGACCATTTGAGGACCGCAGGACGAACCGACTCAGGCACAAACAACCGACCGGGTGGACCGTTACCGGGACCGGGCTGCGTCCGAAGAGCCGCCATCACCTCCTCCTCAATCTTCCACCTAACAGCTCCCACGACGCAGTTCCGGGGGAGAATTGTCTCGGTCTTGGACCCACTCTCCTCCGTCTTGGAGAACATCCGAGACAAGGCGTCCGCCTTGCCGTTCTTAGATCCAGGTCGGAACGTCAGGGAAAAATTGAATCGTCCGAAAAACAACGACCACCTGGCCTGACGGGGAGTTGAGACGTCTAGCCGATTGCACGTAAGCAAGATTCTTGTGGTCAGTCCAGACAACAAACGGTTGCTCCGCCTCCAACCAGTGGCGCCACTCCTCCAAGGCAAGTTTCACCGCGAGAAGCTCCCGGTTACCCACATCGTAATTCCTCTCCGCAGGCGAAAGGCGACGAGAGTAGTAGGCGCAGGGATGGAGTTTACTGTCCGTGGAGCATCGCTGCGACAGGATGGCGCCAACTCCCACATCAGACGCGGTCCACTTCAACGACGAACTGACGGGCCGTGGTCCGGTTGAGAGAGAATCGGTGCGTTGGTGAATCGCCTCTTCAAATCCAGAAACGCTCGATCCGCCTCCGGATTCCACTTGAAGCTCCTGATACTGGAAGTCAAGGCAGTTAACGGAGCGGCCACACGGCTGTAATCCCGGATGAATCTGCGGTAGAAATTCGCAAACCCCAAAAATCTCTGGAGCTGCAATCTCGTACCGGGCTGGGCCCATTCCAGAACCGCTCTAACCTTCTCCTGGTCCATCCTAATCTCTCCCCTGGAGATGATGTACCCGAGAAAGGATGTCGTGTGGGCGTGAAACTCGCACTTCTCGGCCTTCACGAACAGGCGATTCTCCAACAATCGCTGCAGAACCTGCCGGACATGCTGGACGTGGTCGGAAGGTTCCTTCGAGAAGATCAGAATGTCATCCAGGTAAACAAACACAAAGAGACCGATCATATCTCTCAGGACGTCGTTCACCATACTCTGGAATACCGCTGGAGCATTGGTCAGTCCAAACGGCATCACCTGATACTCGAAGTGACCCATCGGTGTATTGAAACCCGTCAACCACTCGTCTCCCTCTCTGATCCGGGACCATGTGATACGCATTGCGTAGGTCTAGCTTGGTGAACACCGTAGCACCCTGTAAGGAGTCGAAGGCAGAACTCATCAAGGGCAGGGGATACTTGTTCTTGACCGTGATGTCATTCAACCCCCGATAATCAATACACGGTCGAAGAGAGCCATCCTTCTTACCCACAAAGAAGAATCCTGCCCCCAGGGGTGATGACGAGGACGAACGAGACCAGCAGCTAGGGACTCCTTGATGTAGGTCTCCAAAGCCTCACGTTCAGGGCGGGAGATGCTGTATAACCTTCCCTTGGGGTAGACAGCTCCAGGGAACAGGTTGATGGCACAATCATATGGTCGGTGGGGAGGGAGTGACAGAGCCTTCTGCTTACTGAACACTTCCCCCAAATCGTGATATGTCTCGGGAACCAGGGACAAATCTGGGGGTTTAGCCTCAATCACCTGACTGGGAACCGAATGGGGACAGGCAGTCTTGAGACAGTTAGCATGACAATCAAGGCTCCAACTCGTTACCTTGCCCGTCACCCAATCGAACGTGGGATTGTGTTCCTTCAGCCAGGGGTATCCAAGGACCAGAGGAACATGGGAAGACGGCAGAATGAAGAATGAAATCATCTCCGAATGATTCCCCGACAACAGCATCTTAACCGGTTCAGTCCTCATCGTGATACGTGCCAGACTACTGCCGTTCAGAGTGGTCGCTTCAATGGCTTCCGGCAATTGCTCCTTGGAAAGCCCCAGCTGTTCCACCAACTCGGCATCAAGAAAGCTTCCATCGGCACCTGAATCGATAAAAGCGTTAATCGCTAAGCTCTGATTCCTGTTCACAAGGGTAGCCGGAAACGGGGTCTGACAGAGGTACTGAGAGGTTGAAACTGGCTCGCTAAAAGTCCTCCCAACTTTAGCGAGCCGGGCAGTTTGACGACCGCCGGGAACAAGTGGAGATGTAATGTCCCGAGCTACCACAGTAGAGGCAGCAGTTGGTCTTACGTCTATGTTGACGCTCCTCCTTGGTTAACCCGTGCCGCCCCACTTGCATGGGTTCAGAATCGGGAGAGAGGACCTCTCCACTAATCCTTTGTGGTGGAGAATGATCGACGTGTTCTGGTCCACCACCCGACCCGACTGGGAACTGAGAAGCTGATCGATTGGACGGACCCCATTGCTTCTCCCTCCTTCGCTCTCGGACTCTTATCCACCCGAATAGACAAGGCTACCAAGCTGTCCAGGTCACTAGGCTCCGGATAGGAGATCAACTCATCCTTGAGGTGCTCCGACAGACCCTGGTAAAAGGCCGCTTGCAGAGACTCCTCATTCCACCCACTCTCCACAGCCAACGTCTTGAACTCGATCACGAAGTCGGCCACGCTGCGAGTTCCTTGGCGAAGCGAAAACAGGCGCCTAGCTGCGTCCCTCCCTCGGACGGAATGGTCGAAGAGCTTCCTCATCTCGGCCGTGAACCCCTGGTATGAAGCCATGCAGGGATCCTGTCGTTCCCAAACGGCTGAAGCCCACTCCAGCGCTCGACCACGCAGCAACTCAATCACAAAGGCTATCCTACCCTTGTCTGTGGCATAAGAGTAGGGCTGTAGATCGAACACTAATCCACACTGCATAAGGAAGGAACGGCATCTTCCCAGCTCCCCCTCATATTTATCCGGCGTCGGAACCTTGGGCTCACGGAAGGACACAGCTCCAGAAGCGGCAGGCGAGATGGGTGAAACCGGTAGTGGATCCTCCACCGAAACTTGCGTTGGTTCTGGACCTCCGTCAGACCGGTAGAAAGGTTCCGAACTGACAACGCGATCTCCTGTAGTACCGTGCTATGATGGCCCAACATCTTCTCCTGATGGGTAATGGCATGGCGAACAGAGTCCAGGTCCGCTGGGTTCATTACTGGCCGGATCGTTCTGTCACGAGTTACAAAGCCAGAACCCAGAAGCAGACCAGGACAAGGTAAGTTGAAACGAAGGTGAGTGTTTATTTACAAATTCAAGAGTGGTGCTGAATAATCCAGGGAACAGAGCGGGCGGCGTTGATTAGTTGTTGGGGGTGCAGTGGTTGATCCCATCATGGCTCGGCAGCCGCCGACCACCAGGCAGAGGTTGGATGAAGGTTCCGGACGAGTGACTGCAGATGGAACAAAACAGAGGTAAGTAAACAACAAACCAACAAGGTGCAAAAACAACAAAACTAACGCTAGAAGCTCTAAGACTGATACTCTGGTAAACCTACTGTTCATGGCTAACGATCCGGCAGGGAATGGATGTTAGGCCAGAGCCTAAGAAGGGTGATGATCAGGACCAGGTGTGCAGATTGCAGATGGGATGCAGGTGCGGAAATCAAGAGAGCTCCCCGGAGCGTTCCAGAACCCTCGGGAAACTGGAGATCCCGAGCAGAAAAACTAGTCCACAGACAGGACCCGACTCAGACTGCCGGGATCGTTACATTTTGACAGGACAGCTGCCCTCTGCCAGGGATTCCTCCTGCAACTGGATTTATACTTCTCGACCATCAGCCCGGTTCAAAAAGGTGTCCGCCCTTGTCTCCTACCTCTCGGGGAAAGCCCTGGAGTGGGCCAACGTGGTCTGGAGTGAAGGAGGAGCCGCGTTGGACAACTACGGGGAGTTCGCTCGCCTCTTTCGGGCCGTCTTTGATCACCCGCCCGAAGGTAGAGAGGCGGGCAAGCGGCTGGTCCACCTGAGGCAGGGGACGAGGACCGCGCAGGACTTTGCCCTGGAGTTTCGTACTCTAGCGGCTGGGTCCGGGTGGAACGAGCAGGCCCTCAATGACCACTTCCGGTGCCACCTGCGAAAGGACGTCCAAAGGGAGCTAGCCTGCCGGGACACCATTTTGTCCTTCAATCAACTGGTGGACTTGGCCATCCGTTTGGACAACCTGCTGGCTTCTAGAGGA
Organism: Coregonus clupeaformis; assembly: GCF_020615455.1. Classification (NCBI taxonomy): domain Eukaryota; kingdom Metazoa; phylum Chordata; class Actinopteri; order Salmoniformes; family Salmonidae; genus Coregonus; species Coregonus clupeaformis. The sequence goes on along the minus strand of NC_059209.1, from coordinate 24,728,278 downwards.
TGTCCTGGAAGTGGTCAGTCCGTTCCCCCCCCCTCCCCCCCAACCCAGATCACGAGATGATGGAGCTGGGTGGTGCGACGATCCGGGAGAGCGGAGGACGACAGCGCCAGTGTCACTCTTGTGGCACGAGAGGACATTCTACTGTACGCTGTCGTCAGCGTTCTTTTGGGTCTGGAGGCGGCAGGCAGGGCACTCTCGCGTCACCCCAGATATCGAACACCCACACTTGTTCAGAGCCCTCTGCTGCGCACTGTACCCTACACATCCGCTTTCCTGATTACCCGGTAGTTCACCAGTGTAAGGCGCTGGTCGATTCAGGCACAGCTGGGAACTTTATGGACAGGTCGTTAGCACATATTCTAGGTATTACCTTGGTTCCCCTATCCATTCCACTCCTCATCAGAGCACTTGACAGTCAACCATTAGGGTCCGGGTTCGTTAGAGAAGTTACAGCACCAATCACTATGGTTATGCATGAGTCCCATAGAGAGCAAGTCACTTTTTTTTATTATTGATTCACCTGATTTCCCTGTTGTGTTAGGTCTTCCCTGGTTAGCATTACACAATCCCACCTTTTCATGGCCGCAGAGGGTTCTTACGGGTGGTCTCGAGATTGTCAGGGTAGGTGTCTAGATGTTTCCAATGGTGCAACCACGGTGGAAAGTCCAGATACTACCTCCACCGTGCGCATTCCCCTCGAATACCTCGATTTGGCGTTTCCAAAACGCAGGTGACTAAATTACCACCTCATTGGGCGGGATATTACGCGATAAACCTTGGGGTAGACACTGTGCCTCCCAGGAGCCATGTGTTACACCTGTCGCAGGCTGAAACTGAGGCGATGGAGACATACGCCTCCGAGTCCCTGCGCCAGGGGTTCATACTTTACCCGGCTCCTCAAGTTTATTTTTTGTGAAGAAGAAAGAGGTCTGCGCCCTTGCATTGATTACCGAGCACTGAACAAGGGGACAATACGTTATAGTTATCCGCTACCCCTCATTCCATCTGTGATCGAGTCAATGCATGGGGCGTGCTTCTTCACAAAATGAGATCTCTGGAGTGCGTACAACCTGGTGCGTGTCCGAGAAGGGGACGAGTGGAAGAAAGCATTCAGCACAACCACGGGGCATTACGAATACCTGGTGATGCCATACGGTTTGATGAATACTCCAGCCGTCTTCCAGTCCTTTGTGAACGAGGTGTTTCGGGACATGCTTGGTTGCGGTGTAGTGGTCTACATCGATTACATTCTGGTGTATTCCGCTACGCGCGCCGAGCATGTGTCCCTGGTTCGCAAAGTGCTGGCCAGACTGTTGGAACATGACCTTTATGCCAAGGCAGAAAAGTGTCTGTTTCCCCAGCAGTCCGTCTCCTTCCTTGGATACCGCATTACCATATCAGGTGTGGAGATAGAGGGAGATCGCATTTCAGCCATGCGTAATTGGCCGACTCCAACCACGGTCAAGGAGGTGCAGTGCTTTATTGGCTTTGCCAACTACTATCGGAGGTTTATCCGGGGCTTTGGCAAGGTCGCAGCTCTGTTGAAGGGTGGGCCGTCCCGGCTCCGCTGGTCTGCTGAGGCTGACAGGCCCTTCAGTAACCTGAGGGTTCTGTTCACCTCAGCCCCGGTACTGGACCATCCCAATCCATCACTACCGTTCGTATTGGAGGTGGATGCGTCCGAGGCAGGGATTGGCGCTGTCCTATGTCAACTCTCGGGCACGCCACCCAAGCTCCGCCCCTGTGCCTTCTTCTCCAAGAAGCTCAGCCCGGCGAAGCAGAACTACAACGTTGGTGATCAGGAGCTGTTGGCTGTTGTCCGAGCCCTGACCGTGTGGAGGCACTGGCTCGAGGGGGTGAAACACCCTTTCCTCATCTGGACTGACCACCGTAACCTGGAGTACATCCGGGCAGCGAGGAGGCTGAACCCTCGCCAGGCCAGGTGGGCCCTATTCTTCACCCAGTTTGATTTTACACTATCTTACATCCTGGGTACGAAGAACATAAAGGCGGATGCACTGTCACGGCTGTACAACACAGAAGAGAGGCCCATAGACAACACCACCATACTCCCGGCCTCCTGCATTGTGCGCCCATAGTGTGGGCGATGGACGCGGACATAGAGCGGGCATTATGCACAGAGCCATCTCCACCTCAGTGTCCAGCTGGGCTGCAGTACGTGCCGTCTCTTGTCCGTGACCGTCTGATCTATTGGGCACACACGTACCCCTCTTCTGGTCACCCAAGTATCGGTCGTACAGTGCGCTGCCTGACCGGAAAGTACTGGTGGCCTACCTTGGCTAAGGACGTGAGGGTGTATGTCTCCTCCTGCTTGGTGTGCGCCCAGAGTAAGGCACCTAGGCACCTCCCAGCGGGTAAGTTACAGCCCTTACCAGTTCCACAACGGCCTTTCTCACTGATTTTCCCCTCTCTCAGGGTAACACCACCATCCTGGTCATTGTGGACCGCTTTTCAAAAGCCTGCCGCCTACTTCCTCTGCCCGGTCTCCCCACGCCCCTGCAGACTGCGGAGGCCCTGTTTACTCACGTCTTCTGGCACTATGGGGTGCCAGAGGACATAGTGTCTGACCGGGGTCCCCAGTTTACATCCAGGGTCTGGAAGGCGTTCATGGAACGTCTGGGGGTCTCGGACAGCCTGACCTCTGGGTTTCACCCCGAGAGTGATGGGCAGGTGGAACGGGTGAATCAGGATGTGGGTAGGTTCCTCCGGTCCTACTGCCAGGACCGGCCAGGGGAGTGGTCAGTCTTCTTGCCATGGGCAGAATATGCCCAGAACTCTCTCCACTAACCTATCGCCCTTTCAATGTGTTTTAGGTTATCAGCCGGTTCTGGCACCGTGGCATCAGAGCCAGACCGAAGCTCCTGGTACTGGTTTCCTCGATCCCTCCCTATTGCAGGATTTCCACCGTCGCCATCCGGCTCGCCCTGCTCCGCATCCTCCTGGCCGTCCCCGAGGCCGGGGTCGGCACGCTGCTGGAGCTGCGCATCGGGGAGGGGGGGGGGTTACTGTCACGAAGCTGCCGCCTCTCCTTGTTCAGGCACTGTCGCTCCTCATTTCATCATTCCATTTGTATTGTCTTGTTTATTACACAGACCTGGTTCATATCCCCTCATCAGTACATGTATAAGTGTTCCCTCTGCCCCCTTGTCTTTGTGTGTGATTGTTTATTGTGAGGTTAGAGAAGCTTGGTGGAGCTCCTAGTATTTTAATAATAATAATAATATGCCATTTAGCAGACGCTTTTATCCAAAGCGACTTACAGTCATGCGTGCATAAATTTTTGTGTATGGGTGGTCCCGGGGATCGAACCCACTACCTTGGCGTTACAAGCGCCGTGCTCTACCAGCTGAGCTACAGAGGACCACAGATTTTGTATCGCCGTGATATTTTCCCAGTGTGCCTTGTTGTTTTCAGTGCGCCTGTTTTGCGCACTGCAGTGTTTTGACGCTTTACTGTGTAACCTTGTGTTGCGGAATAAATCCTGTCATTCTGTGATTTACCCTCCTGCACCTGACTCCTTCTAAATCACCCATCATATGAATTTATGAAATTGCTTCTTCCAATTATTGATAAACATGCACCTGTTAAGAAACTGATTGTTAGAACTGTTAAGGCTCCATGGATTGATGAGGAATTGAAAAACTGTATGGTTGAAAGAGATGGGGCAAAAGGAGTGACTATTAAGTCTGGCTGCACATCTGACTTACTGCAAATTGAGAAATTATGTGACTAAACTCAACAAAAAGAAGAAGAAATTGTATTATGAAGCCAAGATCAATGATATAAAGATAGAAACTTGAGTACTTTAAATGAAATTATGGGCAGAAAGACTAATTCAACTCCATCTGTCATGGGCTTATTCATCACATTTACATCATTTAGCAGACGCTCTTATCCAGAGCGACTTACAAATTGGTGCATTCACCTTATAGCCAGTGGGATAACCACTTTACAATATGTATATATTTTTTGTTTTTTGTTTTTTGGGGTGGGGTAAGGGGGGGTAGAAGGATTACTTTATCCTATCTCAGGTATTCCTTAAAGAGGTGGGGTTTCAAGTGTCTCCGGAAGGTGGTGAGTGACTCCGCTGTCCTGGCGTCGTGAGGGAGCTTGTTCCACCATTGGGGTGCCAGAGCAGCGAACAGTTTTGACTGGGCTGAGCGGGAGCTGTGCTTCCGCAGAGGTAGGGGGGCCAGCAGGCCAGAGGTGGATGAACGCAATGCCCTTGTTTGGGTGTAGGGACTGATCAGAGCCTGAAGGTACGGAGGTGCCGTTCCCCTCACAGCTCCGTAGGCAAGCACCATGGTCTTGTAGCAGATGCGAGCTTCAACTGGAAGCCAGTGGAGTGTGCGGAGGAGCGGGGTGACGGAGAGAACTTGGGAAGGTTGAACACAAGACGGGCTGCGGCATTCTGGATGAGTTGTAGGGGTTTAATGGCACAGGCAGGGAGCCCAGCCAACAGCGAGTTGCAGTAATCCAGACGGGAGATGACAAGTGCCTGGATTAGGACCTGTGCCGCTTCCTGTGTAAGGCAGGGTCGTACTCTCCGAATGTTGTAGAGCATGAACCTACAGGATCGGGTCACCGCCTTGATGTTAGCGGAGAATGACAGGGTGTTGTCCAGGGTCACGCCAAGGCTCTTCGCACTCTGGGAGGAGGAAACAACGGAGTTGTCAACCGTGATGGCGAGATCATGGAACGGGCAGTCCTTCCCCGGGAGGAAGAGCACAAATGAAGAGCACAAATGATCACAAAACCTTTTGATGTTGCCAATTATTTTTATAATTACTTCATTGGCAAAGTGGGCAAACTTAGGCAGGAAATGCCAACAACAAACAGTGAGCCATCGTACTCGTATAAAATAATAATAATAATGAAAGAAAAGCATTGCAAGTTTGCTTTTTGTAAAGTTAGTGTGGGAGAGGTGGAAAAATTATTGTTAACGATCAATAATGACAAACCTCCTGGCATTGACAACTTAGATGGAAAGCTAATGAGGATGGTAGCTAACTCTATAGCCACTCCTATCTGTCATATCTTTAATCTGAGACTCAACATGTAGTGCACTGACACAAATGACTGATGATTGGTTGAAAGAAATTGATAATAAGAAGATTGTGGCAACTGTACTGTTAAGATTTCAGGGCAGCCCTATAGGCCCTCTACTCTTTTCTATTTTTACCAATGACCTGGCACTGGCATTAAACAAAGCATGTATGTCCATGTACTGTATGCTGATGATTCAACCATATACGCATTAGCAACCACAGCTAATGAAGTCACTGAAACCCTTAACAAAGAGTTGCAGTCTGTTTTGGAATGGGTGGCCAGCAATAAACTGGTACTGAACATCTATAAAACTAAGAGCATTGTATTTGGTACAATTCATTCCCTGAGTTCTAGACCTCAGCTGAATCTGGTAATGAATGGTGTGGCTGTTGAACAAGCTGAGGAGACTAAATTACTTGGTGTTACCTTAGATTGTAAACTGTCATAGTCAAAACATATAGATTAAATGGTTATAAAGATGGGTAGGGGTCTGTCCGTAATAAAAGAGATACTCTGCTTTTTTGACACCACACTCCACAAAGCAAGTCCTGCAGGCTCTAGTTTAATCTTATCTTGACTATTGTCCAGTCATATTGTCAAGTGCTGCAAAGAAAGACCTAGTTAAGCTAAAGCTGGCCCAGAACAGAGCGGCACATCTTGCTCTTCATTGTAATCAGAGGGCTAATATTAATGCTATGCATGCCAGTCTTTTTTGGCTAAGAGTTGATTAAAGACCGACTGCGTCACTTCTTGTTTTTATAAGAAACGTGTTGGAAATTCCAAATTGTTTGCAGTCAACTTACACACAGCACTGACACACACACTTACCCCACCATATATGCTACCAGGGGTCTTTTCACAGTCCCCAGGTCCAGAACAAATTCAAGGAAACATACAGTATTATACAGAGCCATGAGTGCATGGAACTCCCTTCCATCTTATATAGCGCAAGTGAACAGCAAACCTGGTTTAAAAAAACAAATAAAGCAACCCCTCACGGCACAACACCTCTCCCCCATGTGATCTACTTGTTGTGTGTATGTACTGACATGTATGTGTAACTGAGAGATGCACACACATACTACATGTTAATGTTTTTAAATGTATGTAAATTGTAAAGTATTTTGTCTGTAATGCCTTTTTCGTAATACAGTGAGGGAAAAAAGTATTTGATCCCCTGCTGATTTTGTACGTTTGCCCACTGACAAAGAAATGATCAGTCTATAATTTTAATGGTATGTTTATTTGAACAGTGAGAGACAGAATAACAGAATAACAACAAAAAAATCCAGAATGTTATAAATTGATTTGCATTTTAATGAGGGAAATAAGTATTTGACCCCCTCTCAATCAGAAAGATTTCTGGCTCCCAGGTGTCTTTTATACAGGTAAAGAGCTGAGATTAGGAGCACACTCTTAAAGAGAGTGCTCCTAATCTCAGCTTGTTACCTGTATAAAAGACACCTGTCCACAGAAGCAATGAATCAATCAGATTCCAAACTCTCCACCATGGCCAAGACCAAAGAGCTCTCCAAGGATGTCAGGGACAATATTGTAGACCTACACAAGGCTGGAATGGGCTACAAGAACATCGCCAAGCAGCTTGGTGAGAAGGTGACAACAGTTGGTGCGATTATTCGTAAATGGAAGAAACACAAAATAACTGTCAATCTCCCTCGGCCTGGGGCTCCATGCAAGATCTCACCTCGTGGAGTTGCAATGATCATGAGAATGGTGAGGAATCAGCCCAGAACTACACGGGAGGATCTTGTCAATGATCTCAAGGCAGCTGGGACCATGGTCACCCAGAAAACAATTGGTAACACACTACGCCGTGAAGGACTGAAATCCTGCAGCGCCCGCACGGTCCCCCTGCTCAAGAAAGCACATATACAGGACCGTCTGAAGTTTGCCAATGAACATCTGAATGATTCAGAGGAGAACTGTGTGAAAGTGTTGTGGTCAGATGAGACCAAAATCAAGCTCTTTGGCATCAACTCAACTTGCCGTGTTTGGAGGAGGAGGAATACTGCCTATGACCCCAAGAACACCATCCGCACCGTCAAACATGGAGGTGGAAACATTATGCTTTGGGGGTGTTTTTCTGTTAAGGGGACAGGACAACTTCACCGCATCAAAGGGACGATGGACGGGGCCATGTACCGTCAAATCTTGGGTGAGAACCTCCTTCCCTCAGCCAGGGCATTGAAAATGGGTCGTGGATGGGTATTCCAGCATGACAATGACCCAAAACTCCCGGCCAAGGCAACAAAGGAGTGGCTCAAGAAGAAGCACATTAAGGTCCTGGAGTGGCCTAGCCAGTCTCCAGACTTTAATCCCATAGAAAATCTGTGGAGGGAGCTGAAGGTTCGAGTTGCCAAACGTCAGCCTCGAAACCTTAATGACTTGGAGAAGATCCGCAAAGAGGAGAGGGACAAAATCCCTCCTGAGATGTGTGCAAACCTGGTGGCCAACAACAAGAAACGTCTGACCTCTGTGATTGCCAAAAAGGGTTTTATCACCAAGTACTAAATCATGTTTTGCAGAGGGGTCAAATACTTATTTCCCTCATTAAAATGCAAATCAATTAATAAACATTTTTACATGCGTTTTTCTGGATTTTTTTGTTGTTATAATGTCTCTCACTGTTCAAATAAACCTACCATTAAAATTATAGACTGATTATGTCTTTGTCGGTGGGCAAACGTGCAAAATCAGCAGGGGATCAAATACCTTTTTCCCTCACTGTATGTCAGACGCCAGTAAGACTAGCTGTAGCCATTGGCGTCGGCTAATGGGGATCGTAATAAATCAAATCAAGCTGCTGCCTATGCTGTCTGACAAAATCACTATTTTGTAGTTCTTCAGAGTAAATAAGGCATACTTTTATGACTGCTGAATACCAACTATCAATCACTTAGATCATGTATTTTCAGGTAGCGATACCTCGTGAAGCAACAGCTGCAATCTATATCCCCTCACGGTCGTACATTCTTCTGTCTCTTCCATAGCAGGCGTAAAAGAAACACAGACTGGACAAGTAGATGCACAATGGATTATGGTCATTGTAGTTAATTATCACGTTTTGTGCTAAACTATGTCGAATATTGGCCTGTTGGAAACTTCAACTCTCTACTACATCACACAGTTCAGGTTGGATATGATTTATCTCAAGAGAAGCTATGCAATGTACGCATTGAGCTCACAGAAAAAAAACACAACGAAATGGAATTCAAATAATTTAACCCACGTCAGTCAATTAGTTTAAAAACGTGTATGGAGCGATTTTGTAGTACAGTTAATTCCATCTCTTCTGTCTCTGTTGTTTTTCTCTGTGACCGCTCTTCCCTCATCCCCCTCTCCCTGTCCAGACCCAGCTCAGAGGTGGGACCGTCCAAGTCTTATGACTTTTAAAACTGAATTGTACAACTAGTTTAGTTCAGAGCTGGGGGGCTATAACTTGGTTGAGATTGAGAGTCATAACAGTTCTAAATCATGGAGACAACCAAGGAACAACACATTACATGAGCATTCTTATTCCATCAAGGGATTATGAATAATGTCCAAAAGAACTGGGCACAGACACAGAGGTGGGGGTTATAGTTTAGAAAAGAGAGGGAAAGAGAGAGGGGAATGGAGAGAAAGGGAGGGCGAGGTTGAGAGAGAAAGAGGATGGAAAGAGTGGGAGAGAAAGGGAGTGAGAGAAGAGGGCTGTAAATAGAAAGAGGAGAGGAGGTAAGGTTAGAGAAACATAACAGAATGAAGAGGAGGAGAGTTGAGAGATGAGAAGAGAGCAGCATGAAGCTAAATAGAGAGAGGGAGAGAGAAATAAAAGGATAGATAGCAGCTTTTGTTCTGAGTCCTTTTAGAGGAAATCAATGATACTCTGTGCCCATGACTCACAAAGTCACTCCACAAGAGGCCCTCTGAGAGAGAGAGAGAGAGAGAGAGAGAGAGAGAGTTGGAGGTGTAACTATACAGGTATTTATACCGAATTGTTCGGTATGGGGACCTCGGTTCGGTCCGCACTGTGAACCCGAATGAATACATAAAAAAATATTATACAAAATAAAAAACACTTCTTTGTATGCCCCTTGAGTAAATCTGAGCTGAAAAAAAACATTTCAGGCTATTCCGTTAAAACAACTACAGCCTATGTGCACATTGTAATCAAACTTCAAATCTTAATTGCCGTATTTCAAATTTTGTGAGACATAGCCGGGAACTAGTTCTGTACCATGGCGAGTGGCGGGGTCGATAAACCAGGAGGATTCTCCATCATTGTTTAAATCTCCAGTTTGGGAACATTTTAGCTTCCCAGTATATTACAATGGCGTTGGACAGAGAGAGTATGTCGCCCCTACGCAATGATAATAGCCTATGCAGCTGCCAACACCTCAAACATGTTGATATATTTACGCCGACATCACCCCAGTATTCCTACCACCTGGGCAAGACGAAAATAAATCAAAAAATAACCTTGTCTCCCCTCTTCAAGCAGCCCTTCGTGTGACCCCAAAATCGCAATACGTACCGTGGGTTTGGTGAACCATTACACCCCTAGTGTGTGTCAAAGAGAGAGAGAGGGAACGTTTTAAAGTGTGTGGAAATGCCCATCAGTCTATGGCTCACTCGGCTCGTCTAATTGGCCAATCCCAGAGAGTTAATTAGCAAGTCAAAACCAGCTCTAAACGCCAGCACTTAGCACACATCACATTAGCCATACAATTACATATTTATTTGTTTATTCATTTATGTATTCTTAATTTCTACAAGTGATCCTTTCTGAGAATGGTAGCTTTTTGTGAGAGCTGTTCCAAAATTGCTGAAAACATTTACACATCATAGGCTGGCTGTTTGTGTAAATAATTGATCAATCAATTAATTAAACATTCAAACTGTCTCATTTTCCTTTGAGGGTCCTGAGAGGTGAGTGTCAGTGTTCCCTCAGTCAGTGTTGTGTAGAACGAAATGTTACAACTGGCTGATTGCACTGAGCCTTTTTCTAGAGCTGCTATATTAGAAAACATGGTACGATAGTACCATTTAAAGAATAGTATCTACTTGTGAACATCAAGGTCAGACTGCGTAGTGTGTGTGTGTGTGTGTGTTGATTGATTGATTGCTTTTATTTTACAGTTTAAAAAATACATATACTCACAGTACATTTTAAAACTGGGATAACACAAAGTAAATTACTTATTTCCATTGTGGTCCCTTAAAGTGCATGGTGCAATACACAGTGTGTGTGTTGAATCGTGAGATTCATGTGAATAACAACTGATGGGGTTGCCATGTCGTCGAACATTGAAAAGTGATGCCATTCTATCGATCAGCCAACATCAGCGCAGCAGAAATAAGTCAAGCTGAGGTAACATAGCTAATGTTACCTAGCTAACTAGCTAGCTAGCTAGTTAGCAAACTACATTTGTTTATCTAAACCAAATTCTAACTAGCTAGCTTTCATAATACGCTGGCTAGACATTCTAAAGCATATCAATGTAATTAGGCAGCTGCTATCTGGCGATTTGATTTGTGAATTTGCAAGCTAGCGTTAGCTTCGTTAGGTTACATTAGCCAACCGTTAGCTAGCTAGCTAACTAACTACCGCAGAGGCTAACGTGACTGTGTTCTATTTAGAGTCCGATTGTCACGCCCTGACTCAGGGGACGTTTAATTGTTGAGTCAGGGTGTGGACATTCCGTGTTGTGTTGTTTTCTATGTTTAGTTCTAGATCGTTTAGATCTATGTTGGCCAGGGTGGTTCCCAATCAGAGGCAGCTGTAGCTCGTTGTCTCTGATTGGGGACCATACTTAGGCAGCCGTTTGGCACCAGTCTGTGTGGGATCTTGTTCTGTATAGGTTTGTTTGGTGTAACCTTAAGACTTCACGTATCGTTTGTTTGTTGTTTTGTCGTGTGTCTAATCGTTTAATAAAATGTACGCTTATCACGCTGCGCCTTGGTTCCACCAGTCATTAAACGATCATGACAGAAGATCCCACCAACTAAGAACCAAGCAGCGTGTGCAGGAACAGACAGCCTGGACCTGGGAGGAGATCCTGGACGGGAAGGGATCCTGGACTTGGGAGGAGATTCAGGCCGGAATGGATCGCCGTCCTTGGGAGGAGACTGTGGAGGCGCGCTATAGAGAGGAGCAGCGGCAACGCAGAGGGTGCCGGCCGAGGAGGAAGCCCGAGAGACAGCCCCAAGAAAAATTTTTGGGGGCGCTAAAAGGGTGGTTGGCGGAGCCTAGTGTTAGAGCAGAGCCAACTCCCCGTACTCATTCAAAGAAGCGTGTGACTGAGCAGGCTCCGTGTTATGCGGAGCCACGTACTATGTGTGAGGCACAGTCCTGTACGTCCTGTGCTAGCACCACGCACGTGTCGTGTGAAGATGGGCATTCAGCCAGGACGGGGTGTGCCGGCTCAACCCTCGTGGTCTCCAGTACGCCTCCTCGGTCCCGTATACCCTGCGCCGGTGCTACGTGCTGTATCGCCAGTACGCGTGCACAGCCCCGTACGTCCTGTGCTAATGCCTCACACATATTGTGGTCCTCTGTAGCTCAGCTGGTAGAGCACGGCGCTTGTAACGCCAAGGTAGTGGGTTCGATCCCCGGGACCACCCATACACAAAAAAAAATGTATGCACGCATGACTGTAAGTAGCTTTGGATAAAAGCGTCTGCTAAATGGCATATTATATTATATTATTATATAGGTAGGCATACAGCCAGGACGGGTTGTGTCAGCTCTCCGCTCCAGACCTCCAGTCCGCCTCCACAGTCCGGTACGGCCCGTTCCTGCTCCCTGCACCAAGCCAGTGGTGCGTGTTCTCAGTCCGGTCCGGCCCGTACCTGCTCCCCGCACCAAGACAGTGGTGCGTGTTCCCAGTCCGGCCCGGCCTGTTCCTGCTCCCCGCACCAAGCCAGTGGTGCGTGTTCCCAGTCCGGCCCGGCCCGTTCCTGCTCCCCGCACCGAGCCAGTGGTGCGTGTTCCCCGGCCCGTTCCTGCTCCCCGCACCGAGCCAGTGGTGCGCGTCGCCAGCCCGGTCTGGCCTGTTCCTGTCCCTCGCGCCAAGCCAGTGGTGCGAGTCGCCAGCCCGGTCCGGCCTGTTCCTGCCCCTCGCACCAAGCCAGTGGTGTGCGTCGCCAGTCCGGTACGGCCCGTTCCTGCTCCCCGCACCAAGCCAGTGGTGCGTGTTCTCAGTCCGGTCCGGCCCGTACCTGCTCCCCGCACCAAGACAGTGGTGCGTGTTCCCAGTCCGGCCCGGCCTGGTCCTGCTCCCCGCACCAAGCCAGTGGTGCGTGTTCCCAGTCCGGCCCGGCCCGTTCCTGCTCCCCGCACCGAGCCAGTGGTGCGCGTCGCCAGCCCGGTCCGGCCTGTTCCTGTCCCTCGCGCCAAGCCAGTGGTGCGTGTCGCCAGCCCGGTCCGGCCTGTTCCTGTTCCTCGCACCAAGCCAGTGGTGCGCGTCGCCAGCCCGGTCCGGCCTGTTCCTGTCCCTCGCACCAAGCCAGTGGTGCGGCCGCCAGCCCGGTCCGGCCTGTTCCTGCCCCTCGCACCAAGCCAGTGGTGCGCGTCGCCAGTCCGGTACGGCCCGTTCCTGCTCCCCGCACCAAGCCAGTGGTGCGCGTAGCCAGCCCGGTCCGGCCTGTTCCTGTCCCTCGCACCATGCCAGTGGTGCGCGTCGCCAGCCCGGTCCGGCCTGTTCCTGTCCCTCGCAACAAGCCAGTGGTGCGCGTGCGCCAGCCCGGTCCGGCCTGTTCTGCCCCTCGCACCAAGCCAGTGGTGCGCGTCGCCAGTCGGTACGGCCCGTTCCTGCTCCCCGCACCAAGCCAGTGGTGCGCGTCGTCAGCCCGGTCCGCCCGTTCCTGCTCCCCGCACCAAGCCAGTGGTGCGTGTGTGCCAGTCCGTCACGGCCCGTGCCTGTTCCACCGGTGCCTGGTCCGGCACCGGTCAGCTGCTCCACTCCGAGCCAGAGCAATCCGCTCCACCGGGTCCGGTCCAACTCCAGTCAGCGGATCCACTCCGGAGCCAGAGCAATCCGCTCCACCGGGGTCCAGTCCAGCTCCGGTCAGCCGCTCCACTCCGGAGCCAGAGAAGTCCGCTCCACCGGTGCCCAGTCCAGCTACCGTCAGCGGCTCCAGTCCGGAGCCTGTGCAGTTCGATCCACCGTCGTCGGGTCCAGCTCTAGTCAGCGGTGCCAGTCCAGACCCAGACGTCAGCCCCTCTCCAGGTTCGGGGTCTCCCACACCAGGGTCCAGACAGGACTTGGTACATCGTGGGAGGAAGGAGAGGGGAAGCAGCGCGCCGAGGTCAAGACCAGACCAGGGACGCAACAGGGAGGTGGAGAGAAAGTGGTGGTCACGCCCGGAGCCGGATCCGCCTCCGAGGCGGAATGCCCACACGACCCCTACCCTGTTATGTTTATGTGGAGCGGACGGAGTCCGCACCTTTGGGGGGGGGGGGGTACTGTCACGCCCTGACTCAGGGGACGTTTAATTGTTGAGTCAGGGTGTGGATATTCCGTGTTGTGTTGTTTTCTATGTTTAGTTCTAGATCGCTTAGATCTATGTTGTTAGGTGGTTCCCAATCAGAGGCAGCTGTAGCTCGTTGTCTCTGATTGGGAACCATACTTAGGCAGCCGTTTGGCACCAGTCTGTGTGGGATCTTGTTCTGTATAGGTTTGTTTGGTGTAACCTTAAGACTTCACGTATCGTTTGTTTGTTGTTTTGTCGTGTGTCTAATCGTTTAATAAAATGTACGCTTATCACGCTGCGCCTTGGTTCCACCAGTCATTAAACGATCGTGACACCGATCCCATCAACATCTGCAGAGGCATCAACATCAATCTCAGCATCAGGAACTAGTGTAAGTCACCCACTAAAATCTTATTAATATCTACTAAATCTTTCCATGACTCCATGATGAGCAAAACATTTACTGGAGCCAGGCATAAACATGGTCTGTGTGTGTTTTGTTGTCATAATTAGTGTGTTTACAAGTAGGCTACAACTTCTACAGTACATTTGTTTTCTCTGTATTATGGAGGCTTAGTTGATTGTTCATGCAAGGCTTGAAGTCTAAATTGGAGAAAATTAGGTATTAGTAAAGAGGGGATGGTGTGGTGACTGACTGGGGTGGGTATTGTGTGTGAAGGTTAGTATGCATGCTCTATTGACATGAGGGCGGTGGGTGGATATAGTACGTTGTTTGAGTGTGTATTGATGGGGGAAATGTTGTACAATGTTGGCTAATCACTGACTACTGTGTGTCCGGCAGACTAATCCTGCTACTGATGACAATGACCTTGACACCAGCTTTAGTAGTACACAGCCTGTAGACCCATTAGATGAAAGCTTTCAGCTTGGAATAAGCTCAAGCTTAACATCATCTGACTTTGAAACAAGCCAGGACAGCCAAAGGTACAGTACCAGTCAAAAGTTTGGACACACCTACTCATTCAAGGGTTTGTCTTTATTTTTACTATTTTCTAACCAAAAAAGTGTTAAACAAATCCAAATATATTTTATATTTGAGATTCTTCAAATAGCCACCCTTTGCCTTTATGACAGCTTTGCACACTCTTGGCATTCTCTCAACCAGCTTCACCTGGAATGCTTTTCCAACAGTCTTGAAGGAGTTCCCACATATGCTAAGCACTTGTTGGCTGCTTTTCCTTCACTCTGCCGTCCGACTCATCCCAAACCATCTCAATTGGGTTGAGGTCGGGGGATTGTGGAGGCCAGGTCATCTGATGCAGCACTCCATCACTCTCCTTCTTGGTAAAATAGCCCTTACACAGCCTGGAGGTGTATTGGGTCATTGTCCTGTTGAAAAACAAATGATAGTCCCACTAAACCCAAACCAGATGTGATGGCGTATCGCTGCAGAATGCTTTGGTAGCCATGCTGGTTAAGTGTGCCTTGAATTCTAAATAAATCACAGACAGTGTCACCAGCAAAGCACCCCCACACCATAACAGCTCCTCCTCCATGCTTTACGGTGGGAACTACACATGCGGAGACCATCCGTTCACCCACACCGCGTCTCACAAAGCCACGGCGGTTGGAACCAAAAATCTCCAATTTGGACTCCAGACCAAAGGACACATTTCCACGGTCTAATGTCCATTGCTCGTATTTCTTGGCCCAAGCAGGTCTCTTGTTATTATTGGTGTCCTTTAGTAGTGGTTTCTTTGCAGCAATTCGACCACAAAGGCCTGATTCACAGTCTCCTCTGAACAGTTGATGTTGAGATGTGTCTGTGACTTGAACTCATTTATTTGGGCTGCAATTTCTGAGGCTGGCAACTCTAATGAACCTATCCTCTGCAGCAGAGGTAACTCTGGGTCTTCCATTCCTGTGGCGGTCCTCATGAGAGCCAGTTTCATCATAGCGCTTGATGGTTTTTGCGACTGCACTTGAAGAAACTTTAAAAGTTCTTGAAATGTTCCGTATTGACTGACCTTCATGTCTTAAAGTAATGATGGACTGTCGTTTCTCTTTTCTTATTTGAGCTGCTCTTGCCATAATATGGACTTGGTCTTTTACCAAATAGGGCTATCTTCTGTATACCCCCCCTACCTTGTCACAACACAACTGATTGGTTCAAACGCATTAAGAAGGAAAGAAATTCCACAAATTAACTTTTAAGAAGGCACAGCTGTTAATTGAAATTCATTCCAGGTGACTAGGCTGGTTGAGAGAATGCCAAGAGTGTGCAAAGCTGTTATCAAGGCAAAGGGTGGCTATTTGAAGAATCTCAAATATAAAATATATTTGGATTTGTTTAACACTTTTTTGGTTACTACATGATTCCATATATGTTATTTCATAGTTTTGATGTCTTCACTATTATTCTACAATGTAGAAAATTGTAAAAAAAAAAGAAAAATAAAGAAAAACCCTTCAGTGAGTAGGTGTGTCCAAACTTTTGACTGGTGTAGTATATGTATAAAAGCACCTATATCCTCTTGAGAAAACAAATTCACAAGTACACTAAACTGTCTGCAAGACAAGTGCTCCTCAAACTTTTCACACCTTTGCAGTCAGTTCTTTGGCATGGGGGAGAGGGGCTGTTAGTTTACTTTTCTAGCCTAATCACTCTATTGTTGGCAGTGCTTGTCTACTCAACAGCACAACTGTAGGTGCTCGTACACAACAATACACGACTAGACTGTCTACAAGTCCGCCTCAAACTTTTCACATCTTTGCTAACAGCCCATCTCAATGCCCCATTAGTGTAACAAAACACATACCGTCTACTGTACCATTTTTTGTTTACAGATGAACATGGTTTATTGTATGGTTACACATCCTCATGATCAGTCTTCATGTCTTTCCAGGAGACTTGCAGCACAAGCAAATCTTCTGCAAGAGGTCGAAGTAGTGGGTGGTGAAGAAAGTGTACGAGAAGGCTTGTCCACCTGGCTATGGAGTGCAGAAAGGACCAGACGGTTGTCTACAAGGAGCCAGAGTCACAGCCCCCCAAATCCAACATCTCTGCCAACATTGCCACAGCGCCAAAGCTTGCTAAACCAGCTGCCATTACCCAACACAAGAAGAGGTTCACCAGCTGAAGAACATTCTGGAACCTGCCTGGAACATTCAACCAACACAACATCCATATTCAGTTAGAGTGATGTTTTAGTATATTTTTACATTTTAGTCATTTAGCAGACGCTCTTATCCAGAGCGACTTACAGTTAGTGAGTGCATACATTTTCATACTGGCCCCCCGTGGGAAACGAACCCAATACCTTGGCGTTGCAAGTGCCATGCTCTACCAACTGAGCTACAGGGGTCTACAGGGGACGTAGAATGAACTAGTATGCTCACAAATGCGTTGTGGTATAGATATTGCTAGCTGTTGTACATATTGTAATGACCTGGCTAGATCATAAATGAACAATTGTCCAGACAGAGGTTTGAGTTTACGAATTCCCGGTTTATTAACCAAACTCAACACAGGCTACTATTTGGCCGTAGCCCACGCCAAATAAATCAAGGATACCCATATAAAACAACCGTGACCACCTCGTTAAGACCTTGTTTGGCAGATAGCAGGTTGACTGGCATGTCGGACCCCGCAAACACTGGGTACTGGTAAGTACAACACAAACAACGAACAGCATAACACATAACACACAGCTCATAACCCCCCTCCCCCCACAAAGTCCCTCATCCCCGAGGGAACAAACAAAGTCTCTGAAGCGACCCGTAGGTCTCCTTTGCCTGCTTGGCCTTGATGGTCGCAGAGTGTCCAGATGTGGAACAGGGGGCTCAATCCGTGGCAGGGGGCTGCCCCTCTGGGGCCCAGGGGATGAAGGCAGGGACATGGGGGACAAGGATGAAGGAACGGGGAATAGAGTCCGTGGCTCCGGGGAACCACGCAGTGACACAGGGAGGGAGACTGGGTGAGTGGGCTGTCTGGAGCCTTGTCTGCGGCGCCTGGGGGTGGGTGCTTGGGGAATGTCATTACCAGAGAGGGGAATTGTGGGGGTCCTTGGGGTTTGGGGAGAAGAGGCCCCTCTGTATGGGGCTAACCTGTCCCGGTGCAGTGCCACCTTTCTCCCCCTGGGAGAAAGCTGCACCCGGTACACAACCTCCCCTACCCTCTCCAGGATGCTGCAGGGCCCCACCCAGTGGCTGTCCAACTTGGGGCATCTGCCTTTCTTTCTCAGGGGGCTGTAGACACAGACCAGCTCCCCAGCCACAAAGTGCCTTCCCCGGGTGTGCACATCATAGTTCCTCTTCTGCCTAACACCTGCATTCACCAGCTGCTCTCTGGCGAAGGTGTGGGCTGTCTCCATGCGGTCCTGAAGTCTCCGGGCATACTCCGGCCCCGGGGGAACAGGAGTGCTATCCAGGGGCTGACCAAACACCATCTCTGCAGGGGTGCGGATCTCTCTCCCCAGCATGAGGAGGGCAGGCGTGCAGGAGGTGGAGTCTTGGACAGCGGAGCGGCCTCCCATGAGGACCATGGGCAGGTGCTTGTCCCAGTCATGCTGGTGTTTGGCAGAGACGATGGCCAGCTGCTGTCCAAGCGTTTTGTTGAAGCGCTCCACAAGGCCATCACTTTGAGGATGGAGAGGAGTAGTGCGGGTCTTGTGCATACTCAGCCTCTCACACATGGTGGCGAACACACGGGACTCAAAGTTTCTGCCTTTGTCGCTGTGGATGGACTCCACAGCTCCAAACCTGCTGAACATCCCCGCTGTCAGGGCGTCAACGATGGTCTCTGCCTCCTGGTCAGGCAGAGAATAGGCCTCGGGCCATTTTGTGAAATAGTCCATGGCCGTAAAATAGTCCATGGTGGGGAATGGCCCAATTACATCCACTCCCACCCTCTCAATGGGAGCCCCAACTGGGAACTGTTGGAGCTGAGCATGAGAATGGCCTGGAGGGCCCTTTCTCGCTGTGCAGTTGTCACAGCGGCGGCAAAAGTCCTCCACATCCCTCTTGTGCTGCCCCCAGTAAAAGCCCTGACTGAGGCGGGTTTTTGTGACCCCAAAGTGTCCAGTCCCCACCCCCCCATGAGTGCTCTGGAGCACAGCCTCCCGCAGTGCTTTTGGGACCACCACCTTCCACCTCTCCTCTCCTGTAGCTGGCTCCTTCCATACCTGCTCTCCGCTCACAGTGGTGGCACCCGTCTGCAGTACAGGGCCGACAGGACATGGCGTCGGTGTTGGAGTGGTGTGCCCCTGCCCTGTGCACCACTGTGAAGTTGTGCGCCTGAAGGTCCTCCAACCAGCGTGCAACCTGCCCCTCTGGCTCTTTGAAAGACATGAGCCACTGAAGAGCAGAGTGGTCAGTCCTTACAGTAAAGGGCAGGCCACCCAGATAGTACTTGAAGTGTTTGATAGAAGCCACAACAGTGAGGAGCTCCCGCCGGGTGACACAGTAGCGGCACTCATGTTTGTTGAATGTTTTGCTGAAGTACGCTACCACTCTCTCTCCTCTGGCCCCACCTGGGCCAGCACCCCACCCATGCCCACATTGCTCGCGTCTGTGTCCAGGATAAAGGGCAAGGTGAGGTCAGGGGGGGCAAGCACGGGGGCCTCGGTCAGTGCACGTTTGAGGGTGTTGAAGGCCTCCTCGCACTCCATTGTCCAAGTGAAGGCCTTGTCCTTCGGCAGCAGGCGGTTCAGGGGAGCAGCAATGCTTGAGAAGCCCCGTACAAACCTCCTGTAGTACAACGCCAGGCCCAGGAAGCTCTTTAGCTGATGCTGGTCGGTGGGGGTGGGCCAGTCTTGGACAGCCCCCACTTTGTGGCCCAAGAAGGACACTTCTCTTCTCATGAAGTGGCACTTCTCAGGGTGGAGCTTCAGGCTTGCGGCAGCCACCCTCTCCAGCACAAGCTGTAGCGCCCCCAGGGCTGACTGGAAGGAGCTGCCATGGGCCAGGATGTCGTCGAGGTATACCAGACACTCCTGTCGGGGGATGCCATCCATTAGCCTGTCCATCAAATGCTCAAAAGTAGCTGGAGCATTGCACAGGCCGAAGCACGGGACCTTGAACTGCCAGTGTCCTCGGTTAGTGGAGAACGTAGTTTTGGCTCTGGCCTCTGGGGAGAGGGGCACCTGCCAGTAGCCACCACGGAGGTCTAGTGAGGAGAACGAGGAGAACCCGCTAACCAGGTCCAGTGACTCATCGATGTGTGGTATGGGGTATGAGTCCGTCCTGGTTACCTCATTCAGCCGCCTGTAGTCCGCACAGGACCTCAGCTTGCCCCTCTTCTTAGGAACCATGATGACTGGTGCCGCCCAGGGGCTGTCTGAGGGCTCGATGAAGTCTGCCTGCTGCATCTCCAACACAGCCTTGTCTGCCGCCTCCTGGCGTGCCAGCGGGATACGGCGGGGACGCATCTTGATGGGCCGAGCATCACCTGTGTCGATCTCATGCTGCACCAGATGAGTCTGAGCCACTCAGCGCAAAGCTGTCTCTGAATTCAAACAGCAACTGCCACAACCGTTCCTGCTGCTCGGGGTCAAGACCAACACAGTTCCTCTCCCATATCTCCCTTACTGCAGACAGCATCCTCTCCTCTCCCATCTGGGGTAGCTGGGCTGGGGGGTGTGGCCTGGGCTCACAGAGGGATGTGTTTTGGAGGTAGCTGGGGGAATGTAACACACAGCTGTAGGTGACAGAGGGGCTGGGGAAAAGTCACACACAAATGTGGGGGAGGGGGGCCAACCAAGAGTCTCTGCTGCTTTAACTGTTGGATTAAGGGGGTTGTTGGGTTGTGTGAATGTAACATTAGGGGGGGGCATGGTGACTGCCGGCCCTACCTGGAAGCTCAGTGTGCCCCCATTTAGGTCTAACTGGCAGCCTGTGCTCCTAAGAAAGTCCAACCCCAAGATACAAGGGTCCTGCACAGCCTCCACCCATACAGGATGACGCACAGTCCTGCCCTCTACTGTCAGAGTCATTATTCCCTTCCCTTTCATGGGTGCCAGCTCACCTGTGACTGTGCAGAGCTGCACAGTTGTGGGCTCAAACTGAGTCCAACCTGGCACAATATCCGGCCTCACCAGGGTTACTGTGGACACATTGTCCACCAGGGCAGAGCAGGGCACCCCCTCCACAGTGACAGGGACATGACATAAGTCCCCAACACAGGTCCGACCCACCACAACAACAGGCTCCATCCACTTGCACTCGCCTGCTTCTGGGGGGCGTGGAGCCTTGCTCCCCCGTCCGTGCCGGTGGGCTCCTCCTGGCGATGGTGGTGGTAGGGAAAGAGAGCCAGGGGTCCGCACTGCCCCATCTATGCGGACCCCGAGCCATTTCCCTGAACTCTGAGGTACATGGGGCAATCCCGGCGCAGATGGCCTGGCTGGCCACACCCCCAGCAGACCATGGGAGCAGGGCATGTGTTGCGTGCCGCTTGTAGAGACACAGCCCGAATGAGTTCAGGCATTTCAGCCACCCACGCAGGCTTTTCCGGCTCTGGGCTGCTCTGCCCCACAGCCCGCACAGTGGGTGTGTCTCCCTGCACCCCCACCAAAGCCCCAGCTGAAGCCCCAGCCCACACGAGCTCCCTCTCCAAAGCCATCTCCAAGGCTATCTGCAATGAATCAGGATGAGCCAGCTGGGTCTGTATGCGCAGCTCCTTAGGAGAACGCGCTTGTATGAACTGATCTCGTGCTAGCTCGCTCTGCACGGAGTGGGCCATGTGAGCATATGCCCGCCGAGAGAGGCTCTCAATGTCATTAGCTAGCACCCGTAGTGGCTCTCCAGGCTGCCTGCGTCCATTACTCAATTCGGAGCGCAGCAGCCCGGGCTGAACACACTGTCCAAAGCCCCTCCTCAGTGCTCCAACTAAAGCCCCATAATCACGTCTGTCCTCGGGGCTAATCAATATCAAACAGGACAGAGCATCATCCATGAGGCACAAAGCCAACTGCAGTGCCCTATCTTCATTCGACCACCCCCCAAAATGAGCTAACAGTTCAAACTGTGCATTGAAAGCTTACCAATCCGCCTTACCGGAGTACTTCGGGGTCTTAACAGATGCGGATGCAATCGGGGACTGGGCACCGCCATGTTTGTTTACATCCTGAGCCCCAGCCTTCTCGTCACGCAGCGTTGACGTCACCCTGTCGGTCCGCCCCCCAGAATCCGCGCGAAGCACAGTCGATGAAGCACTCATGCCTGCTTCAGCCGCCATCATTCTAGCGGTTTCCCTCAAACGGCCTCTGTACTCCGATGCCCTGGCGATCTCCTCGGCCAGATCCTCCGACGTCCATGCACACGCACTTCCTTGGCCATAATCGTCCCCTACCTCCACTTTCAGATTCCCTCAAAGCATTTTCAACCCCTGTTCTTCTCCACGTACACGTTAGCTAGCCACGGTAGTCAGCTAGCTAGCTGGCTAACTTTTATCCACGTTTTTACTTCTGACACCAATGTAATGACCTGGCTAGATCATAAATGAACAATTGTCCAGACAGAGGTTTGAGTTTACGAATAGCAGGTTGACTGGCATGTCAGACCCTGCAAACACTGGATACTGGTAAGTACAACACAACCAATGAACAGCATAACACAACACACAGCAGTCTATGAGGGTCGCTACAACATGTATATAATGGTGTTTGATATCATATTTTTTACAAGTGTACTGACAAGTGACTAAATGATTCCAGCTGCATCAGAAACCAAAAAAGTGTTCAACTTCTTGATCAATTCATTGTGATATTCATGAAATGTATTTGGATGAACTAGCTTCAGTCTTACTGCTAAAGCAAATGATGCAGGGAGTTTTTGTATCATTTAAACACATTTGTTGGCAAGTAGGCATATTTTAATAGTCTGTCAATATAGCAAAGTTTATTTGCTCTGGAGACCAAGGTGAGTTTACACAGCAGTATGCAGGAACAGTTATGGCAATGTATTACATATATACAGTAGAGGAAAAATATACTACTAATGCTTATAATAAATACTACAGTTCCACAAAGGGATTACTTGCATATGGTGTGTTTGGGTGATGCAGTGAGGTGTTCGGAGTCACTTTGATACAAGGGGAGTTTGTTGTTAGGGGACATTTCACAGCTCCTCTTGAGAGTCATCAACTTCTTTGTGACCAAGCGGTATTGTCTGTGAGAGAAAGACGAAAATGCTATTACGCATTAATGCGCAATCGTTGTGTACTGTCTGTATTCCTACTGTACAGTAGCAGCATGGTGTAGAATATGAGACATCTCACAGACACATGTTAGCTAACTAGCTAGCTACAACACACAGGTATACAGTAGTTACTCCTAGACTAATATCAGTCATCAAGCCAAAGTCATTCCTTTACTCTCCAACATCGTCATCAAAACAATTTTCTAGTTTTGCTCATAATGAGTGGCACTGAGGCTAGCTAGGCTAGTTAGCTAGCTATAATGTTAGACTACAGTACATTTTAGGTATAGTGAACAACACAGCTAGCTAGCTAAACTTGGCTAGCTTGGCTTGTAGTGGTTCTTGCAATGGCCGAATCGATCCGCAAATTGTACTGTACTGAACAACACTGCCTCGGTTAAAAGATAGATTATATTTCTAGCTAGCTACCGACAGCAAAACCACTTACCCGTTTGCCAGGGCAAATGACTCAACCTAGATATCCTGCAATGTCCTATCAGATATGAACATAGTTGAGACAAGTCAAATGGCTCTATTGAACAAGGACAACCATACTTACTCGTGTGATCGTGCAATCGGCGATACACAAAGGCCACAATAATTGCTATGAAACATGACTCCATTGATTTTTAGATCAGATAGCAGGCTCAATCAACCAGTGACGTCATTGGTTGAACTCTCCTGGCGTGAATATAAAGAAATACAGCTATTCTTGCCACTGACGTCTTTTGTTTGTCGCACCATTCTCAGTAAACCCTAGACACTGTTGTGCATGAAATGCCCAGGAGGCCGGCCATTTCTGAGATACTGGAACCAGCGAACCTGGCACCGATGATCATATCACGCTCAAAGTCGCTTAGGTCACTCGTTTTGCCCATTCTAACATTAAATTGAACAGTAACTGAATGCCTCGATGCCTGGGTGCCTGCTTTATATAACAAGATGATTTCACTTATAATTCACTGTATCACAATTCCAGTGGGTCAGAAGTTTACATTCACTAAGTTGACTGTGCCTTTAAACAGCTTGGAAAATTCCAGAAAATGATGTCAAGTTAAACAATTTAAAGGCAATGCTACCAAATACTAATTGAGTGTATGTAAACTTCTGACCCACTGGGAATGTGATGAAATAAATAAAAGCTGAAGTAAATCATTCTCTCTACTATTATCCTGACATTTCACATTCTTAAAATAAAGTGGTGATCCTAACTGACCTAAGACAGGGAATTTTTACTAGGATTAAATGTCAGGAATTGTGAAAACTGAGTTTAAATGTATTTGGCTAAGATGTATGTAAACTTCAGATTCAACTGTAGCTAGTATAGGGCTGGCCTGCCTGTGTGTATCTGCTGGCTCTAGCTGTTTCTGTGTGGCCTTGCCTTCCCATGTAGAGATCTCATACAACCCTATTACAGCCATTCACTCTGATACATGCTGATTACTCACATCCTTAATCCACAAATTAACACCCTTCCTCTCTCCCTCCTCTACCTCCCCCTCTCCCTTCTTCCTCCTTCCTTCTGGGAGGAAACTGGGGGACCCTGGTAACCTCTGATTGATGCCTGGTATTCCCAGGGGGAAGATAATGAATGTGGGAACCGGAGCCAGATGAAGTGGAGCACCTCCCCAAGGAAGGGAATGGATTGGTTTTAATTAGCCAACTTTAATGGGGCAGGAGGGAGGGAAAGCGGGATTAGGGAGAGAGAGAGCGATGGAGAGAGACATAGAGACAGACAGAGGGAGAGAGAGAGATACATGCTTTAAGTCTCGTTGTGGCAGGTTTAGTATTGAACTCACTAGTACGTTAACTCTACTCCACTACAGAAGCATATATCAAAGGAATGGCCCGTGGAAACCTGTTTGTAGAGCAACAACACAGTACTCAGTCATCAAAACTGTCTATCCTTGGCTTCGCTCACACTGAACATTTATTTGGCAAAAATACCCCAGCTACTGTAGCTGTGTGAAGTGAAGTAAAATCATGTTTCCTGAGGCCCTATATAACTGTAAGCCACTCACCTAGATGGATGTTGGTGTTGGGGAACAGGGTTGCGTAAGCAGTGTTAAATACCTGATGCCT
Source organism: Coregonus clupeaformis (assembly GCF_020615455.1). Classification (NCBI taxonomy): domain Eukaryota; kingdom Metazoa; phylum Chordata; class Actinopteri; order Salmoniformes; family Salmonidae; genus Coregonus; species Coregonus clupeaformis. The sequence goes on along the minus strand of NC_059209.1, from coordinate 24,703,495 downwards.
GCAACCGTTAAATAATCCATCTAGTGTAATGCTGCCTCCCAGGCACTCCCAGTCTCCCTCTGTCTCTTCTCCAGTCTCCACCACACTGGTCTAAAAGCCACACTGACTGACCAAAACATATACACCTACCAAGACGTTTTACCGGCAACTTTACTATGCCACCAACATTTTGCCACCTTTTTTTTCTATCTGAAAGGTGTTGCCAGTAACTAGCTTCCCCTTTCCCTCTACCTACCTGGTCTGACTGACCACACACAGCCTCTAGCCTCCCTGTACCTCTCTAGCCTCTAGCCTACCTACCTGGTCTAACTGACTGACTACACACAGCCAATAGCCAACCCCTGGAGGACTACCTAGGAGGCGTCTCAAATGGCACCCTATTCCCTAGTGCACTACTTTTAAAAGTAGTGCACTATATGGGGAATATGGTGCCATTTAGGACACACCCTAGACAGTCAGAACTCTCTTCTGTAGAACAGTGATACAGAGAACAATACAAGCACAGTCTCTTACTAACATAGGCATTCTGCTTGTGTTGCTTTCTCACTGTCCATCGTTCTTTTTGGTTTGTTGGTTCTCTCTCTCTCTCATGTAATAATAATAATATGCCATTTAGCAGATGCTTTTATCCAAAGCAACTTACAGTCATGCGTGCATACATTTTTGTGTATGGGTGGTCCCGGGGATCGAAACCACTACCTTGGCGTTACAAGCGCCGTGCTCTACCAGCTGAGCTACAGAGGACCGCTATCGTCTCCCCCTCTAGACTGCATTTCCAGCCCTGCAGTGTGATGTGAATACCAGTGTGTGAGTTGATGATAGTGTGAGTGACAGTGTTAAGTGGTTGCAAGTGCAACCATGGTTACGCCAGTCTCCTCTTCTCACTGAAAGAGTCCCTCATGATCTTCCAATCCCAGCCCACAACAGCACCATGACCACTAGAGGCCAAACGATAAATCAGTTTAGCAATATTATCGGTCAATATTGGCCTTTTATACATATGTATCGGCATTCATTCCACTTATAAAAACGCTGATATTATATTCACAAATAAACAAATAGATCACTTGTCTTTAATTTTGCCCTGAAGGGGGCGCACCGAGTTTACAAGCCTCTCAGTAGGATCGTCACTAGTTACCACAGCCACATAGTCATAAACCCTGCCTATTTCTACAATTTATTTTCATAAAATGCGATTTTTAAACCTAACCCTAACCTTAACCACAGTGTTAACCTCATGCCTAACTTTAAATGAAGACCCAAAAGTAAATGTTTGTTTTCATGAATTTTTACGATATAGCCCATTTTGACATTGTGGCTGTAGTAAGGAGTGATACATTCTCAGTAGCCTCTGCCGAATACCCAACAACCGGATGTTCCGGTTTTCAGGGGAAATGGAAAGAGAGCCTGTGACACGACTTCCACTGTGGACGTTAACAAGGCGACACCTTTGGCAATACTCCATTTTAACTCTTCCACATTTACAGGATTAGTTGAACAATGCAGAAGAGAACCTCCCCTAACAGTTTTTTTCCTTCTGGTCAAGACCAGTATGTAGAGCAGTGGTTCTCAACTGGTTTTTCCTCGGGACCCAAATTGAACCAGGTTGTCTCAGTCGCGATCCAATATTCGCCAAAATGAAATATGGAACTCTATTTTTAATGCTATATTGATAGTAAATAAATGTACCAATGATATGATAAGGGAACAAATGTCCCATCTTTTTCCATTTTGCCCATATTCTTGATGAAGAATGTTAAGCTCACTGGTTTGAGACCACAAAATCAACCAAATCCGCTAAATAGCGCTGCTAATAACTCTACATTGAAAATACTGTGATTGAAGAAAAATAGTTCAGAGGTTAAATTATTTAAAAATATAGGTTCATTATCATTTCTACAAACTTTCTAGCTGGTTTTAGTCGTTTAAGTTCAGATTGGAGTATTTTTAATTTAATAACAATTTACACAGACTCGCGACCCACCAGTTTAGAATCCCTGATGTAGAGGATCTAGTTTCAGGCGTTTCTTTTACGCCTTCTACGTTAGGTTAGCCTCTCAGTGATTTAACATCATAAGTACTGCCAGCAGACAGAAGATCGCAACGTGAGTAGCACATGCTGTTTTGCAAGCCTATTTGAAAAATGTAGTAATCAAATCAAAATAACTCAAATTGGCCATGTACACTTCACCCAAGCAAGTAACGTTAGCCTTGTCCTTGTCACTTTTCCTCCCTTGGGTAACTGCATATGTTCTTACATTTCTTACATTTTTAGCAGACGCTCTTATCCAGAGCGACTTACAGGAGCAATTAGGGTTAAGTGCCTTGCTCAAGGGCACATCGACAGATTTTTTTTCACCTAGTCGGCTCAGGGATTAGAACCAGTGACCTTTCGGTTACTGGCACAACGCTTTTAACCACTAAGCTACCTGCCGAAGTGTGTCTGGAAGTGGGCGTGTCAAAATAAGTGGGAGGATAAGCAGCGATAGGCGTTACACGAGCGTTCTGTTATTGATTCGACGGTTTTGAATGAGCGTGTTGTTTTTCGTTTCTTAACATGTAAAAAAAATGGCAGTGTCAACAGAAGTGGGAGTATCAACAGCTCCAGCGCTCTGTAATTGGTTAGACGGTTTTGATTGAGTGTGTTGTTTTTCCGTTTCTTAACCCATTTTTATTGGTCAGTTCCCAAACATGTGAAACAAGACTGGGAGAGCTAAAAGCCACTTTATTCTTGATAGTGAATCATACTGTGCCATTTAAATGTTAACAAAACACACAACAAACACCTCACTTATAGCCTATACAGTATATGAAAATAAAATTTATTTTGATGTCAGTTACTACTTGTTTTTCATGTATTACCAATAATAATAATAATTACTCTTGTATAATTGGGCACCAAACAGCCTACCATTTTTTCATTTACCAATAAATCTATGTTTGATTATTACAACTCATGGCATCTATACAGTGGGGGAAAAAAGTATTTAGTCAGCCACCAATTGTGCAAGTTCTCCCACTTAAAAAGATTAGAGAGGCCTGTAATTTTCATCATAGGTACACGTCAACTATGACAGACAAATTAAGAAAAGAAAATCCTGAAAATCACATTGTAGGATTTTTTATGAATTTATTTGCAAATTATGGTGGAAAATAAGTATTTGGTCACCTACAAACAAGCAAGATTTCTGGCTCTCACAGACCTGTAACTTCTTCTTTAAGAGGCTCTTCTGTCCTCCACTCGTTACCTGTATTAATGGCACCTGTTTGAACTTGTTATCAGTATAAAAGACACCTGTCCACAACCTCAAACAGTCACACTCCAAACTCCACTATGGCCAAGACCAAAGAGCTGTCAAAGGACACCAGAAACAAAATTGTAGACCTGCACCAGGCTGGGAAGACTGAATCTGCAATAGGTAAGCAGCTTGGTTTGAAGAAATCAACTGTGGGAGCAATTATTAGGAAATGGAAGACATACAAGACCACTGATAATCTCTCTCGATCTGGGGCTCCACGCAAGATCTCACCCCGTGGGGGTCAAAATGATCACAAGAACGGTGAGCAAAAATCCCAGAACCACACGGGGGGACCTAGTGAATGACCTGCAGAGAGCTGGGACCAAAGTAACAAAGCCTACCATCAGTAACACACTACGCCGCCAGGGACTCAAATCCTGCAGTGCAAGACGTGTCCCCCTGCTTAAGCCAGTACATGTCCAGGCCCGTCTGAAGTTTGCTAGAGTGCATTTGGATGATCCAGAAGAGGATTGGGAGAATGTCATATGGTCAGATGAAACCAAAATAGAACTTTTTGGTAAAAACTCAACTCGTCGTGTTTGGAGGACAAAGAATGCTGACTTGCATCCAAAGAACACCATACCTACTGTGAAGCATGGGGGTGGAAACATCATGCTTTGGGGCTGTTTTTCTGCAAAGGGACCAGGACGACTGATCCGTGTAAAGGAAAGAATGAATGGGGCCATGTATCGTGAGATTTGTAGTGAAAACCTTCTTCCATCAGCAAGGGCATTGAAGATGAAACGTGGCTGGTTCTTTCAGCATGACAATGATCCCAAACACACCGCCCGGGCAACGAAGGAGTGGCTTCGTAAGAAGCATTTCAAGGTCCTGGAGTGGCCTAGCCAGTCTCCAGATCTCAACCCCATAGAAAATCTTTGGAGGGAGTTGAAAGTCTGTGTTGCCCAGCGACAGCCCCAAAACATCACTGCTCTAGAGGAGATCTGCATGGAGGAATGGGCCAAAATACCAGCAACAGTGTGTGAAAACCTTGTGAAGACTTACAGAAAACGTTTGACCTGTGTCATAGCCAACAAAGGGTATATAACAAAGTATTGAGAAACTTTTGTTATTGACCAAATACTTATTTTCCACCATCATTTGCTAATAAATTCATTAAAAATCCTACAATGTGATTTTCTGGATTTTTTTTCCTCATTTTGTCTGTCATAGTTGACGTGTACCTATGATGAAAATTACAGGCCTCTCTCATCTTTTTAAGTGGGAGAACTTGCACAATTGGTGGCTGACTAAATACTTTTTTCCCCCACTGTATATTTGACTATCATCAGATGATGACAATAAAATTGTGTTTGGCTCAGTATAATTACTCTTGTAGACTTGTGCAGCAAACCAGCTTAGAATGAAGAGTATTCAAAGACAAAGGTTAACAATAACAGCCATCACTAATATGACTCCCACCAGAAAACCACTGTACACAACAGATGAAAAGACAATGGCAAATTAACTTAATGACTTCTACATAAAGTTTGACATCACTTCTCTGCCAAGTGTGTTAACATGCTCAACACCAGCCTGGGACACTGTCTTTTAGATATATGTACATTCCCACACGGTTCCACCTCGGTGGAAGAAGGCAATCATCACCCCTCTTCCCCAAAAGCCTTCTCCCAAAGAAAACAAAGACTGTAGACCTGTTGCGCTGACCTCCATTGTAATGAAGTGTCTTGAAAAGATCATGGTGTGTAAGCTTCAATCAGACTAAACACACTGTTGGACCCATATCAGTTTGCTTACAAATACAAACGTGGCGCTGATGAAGCAATCCTCAGTATAGTGCATCTCATCCTGCAACATCTGGAGAACCCCAAGGCCTATCTATGCTCGACTGCTATTTGTGGACTTTAGTTCAGCATTTAACGTCAAACTTTTATTTTCATATATAGGCTATAAGTGAGGTGTTTGTTGTGTGTTTTGTTAACATTCAAATGGCACAGTATGATTCTCTATCAAGAATAGAGTGCCTTTTAGCACACCCAGTCTTGGTTCACACGGTGGGGAACTGACCAATTCAAACGTCTTAAGAAACTAAAAACAAACCTTTTAACCAATTACAGGGCGCTGTTGTAATGCCTATGCTGTTGACACGCCCACTTCTAGACATCACGTATGCATTTACCCATACTTGGAGCTAGCCAGCAAGTTATCTAGATACAAACGCTAACTGTGCAAGGCAAGCAGTCGTATGTATAATAGAGTAGCGTTGTACAACTTCAGATAAGTAATAGAATAGGCGTTAAGGGAGAAAGAGGAGCAGGATTGAGGAGGAGAGACAGGTAGGCCTATGTTGTGGCTATGGCCAGTTTACGTAACAAACTAATTCCTGTCCCCTCTTGTCTTAGTACCATTTCACTTTTAGCTAATAAGAGATGCACCCATGGAGGTGAATGGGAGGAGGAAAGGACTGAGAGAGCAGGGATCAGGCACGTGCACAGATGGAGGACTTTCTGTGCACCTGCCCTTTTGCCCTCATATAAGAAAAGTACCCTTTCAGATTGGTGGCGTTTAATTATAACGTTTTTATTGAACTTTGTCTATTTTCTCTGTTGTTATTTAAATGAGTTGACTATCAAACTAGCTCATTTATCATTTTTGAATGTTGGTAACTCCCCCCTCCTCTGCCCCAACGCGAGCGCGTACTGTACTTGTCCTTATTACTCGTCCTGCAGGCAGAGGCTATCGGCGCTGAACGGTAGTGTAGGCTAGTAGGGGCTCCCTTTTGAGTTGCATGTGCCATCTCACGGTCAGGAACAGGGAAGGCTTCAATTCGACTGTTTGTTAGTAGTCCTAAGAGGCAGATGTCTGCAGCAGGAAAAACTCCAATCACAGGTAAATACTAGTTAGATTGTTCAACAGAATAGCTACCTAGCAAGCTAATTAGCTGCTTTCCATACTTCTACACTGAACTAAATTATAAACGCAACATGTAAAGTGTTGGTCCCATGTTTCATAAGCTGAAATAAAAGATCACAGACATTTTCCATAAGCACAAAAAGCTTATTTCTCTCCAATTTTGTGCAGAAATATGTTTAGCGAGCATTTCTCCTTTGCCAAGATAATCCTGACAGGTGTGGTATATCAAGAAGCTGATTAAACAGCATGATCATTACACAGGTGCAACTTGTGCTGGGGACAATAAAAGGCCACTTTAAAATGTGCAGATTTGTCACACAACACAATGTCACAGATGTCAAAAATATTGAGGGAGCATGCAATTGGCATGCTGACTGCAGGAATGTCCACCTGACTGCAGGAATGTCTACCAGAGCTGTTGCCAGATAATTGAATGTTCATTTCTCTACCATAAGCCGCCGCCAATGTTGTTTTAGAGAATTTGGCAGTACGTCCAACTGGCCTCACAACCGCAGAACACGTGTAACCACGCCAGCCCTGGACCTCCACATCCTGCTTCTTCACCTGTGGGATCGTCTGAGACCAACCACCGAGACAGCTGATGAAACTGTGGGTTTGCACAACCGAAGAATTTGTGCACAAACTGTCAGAAATGGTCTCTCAGGGAAGCTCATCTGCGTGCTCGTCATCCTTACCAGGGTCTTGACCTGACTGCAGTTCGGCATCGTAACCGACTTCAGTGGGCAAATGCTCACCTACGATGGCCATTGGCATGCTTGAAAAGTGTGCTCTTTACGGATTAAACCCAGTTTCAACTGTACTGGGCAGATGGCAGTATGGTGTCATGTGGGCGAGCGGTTTGCTGATGTCAATGTTGGAAACAAAGTGCCTCATGGTGGGGTTATGGCATGGGCAGGCATAAGCTACGGGCAACCAAAAAAATAGCATTTTATCGATGGCAATTGGAATGCACAGAGATACTGTGACTAGATCCTGAGGCCCATTGTCGTGACATTCATCCGCCGCCATCACCTCATGTTTCAGCATGATAATGCGCAGCCCCATGTCGCAGGGATCTGTACACAATTCCTGGAAGCTGAAAATGTCCCAGTTCTTCCATGGCCTGCATACTCACCAGACATGCCACCCATTGAGCATGTTTGGGATGCTCTGGATGTACTACAGCATGTTCCAGTTCCCGCCAATATCCAGCAACTTCGCACAGCCATTGAAGAGGAGTGGGACAACATTCCATAGGCCACAATCAACAGCCTGATCAACTCTATGCGAAGGAGATGTGTTGTGCTGCATGAGGCAAATGGTGGTCACACCAGATACCGACTGGTTTTCTGATCCACACCCCTACCTTGTTCTTTAAGGTATCTGTGACCAACAGATGCATATCTGTATTCCCATTCATGTGAAATCCATAGGTTAGGGCGTAATGAATTTATTTCAATTGACTGATTTCCTTATATGAACTGTAACTCAAATATCTTTGAAATTGTTGCATGTTGCGTTTATATTTTTGTTCAGTGTACATTCACTATGATCAGCTGATAGCCCACCCCTCTTAGCCCTCTCTTTGAGCATTAAGTTAGGCTATACGATTGCTAGAAAGGAGAGTTGATTCAGGATGTGAGAAAAGTCAGTAATAAGGAAGTGAGGGTAGAGCGGGAGAGACAAAGGTGGAAGGGTTGAAGGAGAGAGGCAGAGGGAGGATGAGTCATTGTAGCTATGGGCTCAGGTTGATAGATGGTTGACTGGGGGAGTAAATTAGACAAAGGTGGACTGGGGGAGTAAATTAGTTTTTGGGGAGAGGTGTATGTATGTGTTAAGGCCTTAGCTGTAATTGGAGTGATAAAGCACATTCTGTGCATTTCAATCACAATGCTCTTCTGTTTGTTTTGTGCGGTGTCCAGCACAGCACTGTTATGTATTCATAAAGCGTGTGTGCATGCTTACGTGTGTTTGTGCTAATAAAGCATATGCTTGTGCGTCAAGCTAGATTGGCTTCTAGGGTTACTATGGTTATAGCTTCACCCTAGAATAACCCTTGTTCCCATGGAAAAGTCTTCATGACAGGGTGTGTGTGTGCGTGCGATGCTTTCAGGTGTGTTATCAGCTCCAGAGGATGACTGGGTTGGTCACATGCTCAGGCTCTCAGCTCTCTCCTATTATGGAAGTCAGGCCTTAATATGTGATACTGAGAGGCAGGGGGAGATGTGTCAGTGATACTAAGAGAGAGAGAGAGAGATGTTAGATGCGTCAGTGCACTCACTCATACTGTTTCTCTTGACTGTTGTCTTGTTTGCCAGTGAGTCTGTGTAATCTGTAATCTGTCTCTGTGAACACCATTTTTCTATTGACAACAGATGAACAGGAAGGCATACATGTGTAATAAAAATCGAATAGTAATGGCAGTTAAGACCAGAAACAGCCTCTTGTGTTTGGGCACCGCTGTTTCAGCATGTGAGCTAACATAATCAAAGCGTTTACGGTAATGAAGCTGGTTTTAGACAGAAAAAAGTTTAACTCATTAGAAAACTTGTTAAATACATATCAGTGTGTTAGAGGTCTTCACAGATCGAAAAAGTTGGACCCGAGGACAATCAGAACCGACCCGAATGTACCCATAAAAAAAAAGGGGACCCGAACAGATCCGATAACAATCAGACTCGAACCCGAATGGATCCGAGGACAAATCCACCCAGAACCGACCCGTACCCTCACGAGTGTGGGTCGAAACCAGACCCGATTGGACCTGAGTGGATAATGAATAGGTCTTTATATGTTGGCTAGGCCTTCTATAAGTCAATAAATTCACCTTATTAGAGTAAAATAAATATGGTATAGGCTATGCAGAGCCTTGGTCAGGTCCACTCGGGTCTATCAGCTGTAATTACATAAACCCGAGACCCGATGACAATCAAATAGGACCCAGCTCGGACCCAAGGGACAAGTTAGAATTTCAGAGACAAACCCGATCGGTTCGGGTCTCGGGTATATCGGGTCCACCCAGACCCGTGAAGAGCTCTACAGTGTATATGTGTGAAGTAAACCTGCTCTTACCCTGCCCTCCTCTTTGTGTCTGTAGGTCCCTGAGAGAGTGACAGACGCCTGTGGAACGAACCACCATGGTACAAGAGAGTGGGGGTGGCTTTACTGAAGCCCTCATCCCCCAGGGCACTCAACAGAAGAGACCAGCAGTAAGATCACCCTTTTGCCTACAGTACACCCACCTACCTAACCTGCTACCACCCCACCAAGGTTTCCGTTAGGAAAATGTGTCGCCGGACATTTGACCGGCAGCATTTTAATTAACCGGACATTTGAGAAATTTACCAGACCCATATGCATTGGGTATGTAACCTGATTAGGGCATCCAACCACAGGTGCTCAGAATGACAAATCACATTTTGTTTATGGTAATTAAATATTAACAGAACAAGTCCAGGATGCAACGATGTGCGGTCCTTCTTACCGAATTCTGATGCGCACTTTGAAGATGTTCGAATAACTGTCCACATTTACTTTTCCTCATCCAACAAGACGAGTAACGAATAGAAAAATCACTAGCCTATGTCAAACTGCTATACCCCATAGTAGAAAAGTTTACCTATTCTATTGGTCAGCTTGTCGAGAAATAAATAGCCTATTCCAAACAGACTCTGGGACAGTTGTGGGACGATAGATCCCAAATTCATACAACCAGTAGGCCTAAGCTACATAAAAACAACAACTTTAAAAAGCAGTGAGTCTGATACAACAGATCAGAACATTTAGCTTAAAATGTTGATAAACTATTATTTCTTCACATTATAAGGGCAGCAATGAGCACAAGGCAGTAGGCTATGCGTGGACGTTCGTTCCACAATGCAATTAGCGGGAAAACACCTGTTGTCAAAAGGGCACCACATGTGAGCGGTTTCATGTGACAGAGATGAAAATATTCTTTAGACATTTAGAAAGAGGGGAGATTTAATATGCAACAACTAGCATGGGTTGCTAATATGACTAGGATTGTGCCTTTGGCTACTGGACAATGAAAGAAAGTTTATATAAAATAATTGCCTCCACGGATATGGTCTGATTTTGGCTAGGCTACTTTGAAGCAAGTTAAGACATGCCTCATAATATGTAGTAAAACGTTCAGGTTTCAACAATTAAGTAGGCTATGTTTTCAAAATGCATACTGCCTCCATCTCATTGAAAGTGGTGTGTGACGCGCTGATGAAGCCTGCCTTCCGTTGCCTATGCATTTGCTGTTTGAGATGCAGTAGGAGCAGCAGCTCTCGTGCTCTCAGATTTCCCCCTCAAAGGCTCTGTATCTGTAAGCTGTACGCATGTGATAAATAAGATGCATAACAAATATACTGTACACACGGCAATTTTAATTCCATTAAATTATGCAAATAGAGCAAAAATATTTCGCTTTATCTGGGATGCTAAACCAGACAAGATAAAGCGTTCGTAAAGTATTCAGACCCCTTGACTTTTTCCACATTTTGTTACGTTACAGCCTTATTCTAAAATTGATTACATTATTTTTTTCCTCATTAATCTACACACAATACCCCATAATGACAAAGTGAAAACAGGTTTTTATAAATATTCGCTAATTTATCAAAAATAAAAAACAGAAATACCTTATTTAAGTATTCAGACCCTTCGCTATGAGACTCAAAATGAGCTCAGGTGCATCCTGTTTCCATTGATCATCCTTGAGAGTCCACCTGTGGGAAATTCAATTGATTGGACATTATTTGGAAAGGCACACACCTGTGTATATAAGGACCCACAGTTGACAGTGCATGTCAGAGCAAAAACCAAGCCATGAGGTCGAAGGAGTTGTCCGTAGAGCTCCGAGACAGGATTGTGTCGAGACAAGATTCTCTGGTCTGATGAAACCAAGATTGAACTCTTTGGCCTTAATGCCAAGCATCAAGTCTGGAGGAAACCTGGCACCATCCCTACGGTGAAGCATGGTGGTGGCAGCATCATGCTGTGGGGATTTATTTCAGCGGCAGGGACTGGGAGACTAGTCAGGATCGAGGGGAAAGATGAATGGAGAAAGTACAGCGAGATCCTTGATGGAAACCTGCTCCAGTGCGCTCAGGACCTCAGACTGGGGCGAAGGTTCACATTCCAACAGGACAATGACCCTAAGCACACAGCCAAGACAAAGCAGGAGTGGCTTCGGGACAAGTCTCTGAATGTCCTTGAGTGGCCCAGCCAGAGCCGGGACTTGAACCCGATCTAACATCTCTGGAGAGACCTGAAAATAGCTGTGCAGCGACGCTCCCCATCCTACCTGACAGAGCTTGAGAGGATCTGCAGAGATGTGACCGTTCCTGGTGCAAAAACAATGTCCTATCCCGGAGCTCGAGTAAATGACATTACTAAGCTGCTCCCAAATGTACTACGTCAGGACATGGAAATCGATTCTATCGGATTCCATGTGGGTTTTAATGACATTATGAAGGGCATCTCTGAACAGTTGAAACTGGATTTTAAAGAGCTGATTGACTCTCTGCTAGACACTAACAAAATACCCATCATATCTGGCCCTGTGCCCTCTCTGAATCGTGGCATTGAACGCTTTAGCAGGATTCTTTCTCTTCGCAACTGGCTACGTGATTATTGCAGCTCAATGGGTTTAACTTTTGTTGACAATTTCGATACCTTTTGGAAACAAAACACGTTTTATAAGGAGGATGGGATCCACCCAAATCATTTGGGTTCCTGGATCCTTTCACAGCATTATAAGGCTGTGTTGAGACAATGACTTATCAATAACCCAAGCCCAACTCAGCTAATCCCTACCATTGTGACGCAGAGTTGTCATAATGCTTCAGCAAATGTACATTACACCAGGGGCGTCGGTAGACACAATACAAGTAACCTAATTTATGTCCCTCTAACTGGCCTGGATGCCTCTGCTGATCCTACAGCTATTGTATGCAGTAATCATGTGCATATGAACCAGATTTATACTGTTAGCACTGAGCCGGTGTGCCCTAGGAGGAGGTCCACTGTGTGCAGCTCACCCTGCACTAACATAAATAACATGAGCACATCTACTGCTGCTTAGCTTCACAGTAAAGCAATAAAAACAAGTAAGCATCCAGAAGAAAAGTGCTCAAAATAGCCCACGTTAACATATGTAGCTTAAGAAACAAGGTTCATGAAATCAATAATTTGCTAGTAACAGATGACATTCCTATTCTGACTATCTCTGAAACTCACTTAGATAATACCTTTGATGATACAGTGGTAGCAGTACAAGGTTATAACATTTACAGAAAATATAGAAATGCCAATCTGCCTCACATAAAGCCCATTCTGGTGGGAAGCTGCTATAGACCACCAAGTGCTAACAGTCAGTATCTGGATAACGTGTGAAATGCTTGATAATGTATGTGATATCAACAGAGAGGTATATTTTCTGGGTGATTTAAATATTGACTGTCTTTCATCAAGCTGCCCACTCAAGAAAAAGCTTCAAACTGTAACTAGTGCCTGCAACCTGGTTCAGGTTATCAGTCAACCTACCAGGGTAGTTACAAACAGCACAGGAATGAAATCATCAACATGTATTGATCACATCTTTACTAATGCTGCAGAAATTTGCTTGAAAGCAGTATCCAGATCCATCGGATGTAGTCATCACAATATAGTAGCCATATCTAGGAAAACCAAAGTTCCAAAGGCTGGGCCTAATATAGTGTATAAGAGTTCATACAATACGTTTTGTAGTGATTCCTATGTTGTTGATGTAAAGAATATTTGTTGGTCCGTGGTGTGTAATGAGGAGCAAACAGACACTGCACTTGACACGTTTATGAAATTGCTTATTACAGTTACTAATAAGCATGCACCCATTAAGAAAATGACTGTAAAAACTGTTAAATCCCCTTGGATTGATGAGGAATTGAAAAATTGTATGGTTTAGAGGGATGAGGCAAAAGGAATGGCATTTAAGTCTGGCTGCACAACCGATTGGAAAACGTATTGCAAATTGAGAAATCATGTGACTAAACTGAATAAAAAGAAGAAGAAACTACACTATGAAACAAAGATAAATGACATAAAGAATGATAGTAAAAAGCTTTGGAGCACCTTAAATGAAATGTTGGGAAAAAAGGCAAAGTCAGCTCCATCATTCATTGAATCAGATGGCACATTCATCACAAAACCAACTGATATTGCCAACTACTTGAATGATTTTTTTCATTGGCAAGATTAGCAAATTTAGGCATGACATGCCAGCAACAAATGCTGACATCACACATCCAAGTATGTCTGACCAAATTATGAAGAACAAGCATTGTAATTTTGAATTCCGTAAAGGCAGTGTGGAAGAGGTGAAAAAAGTATTGTTGTCTATCAACAATGACAAGCCACCGGGGTCTGACAACTTGGATGGAAAATTACTGAGGATAATAGCAGACGATATTGCCACTCGTATTTGCCATATTTTAAATTTTAGCCTACTAGAATGTGTGTGCCCCCGGGCTTGGAGGGAAGCAAAAGTCATTCCGCTACCTAAGAATAGTAAAGCCCCTTTACTGGCTCAAATAGCCGACCAATCAGCCTGTTACCAACCCTCAGTAAACTTTTAGAAAAAATTGTGTTTGACCAGATACAATGCTATTTTACAGTAAACAAATTGACAACAAACTTTCAGCATGCTTATAGGGAAGGACATTCAACAAGCACAGCACTTACACAAATGACTGATGATTGGCTGAGAGAAATTGATGATAAAAAGATTTTGGAGGCTCTTTTGTTAGACTTCAGTGCGGCTTTTGACGTTATCGATCATAGTCTGCTGCTGGAAAAACATATGTGTTATGGCTTTACATCCCCTGCTATATTGTGGATAAAGAGTTACCTGTCTAACAGAACACAGACGGTGTTCTTTAATGGAAGCCTCTCCAACATAATCCAGGTAGAATCAGGAATTCCCCAGGGCAGCTGTCTAGGCCCATTACTTTTTTCAATCTTTACTAATGACATGCCACTGTGTCTATGTATGCAGATGACTCAACACTACACATGTCAGATGATGTGGTCCTCTGTAGCTCAGCTGGTAGAGCACGGCGCTTGTAACGCCAAGGTAGTGGGTTCGATCCCCGGGACCACCCATACACAAAAATGTATGCACGCATGAATGTAAGTCGCTTTGGATAAAAGCGTCTGCTAAATGGCATATTATTTATTTATTATTTAGATACTACAGCAACTGAAATGACTGCAACACTTAACAAAGAGTTGCAGTTAGTTTCAGAGTGAGTGGCAAGGAATAAGTTAGTCCTACATATTTCTAAAACTAAAAGCATTGTATTTGGGACAAATCATTCACTAAACCCTAAACCTCAACTAAATCTTGTAATGAATAATGTGGAAATTGAGCAAGTTGAGGTGACTAAACTGCTTGGAGTAACCCTGGATTGTAAACTGTCATGGTAGTGATGGCGCCGGAGGGGATGGCTGCCGTTTTATGGACTCTTAACCAACCGTGCAATTTTGTGTGTTTTTTTTTATCTAAAGAAGTCTCAAGGTTTTGCTCGCCTGAGGTAGAGTATCTCATGATAAGCTGTAGACCACACTATCTACCAAGAGAGTTTTCATCTATATTCTTCATAGCTGTCTATTTACCACCACAAACCGATGCATGGCACCAAAACCCAATCAATGAACTGCATACGGCCATAAGCAAACAGGAAAACGCTCATCCAGAGGCGGCGCTCCTAGTGGCCGGGGACTTTAATGCAGGGAAACTTAAATCAGTTTTACCTCATTTCTACCAGCATGTTAAATGTGCAAGCAGAGGGAAAAAAAAACTCTAGACCACCTTTACTCCACACACAGAGACGCGTACAAAGCTCTCACCCATCGCCCTCCATTTGGAAAATCTGACCATAATTCTATCCTCCTGATTCCTGCTTACAAGCAAAAAACTAAAGAAGGAAGCACCAGTGACTCGGTCAATAAATAAAGTGGTCAGATGAAGCAGATGCTAAGCTACAGGACTGTTTTGCTGGCACAGACTGGAATATGTTCTGGGATTCTTCCGATGGCATACACTATATCAGTCACTGGCTTCATCAATAAGTGCATCGATGACGTCGTCCCCACAGTGACTGTACGTACATACCCCAACCAGAAGCCATGGATTACAGGCAACATCCGCACTGAGCTAAAGGGTAGAGCTGCCGCTTTCAAGTAGCGGGACTCTAACCCGGAAGCTTATAAGAAATCTCGCTATGCCCTCCGACGAACCATCAAACAGGCAAAGCGTCAATACAGGACTAAGATCGAATCGTACGACACCGGCTCCGACGCTCGTCGGATGAGGCAGGGCTTGCAAACTATTACAGACTACAAAGGGAAGCACAGCCGCGAGCTGCCCAGTAACACAAGCCTACCAGACAAGCTAAATTACTTCTATGCTCGCTTCGAGGCAAGTAACACTGAAACACGCATGAGAGCATCAGCTGTTCCGGATGACTGTGTGATCCTGCTCTCCTTAGCCGATGTGAGTAAGACCTTTTTAAACAGGTCAACATTCACAAGGCCGCAGGGCCAGACGGATTACCAGGACGTGTACTCCGAGCATGTGCTGACCAACTGGCAAATGTCTTCACTGACATTTTCAACCTCTCCCTGTCTAAGTCTGTAATACCAACATGTTTCAACCAGACCACCATAGACCCTGTGCCCAAGAACACTAAGGTACCCTGCCTAAATGACTACCGACCCGTAGCACTCACGTCTGTAGCCATGAAGTGCTTTGAAAGGCTGGTCATGCTCACATCAACACCATTATCCCAGAAACCCTAGACCCACTCCAATTTGCATATCGCACCAACAGATCCACAGATGATGCAATCTCTATTGCGCTCCACACTGCCCTTTCACACCTGGACAAAAGGAACACCTATGTGTTCATTGACTACAGCTCAGCGTTCAACACCATAGTGCCTTCAAAGCTCATCACTAAGCTAAGGACCCTGGGACTAAACACCTCCCTCTGCAACTGGATCCTGGACTTCCTGACGGGCCGCCCCCAGGTGGTAAGGGTAGATAACAACACATCTGCCACGCTGATCCTCAACACATGGGCCCCACAGGGTTGCGTGCTCAGTCCACTCCTGTACTCCCTGTTCACTCATGACTGCATGGCCAGGCACGACTCCAACACCATCATTAAGTTTGCAGATGACACAACAGTGGTAGGCCTGATCACCGACAACGACGAGACAGCCTATAGGGAGGTCAGAGACCTGGCCGTGTGTTGCCAGGACAACAACCTCTCCCTCAACGTGATCAAGACAAAGGAGATGATTGTGGACTACAGGAAAAGGAAGAGGACCGAGCACGCCCCCATTCTCATCGACGGGGCTGTAGTGGAGCAGGTTGAGAGCTTCAAGTTCCTTGACGTCCACATCACCAACAAACTAACATGGTCCAAGCACACCAAGACAGTCGTGACGAAGGCACGACAAAACCTATTCCCCCTAAGGAGACTGAAAATATTTGGCATGGGTCCTCAGATCCTCAAAGGTTTCTACAGCTGCACCATCGATAGCATCCTGACTGGTTGCATCACTGCCTGGTATGGCAACTGCTCGGCCTCTGACTGCAAGGCACTACAGAGGGTAGTGCGTACGGCCCAGTACATCACTGGGGCCAAGCTTCCTGCCATCCAGGACCTCTATACCAGGCGGTGTCAGAGGAAGGCCCTAAAAATTGTCAAAGTCTCCAGCCACCCTAGTCATAGACTGTTCTCTCTGCTACCGCACGGCAAGCGGTACCGGAGTGCCAAGTCTAGGTCCAAGAGGCTTCTAAACAGCTTCTACCCCCAAGCCATAAGACTCCTGAACATCTAATCATGGCTACCCAGACTATTTGCATTGCCCCCCTCTTTTACGCTGCTGCTACTCTCTGTTTATTATCTATGCATAGTCACTTTAATAACTCTATCTACATGTACATATTACCCCAATTACCTCGACTAACCGGTGCCCCCGCACATTGACTCGGTACCGGTACCCCCTGTATATAGCCTCACTATTGTTATTTTTACTGCTGCTCTTTAATTATTAGTTACTTTTATTTCGTATTATTTTATATTGTATTTTATTATTTTTGGGGGGGTATTCTTTCTTAAAACTGCATTGTTGGTTAAGGGCTTGTAAGTAAGCATTTCACTGTAAGGTCTACACCTGTTGTATTCGGCGCATATGACAAATACAATTTGATTTGATTTGAAAACATATTGATACAACAGTAGCTAAGTATGTCCATAATAAAGCGCTGCGCTACCTTCTTAACAGCACTATCAACAAGGCAGGTCCTACAGGCCCTAGTTTTGTCGCACCTGGACTGCTGATCAGTCGTGTGGTCAGGTGCCACAAAAAAAGGACTTAGGAAAATTGCAATTGGCTAAGAACAGGGCAGCACCGTTGGCCCTTGGATGTACACAGAGAGCTAACATTAATAATATGCATGTCAACCTGACCTCATCACTACTTAGTATTTATGATAGGTATTGACATGTTGAATGCACGAGCTGTCTGTTTGAACTACAGGTGCACAGCTCGGACACCCATGCATACCCGACAAGACATCCCACAAGAGGTCTCTTCACAGGCCCCAAGTCCAGAACAGACTATGGGAGGCGCACAGTACTACATAGAGCTTTGACTACATGGAACTCTATTCCACATCAAGTAACTGATGCAATTAGTAAAATGTTGGATTAAAAAAACAGATTTAAAAAAACACCTTATGGAACAGCGGGGACTGTGAAGCAACACAAACATAGGCACTGACACATACATACACACGATAGCATACGCACTATACACACACGTACACATGGATTTTGTACTGTTAATATGTGGTAGTGGTGGAGTAGGGGCCTGAGGGCACACAGTGTGTTGTGAAATCTGTGCCTTGGCAGCAGCTAATGGGGATCCATAATAAATACAAATACAAAAGAATGGGAGAAACACCCCAAATACAGGTGTGCCAAGCTTGTAGCGTCATACCGAAGAAGAGTCGAGGCTGTAATGGCTGCCAAAGGTGCTTCAACAAAGTAATGAGTAAAGGGTCTGAATACTTATGCAAATGTTATATTTCAGTAGTTTTTTTTTAACATTTGCTAAAATGTCTGAAAACCTGTTTTTGGTTTGTCATGCACTGTCAACTGTGGGACCTTATATAGACAGGTGTGTACCTTTCCAAATCATGTCCAATCAATTAAATTGACCACATGTGGACTCCAATCAAGTTGTAGAAGCATCTCAAGGATGATCAATGGAAACAGGATGCACCTGAGCTCAATTTCGAGTCTCATAGCAAAGGGTCTGAATACTTATGTAAATAAGGTATTTCTGTTTTTAATTTGTAATACATAATACGATACTGACTAGTATCGCGATACCACGGTGGAAAAGAATCAGTGGCCTAGCATCCTGTGTGCCCCGACCCCCGGAAGCTTGTTCACATTTTCTAAACGTTCTCCAAAAACCTGTCACTGAAATTCACACTTTTACTCAATACAACACATTGAATTTAACTTCACACTGTTCAGTGTATAATAGAATACTGCATAGAATGGCTGATTTGCTAATATTTGCAAAGGCCTACCTGTGATTTGGCTGGAGGAATGGGAGGAAAGAATATACATCAGTGGAGGCTGCTGAAGGGAGGATGGGTCATAATGATGGCTGGAACGGCGCAAATGGAATGGCATCAAACACATGGAAGCCATGCGTTTGATACCATTCCACCTATTCCGCTCCAGCCATTACCACGAGCCCGTCCTCCCCAATTAAGGTGCCACCAACCTCCTGTGATATACATGCATGAGGATCTGCATGTCATTGTGTCAGTAAGGGGAAAACACTTCAGTTAACACAGACACACAGTCTCCCTCCCTTCCTCACACACTCTCTGTCTCCCTCACTCTCATAAATACACACACACCACTCTCTCTCTCCCACAAACACACATACACACACTGCTCCCAACTTTTAAAAGGTTAGGCACCAAACAGAATTTAAGGAGCACCAGAAATAAATAGATTTTTGATATAGTTTAGGCTTCCATTAGGCATATTTGAATCCTACCTTTTGAAGCACATCTCATGAGAAGCAGACCCTTTCCTTTCTTCCTGTGCCAATCAAGTTACCAGGTTGTTAGCTAGCTAGGTAACATGATTGAACAACATTGTTTGTTATCAAACCAATAATTAGCGACCCGGGATTAGTTTAAAACGCCCTGCGACATGGTTTGTGAAATGATATAAAATGTGCGTGAATCCCGATAGAAAGAAAAAAAGGCATCTCCTGTAATATGGGTAATAGTTTTGAACCGTTTAGTCTAGAGACAAGACGTTTTCTTTGCTGTAAAGCTGCAAGCATGCCTCTCTGACACTCAGAGGCTGCATGACAGTGACCTTGCAAAGTCTACTCAGACTGGTCTGTGCTTTTGGTTATAACATGTGATGAAATGATACAATGTATCAACATTGCTCGCTTTGCGCCCTGCTCTAATGTAACAAATGTACAAATCTAACAACAGAAGACACATCAGGGTATGAGTCTGAATCCCCGCTCGCCATCACGGCTAAATTATATATTTTTTAAACTGACTGAGGAATAGACACGCACATAGAGCAGATAGAGAGAAGCAGGTGAGTGACAAGCAAGCCAATCAATGCCTTTGTCTCCAGTTTGGCTCTCTGTTACACATGCAAACATACACACACACACACACACACACACACACACACACAGCACAATACTTGTGTGTTTGGAGTAGACAGAATAATAATTGATTTGGTCTCACTGAAAATAGGGATGTCATGTAAACACATTCTACTGCCACTTAGCTAGTTTGAAAGTCACCGCTCAAAAGTCCTATATTAGTTTCTACTGTGACAATCCTGTTTGTGTTAGACATGTTGACATGTTAATGACTTGTTTATGATCATGTGTGCGTGCCGGACGATGTAAGAACAATACCTAATATGAAGCATGTCGACTCAGAGTTGATGCTGTCGTCAATTTACATTGTGATTGTGTGTGTGTGTGAGAGTTTTTGTGTGTCTGTGTATGCTTGTGTGTGTGTATATATGAGTTAATGCCATATCCCTGCTTTCTCTCCCTGTTAGTTGTCGTGGGGGTCGAAGATCAAGAAGAAGCTGAAGACTGTAGCTCCCTGCCTCGGCAAATTCCGACCATCAGTAGGACAATGCTGCCACCAGTGTACCCCTGACAGCCTGGTAAGTAGGGGGAGGGAGGAAGACGGAGAGAGAGGCGAGGTGGGTAATTAAGCAATAAGACCCGAGGAGTAGTAGTAGTAGTGCGTTGCTAGGTAACGACGTAAACAATGACACTTTTTATGAATGTACAGGCCATGTGTATGTTGTCTCCAGTGGAGGCTGCTGAGGGGAGAACGGGTCATAATAATGGCCGGAACGGAGCAAATGGCATGGCATCAAACACCTGGAAACCATTTGTTTGATGTGTTTGACACCATTCCACTGATACCGCTCCAGTCATTACCACGAGCCCCTTCTCCCCAATTAAGGTGCCACCAACCTCCTGTGGTTGTCTCGTATATCATGGGCAGGATAGGCTCTAACAATGGGAATTCCAAACCACCTGTTGTATAATTAAGCAATAAGTCCAATATACCACAGCTAAGGGCTGTTCTTAAGCACGACGCAAGGCGGAGTGCCTGGATACAGCCCTTAGCCGTGGTATATTGGCCATATACCACAAACCCCTGAAGTGCCTTATTGCTATTATAAACTGGTTACCAATGTAATTAGAACAGTAAATAGTACTTTTTTGTCATACCCATGGTATACGGTCTGATATACCACGGCTTTCAGCCAATCAGCATTCAGGGCTCAAACCACTGGGTTTATAAAGTAGATTGCATCTCAATAGTGTCTTCCTTTTCCTTGTGTTCCTCCATTTTGACACCTGTTTACTGTTTTCAGACTAATGCAGATAAAGGAGAGAACGCCACTTCAGACTATTGAAATGCACCCATAGAGAGAGACTATTGAGATGTACCCATAGAGAGAGACTATTGAGATGTACCTATACACCCCTTTCTGTGTTTGCAAACATTGCCGCACGAGGGCGATGCACGCAGGTTGGTGGCAGAACACAAGGCGTTCTTATAGAATGCCAGCAAAAACGCCTCTATTTACATGTTGCTTGAGTGCATTTAGCACTACTTTTGGATTATAATTGGAAGAATGTATGAGTCCTGTTTAATATAATGTGTGTGTCATCATTGCAAATCAACTACATTATACTTAAAAAACACTTCAACTTCAACCAGTAAAATTGCTCTTTGGCTAGCTTTTGCTACAGCCTATAAGAATGAGTATTAGCATTCTAGCTAACAACTGCTGCATACAAAATAATTATTTTGCAAAGATCACAACCAAATATAATCTTAGCGACTGTTCAAGCAAGATTCAAAACATCATTGTAAATGTATGAGTTATTTTGTTTAGAAATAATAATAATAATAAGAATCTAAATGTTGAATGGGCGCAGATGGCGATGGCTTTCTTACTGCCGCCAAGAGTCGTGCGCATCTGTCCGTGACTTCAGTGTATCGTGTACTGGAAAAGGGTCTATAGAGAGAGGCTATTGAGGTGTACCCATAGAGATAAGGTTGACCTGACACACAAAGCACATTTAGCAAACCCAGTCATGTCCTAATAAATGGCCCAATTAAATAACGTCCTTAGAGGACATTCACTGTTCACATCAGTCAATCTCTGCAGCAGTGGTGGCTGGAGGCACTTTAAATCAGAGGATGGCTTCATAGTAATGGCTGGAACAAAATGAATGGAATGGTATCAATCACATCAAACATGTGTTTCATACCATTCCATCACTCAATTCCAGCCATTATGATGAGGTGTGGTACTGGCAGTGTGTAGTAGTCTTTGGACTGGTCTAACCAACTAGGTTGTGTGTTGTGTATCTGTGTGTCGTGTGTGTGTGTGTGCGCTCGCTTGCGTTTCAGGGCAAGAAGCTGGGACAGACCATACCCTCTCTGGGCTTCCAGAATCTACTGAGTGTCAATGAGACCCACACCAGGTAGACAGAACACACACACACACTCTCAAATACACACACACACAGACCTCCATGGCCTTACACTGCATGCAAACACACGATGATGTGATTTTTCCTGAGTCTTGTAGGTATCGTGGTTGGCTGGTGAGGAGAGTGTGCTGTGTGCTGTTGGTCAGAGGCTGCAGGGTCTACCCTAGTCCTGCTACTGACAGAGTGGAGCGAGTCTCCCAAAGCAACAGGTACCTGTGTGTGTGTGAGTGTTTTATTGTCACATGCATAAGTACAGTTAAATGCTTAACTTGCAAGCTCTACCCAACAGTGCAGTAATCAATATCAAAAATAGTATAACTAAAATTGATCGCTCCTACAGACACATAACGAAAATAGATCGCTCCTACAGACATACACTACCGGTCCAAAATTTTAGAACACCTACTCTTTCAAGGGTTTTTCTTTATTTTACAATTTTCTACACTGTAGAATAATAATGAAGACATCAAAACGATGAAATAACACATATGGAATCATGTAGTAACCAAAAAAGTGTTAAGAAAAATCAAATTATATTTTATATTTGAGATACTTCAAATAGCCACCCTTTGCCTTGATGACAGCTTTGCACACTCTTGGCATTCTCTCAACAAGCTTCATGAGGTAGTCACCTGGGATGCATTTAAATTAACCTCTACGGGATCGGTGTCCCGTATACGGGACGGTTGAGCTAACGTGCGCTAATGTGATTAGCATGACTGTTGTAAGTAACAGCAAACTTTCCAGGACATAGACATGTCTTATATGGCAGAAAGCTTAAATTCTTGTAAATCTAACTGCACTGTCCAATTTACAGTAGCTATTACAGTGAAAAAATACCATGCTATTGTTTGAGGAGAGTGCACAACAACAAAAAACTTAGCACGGCAACTGGTTTGATACATTTACATCTGAAGGTAAATAATGTACTTACATTCAGTAATCTTGCTCTGATTTGTCATCCTAAGGGTCCCAGACATAAAATGTAGCATAGTTTTGTTTGATAAAATCAATTTTTATATTCAAATGTAGGAACTGGGTTCTACAGTTTGAACCCCTGCTGTCTCTGGCTCCACACCCACCCCGCCTGGCCATCTAGATGTGTGAAAGTTAGTGTGTAAGCTAATGATCCATCATGTATGACATTCCTGGGAGTGTGTAAACTTACATTTTGTATTACCATATCATTTTTGTATGTTCTCTATAGTTATGTACTTGAAAATGTATCAATTGACCAATTCTGCACATTTTGGCAGACTTGATACGAAGTTGTCCAGTATTGCAATGCTTCACTGGATCATTCTGAGACTTTGCACACACACTGCTGCCATCTATTGGCCAAAATCTAAATCTAAACGCATGTTTTTTTGTTTGTATTATCTTTTACCAGATCTAATGTGTTATATTCTCCTACATTAATTTCACATTTCCACAAACTTCAAAGTGTTTTCTTTCAAATGGTATCAAGAATATGCATGTCCTTGCTTCAGGTCCTGAGCTACAGGCAGTTAGATTTGGGTATGTCATTTTAGGCGAAAATTGAAAAATAGGGTTCGATCCTTAAGAGGTTAACAGGTGTTCCTTCTTAAAAGTTAATTTGTGGAATTTCTTTCCTTCTTAATGCGTTTGAGCCAATCAGTTGTGTTGTGACAAGGTAGGGAGGGGGTGGGGGGGGGGGGGGTATACAGAAGATAGCCCTATTTGGTAAAAGACCAAGTCCATATTATGGCAAGAACAGCTCAAATGAGCAAAGAGAAACGACAGTCCATCATTACTTTAAGACATGAAGGTCAGTCAATACGGAACATTTCAAGAACTTTTAAAGTTTCTTTAAGTGCAGTCGCAAAAACCATCAAGCGCTATGATGAAACTGGCTCTCATGAGGACCGCCACAGGAATGGAAGACCCAGAGTTACCTCTGCTGCAGAGGATAAGTTCATTAGAGTTACCAGCCTCAGAAATTGCAGCCCAAATAAATGCTTCATAGAGGCCACATTTTTGATTTTTGGTTCCAACCGCCATGTCTTTGTGAGACGCGGTGTGGGTGAACGGATTATCGCCGCATGTGTATTTCCCACCGTAAAGCTTGGAGGAGGAGGTGTTATGGTGTGGGGGTGCTTTGCTGGTGACAATGTCTGTGATTTATTTAGAATTCAAGGTACACTTAACCAGCATGGCTACCACAGCATTCTGCAGCGATACGCCATCCCATCTGGTTTGGGCTTAGTGGGACTATCATTTGTTTTTCAACAGGACAATGACCCAATACACCTCCAGGTTGTGTAAGGGCTATTTTACCAAGAAGGAGAGTGATTGAGTGCTGCATCAGATGACCTGGCCTCCACAATCCCCCGACCTCAACCAAATTGAGATGGTTTGGGATGAGTCGGACGGCAGAGTGAAGGAAAAGCAGCCAACAAGTGCTCAGCATATGTGGGAAGTCCTTCAAGACTGTTGGAAAAGCATTCCAGGTGAAGCTGGTTGAGAGAATGACAAGAGTGTGCAAAGCTGTCATCAAGGCAAAGGGTGGCTATTTGAAGAATATCAAATATCAAATATATTTTGATTTGTTTAACACTTCTTTGGTTACTACATTATTCAATATGTGTTATTTCATAGTTTTGATGTCTTCACTATTATTCTACAATGTAGAAAATAGTAAAAATAAAGAAAAACCCTTGAATGAGTAGGTGTTCTAAAACTTTGGACCGGTAGTGTATAATGAAAATGGATCGCTCCTACAGACATACAGTGGGGAGAACAAGTATTTGATACACTGCCGATTTTGCAGGTTTTCCTACTTACAAAGCATGTAGAGGTCTGTAATTTTTATCATAGGTACACATCAACTGTGAGAGACGGAATCTAAAACAAAAATCCAGAAAATCACATTGTATGATTTTTAAGTAATTCATTTGCATTTTATTGCATGACATAGTATTTGATCACCTACCAACGAGGAAGAATTCCGGCTCTCACAGACCTGTTAGTTTTTCTTTAAAAAGCCCTCCTGTTCTCCACTCATTACCTGTATTAACTGCACCTGTTTGAACTCCTTACCTGTATAAAAGACACCTGTCCACACACTCAATCAAACCGACTCCAACCTCTCCACAATGGCCAAGACCAGAGAGCTGTGTAAGGACATCAGGGATAAAATTGTAGACCTGCACAAGGCTGGGATGGGCTACAGGACAATAGGCAAGCAGCTTGGTGAGAAGGCAACAACTGTTGGCGCAATTATTAGAAAATGGAAGAAGTTCAAGATGACGGTCAATCACCCTCGGTCTGGGGCTCCATGCAAGATCTCACCTCGTGGGGCATCAATGATCATGAGGACGGTGAGGGATCAGCCCAGAACTACACGGCAGGACCTGGTCAATGACCTGAAGAGAGCTGGGACCACAGTCTCAAAGAAAACCATTAGTAACATACTACGCCGTCATGGATTAAAATCCTGCAGCGCACGCAAGGTCCCCCTGCTCAAGCCAGCGCATGTCCAGGCCCGTCTGAAGTTTGCCAATGACCATCTGGATGATCCAGAGGAGGAATGGGAGAAGGTCATGTGGTCTAAACTCCACTCGCCGTGTTTGGAGGAAGAAGAAGGATGAGTACAACCCCAAGAACACCATCCCAACCGTGAAGCATGGAGGTGGAAACATCATTCTTTGGGGATGCTTTTCTGCAAAGGGGACAGGATGACTGCACCGTATTGAGGGGAGGATGGATGGGGCCATGTATCGCGAGATCTTGGCCAACAACCTCCTTCCCTCAGTAAGAGCATTGAAGATGGGTCGTGGCTGGGTCTTCCAGCATGACAACCGAAGCACACAGCCAGGGCAACTAAGGAGTGGCTCCGTAAGAAGCATCTCAAGGTCCTGGAGTGGCCTAGCCAGTCTCCAGACCTGAACCCAATAGAACATCTTTGGAGGGAGCTGAATGTCCGTATTGCCCAGCGACAGCCCTGAAACCTGAAGGATCTGGAGAAGGTCTGTATGGAGGAGTGGGCCAAAATCCCTGCTGCAGTGTGTGCAAACCTGGTCAAGACCTACAGGAAACGTATGATCTCTGTAATTGCAAACAAAGGTTTCTGTACCAAATATTAAGTTCTGCTTTTCTAATGTATCAAATACTTATGTCATGCAATAAAATGCAAATTAATTACTTAAAAATCATACAATGTGATTTTCTGGATTTTAGTTTTAGATTCCGTTTCTCACAGTTGAAGTGTACCTATGATAAAAATGACAGACCTCTACATGCTTTGTAAGTAGGAAAACCTGCAAAATCGGCAGTGTATCAAATACTTGTTCTCCCCACTGTATAATGAAAATGGATCGCTCCTACAGACAGTGAGTCACGTGGCCAGCCTTATACTAGCTATGTGCCAAAACACACACACACACACACACACACTCTCTCTCTCTCTCTCTCTCTCTCTCTCTCTCTCTCTCTCTCTCTCTCTCTCTCTCTCTCTCTCTCTCTCTCTCTCTCTCTCTCTCTCTCTCTCTCTCTCTCTCTCTCTCTCTCTCTCTCTCTCTCTCTCTCTCGCTCTCTCGCTCTCTCTTTATAGGGAAAAAACAAGGCCACATGAATTGGAAACCACTGAGGCCAGCAGATATACACTCACAGGCCAGTTTATTAGGTACACCACCCTGTTCACGAAAATGGTTCGCTCCTACGGACAGTGAGTCACGTGGCTGTGGCTTGCTATATAAAGCAGGCAGACAGGTATCGAGGCATTCAGTTACTGTTCGACTGAATGTTAGAATGGGCAAAACGAGTGACCTAAGAGACTTTGAGCGTGGTATGATCGTCAGTGCCAGGCACGACAGATCCAGTAACTCAGAAACGGCCGGCCTCCTTGGCTTTTCACGCATGTCAGTGTCTAGGGTTTACCAAGAATGGTGCGACAAACAAAAAACATCCAGTCAGCGGCAGTCCTGTGGGAGAAAACAGCTCGTTGATGAGAAAGGTTGAAGGAGCATGGCAAGAATCGTACAAGCTAACAGGCGTGTCACAAACAGACAGATAACTTCGCAGTACAAGAGTGGTGTGCAGAACGGCATCTCGTAATGCACAACTTGTTGATTCTTGCCATGGATGGGCTATTGCAGCACCGGGTTCCACTCCTATCAGCTAAAAACTAGAAGAAGCGGCTCCGGTGAGCACACGATCACCAACACTGGACAATTGAGGAGAGGAAAAACATTGCCTAGTCGGACGAATCCTGTTTCCTGTTGCGTCATGTTGATGACAGAGTCAGGATTTGGCGTAAGCAGCATGAGTCCATGGACCCATCCTGCTTGGTACAGGCTGGTAGCGGTAGTGTACTTGTGTGGGGAATGTTTTCATGGCACACATTAGGTCCCTTGATACCAATTGAGCAACGACCGTTTCCGACACCTTGTAGAATCCATGTCCCGAAGAATTCAGGCTGTTCTGGAGGCAAAGGGGGTCTGACCCAGTACTAGATGGGTGTACCTAATAATCTCTCCGGTGAGTGTATAAATGTAAACGGGAGTAATAGTGACCAATAGCAGGATAAAATAGATAGATAATGACAATCAATAATCAATGAACAGCAGCGTAGTGGTAATAATAAGTCTAATCAATAATGATTTTAGCAGCAGCGTAGGTGTGAGGGGGAGCAGTAGTTGTTAGCCTTTTAACAGTCTTATGGCCAGGGGATAGAAACTGTTTAGGAGTCTGTCGGTCTGAGCTTTGATGCACCGGTACCGTCTGCCGGACGGGAGCATGGAGAACAGTCCATGTCTCGGGTGGCTGGAGTCTTTGGCCATTTTCGGGCCTTTCTCAGACACCCCCTTGCATGTACGTCCTTGATGGCTGGGATCTCACCCAAGCTCACCTCAAGTGGGTGTGTGTGTTTGTATGAGTGCATGCATGCGTGTTTGTGCGTGCGCGTGTGTTAAGTAAAATGGCTGCTTTGTCCTGTGTTTCCTCTCCCAACTTGTGACTGTATGTGTGTGTGTTTCAGGGTGCAGAAGGCTCTCTCCTCACCACACATAGCACCAGTGGGGGGAGACACCCGGGGTTCACTCACCCGCCTCACCCCCTACCTCCCCCTCATCAACACCTGCATCTCTCCACAGCTCCTACGGTGGGTCTGTCTGTCTGTCCGTCTGTGGATGCGTCCCAAATGGCCTATAGGGCTCTATCAAAAGTAGTGCAATATAGGGAATAGGGTGCCATTTGGGATGCACTCTGTCTGTTCTTCCATCAATCTTGGAATTTGTTTTTGGAATACCATTGTCATTGGAATCCTGTCTTGGAACTAATTTGACCTGCCTTCTGAATTCCACTGCCTTTCAGATTCCATAGATGGTGGAATATAATGTAGGCCTGGATGGAATTGAAAATTCTCTTTTCAATTCCATCCTCAGTAGATACATTGGAATTCTATTGTGGTTGTCTTTAGAATCTGTCCACTTCTCTCCACCAAACCTCTCTCTCTTTCTCTCTCTCTCTCTCTCTCTCTCTCTCCCCCTTACCGCCCCTTTATTCCCTCCATCTCCCTCTACAGCTGTCACCCACACCCTCCCTCTTCCCATTGCTCCATCGCTCCTTCTTTCCATCTAATTTCCAGACAGTGTCATCTGACCGTCTCTTATCTTTATCTTTTCTCTCACGCTTTCTGTCCCTCCCTCAATCTCTCCTGTGCTCCCTCCCTCTGTCCCTCAATCTCATTTCATCTCTATCCCTCTTTCCTCTGGGTAAGTCCATTTGAATTCAATTACTTTTTGACAGCATCCCTACAGAGTGGTCCTCTGTAGCTCAATTGGTAGAGCATGGCGCTTGTAACGCCAGGGTAGTGGGTTCGATCCCCAGGACCACCCATACGTAAAAATGTATGCACGCATGACTGTAAGTCACTTTGGATAAAAGCGTCTGCTAAATGGCATATTATTATTGTTATTATTAAAACAAACTTTCCATGTTTGTCCATTGTAGAAGTGCTCAAAAAGTGACTTTTTGATGTCATTTAAAAGCTTACAAATAGGGTTGTCTAACTATTTTATAATTTCTTGAATAATTTTTTTGTGTTTTACAAAGGATTTACATTTTACCTTTAAAGTCTATTATTATTCAGGTCCAAAAAGTCACTTTGAGCACTTCTACAATGGAAAATATGTATGGAGTGTTTCGTTTAAATCAAAAGGGGTGCTGTCAAAAAGTGATTGCATTCAAATGGCTTTACCCCACTCTTTCTCATGTCTGGCCTGCTGCCTGTTTCTCCTCTATCTAACCTCTATCTTTCCCTCAGAAAAACTATCTTTAGAATTAGAGCACTCCTGAGAGCTCTGTAAAGCTCTGTAAAGCACTTTGTGACAACTGCTGAGTTTGAAAGGGCTTTATAAAATAAATTAATAATTGATTGATTGAGCTCACATGGAGCTATGTGTTTTTATGGTTTGTCTCTCTCTCTAGGCTGGTAGGCTTGGTGTTGCTGAAGGTGTTTGTCTCTCTCTAGGCTGGTAGGCTTGGTGTTGCTGAAGGTGTTTGTCTCTCTCTCTAGGCTGGTAGGCCTGGTGTTGCTGAAGGTGTTTGTCTCTCTCTAGGCTGGTAGGCTTGGTGTTGCTGAAGGTGTTTGTCTCTCTCTAGACTGGTAGGCTGGGTGTTGCTGAAGGTGTTTGTCTCTCTCTAGACTGGTAGGCTGGGTGTTGCTGAAGGTGTTTGTCTCTCTCTCTAGGCTGGTAGGCTTGGTGTTGCTGAAGGTGTTTGTCTCTCTCTAGGCTGGTAGGCTTGGTGTTGCTGAAGGTGTTTGTCTCTCTCTAGGCTGGTAGGCTTGGTGTTGCTGAAGGTGTTTGTCTCTCTCTAGGCTGGTAGGCTGGGTGTTGCTGAAGGTGTTTGTCTCTCTCTCTAGGCTGGTAGGCTTGGTGTTGCTGAAGGTGTTTGTCTCTCTCTAGGCTGGTAGGCTTGGTGTTGCTGAAGGTGTTTGTCTCTCTCTCTAGGCTGGTAGGCCTGGTGTTGCTGAAGGTGTTTGTCTCTCTCTAGGCTGGTAGGCTTGGTGTTGCTGAAGGTGTTTGTCTCTCTCTAGACTGGTAGGCTGGGTGTTGCTGAAGGTGTTTGTCTCTCTCTAGACTGGTAGGCTGGGTGTTGCTGAAGGTGTTTGTCTCTCTCTCTAGGCTGGTAGGCTTGGTGTTGCTGAAGGTGTTTGTCTCTCTCTAGGCTGGTAGACTTGGTGTTGCTGAAGGTGTTTGTCTCTCTCTCTAGGCTGGTAGGCTTGGTGTTGCTGAAGGTGTTTGTCTCTCTCTCTAGGCTGGTAGTCTTGGTGTTGCTGAAGGTGTGTTTGTCTCTCTCTCTAGGCTGGTAGGCTTGGTGTTGCTGAAGGTGTTTGTCTCTCTCTCTAGGCTGGTAGGCTTGGTGTTGCTGAAGGTGTTTGTCTCTCTCTAGGCTGGTAGGCTTGGTGTTGCTGAAGGTGTTTGTCTCTCTCTCTAGGCTGGTAGGCTTGGTGTTGCTGAAGGTGTTTGTCTCTCTCTCTAGGCTGGTAGGCTTGGTGTTGCTGAAGGTGTTTGTCTCTCTCTAGGCTGGTAGGCTGGGTGTTGCTGAAGGTGTTTGTCTCTCTCTCTAGGCTGGTAGGCTTGGTGTTGCTGAAGGTGTTTGTCTCTCTCTCTAGGCTGGTAGGCTTGGTGTTGCTGAAGGTGTTTGTCTCTCTCTCTAGGCTGGTAGGCCTGGTGTTGCTGAAGGTGTTTGTCTCTCTCTAGGCTGGTAGGCTGGGTGTTGCTGAAGGTGTTTGTCTCTCTCTCTAGGCTGGTAGGCTTGGTGTTGCTGAAGGTGTTTGTCTCTCTCTCTAGGCTGGTAGGCTTGGTGTTGCTGAAGGTGTTTGTCTCTCTCTCTCTAGGCTGGTAGGCTTGGTGTTGCTGAAGGTGTTTGTCTCTCTCTAGGCTGGTAGGCTTGGTGTTGCTGAAGGTGTTTGTCTCTCTCTAGGCTGGTAGGCTGGGTGTTGCTGAAGGTGTTTGTCTCTCTCTCTAGGCTGGTAGGCCTGGTGTTGCTGAAGGTGTTTGTCTCTCTCTCTAGACTGGTAAGCTTGGTGTTGCAGAAGGTGTTTGTCTCTCTGTAGGCTGGTAGGCTTGGTGTTGCTGAAGGTGTTTGTCTCTCTCTAGGCTGGTAGGCTTGGTGTTGCTGAAGGTGTTTGTCTCTCTCTCTAGGCTGGTAGGCTTGGTGTTGCTTAAGGTGTTTGTCTCTCTCTCTAGGCTGGTAGGCTTGGTGTTCCTGAAGGTGTTTGTCTCTCTCTCTCTCTAGGCTGGTAGGCTTGGTGTTGCTGAAGGTGTTTGTCTCTCTCTCTAGGCTGGTAGGCTGGGTGTTGCTGAAGGTGTTTGTCTCTCTCTCTAGGCCTGTAGGCTTGGTGTTGCTGAAGGTGTTTGTCTCTCTCTCTAGACTGGTAGGCTTGGTGTTGCTGAAGGTGTTTGTCTCTCTCTCTAGGCTGGTAGGCTTGGTGTTGCTGAAGGTGTTTGTCTCTCTCTCTAGGCTGGTAGGCTTGGTGTTGCTGAAGGTGTTTGTCTCTCTCTCTAGGCTGGTAGGCTTGGTGTTGCTGAAGGTGTTTGTCTCTCTCTATGCTGGTAGGCTGGGTGTTGCTGAAGGTGTTTGTCTCTCTCTCTAGGCTGGTAGGCTTGGTGTTGCTGAAGGTGTTTGTCTCTCTCTATGCTGGTAGGCTGGGTGTTGCTGAAGGTGTTTGTCTCTCTCTCTAGGCTGGTAGGCTTGGTGTTGCTGAAGGTGTTTGTCTCTCTAGGCTGGTAGGCTTGGTGTTGCTGAAGGTGTTTGTCTCTCTCTCTAGGCTGGTAGGCCTGGTGTTGCTGAAGGTGTTTGTCTCTCTCTAGGCTGGTAGGCTGGGTGTTGCTGAAGGTGTTTGTCTTTCTCTCTAGGCTGGTAGGCTTGGTGTTGCTGAAGGTGTTTGTCTCTCTCTCTCTAGGCTGGTAGGCTTGGTGTTGCTGAAGGTGTTTGTCTCTCTCTAGGCTGGTAGGCTTGGTGTTGCTGAAGGTGTTTGTCTCTCTCTAGGCTGGTAGGCTGGGTGTTGCTGAAGGTGTTTGTCTTTCTCTCTAGGCTGGTAGGCTTGGTGTTGCTGAAGGTGTTTGTCTCTCTCTCTCTAGGCTGGTAGGCTTGGTGTTGCTGAAGGTGTTTGTCTCTCTCTAGGCTGGTAGGCTTGGTGTTGCTGAAGGTGTTTGTCTCTCTCTAGGCTGGTAGGCTGGGTGTTGCTGAAGGTGTTTGTCTTTCTCTCTAGGCTGGTAGGCTTGGTGTTGCTGAAGGTGTTTGTCTCTCTCTCTCTAGGCTGGTAGGCTGGGTGTTGCTGAAGGTGTTTGTCTCTCTCTCTAGGCTGGTAGGCTTGGTGTTGCTGAAGGTGTTTGTCTCTCTCTCTAGGCTGGTAGGCTTGGTGTTGCTGAAGGTGTTTGTCTCTCTCTCTCTAGGCTGGTAGGCTTGGTGTTGCTGAAGGTGTTTGTCTCTCTCTAGGCTGGTAGGCTTGGTGTTGCTGAAGGTGTTTGTCTCTCTCTAGGCTGGTAGGCTGGGTGTTGCTGAAGGTGTTTGTCTCTCTCTCTAGGCTGGTAGGCCTGGTGTTGCTGAAGGTGTTTGTCTCTCTCTCTAGACTGGTAAGCTTGGTGTTGCAGAAGGTGTTTGTCTCTCTGTAGGCTGGTAGGCTTGGTGTTGCTGAAGGTGTTTGTCTCTCTCTAGGCTGGTAGGCTTGGTGTTGCTGAAGGTGTTTGTCTCGCTCTCTAGGCTGGTAGGCTTGGTGTTGCTTAAGGTGTTTGTCTCTCTCTCTAGGCTGGTAGGCTTGGTGTTCCTGAAGGTGTTTGTCTCTCTCTCTAGGCTGGTAGGCTTGGTGTTGCTGAAGGTGTTTGTCTCTCTCTCTAGGCTGGTAGGCTGGGTGTTGCTGAAGGTGTTTGTCTCTCTCTCTAGGCCTGTAGGCTTGGTGTTGCTGAAGGTGTTTGTCTCTCTCTCTAGACTGGTAGGCTTGGTGTTGCTGAAGGTGTTTGTCTCTCTCTCTAGGCTGGTAGGCTTGGTGTTGCTGAAGGTGTTTGTCTCTCTCTCTAGGCTGGTAGGCTTGGTGTTGCTGAAGGTGTTTGTCTCTCTCTCTAGGCTGGTAGGCTTGGTGTTGCTGAAGGTGTTTGTCTCTCTCTATGCTGGTAGGCTGGGTGTTGCTGAAGGTGTTTGTCTCTCTCTCTAGGCTGGTAGGCTTGGTGTTGCTGAAGGTGTTTGTCTCTCTCTATGCTGGTAGGCTGGGTGTTGCTGAAGGTGTTTGTCTCTCTCTCTAGGCTGGTAGGCTTGGTGTTGCTGAAGGTGTTTGTCTCTCTAGGCTGGTAGGCTTGGTGTTGCTGAAGGTGTTTGTCTCTCTCTCTAGGCTGGTAGGCCTGGTGTTGCTGAAGGTGTTTGTCTCTCTCTAGGCTGGTAGGCTGGGTGTTGCTGAAGGTGTTTGTCTTTCTCTCTAGGCTGGTAGGCTTGGTGTTGCTGAAGGTGTTTGTCTCTCTCTCTCTAGGCTGGTAGGCTTGGTGTTGCTGAAGGTGTTTGTCTCTCTCTAGGCTGGTAGGCTTGGTGTTGCTGAAGGTGTTTGTCTCTCTCTAGGCTGGTAGGCTGGGTGTTGCTGAAGGTGTTTGTCTTTCTCTCTAGGCTGGTAGGCTTGGTGTTGCTGAAGGTGTTTGTCTCTCTCTCTCTAGGCTGGTAGGCTTGGTGTTGCTGAAGGTGTTTGTCTCTCTCTAGGCTGGTAGGCTTGGTGTTGCTGAAGGTGTTTGTCTCTCTCTAGGCTGGTAGGCTGGGTGTTGCTGAAGGTGTTTGTCTTTCTCTCTAGGCTGGTAGGCTTGGTGTTGCTGAAGGTGTTTGTCTCTCTCTCTCTAGGCTGGTAGGCTTGATGTTGCTGAAGGTGTTTGTCTCTCTCTAGGCTGGTAGGCTTGGTGTTGCTGAAGGTGTTTGTCTCTCTCTAGGCTGGTAGGCTGGGTGTTGCTGAAGGTGTTTGTCTCTCTCTCTAGGCTGGTAGGCTTGGTGTTGCTGAAGGTGTTTGTCTCTCTCTCTAGGCTGGTAGGCTTGGTGTTGCTGAAGGTGTTTGTCTCTCTCTCTAGGCTGGTAGGCTGGGTGTTGCTGAAGGTGTTTGTCTCTCTCTCTAGGCCGGTAGGCTTGGTGTTGCTGAAGGTGTTTGTCTCTCTCTCTAGACTGGTAGGCTTGGTGTTGCTGAAGGTGTTTGTCTCTCTCTCTAGGCTGGTAGGCTTGGTGTTGCTGAAGGTGTTTGTCTCTCTCTCTAGGCTGGTAGGCTGGGTGCTGCTGAAGGTGTTTGGGTCAGTGTTCTGCAGTGTTCAGGTCAACCTGAACCACATGGCTCCCCTGCACAAAGCCTCAAAGCAGGTACACACAAACACACACACACACTGTCATACAGACTTTTTCATATGTACCCCATAGGTATGAGGGTCTTTCTTTGCCTGGCTACCCCAAACTCCTTGCTGCGGCTAAATGGCTACGCCACGCCCACGGACGTTAGTTTCTTCTCCGCAATGAGTCTGGATCTAGTACCTCCCAGACTATTTCTAGAACGCAAACATATTTTAGCCGTTCTGATTGGTCCTAGAAACCGATACATTGGGCCAGAGCCAGAACACACGTGGGTAAAGCGGCGTTTCAAAAATGTGTAATTGCCGTTGATACTCTGGTTAGAGATGATCCAATCACTGATTACTTTATTTTGTACAACACCCCTCATTTTGATGTCACCACAAACGACTTCAATGATGGCAGTCTGACTGAAGTATGTAGCGAACATAGAGCAGCGGAAGAATTCAGTTTGAGTCGTCAGGCAAGGTCTTTCTAGGACTCTATGTTAAATCAATAGTGATGACGCTATAACCATAGTAAAACCAATTGTTGTTTTGAAGCTAATTTACTGCAATTCTACATAGTTTAACAAGACTCATGACATATTTGAGGTATACCTATAGGCTATTTAAGGATGATAATGATAATAATAATAATATAGGATAAGGATATTTTACCCCTCAAATGAAGGTCCTGCATCCCCCCAGGAAACTTTGGCGCCACCTAGGTGCGCACACAGACATTTGATCAGAGTGGAAGGAGATATGTACAGTGGGGAGAACAAGTATTTGATACACTGCCGATTTTGCAGGTTTTCCTACTTACAAAGCATGTAGAGGTCTGTAATTTTTATCATAGGTACACTTCAACTGTGAGAGACGGAATCTAAAACAAAAATCCTGAAAATCACATTGTATGATTTTTAAGTAATTAATTAGCATTTTATTGCATGACATAAGTATTTGATACATCAGAAAAGCAGAACTTAATATTTGGTACAGAAACCTTTGTTTGCAATTACAGAGATCATATGTTTCCTGTAGGTCTTGACCAGGTTTGCACACACTGCACCAGGGATTTTGGCCCACTCCTCCATACAGACCTTCTCCAGATCCTTCAGGTTTCGGGGCTGTCGCTGGGCAATACGTACTTTCAGCTCCCTCCAAAGATTTTCTATTGGGTTCAGGTCTGGAGACTGGCTAGGCCACTCCAGGACCTTGAGATGCTTCTTACGGAGCCACTCCTTAGTTGCCCTGGCTGTGTGTTTCGGGTCGTTGTCATGCTGGAAGACCCAGCCACGACCCATCTTCAATGCTCTTACTGAGGGAAGGGGGTTGTTGGCCAAGATCTCGCGATACATGGCCCCATCCATCCTCCCCCTCAATACGGTGCAGTCGTCCTGTCCCCTTTGCAGAAAAGCATCCCCAAAGAATGATGTTTCCACCTCCATGCTTCACGGTTGGGATGGTGTTCTTGGGGTTGTACTCATCCTTCTTCTTCCTCCAAACACGGCGAGTGGAGTTTAGAACAATAAGCTCTATTTTTGTCTCATCAGACCACATGACCTTCTCCCATTCCTCCTCTGGATCATCCAGATGGTCATTGGCAAACTTCAGACGGGCCTGGACATGCGTTGGCTTGAGCAGGGGGACCTTGCGTGCGCTGCAGGATTTTAATCCATGACGGCGTAGTGTGTTACTAATGGTTTTCTTTGAGACTGTGGTCCCAGCTCTCTTCAGGTCATTGACCAGGTCCTGCCGTGTAGTTCTGGGCTGATCCCTCACCGTCCTCATGATCATTGATGCCCCACGAGGTGAGATCTTGCATGGAGCCCCAGACAGAGGGTGATTGACCGTCATCTTGAACTTCTTCCATTTTCTAATAATTGCGGCAACAGTTGTTGCCTTCTCACCAAGCTGCTTGCCTATTGTCCTGTAGCCCATCCCAGCCTTGTGCAGGTCTACAATTTTATCCCTAATGTCCTTACACAGCTCTCTGGTCTTGGCCATTGTGGAGAGGTTGGAGTCTGTTTGATTGAGTGAGTGGACAGGTGTCTTTTATACAGGTAATGAGTGGAGAACAGGAGGGCTTCTTAAAGAAAAACAAACAGGTCTGTGAGAGCCGGAATTCTTACTGGTTGGTAGGTGATCAAATACTTATGTCATGCAATAAAATGCAAATTAATTACTTAAAAATCATACAATGTGATTTTCTGGATGTTTGATTTAGATTCCGTCTCTCACAGTTGATGTGTACCTATGATAAAAATTACAGACCTCTACATGCTTTGTAAGTAAGAAAACCTGCAAAATCGGCAGTGTATCAAATACTTGTTCTCCCCACTGTAGGTGTGTGTGTGCATAGAGGGAGATTGGAGGAATGAATGTGTGTCATGTCTTTTGTTCTTCAGGGTGCTTCACTGGTGTATGTGTGTGTGCCTCAGAGTATCGTGGACTATGCTCTCATCCCCCTGGTTCTCTTCTGTCACAACCTGAGAGTGCCCTACACACTCTGTCACCTACAGATACACAACTACTGGCTCAGGTACACACACACACAAACACACACACACACAGACAGACATTGATTGGACCCCGTCTAGAACAGTGATTGACAAAAAGACGACCTGGTATGCCACCTCTGGCAGTTTGGCTGCTCTACTCTCTTCCTGTCACCTGACTGATATAACCTGCTCCTATAGGTCAGTCCTGCAGAGACTTGGCGTGGTCCTCCTCCCACCAGGTCCAATCACAGAACAGGAAGCAGAGACCGACAACCTCTACTCATCAGTTATGACCTCCGTAAGTCTGTCTCCATCAAACAAGTGGATTTGAGAGACCTTCGTACTTCAGGTGGAAGGAGAGAAATGGAATTTGGGCCAAACACACACACACACACACACGCACAAACACATACACACACACACACACACACACACACAAACACACACACGCCATCTTTATTGCTCTTCTCGGCATGCTGATGGCAGTACTTCAATCAGAACCCAGCCTGTCCCCATCTCATCTCCAGCCCCAGCTCCATCCCACACTCCAGACCCATCTCCATCCCCCACTCCAGCCCCATCTCCATCCCCCACTCCAGCCCCATCTCCATCCCACTCCAGCTCTGTTTCCATTCCCATTAACTGCCAGTCTGAATCTCACTAGAGAAACTGTGGCGTATGTGTTGGCTGGAGAGGAGAGAGAGGGAGGAGAGAAAGGGAAAGAGGGAGGGAGGCAGCTGTGTGTGTAAGTGTATTTCTATTGGCTGTGCATCAGTGTTAATAGACCTGCTAGTTTATTGAGTTCATTTCACAGGGCTGCTCTTCTGCTGGTCAATAGTAATTTAATTCACTCTGAGACACAAAAACACAACTTGAGACTCTGGAAGCATCTAGCTACTGCAGCTCTTCCTATAGTATCACTGGTCCGTCCTGCTATAACTCTCTCTCTCACTCACTCTTTCTTTCTCTGTTCATCCTCCCCTCTTTCCTTATCATCCATGCCTTTTCAACCTCTCAGTAGGGACAGATGCTTGAATCGACTATTCACCACTCCTAGGTCTCCTATTTTTCAATCCTCTCCTCTCTCCTTCTCTGGTCCCCCACCCCTCTTATCGGAGGTTGTCATTATGTTGTGGTGGGTAATTTATCAGATTCTTGCATTCCAAAACATGTTTATTTCTCCAACTGCTCCCCCCTCCCCCTCTCTCTCTTTGTGTCTGTAGTTGGTTGGTGAGTTGCTGTGTGAAGGCCAGGTACTGAGTCTGTGTGTGTCAGGAGAGAGTTGTCGAGGAGGGCAATGGTTGGCACGCATCAGACTGTCTGTGAGAGAGGGAGCGGTGCCCGACGTCCACCTGGTTCCAGTGGGCATCTCCTACGACTGTGCCCCCAACACCAGCACACCGGTAGAGTATACACTGAGTGTACAAAACCTTAGGAACACCTTCCTAATATTGAGTTGCACCCCCTTTTGCCCTCAGAACAGCTTCAATTCGCCGGGGCATGGACTCTACAAGGTGTCGAAAGCGTTCCACAGGGATGCTGGCCCATGTTGACTCCAATGCTTCCCATAGTTGTGTCAAGTTGGCTGGATGTCCTTTGGGTGGTGGACCATTCTTGATACACACAGGAAACTGTTGAGCATGAAACCAGTGCGCCTGGCACCTACTACCATACCCCGTTCAAAGGCATTTAAATATTTTGTCTTGCCCATTCACCCTCTGAATGGCACACAGACACAATCCATGTCTCAATTGTCTCAAGGCTTAAAAATCCTTCTTTAACCTGTCTCCTCCCCTTCATGTACACTGATTGAAGTGGATTTAACAGGTGACCTCAATAAGGGATCATAGCTTTCACCTGGATTCACCTGGTCAGTCTGCCATGGAAAGAGCAGGTGTTCCTAATGTTTGGTACACTCAGTGTATAGCCTACAAGCACCAACATAAAGTGTTTTAAAAAGGCGTTGGGCCACCACGAGCCAGAACAGCTTCAATGCACCTTGGTATATATTCTACAAGTGTCTAAAACTATGTTGGAGGGATGCGACACCATTCTTTCACTTTGTTTTGTTGATGGTGGTGGAAAACGCTGTCTAAGGCGCCACTCCTGAATCTCCCATAAGTGTTCTATTGGGTTGAGATCTGGTGACTGAGACGGCCATGGCATATGGTTTACATCATTTTCATGCTCATCAAACTATTCAGTGACCACTCGTGCCCTGTGGATGGGGGCATTGTCATCCAATTGGGGCATAGGCATGGTAGCCAAAATAATGGCCTACCCAGCATTTTTCTACATGACCCTAAGCATGATCGGATACTGAATTAACTCAGGAACCACACCTGTGTGGAAGCACCTGCTTTCAATATACTTTGTAACCCTCATTTACTCGAGTGTTCCCATTATTTTGGCAGTTACCTGTATATACAATATAACACACACACAAATTCATCTTCTTAAAGTTTCCCTCCGAAGCCCCCCCAAAGTGTTGCTTCTGTACTTGTTTGTTACAGTGAGGGAAAAAAGTATTTGATCCCCTGCTGAATTTGTACTTTTGCCCACTGACAAAGAAATGATCAGTCTATAATTGTAATGGTAGGTTTATTTAAACAGTGAGAGACAGAATAACAACAAAAAATCCAGAAAAACGCATGTCAAAAATGTTATAAATTGGATTTGTATTTTAATGAGGGAAATAAGTATTTGACCCCTCTGCAAAACATGACTTAGTACTTGGTGGCAAAACCCTTGTTGGCAATCACAGAGGTCAGACGTTTCTTGTAGTTGGCCACCAGGTTTGCACACATCTCAGGAGGGATTTTGTCCCACTCCTCTTTGCAGATCTTCTCCAAGTCATCAAGGTTTCGAGGCTGACGTTTGGCAACTCGAACCTTCAGCTCCCTCCACAGATTTTCTATGGGATTAAGGTCTGGAGACTGGCTAGGCCACTCCAGGACCTTAATGTGCTTCTTCTTGAGCGACTCCTTTGTTGCCTTGGCCGTGTGTTTTGGGTCATTGTCATGCTGGAATATCCATCCACGACCCATTTTCAATGCCCTGGCTGAGGGAAGGAGGTTCTCACCCAAGATTTGACGGTACATGGCCCCGTCCATCGTCCGTTTGATGCGGTGAAGTTGACCTGTCCCCTTAGCAGAAAAACACCCCCAAAGCATAATGTTTCCACCTCCATGTTTGACGGTGGGGATGGTGTTCTTGGGGTCATAGGCAGCATTCCTCCTCCTCCTCCAAACACGGCGAGTTGAGTTGACGCCAAAGAGCTCCATTTCACCCAGTTCTCCTCTGAATCATTCAGATGTTCATTGGCAAACTTCAGACGGTCATGTATATGTGCTATCTTGAGCAGGGGGACCTTGCAGGCTCTTTGGTCTTGGCCATGGTGAAGAGTTTGGAATCTGATTGATTGATTGCTTCTGTGGACAGGTGTATTTTAGAAATGATCAGTCTATAATTTTAATGGTAGGTTTATTTGAACAGTGAGAGACAGAATAACAACAAAAAAATCCAGAAAAACGCATGTCAAAAATGTTATAAATTGATTTGCATTTTAATGAGGGAAATAAGTATTTGACCCCTCTCAATCAGAAAGATTTCTGGCTCCCAGGTGTATTTTATACAGGTAACAAGCTGAGATTAGGAGCACTCCCTTTAAGAGTGTGCTCCTAATCTCAGCTCGTTACCTGTATAAAAGACACCTGGGAGCCAGAAATCTTTCTGATTGAGAGGGGGTCAAATACTTATTTCCCTCACTGTAGATGGTGATGGTGTTCCGTTGTGGGTGGGTTAGTGTTCCCTCTTCATCTTATTGTTAATCTGACACACACACATTTCATCCTATTGTTCATTAAAAGAGCCTGCTCATTATTGTTATTGCTCCCCTAATCTTCCTCTTAATGGGAGAGCCCCATTATGATATCATCATCATAACTCATCTGTGTGTGCGTGTGCATATTCTATACTTCTATTCTATCTGTACTTCCATTCTCCTCTCACTAATCGTTCCCTCAAGTATCCTAAGAACTTCCCACGTCCCCATGAGGACAAAGGCTATTTTAAGCTTAGGTGTTAGGGTTACTATTAGGGTTAGGGTAAGGGGTTAGGAGTTAGGTTTGGGTTATGGGTTAAGGTTAGAGTTATGATAAAGGTTTAGGGGTTAGGGAAAATAGGATTTTGAATGGAAATGTATTGTAGGTCCCCACGTGGATAGAAGAACATAACTTGTGTGTGTGTTGATATGTATTCCATATCCCCCAGGTTGGTCTGCTGTCTGCTCTGAGGTGTGTGTTCTCCTTGCTATGCGGCAGCCGACAGAGAGGTAGTGTGAGGATCCACTTCGCCCAGCCCTTCTCTCTAAAGGTATGTTCAGCCTAGTCTCTCAAACTTGTTCGGACCAGGAACTGATTGGTATGCTATTGTTGTTCCTTCATGGAGGACTGTGCTGCTTAGCTTAAAACGAACTCTCTCCAACAGACAGGGATTAAGAAACACTGAAGGCTTAGTATTTCTGAAGTGTAGTTGTGACTAGGGCTGTGGCGGTCATGAAATTTTGTCAGCCGGTGATTGTCAAGCAAATAACTGCCGGTCTCACGGTAATTTACCGTTAATTAACATAAACACATTTAGCATCTCCTGGCTTCCACACATAGCCTACAAGCCACTGATGCAGACCTTTGGAACATCTACATTTAAAAAAGTCTAATAAATCCATCTACACCAGCCTACACCATCACAATAAATTCATTATTTATTTTAGACAGGTCTAAAGAAACATGATATGAAGGAAATGTAGTCTATTTCAGAAGAACAGAATAGCATGCTCTGAGTTGTCCTTATGCTAGACCCTGATATGGTTATGCCAAATGACTGTGGGCTACACTAGTTAATTTAGCAGACAAGATTTGCTTAGAATTCCATGGAATTATTTTATAATATTTTATAGTATGAAGAATAAAATTGAACATAGCTGAATAAAATAGAAAGGGTATTTTCTCCAAACGATTTGAGGGAATGCGCACATGCGGCTATTCTGTGTTGAGCGGTTAAAAAAGAAACAGGTACTCCTATATGCTTAATTTAGAATGATTTATGTAACTTTAGTTGTGATACAAATGTTGGGCTATATTTTTTAATGTTTTATACATTCTAAGGCTGTATGATACGACAAATTATGATTATGAAGTTGCATGAAAGGCATGAGCTCTGCTTTCTTTTTTTCGCAGGCTGTACACACTTCATCAGTCTCTCATTCACAATTTGACAAGCACTTGATAATGCCTCTATTTCCCGACTGCATCCCCTTTGTGTGGCCGTAATGCCCCCTAAAAAGCAGCCAGTGGCCGTTGTGCCCTTGGGATGAATATAATAATTATAATTCCCTTCTCCCGGCTGCGTGCTCCGAAGCACCTCTCAATCGCATGGCTCTCAGTCACGTGGTACGGGTCTTTCTCACAGGCTACAAGTGAAGACAGACACATCGGGGACGCAACTGCGCTCGTCCTTATCCAATTCCGAGGTGCATATTGAAGATATTGGAAGAACTGTCCACATTTACTTTCCGTCAGCCAACAAGATGAGTAGGCCTAACGAACAGCAAAAGCACTAGTCTATGTCAATCTATTATCCCCCATAGTATAAAAGTTGACCTATTCTATTCTGTGCGATAAAAAAATATTCCAAACATAGCCTGAGACAGTTATGGAATGCGATAGATCCCAAATTAATACAACCACTAGCATCAAAAAACCTGTTTTAAGCAATGAGCCTGACAAAACAGATGAGAACGTTTAGCTTAAAATGTTGATAAACTATTAGGCTATTTCTTCACATTATAAGCGCTGCAATGCGCAAATGGCAGTAGGCTATAAGCGCAAATGTTCCATTAGCAGGAAAACACAATTTTCCCGTGGTTCATTTTCATGCCAGTCAGGTAGGCTATACTCCTGTTTTAAAGAGAAACAATGTGCTTAATATTAGGAAAGTTGATAAATAAATATAGTAGGCCTAGCCTATAGAATTCTGATGGGATCCTCCTCTTTTTAATAGAGGCCATCACTCTGTTTTCTCACTCAATTGCATAGCCTATAGAAATGTTGCGCAACATGAGCTCATGGGCTCTCATTAAGTGTTTGATTAGATTTGCATTGATGTCAGAGTGATTAGAGGGACAATAGAGTGCTGAGTACCAGGCAGTTAGCAAGTTTGGTAGGCTACTAATGACCATCAGCAGCATCAGAGCTTGGAGAAGCCTAATTAACCACATGGAATTTGACTGCCGTCATGACTCGTGACCGACGGTGTGGCGGTTAATATGAACAGACCTAGTTGTGACTGAGTGTGTGTGTGCATGCATGACTTTTCTCTCTTCTCTGTGTGTGTGTGTGCATGCGTAGGAGATGTGTGACACAGGGAGGTGTCGTGTGGATAGAGGACGCCCTCTACAGGACCTCCTGCTCCCTACCATTCTACACACGAGGTGTGTGCATGCGCGTGCGTGCGTCACATCTTATCTCAATCTCTGCTGTTCAATGCTCACTTTTTATGAAACTCAGAGGGGGAGGAAGAGAGGGGGAGGAGGAGAGAGGAAGATGGGAAAAGGAGAGAAAGAGTTGAAAGGGGGTATCAGCAGTGGGCACTGAAGATGGATGGAGAGAGAGAAAGAGTTTGTGTTGAGTCAATCCTACTGGCTTTACTTGGTTTATTGTGTCTGTTTAAAGTCTCTATTGTTCACAGCTCAAATAGT
This sequence comes from Coregonus clupeaformis, assembly GCF_020615455.1. Classification (NCBI taxonomy): domain Eukaryota; kingdom Metazoa; phylum Chordata; class Actinopteri; order Salmoniformes; family Salmonidae; genus Coregonus; species Coregonus clupeaformis. Next base: position 24,659,590 of record NC_059209.1, on the reverse strand, counting down.
AAACACACAGCAGTGAACAGGAGAGCTGGCCAAACCAAGCTGGGGCCTGGTGGGATGCAGACACACACACACACACACACACACAAACATACACATACACACTTTTGATCTGACTCAAACACAAACACACTCATTCAAAGTGCCTAACTGATGCTCACACACCCTGCAGTCTCTACTCTCTAGGTTTTATGCTTTTTCTATCCGGCATCGCTAATTGAGATAATTTCCTGTTTTGAATTAGCTGATTTGATGAAAGGTCTTTAGACTGATATGTGTGTGTGTGTGCGTCCTTGCCCTCCCTCCAGGTCTGATGCGATATTTGGCCAGAGGATGATGTCATGGGTCCTGCCCCCTCGTTATGTGCCTGAGCTCTGCCAGTCAGAGAGAGACCTCAGCATCGCCCTCACCCTGCACCTCATCTACTGTGAGTTGCGCGCCACACACACACACACACACACACACACACACACACACACACACACATACATACATACATACATACATACATACATACATACATACACATACCAACACGGTACACACACACACACACACACACACACAGAGCGATACATGCAAACATACAAACATAGTACATACACACACACCTACCCTGCCCTTCATCTACTGTGAGTCCATTGCCAGTCCTAAATCAACCCCTAGTCCTAACCCCTAACCTGTAGACTCTTCTTGATTCCCCCTTGTACATCAGGAAGGATCAGATCAGCTATACAGTACTGGGCTGTGGAGTTTCCACCATATATTTGACATATTATATCACTGTTTAACCCCTCCTCTCTCTCTATCTCACCCTCTGTCTGTCTCTTCATCTCTTTGACATGTTATAATGCCAATTCCAGTCTATGTAACATGTAATATACCTGCCGTTTTTCCTCTTCTTAGCCACTATGTCCTGCATGGCTGTGATGTCTACTAGCCTGGTCTCCTGTCTTCTACTGCACAAACACCGCA